>NC_141001.1:98409975-99009975 GCF_052327205.1 Somniosus microcephalus | reverse complement strand
AATCTATACACCCAGCTAGACGCCTACCCTCTGCCCCGTATAGCGGATATGGTTAACCAAATCGCGCAATACCGGGTGTTTTCCACCATCGACCTAAAATCGGCATACCACCAGCTCCCCATTAGGCCGGAGGACCGTCCAAACACCGCCTTCGAGGCGAACGGACGCCTCTACCACTTCCTCAGAGTCCCCTTTGGGGTAACGAACGGGGTCTCGGTCTTCCAGCGGGAGATGGACCGCATGGTCGATGAGAACCAGTTAACAGCCACCTACCCATACCTAGACAACGTCACCATCTGCGGCCACGACCAGCAAGACCACGACTCGAACCTCGCGAGATTTCTGAAAACCGCCCTCAGACTCAATCTCACCTACAACGAGGATAAGTGTGTCTTTAGCACCACGCGCCCCTGTATCCTGGGCTGCGTGGTGGAAAACGGGGAAATCGGTCCGGACCCCGACCGATTGCGCCCCCTACGGGAGCTACCCCTACCAAACACTCCCAAGGCCCTGAAAAGGTGCCTGGGGTTCTTCTCCTATTACGCCCAATGGGTCCCCAATTATTCCGACAAGGCCCGTCCCCTCCTGAAATCAACGTCCTTCCCGCTCACGGCCGAGGCCCACGCCGCCTTCAACAGCATTAAACACGACATTGAGAAGGCCGCGCTGCGGGCAGTGGACGAAAACATCCCTTTCCAGGTCGAAAGCGATGTGTCCGACTTCGCTTTAGCAGCCACCCTCAACCAGGATGGGTGGCCCGTAGCCTTTTTCTCAAGAACCCTCCAAGGGCCCGAGATCAGGCACTCCTCGGTAGAGAAGGAGGCCCAGGCCATAGTGGAGGTAGTGCGGCACTGGAGGCACTACCTAGCCGGCAAACGCTTCACCCTGCTTACCGACCAGCGGTCGGTAGCCTTCATGTTTAACAACAAACAGAGGGGGAAGATCAAGAACGACAAAATTCTCAGGTGGCGGATCGAACTCTCCACGTTTGAGTACGACATAATATATAGGCCGGGGGCCCTCAACGAATCCCCCGATGCCCTATCACGAGGGATGTGTGCCAGCATCCAGGGGGACAGGCTACATGGCCTCTGCCACCCGGGGGTCACCCGGCTATTCCACTTTATAAAATCCCGTAACCTGCCCTATTCCATCGAGGAGGTCCGGTCTATGACCAGGGACTGCTGTACCTGTGCGGAATGCAAGCCCCGTTTTTTCAGGCCCGACCGAGCCCACCTGATCAAAGCTACATGGCCATTCGAGCGCCTGAGCTTAGATTTCAAGGGACCACTCCCCTCCACCGACCGCAATGTGTACTTTCTCAACATTGTGGACGAGTACTCCCGCTTCCCATTCACCTACCCCTGCCCAGACATGACCAGTGCCACGGTCATCAAGTGCCTCGGCAACCTGTTTTGCACGTTCGGCATGCCTAACTACATCCACACTGACGGGGGCGTCGTTCATGAGCGACGAACTGCGCCAATACCTGCTGTCGAAGGGGATAGCCACGAGTCGGACCACTAGTTATAACCCCCGGGGTAATGGGCAAGTGGAGAGGGAGAATGCGACAGTGTGGAAGGCGGTCACCTTAGCACTAAGGTCTAAAGGCCTCCCCACCTCCCGCTGGCAAGAGGTCCTCCCAGACGTACTCCACTCGATAAGGTCGCTACTGTGTACTGCTACTAACGCCACTCCTCACAAGATGATGTTTGTTTTTCCCCGCAAATCAACCTCAGGAGTGCCCCTACCCTCGTGGCTCTCCACCCCAGGGACAGTCCTATTACGAAAGCATGTGAGGGGCCACAAAACGGATCCACTCGTGGAGGCAATACACCTACTCCACGCAAACCCACAGTACACGTACGTCAAGCACGCCGACGGGCGTGAGGACACCGTGTCCATAAAGGACCTCGCCTCGGCAGGAAGTGACGACGACCCATCACCACCACCCACAGAAGAACCTCCACCATCCCCAGGCTCACCACCCCCAGAAGTACCTGCAACACCCCCAACACATGGGTATGCCTAGGAGGGCACCACGGACTCCCGGTCGGAACCCGAGGTACTGTTGCGACGTTCAGGAAGGACTATCGCACCCCCGGTCAGACTAAATCTGTAGAAGGGGTGAATGTGATGAAATATATGCCTTCATCAGCCCCTGTGTTTTACCTGCTTTGTATTGTGGGTACCGCCCCCTTTTTCCTATTGTGTGTATTGGCTACGCCCCTGTCTTTTGTCATAGAATGACTCATACAGCTCGAGACCTTTATATCAGACGAACCCGATGTGTAAAGACCTGCGATATTCTTAGTGATTAAAAGCCTTTAGTTGAATCCTTTTAAACTCCTTGTCTTTGAGTTATCGATGGCACATCAGTAAGTATGTGAGGTGCGTGAAAAGTGATAGAAAAAGTTTCCTTACCTTTGTTTCTTCCTGCAGGCTTCAATTATTGGGGATCCGGAGGCTCCGGAATCTCCACGGCAGAGATGACAGAGTGGCTGCTGCATTCTCCGATGCAACAGCCATCTGCTTTCTGCTCACAAGAGGTTTGGTGAGCCTTGAGTACAAGAACTCACCAAACAACAGAGAATGTCAGTGTTTGACAGTTTCATAAAGCTGTCAAACGATGACAATTCATCTGTCAAAATTTTTTGACAGATAAAACGTCATACGCTGACGTTCTCTGTAACTGGCTTCCCCTTAATTGGCCTGCTAAGTCCGCTGGGCGGGCTTAACAAGGTCAATCAAGGGAAAATAGCGTGGGTTGGCCACAATTTGATGGAGGCGGGACTAAAACCCGACAAGCAGCAGTCCCGCCTCCAAGATTGGCAAAATCACCCCCAACATAGCAGATCGATGACCTTGCATCGGATCTACTGTTGAATACAAAGAGAAATTATGCAGTGCACAGTATGCTTTACGAAAATACAAAATACTATAGGCCCGTAATTTCCGATAGGAGGCTTCCTGCGTGCGGAGGCCTCCTATCGGAAAAAAGTCTACGAACTTACTTGAGGGCTCCCGCGGTCCGGACTCCTCCGCTCCTGGGCCTCTCCAAACTTGAAATGCGCAGGGCCCACATATCCCAGGGGCGCATATGGTTCGCAAGCGTCCCTGGGATCACGTGGGCCAGGCCAGCCAACAGGAGAAGGGAATCTCCCTTCATACTTTTGACAGATAGACCTGTCAAATATATGAATGGAGATCGCCCCAAAAAGACACTAAAACATTAAATACATTTTTAAAAAGCATCACATTTTTAAAATGAGTTAAAATTACAATAAATTAAATATTTTAAACAATATTTTGAAAAAATAATTCAATTTTTTTACGGGGCTAAAAATAAACATACCTAACAGAAGGCAGAGAGTTGGGACAAATGGTTCATTCTCAGACTGGCAATCAGTAACTAGTGGTGTTCCGCAGGGGTCAGTGCTGGGTCCCCAACTCTTTACAATCTATATTAACGATTTGGAGGAGGGGACCGAGTGTAACATATCAAAGTTTGCAGATGACACTAAGATGGGAGGGAAAGTAGTGAGTGAGGAGGACATAAAAAACCTGCAAGGGGACATAGACAGGCTAAGTAAGTGGGCAGAGATTTGGCAGATGGAATACAATGCTGGAAAGTGTGAGGTTATGCACTTTGGCAGGAAAAATCGTAGAGCAAGTTATTATCTTAATGGCAAGAAACTGGAAAGTACTGAAGTACAAAGGGATCTGGGGGTCCTGGTGCACGAAACTCAAAAGGTTAGTATGCAGGTGCAGCAAGTGATTAAGAAGGCCAATGGAATGTTGGCTTTCATTGCTAGGGGGATAGAATATAAAAATAGGGAGGTATTGCTTCAGTTGTACAAGGTATTGGTGAGACCGCACCTGGAATACTGCGTACAGTTTTGGTGTCCATACTTAAGAAAGGACATACTTGCTCTCGAGTCAGTACAAAGAAGGTTCACTCGGTTAATCCCGGGGATGAGGGGATGGACATATGAGGAGAGGTTGAGTAGATTGGGACTCTACTCATTGGAATTCAGAAGAATGAGAGGCGATCTTATTGAAACATATAAGATTGCGAAGGGGTTGGATCGGGTGGATGCAGGGAGGATGTTCCCGATGATGGGTGAAACTAGAACTAGGGGGCATAGTCTTAGAATAAGGGGCTGCTCTTTCAAAGCTGAGATGAGGAGGAACTACTTCACTCAGAGGGTGGTAGGTCCATGGAATATGCTGCCCCAAAAAGCTGTAGAAGCTACATCATTACATAAATTTAAAACAGAAATAGACAGTTTCCTAGAAGTAAAGGGAATTAAGGGTTACGGGGAGCGGGCAGGAATTTGGACATGAGTCTAGGTTCGGATCGGTCATGGCCCTGTGGGTAGCGGAGCGGGCCCAGGGGCCGTGTAGCCTGATCCTGCTCCTATTTCGTGCGTCTAATTCTGTTAGATTCAGGAGATGGTTCTGTGATAGTGGATTGGCGGTTAGGATCAGATCAGCCATGATCTTATTGAATGGCGGAGCAGGCTCGAGGGGCCGATTGGCCTACTCCTGCTCCAATTTCTTATATTTCTTATGTTCTTATGCAATTTCACGTGTGCTAAGCCGCATGGGTATAAATTACGTCCATTTTGACTTCAGTCCGCACACTGGATAGACCTACTTCCTCTCATTCTACTCAACTATTGGCAACTGCAGTGCTGCATTTCTTTTCCACGCCCCCCCCCCCCCACCCCGCCGCAATAAATCACACATTTATTTGGAGTCCATCCAAAACATATCTGAATTAAATTGGGCATAATTTGTGTGTTCATCAAGCAACCTGAAAGTGTTGGATTCCAATGATGTTATGTTCTTCTTTTGATTCACATCTCATTCCTACCTAGCACAGTCTCTAGAGAAACATACCTTGAATCGGTGGATGCAGATTAGAGAGGCAACTGGAGGCCACATAATATTGTGAATTATAATCCAACTCTAGGGAGTGACTTCAAGGCTAGAATCTAATTCTGGGGTTCAGATGATTAGAAACTGTTCATGCGGAGCCTTTTGCATTAATGATTTCTTCAGCACTGCATAATAATTAGTTGAGTAAAAATTCAGTACAAGAAGAGGTGCAACAATTTTGGTTATAAATCTGATCCTGGAATTTTAAAATGCATATTTACATATTGGAGCACATCCACAGACATGGAGCTGATATATTTTTACAGTTACACATTGTTTCTTTTGATATATTTCTGAGTGCTTAAATCTTCTGCGGATGAATGAAATTCCAAATTAAGTAGAAAAATGTCCCAAGGTTCTTGACAGAGGTGTAAGAAAGAAGTGGATGTGAGCCAAAGAAGGAGATATTGGGAGGGGTGATCAAAAGCTTGGTCAAAGATGTGGATTTTAAGGAGGACCTTAAAAGGAGGAGTGAGAAGGTGGAAGGGTTTATGGAGGAATGTCCAGAGTGTGGCTGTGAGCATGACTGTCAGCGGTGCAGCCCAAGAGGCCAGAAAACTGAGGAACAGAGAGTTTAGCTGAGGATGTTAACAATGGAGGTAGTTACAAAGAAATGGAGGAATGAATACATGGAAGGATTTAACCATTTAAAAATTTGATGCGTTGGAGGACTGGGAGCCAATGTAGGTCGGTAAGGGCAGGGGTGGTCGGAAGCAGACTTGGTGTAGGATAGGACGCAGGCAGCAGAGTTTTGGAGATGAACTGAGGTTTATGGAGGGTGGAATGTTGGCCAGGAGAGCATTGGACATTGCCATTTAAATTAGTACAAAAGCAAAATACTGCAGATGCTGGAAATCTGAAATAAAAACAGCAAATGCTGGAAATACTCAGCAGGTCAGGCAGCATCTGTGGAGCGAGAAACAGAGTTAACGTTTCAGGTTGATGACCCTTTGTCAGAAGCCATTTAAATTAGGCCCCCCCCCCCCCTGCTCCTCTGGGATGGGCAGCCTTCCCGTGCCTGAAGGCAGGTAAGACAGACAGTTCACGCTAGGTGGAGGGATTTAAAGAGCGAGACCAAGAGTAAGAGAGTGTGGGAGAGGCCGAGAAATTGTCACAGGCAAGAAAGAGTTTCAGCTTTTATTTTAGTTTTATTTATGAAAACACCACAGGAGATAAACTAGCTTCACATTTTGATTTTTTTTTAAAAGCAAGACTAGAATTAATATCAAACTCTTAAATGAAGAATATTAATATAGTGATGGTGTTGACAATGTTGTAAACTAGAATGCAACAGACATGACCATTCCAGAGAGATGGTATTAAAAGGGTTAAACCTTGCAGTCAACCGTGACTGTCCCTGAAAATATCCAGATGCAGGTTTTCTAAGCAACTTCAGATTTTCCATTAGTTTTCATCTCATTTAATGAATAAATCGCACACAGGGTGGACCAATTTATTTTGTGATTAATTTTAAGAGGGGTTTCAAATCTACATGTGACTCTCTTCCAATTTCGCATCCCTCTGTGAAAGTGACACATGGTGATTGGATTCATCCTTTGAGCCTTAATTTGTCTTTCGAGCTTTCAGAATATGTAACACTTGGGAGCAACAATTTTGCTATGTTGTTTTTGCTATTGCCCAAAGCATAATTAGAAAATTACAAAGTCCTCCTGAACTTTTCCCTTTTTTATATTGTCGGGACCCTGTACAGAAAACTGGCAAATGTAATTGCATTTTTGATTTATTTTGTTGTAGAACGACCCACCTTTTATCCAAAATTTTCTTTTCATAGCTCATTTTACGCATCGCCTGAGTTTCATTGTCACCTGATTTCAATTGCGTGGCGTGTAAAACAGTCTGCCAATTTGCCCATTTTGTGCTATTACCTGAGACCAATCCCCCCCACCACCCCGCCATTGTATTTAGCTGATTCATTGCAGAGAGATAATTAAATTTGTTCCTCTCACGTGGAATCATAGAATCTTACAGCACAGAAGGAAGCCATTTGGCCCATCGCGCCTATGCCGGTTCTTTGAAAGAGCAGTCCAATTAGTCCCACTCTCCCTGCTCTTTCTCCATACAATGTACCACAGATAAGTAAATAAATGTCTGCATGTGACATGGAGGAAGCAGGATTTTACCTTTTATTCTCCATCTTTTTAGGGCATGGGATTTGATAGCAATGCCAAGAAATATTCAAACTTCCGTCTTTTCTTCAATCATCTCTGCAACAGTAATTTAGTGTTCTAAAACATTCTACTTTAATAAACATGTTCAAATTAAGGACTTTTCAGAACATCCCACCAATGTTGAATGAGGGTCCTTCCAGAATTGCCATTGTTGATATTTTCTTTGCTGGTTATGTGTGGGCCTTCTCTGCGATGAACTAAGTATGTGTTAATGAATGCACCTGGTAACTGTTTAGAATAGATAACAAAATATAACGACTATGGCAAGCCAAATTTCAAAGTACAGTGCATCATTTGCACACACATGTAACCTGTTGCATATGCTAAATAATTTATTATAATAAATATTGAATACAATAGCCACATAAATCTGGCCACTCTGCATCTGTGCAGCACCCCCTTCCTTTGCCCCACCCTAAACCCTTCTGACGAAAGGCCATCGACCTGAAGCGTTAACTCTGGTTTTTCTCTCCACAGATGCTGCCTGACCTGCTGAGTAGTTCCAGCATTTTCTGTTTTCATCTCAGATTTCCAGCATCCGCACTAGTTTGCTTTTGCTAAACCCTTCCGTCACTCTACCCCTCTCTCTCCTCATTTTAAGACCTTCCTTAAAATCCACCTCTTTCACCAAGATTTTGGGCAACCCTTCTAATCGTCCCTTCTTTGGCCCTCCACCCGTTTTCCTCGCATCCCTGTGAAGCACCTTGGGATGTCTTCCTACATTAAAAGGCATTCTATAAATGCACGCTGTTGTTGATTGTCACCATTCAGATTGATTAGAACATGGTTGGGCATTAATGCTGCTGCTGGTTATCCCAGTTGGAACAGGGAACAGTTACCTCCTAAAGTGGACGATAGAATCAATGATGCCATCACTAGAAAGCTGTGGATGGTGCATTGTGCCGAGGATTTTAACCAGAAATTTATGGGCTGGCCCATGATTTCAGGAGAGGCGGCAAGCGCGTCGTTCCAAATGAGAGAGAAACACCACGGGCAGGCCATACTGAGCCGCAGTCAAAGACCTTGTTGCAGTTGGGTCATGATATAGTATTGGCAGAAGCCCAGGGGCAGGTCACCTGTTGCTGATAGCTCCTGCATTATCAATGCTAAAATAAGTATAAATATACATAAAGAGCTTGACCAGAAAGAAATGTTAAATTCCACCTTGTAACACATCTCTTTCACCCAGCCCATACCTCCTTTCTTGCTGCTCTCAACTCTCCCCTCCTCTCATTTCTCTCTCTTTCCCCAACCCCCCGCCCCCCCCCCCCCCCGGCTCTGTCCTTGCAACATAGAATCATTGGTCTCTTTCTGTGCTGCAGGATTCTTTCAGCCCATTGGGCCTGTGCCGGCTCTTTGAAGGAGCTGTCCAATTTAGTCCCACACCCTAGCTTTCCCCCCATAACCCTGCAAATTAGTCCTCTTCAAGTAAATGTCCAATTGCTTTTTGAAATTTCCGATGGAATCTTCTTCTGCCATCCTTTCAGGTAGTGTCATTCCGCATCTTAACAACCCTCTGTGTGGAAAAAAATTCTCTTAATTTACCCTCTAGTTCTTTTGCCAATTATTTTAAATCTCCGATCTCTGGCTACTAACCCACTTGCCAGAAGAAACAATTTCTCCTGATTTGCTCTATCAAAACACCTCATAATTTTGAATACCTCCATTTGTTCTTCCCTTAACCTTCACTGTTCTATTACAATTCTAGACAACAAACCACGTAACAACACACTTTCTCCATTTTAAGCATGAAAGGCAGAACTATACTTACTAATAAAATAGGTGATAGGATTGCGGAAAATCTGCACTTGGATCACTTGCTCCTGCAGCACTAGTGAGCTTTCCCATTCAACGTCCTTTGTCATTATTTTTCTGCATTTGACAATTCTAGCCTGCCCAAAAAGTTTTGTAAGAGATCTTGCGAGGTAAAATGTGATTCCTGTTCATAACTTAAATTCTATGGCGGACAACGATCCTGTTGCAGGATTTGCTGGAGGTACTGTCCCCTGTTCGGGTGCCAGTGGAGATTTTTAAAAAATCTTTGAATTTGAGTCTTGCCAAATTGCTTCAATAGCGTTTCTCGTGACCATGATAGAAAGACGACAAGTATTGGAGGCCACCATCTGTCAGCTTTTGCAGCACCAGTTTTAACAAGAGTTATCCTGTTTAATTACCGATCCAAATATACAGTCTCCTGTGGTGCGACTGGTCTTACTGAACCTGTTTGGGAAAAGTGAGTCCAATATCTCCTTAAGTTGGCACCAGTTTTTAAAAAAAAGAGAGGAGCAGAATACTTTATCATTAACAGACACAGCCGACATGAAACTGCAGGCGAGACCAAAACTAGTGGCCATAAATCTAAAATAGTCATCAATAAATCCAACAGGGAGTTCGGGAGAAACTTCTTTACCCAAAGAGTGGTAAGAATATGGAACTCGCTACCACAGGGTGTGGTTGAGGCACAGATGCATTTAAGGGGAAGCTAGATAAGCACACGAGGGAGAAAGGAATAGAAGGATATGCTGATCGGGTGAGATGAAGTAGGACGGGAGGAGGCTAGTGTGGAGCATAAACACCGGCATGGACCAGTTGGGCTGAATGGCCTGTTTCTTCTGTGCTGTAGATTTGATAATTCTGTGTAACGTGTGTAATCTGACTGCTAACCTTTCTGTTGCAGTTAAACTATGCAGAGGCCAGACTGAATGAGCTGGAGAGCTGTTACTGCGAAAAGACTTGTCAGGTGAACAGAGAAGTCCACCGCAGCATGGAATCCTGGGTCGAAAAGTGCAAAAACTGCACCTGCAAGGTGACTGGTTCGCGGAGGGACTGCTCGCAGAATACCTGGAACTCGGGGTGGCTTGAAAGTGCATAATGTTTTAATTGCCTTTTTTCTTTCTCTTTGCGAAGGATGGCCAGCAATATTTCTGCAGGATATAACATTGAGGGCGGGGACGGCAGGAGGGGATTTGAACTGAAAGTGGGTTTCTGGCGGGAAATCACTCCAGCGAGCTAATTTCCCCGCCCGTCGGCCGCGGTGGCCATTTTAACCACCGGCCTCCTTTTTTATATGTCAGCGGTCCACTTCACCTCCCAGAACGAGCGGGACGAGGGTGCGGAGTAGCTACTGGCTGCCATAGTTACGGGTGGCCAAGTGCCACCCTCTGGCTTCCAGCTCAAGTGGCGGGAATGGGACGGGATTGTGGGAGGCTCTCGCGAGAGGTTGGGGGCGGGGTGTGGGGTGAGGTGGAGGCTGCAGCTTGCCTTGTTCGGCCCAGAGGAGCACCACCGTTCCTCCTGGCCCCACAAAGGAAAGTTTCTGACTGACATTTTGTGCCCCTTAGTCCTTCTCGACAGCGGTCAACCTGCTTTCACTTGGCAGGAAAGTCGCCGCGGCCTCTCCGCTGAGGTTGAATCTTAATTGGACCCCGATTTGCATTAAATTCGTGAGGCACTAGTCTACAGAAACCTGCAGGTTAAGATCGCAGGCGGTGTGAAAGCAGTGAGCTCTGAATGGGTCACCACCCTCCTCGGTTTTAACTGCTCACCAGCTATTTCCCGCTGGGCGGGTAGGGTTAAAATCGACCCCATTGCTCCAGTTTGCATGAGATGTCTTACGGACGTTGCTGGGCCATCCTAATGTACCAAAGGACGTGTGGTGTTTATTCCTTTCAAGGTAAAACGTGGCCCAATTGATACTGCCAGGAGCAGGCCATAGTGAAACCTGTACGGCAGGGCTACCGAATTAGTTTGACTGAAGGTCCTTTCATCAGAAATGCTAGTAAGTTTTTAGAGTCTGGAATCTAAGTGGATCTGCATTGTTCTAGGAAAAATGGCACTACAAGTGGCTAGTCCAAGTCTACATCGTGATTAGCTTAGGAGATGTAACACCTGCCCTTTTACCTCCTCCCTTTCCACTGTCCAGGGCCCCAAACACCACTTCCAGGTGAAACAGCGAGTTACTTGTACTTCTTGCAATTTAGTATACTGTATTCGCTGCTCACGATGCGGTCTCCTCTACATTGGGGAGACCAAACGCAGATTGGGCGACTGCTTTGCGGAACACCTCCGTTCAGTCCGTAAGGGTGACCCTGAGCTTCCGGTCACCTCTCACTTTAATTTTCTGCTTCACCCCCACTCTGATCGCTCTGTCCTCGGTCTCTTACACTGTTCCAATGAAGCTCAACGTAAGCTCGAGGAACAGCACCTCCTCTTTTGATTAGGCACTTTCCAGCCTCCTGGACTCAACATTGAGTTCAACAATTTCAGACCATAACCCCTGCCCCCATTCTCCTGGCTGTGTGATTTTTGCCATTCCCATTTGCAACATTTTATCTTTCCTGCTCCTACCTTAGCACAAAATGTTCCTTCAATTCCTTCCTCCCCTCCCAACACCCCCCCCCCCCTTTCCCTGTCTCTCTCTGCCACCTGCTTAATATCTGTTACATCTCCAGCTTTTTCCAGTTCTGATGAAGGGTCCCAGACCTGAAACGTTAACTCTGTTTCTCTCTCCACGGATGCTGCCTGGCCTGCTGAGTGTTTCCAGCATTTTCTGTTGTTATTTTGTGATTAACTCCCTGTTTGGAGGCTATCCAGCGACCAAACTGAGATAAAGGCAGTTTGTGCAGGCGAAGGAAAAGTGTTACATTCTCCTGTATAATGAGAAGATCAAGTAAATACCTTTTATTAGGAAAGGATGGCCATGATATTACCCACCCGCTAATTTGAATTGAAGGAAGCTGCTCCATCACTGTTCAGTCTGAGCTGGGCATAAGGTAGTAGTCTCAGAAAATGACAACATATTGGACCATCAAAGTCTGATGGCAGAGAGTGGTGAGACCCAGATTGCACCAGTCCACTGGCATCAGTGAAGGTGGGAGGACACTGGCAGAGGATAATATGTGCATATATTTAAAAAAACATATATAGATGAAGATAAATACTTATCAGTGATGATAGCTTCACTCTAATGATAAAGACAGTTTGTACAGGCGAAGGAAAAGTGTTACATTCTCCTGTATAATGAGAAGATCAAGTAAATACCTTTATTAGGAAAGGTTGGCCATGATATTACCCACCCGCTAATTTGATAACTTCACTCTACTGATAAAGGTGCCTGCAGAGTTACCTGTTCCTTTAATATCAGCTGAACAGAAAATAACTCGTTTACATTTCCCATCTGCAGTTAATAAAAAGTTGGTTCAGTCCCTGTCACCGGGACATGAACCACAATACTAATCATTATCAGTGTCCATTTCTGCTGTACAGACCCATCAAAATGACAGGCAAGTCACTTTAGCAGAATTGTGATGCTCTTCTGATCTAGAACCACAGAAGCCCAATAAATGTGTCATCACGATAAGTTGCTGCGCTCTGTTGCTGTTCCTCTGCTCGGCCAGTCTAGGCCGATGGTCGTGCTTCACCCTAGCTGCAATCCCTTTTATACGCCAGCTGCCCTCTTTTCCCTGGACGCTTTGCTTCATATCTCCAGTTTCGCCAGCTGCGGCTCTGCATTGCTGTGATCTGGCAGTGCAGCAATGCTCTGCTCAGGCCCCACTGTCCTCCGCCCGTGCATAGATCTAAAGTTATTCTGGTGCTCAGCCAGTCTTGTTCTGTTTGGATATGAAGGTCCCATGATCCAGATGTGGACTGTGGTTGTCATTTGAGTGGCTCAGGTGTTTGCAGTGAATGCAGCAGTGTAGCGCACCCTTTCCCCCTTTGCTCCTACCTGTCCTCTGACCAGATACAGCACACCACTCTGACCTGGTTTCATATCTACATGATGCACAAAATGAAAACTGGTGTCTCATCTCATGTCAAAGGGAGCCTTTCCACCTGTCTTCTGGCACCAAAAGGTGCCAGTTTGATGGTTTGAAATCATACTGTGCTGGTATCCAATCCTGCCAATTGATTGATTGCATGCAAATTGTGTAGCAGTGCCAAAACTACAGACCCTGAGCGAGGTATTACCAGAGAAAATTGCAGATATCCAATTAGTGCAATTAAAACAGACAAATCCTAGGTTCTAACTGTATATAATGTTTCACTCTCTACTTATACATAAACCAGTGCCACTGAATGCATTAATTGCAATAAAAACAGGCCTTTAGCGACTGACCTGTGTAATCTGTAAATTTTTGGATTAAATATACATAGGCCATTTTAATATATTTTGTAAAACTCGTTAAATGAGCCATATGATTATGAGAGTTTGCTTGAAATGTTTAGAATGTAATTGTGGAATTAGTTCTTGAGCAGCTTTGGAGTAGATTTAAAAAAAAATTAAATTAAAGAAAAATAGGATCCAATATAGCCAGAAATTGTAGCATATAAAATATAATTTTTTTTTCCGTTAGTAGTTTTCCCTGCCAGATTTCTCCCCTGCTCTTTCAACGCTCTCCTGAAGGTGCTGATGGCTCACTGGAGCACCATTCAGTGGGTACCTCGCCCAAGAGACAATTATTCATGTTCGTGCTGCAAACTGCTCGACCATTTGGGGGTATGGTGGGGTGGGGGTGGAAAGAGGACTTCACATCGCAGCTGAATCCAATCCTGTCCTTGCCCAACGCCCTTCCACACAGTTACAGCAGTAGTTGGTGGATAGATCAGGAGAAGGAATCCTGGCTGAATTTCCCAGCGGTGTTGAGGCTAATTGTGGAGTTCCTATCACTTCCCTAGCATAGAGCAGCTAAGTCAGCACATACGATGGACAGAACTTGAGTCCTTCCTGGTCTCTATGGCTCAGCCACTCATTGGATAAATGCGCATGAACCGTTTAGAAGTTTAAAGCTAATTCCTTATCGCTGTCTTTTCTCTCTCCTTCAGAATGGAGCCATTGAGTGCAGGCGAGTTGCGTGTCCTCCTCTAACCTGCCCATCAGATTTTCGGCCAGTGTACAGAGTGGGCAAATGCTGCAAAGAATGTCGACGTAAGTAAGGAAACTGACAACTACTTGGCATGTCACAATGTTTCACTCTTTGTTTATCAGAATAGGCACAACTCTTTAATTTTACATTCCCTCCATTACAGTTTGTAAAAGAGACTTTTGTAATAAAATGATTATACAGAAAGGATTGTAAGGTTTGAGGACTGCTGGTGATGGGAAGCCTCCCTTTTCAAAATGCAAAGTTTTGGGCAAGCTGCTAAGTCGAGCATTCGCCTTCTGTCTTTTTTTTGCTCCTACGTTGTGTTTTGCTTTGCGTCCTGTTCCCCGCCTTCAGTGGATTGCAAGCTGCCCTCACACCACATACCACAACAAGATTGTTGTTAAGATCTTGTATTTTCTCAAGAGAATTTTGGCCACTAAATATGCTTTCTGCGTAACTGCCAGTTTATGGCCATTTTGATTGCGCCTGCTGTTTTACGTTGGATATTACATTGTTTCGGAGATGATAGTGGACATATACATTACCTAGACAGCAAAACCAGATGCCCATAGGGAGGCTGAGGGGGCATAGACATGTACACGAATACCAGAAATATTTATAATGAAGTGATGGGGTTGTGGAATTGGAGAGATGGCTACTCGGGAGGTGAAGGATACAAGAAGGAAAGGTTATTTTATTTGAGCGACAGCTGGGAAATGAAGGTAGTCGAGCTAGTGCCCTGGGGAACATTGAAATTCATTGGGTAGATGTGTTCAAGAAAAATGCCAGGACAACATTTGGGATTAACTACAGACTTGCAGGTTAAAATGAGCAGAATGACTCCTCATTTCGTGACGATATTAGAATCATAGAATGGTTACAGCAGAGAAGGAGGCCATTCGACCTGTCGAGCCCGTGCCAGCTCTCTGCAAGAGCACTTCAGCTAGTCCCACTCCCCCGCCCTTTCCCCGTAGCCCTCAAATGTTTTCCTTCAGGTACTTATCCAATTCCCTTTTGAAAGCCACAATTGATACCCTTCCGCCAATGGGAACAGTTTCTATCTACTCTGTCTAGACCTCTCATGATTTTGAACACCTCTATCAAATCTCCTCTCAACCTTCTCTGCTCTAAGGAGAACAACCCCAGCTTCTCCAGTCTATCCACGTAACTGAAGTCCCTCATCCCTGGAACCATTCTTGTAAATCTTTTCTGCACCCTCTCTGAGGCCTTCACATCCTTCCTAAAGTGCGGTGCCCAGAATTGGACACAATACGTCAGTTGAGGCCGAACCAGTGTTTTATAAAGGTTCATCATAACTTTCTTGCTTTTGTACTCTATGGGGGTGATGTTGTGAGTGGGGGCGTGTTGGAGGCGGGACTGCTGCTTGTCAGGTCGATGTCCCGCCTCCATCGATTTGTGGCTGACCCACGCTATTTTCCCTTGATTGACCTTATTAAGCCCGCCCAGTGGGCTTAGCAAGCCAATTAAGGGAAAGCCAGTTGCAGAGCAAGATGAATTGTCATCATTTGACAACTCTGTGAAGCTGTCAAACAGTGACAATCTCTGCAGTTTGATGAGGTCTTGCATACAAGACCTCATCAACCTTCTTTCTTTTGCAGAAATGAGATGTTTGTTGCATCTGAGAATGCAACGGCCATCTCTCATCCGCAACAGAGGTGCGAGACTCTCCGCATACACACCAACTGAAGCCTGCAGGAAGAAACAAAGGTAAGTACACTTTTAAAAACACTTTGCACTTACCTCACATACTCACCTCTCCACTCTTGCACCCATCACTTACCTTCACACCACACTTTTGTACCCCGCCGACCCAGTACTCGCCTCGCTGAGCTGGCGGGTTTTGGAGCTTTCGGGAAGCCCGCACTTGAGGGCAAAAAGGTGGATAATCCTATTTTCTGCCTGTTAACTATCTGTTAACAGGCAGTTAATAGGCTTTAATCACTTCCCGCCTCCAAGGAGATGGGACCCAGCGCAGGACGGCTACCTGCCTCCTGGCAAGATGGCATGGAGGTGGGTTTGGCACCCGCCCCCAAATTCTGCCATTTTCCCGGCAGTCCTGCCTCCTTAGGGCTGGCAAAATCGCCCCCTGTGCCTCTATTTATGAAGCCCAGGATCCCGTATGCTTTTTTAACCGCTTTCTCAACCTGTCCTTCCACTTTCGATGATTTGTGCACATATACCCCCAGGTGTCTCTGTTCCTGCACCCTATATTAGAAGAGGTACCATGAAAAGAAAGCTGGTGTTGATGGGGACTTCAACTAGCGCAACAGAAAATGCCATTTGGGAAGAACGCTGACATTGTGTATGCACGCTCCATGGGCTGGATTTCTATTGAGGAGGCAGTTCTACAACTTTCGGGGTTGTAGTCCCGCCCCCATCAAGTTCTAGCCAACCCATGCGATTTTGACTTGATTGACCTTGTTGAGCCCGCCCAGTGGGCTCAGCAGGCCAATTAAGGGCCACCTGGCAACAAGTGACGTCACAGATTGACATTTCATCTTTCAAGACCTTTTGACAGATGAAATATCGGCTTCAAACAGCTGTCAAACACTGACAATCTGTATTCTAAGTTAATTCCTTCCTCTCAGGATGCTTTATAGAGATCTCCCCAGAACAGAAAGCTGAATGCTGCAATTTTTGACAGATCGCGGCCATTCTGCTTTCTGTGCCGGTGAGATGAGGGACTCCCGAGACCTGAAGGAAGGAAGGCTGTAAAGGTAAGTAAAACTTATTTAAACACTTTACACACACCAAACACACTTACCTCTGCACTCATGCACCCATCACTCACCTGAGCACCGGACATCTTGACCCCTTCAGCCCGACGGCCCGCCTCGCTAACTTGGCGTGGTTTGGAGCCGTCGGGGATCCCACACTTCAGGGATAAAAATAGGGATTAGGCTAAAAACTGCCTGTTAACTACCTGTTAACAGGCAGTTAATTGGCACTAATCCCCTTCCCGCCTCGGGGAGGCAGGTCCCAGTGCGGGGCGGGTACCCGCCTCCTTTGAAACTGGCATGGAGGCGGGATGGGTTTGTGCCCCCCCCCCCCCCCCAACCGATTTCGGGATTTTAACCCCCCACGCCTCCAATCCCGCCTCCACGGCCCAATGAAAATCCTGCCCAATGACTCTGTGCTTCAGAGAGCCAACAAGAGGTGGATGGGTCACTTCTAGACTTGGTTCTTGCGTGTGATCCCGACCCTATTTAGGGAGTAGAAGTAGCTGAATTGATAGATGAGCGTGACCATAGTACTATAAATTTTGGTCTAATTTGGTAAATAAAAATGCTCCAAATTGGATCAATGGGAAATTTAAAGGGAGATTAGAAAATACAAAACAAAAATGAAGCTTGTAGGTAAAAGGGAGAGGGTGACAATTGAGCTGAGCATAAGGTTGTACAGAAGCAAATCAAAAACAAGATGTCAGGATGCTAAAACAGAATTCGAAAGGACCACAGCAGCAGATACAAAACATAATGCCCAGTAACATTTCCCAATACTACACATCAAGAGGTACTCAGGAAGGAAGTTAAAAGCTTTAGGGGCCAATATGCAATTGAACAGAAGATTGTTAACATGTTAAATAACTACTGCTTAGAGGATTTTTTCTAATCTGGGTGGAAGGTAACAAAATACCGTCCAACATCGAACACATGTTATTTGTGCTCCAGGATTTCGACATTAGTGAAGCAGAGATGGGTTGAAGGGGGGTGAAAACCAATAAATCCCTGAGGATAGTTGGGGCGTAGATGCATTTAAGGGGAAGCTAGATAAATACATGAATGAGAAAGGAATAGAAGGATATGCTGATGGGGTGAGATGCAATAGAGTGGGAGAAGGCTCGCGTGGAGCATAAACACAGGTATAGACCTGTTGGGACGAATAACTTGTTTCTGTACTGTTAATGCTATGTAAATGAACTATATCTCAGGGTACTTCGAGAAACAAAGGACGAGATGTGTGAAGTTGAGTTGGTGAAGACCAGGGAAGGATCCAACAGCCTGGTAATGGGCAAATGTATTCTTATATCGAGAAAGGTTGGATGACTCTGTCACCCAATCAACTGTAGACTCATTAGTCTGACCTCAGTAGTCAGAAAACTAAAGGAGTCAATAATCAGAAAAACTAGAACAGCACCTGTATCAAAGTGACTGGATAAGTGACCGCCAACATGGCTTTACAAGGGATAAATATTGCCTGACAAACCTCAGACATTTCAAACTGATGGGAAAGGTTGGGTGGTTGTGGGGTGTGGGGTTGGAAGTTATATGACATACTGGACCGAGATCCAAAAGGCCTTTGATAAAGTACCACATGGGAGACTACTTTACAAACTAAGTGAGCATAACGGGTAAAATAAGAACATCGGAACAGGAGTAGGCCATTCAGTCCCTCGAGCCTGTTCCACCATTCAATTAGATCATGGCTGATCTGTACCTCAATCCCATTTACTAACCTTTGCTCCATATCCCTTGACAGTAAACATTTATATGGCTTATTAGCTATTTAAAGGGAAGGAAACAGAGGATAATTGGAAGGGAAACTAGGTCATCGTGGGGAAAGGTATTACTGAGGTTCCCCAGAGGTCGAGCAGGGATCCCTTCAGGTCCTCGTGCCCATAACTGTTCTTGAATTTCGGTATTTCTGCAAGCTAGTTAAATTCTTATACGCCACCAAGCTATAGACTGAGAAGGTAGACAATATCTATCAAAAGGTAGTTCAATAGCATTTGTAGTTTGCAAATGAACTTTAGACAAATATAAGGTGCTGCATGTAGGAAGCAATATGAATCATGAGTACTCTGTGAATCGAACGGGAAGCTGAAAGAGATTTCAGGTGTTTAATTAATTTGTTGCTTAGGATGTCAAAACAATATGAAGCGACAATAAAGAAAGCAAATCGGGCACAGGGTACTCTTGCCAAATCAGATGAATTCAAATCTTCAGGGTCCATCCAGAAGTTGTACGCTGTTTGATCAGGCTTCATGTGGAACATCTGGCTTCTGTGAAATAGGGGAGCCACCAGACCGCAGATCAGTGATGGTGCTCCCTGGTATCCGAGGAAAGAGCTCGGCGAACTGACATGATGAGCTAAAAGGAGTTCTCCTCTCATGAAAGCACATGTCTTAGAGGGGACATTATAGAGGTAAATAAGATCCTTTAATGGGAAAGAGAAAATACATCTGAAGCAATACAGGTAGACTATCCTTTATCCGAAAACCTTGGGACCAGCCGTGTTTCGGTTTTCGGAAAATTTCGGATTTCAGAAGGTATTACGGGGCAGCACCCCATAAGCCACCACTTTCGGTTTTCAGAGGTTTTCTGTTTTCGGAAGTGCGGATAAAGGCTGGTACACTATCCCTTATCCGAAAGGGTGGGGGTCGGCCGGGGTTCACAGGAATCACAGGAACCCCACAGTGCAGATAGAGGCCATTTCGGCCCATCGAGCCTGCACCGACACATATCCCACCCTATCCCCGTAACCCCACGTATTTAATCCCCCTAACACTAAGGGTCAATTTATCATAGCCAATCAACCTAACCCGCACATCTTTGGACTGTGGGAGGAAACCGGAGCACCCGGAGGAAACCCACGCAAACATGGGGAGAATGTGCAAACTCCACACAGACAGTCACCCGAGGCCGGATTCGAACCCGGGTCCCTGGCGCTGTGAGGCAACAGTGCTAACCACTATGCCACCGTGTCGGGGGGGAGAAAAGAATATCGGACAGGCCGCTGCAGCTATCGGACGGGCCGCTGTATTGTTGGGTTCACTCTCCTGGTATACCTCCTTCACACTGCCTGGCTCGGCCTGCAACCTCCTACCCAGGAGGGAACTCAGTGACCCTCTGCCCTGCTCAGCGTAAGTCGTGCGCCACTCTGGTCATGTTGTGCGCACGACTTACGCTGAACGAAAAAACTTTCGGTTTTTAAGAGGGTTTCGGTTTTCGGAAGTTCGGATAAAGGATAGTCTACCTGTACTATCAAATATGTCTGGGCAGCAGGAGAAAAATACATTGATTCAGGCTCGGAAGTGCAAATTTAGGACCGATGTCGAAGTATTTCTTTATTTTGATGGCATTGAACAGCTGGAATGGGTTGCCAGAAAGGATGGCTCGGGCCAGAACACTGGACCTATTTAACAAATAGCTGAAATGGGAAGGTGGAAGGATTTGTATTCTGGGAGTGAGAGCAGATGGGCTGAAGGGCCTTCTTTATTAAAATCTTTCCATATTTAGTGCAAGATCCTTTAAGTATTGAAATCCTCACCGAGATGGGAGCACTGAAATCCCAGGATGTTGTGTTCTCATTTGGCTCTTACTGACACTGGCATTAAGCATTAACAGTAGTGTATAATGCAGAACTGAAAACTCCAAATAGTTGGGAAATTTGCCACCTCCTATTTACTGTTAAAAATACATTCTTGCTGATGTTAACCTGTGTCTTAAAAACCCCAATAGAAAAATATAGCCCAAAGTAATTTATTTATCTCTAAAAGCAGCTTTACATTAAGTGCTACCAAGGGTTGTAATGCTGACCTGTTTCCCCTCCCTGAGGTTGTTGCAATTAGATCTGTTATACGCTAATAGTGGGGGCGATTGAAAAATGAACTAAAAACATTCTGTTACACTTCCGATATATATATATTAATTAAAGGTAAACATCGCTCAACCATTGGTGGCTGTGCCTTCTGTTGCCTTGGCCCTAAGCTCTGGAATTCCCTCCCTAAACCTCTCCGCCTCTCTTTCCTCCTTTAAGACACTCCTTAAAACCTACCTCTTTGACCAAGCTTTTGGTCACCTGCCCTAATTTCTCCTGATGTGGTTCAGTGTCAAAGTTTTTGTCTTATAACACTCCTGTGAGACGCCTTGGGACGTTTTACTACGTTAAAGGCGCTATATAAATACGAGTTGTTGTTGTAACGAGTCACTGTTCTAGGTTAAATGCATAACTTGTTACTGACTTGTGAAAGCATTTTATATATATATATATATATATATATATTATATGTAGTTTCTTTAATAGTTTCAAATATTGTGTCTATAATAATAGTTTCAAGCTTGCGCTCTAAGAGAGCTTGCAGATTTCCCTCTGAGAGGGGAATAAAAAATACTGTTTTTTGTTATAGCGTTATTACCTCAGTCATTTCTGACCTGTTTCAAAATAAAGTTTAAAGTTAGTTTAAAGTCACACTGCAGTCATGGTAGGATCAGCCCTGGCTGTTGCTGTCGTGCCACATAAATTGCAGCAACCTGCTGGTGTATGTGTTGGTGTGAGAGAATCAGAAGACGTTTACGTACTGGTCTGATTATTTTGAAGTCAAATTCGAATACAGTCCTCTCATTTAAATTCCTATTCAATGATAACACTCTTGTCTCTGAGTCAGAAGTTGGCAGGTTCAAATCCCACTCCACAACATGAGCATATAGTCTAGACTGACATGTTGTATTTTCATAGGTGCTGTCTTTTGGATGAGACATTCAATCGAGGCCCTTTCTGCCTGTTGACGTGGGCATAAAACATTCCATGGCCCAACTCGAAGAAACATTCTCCCTGGCCGCGATTTTGTCGGCGCTCAGAGAGGCGGGTCAGAGGTTAAAGTGCAATTGATTGACGGCGGGTCCCGAACCCACCATCAACCCGCCTCCAAACAGCTTTCCCAAGTGTCGGGTCCCCGATTTGCAAATGGACCCGACACCTAGTGGCGGGAAGCGGATTAAAGGCAATTACCTGCCTATTAACAGGTACTTGTCAGCCTAGTTTTGGATTTTCCCGCTTCTGGCTTGGCTTTCCCGACGTCCAGACACCACGCCAGGTAAGTGTGGCCTGTTGTGATGTTTGTGGAATGATGACAGCTAGAGAAGTGGTGTGAAGGATCCAATGTTGCACATGGTGAGTCTCAGAGGAAAGAAAATGTTGGATACTGCATTTTTAAAACATTTACAGATTTCTTCAGCTTACAAGTTTTAAATCCATGTCCAGTGCCACCTCATTGGGAGAACCTCTCTCACCAGTGGCAGATCGCTTCTGTTACCTCACCTGCAGCTGCCATCTATTCCAGCCTATGGAGGGAGTCATTGGAGTGCCTGGGTGCAAGAGTTCTCCTTTGTGCCGTGATTGTCAGTGTTTTCAGCACCTCAATGCTGTGGAACACTGAGAAATCAACTGTCAGAATAAAATTGTGTGTGGTCCCTTTAAGGGAACCGGCAGATGACACGTCATCAAATGACGTCATCAGACCCGCTTCCTGTTAATTGGCCGGCATGCCCGCGGGGCTTAATGAGGTCAATCAAGGCAAAATCACGTCTGTGGACCGGATGCAGCTGGGGGCGGGACTGGAAGCCGGAAACCAGCTGTCCCACACTCAAGCTGCCTCCATTAATAAAATTGCGGCCCCTGTGTTCTGTCCACACTCATGCCTCAACTAACACTACCAAAAACAGATTAACTAATTATTTATTGCAATGCTGTTGGTGGGACCTTGCTGTATGCAAATTAGCTACCACATTTGCCTATGCAACAATAGTAATTCATTGGCTCTGAAGCACTTTGGGATGTCCTGAGGAGATGAAAGGCACTATTTAAATGTAAGTTTTTTTTCTTTTACTTCGTCTTTATTTTTCTTTCTTTGTTTCTGTTGATGTCTCTGTGTCTCCTTCATTTCTCTTCCTTGTATATGTCAGTCGTTCTAACTTTCCATTTGTCTCTTTGATAAGATGGATAGGTAGTACTGATTGCTCGGATCGGAGAAACACTTTCAACACACTCCATTTCAACAGTTACATCAAAACTGTTATCAGTATTTTGTCTAATTCACCTGTCTTCCCGCATTCACTGAGGGTGTACATACCATGCTAAGGCTGTTACTGCAAAATGCCTCTCAGTATTTATCTCCAGTCTAGTTCTAGTTGAATTCTGAATGTATAATTGCTGGTGTGGTGGAACCACCAGAGGATTATGGACAATTGTATATAATTCCTTTTACAGCAATGTAGTACAGCTGGGGGCTGCACCTTTAATGTATCTGTTAACTGTACTAGGGCTTCTTCCCTGTACTCCACGTCATGACGTCAGAGCTCGGAACCTTCTAGCAGTTGAGCTCGGAACCTGCTAGCAGTTGAGCTCGGAACCTTCTAGCAGTTTCCAGAGAGGCTTTCAAGCAGACCAGACCTATTTGCATTGTATTCTACAGTTTCCTGTACAGCTTCGTTTGTTCATTAAATTTTATTGTTTTTGATTTTCTGAGTCGATCTCAATTCTTTGGCTAGGAACCCCAGTTCCTACATTGGTGACCCCGATTTCTTCGAACAATTTTCGTTGAAGTTACATCATGGACACGAACGCCATCACCCTCAAACTGCTGCAATTTTGGGAGCAACAACCGGCTGCGTGGTTTTTCCAGGCGGAAGCCCAATTTGCAATCCGGGGAGTAGCAGCGGATTCGACACGTTATTATTACGTGGTCTCCACCCTCGACAGCGCCATGGCCTCGCGGGCCGTCAGCCTCCTCGAGAGTCCACCGAAGGATGGCAAGTACGAAGCTTTAAAAGCACATTTACTGCAGATTTTCAGTCTATCCAAGTCTGAGCGCGCTCGCAGACTTATCTCCATGCCCGGCCTCGGGGACTCAAAACCCTCAGAGCTCATAAGCCAAATGCTCACGCTTTTGGGCTCGGAATCGCAATGTTTTCTGTTCCGCGATCTGTTTCTCTGTCAACTACCAGAGCCAGTACAGACGGCCTTGGCCAATTCCACGATCACGGATTGTGCTGAACTCTCCGCGGAAGCGGATAAAATATTCACCATCTCACAACAATCTTTTGCAGCCACGAGGCGCCCATCCCCCACAAGAGCGAATCCGACGACTCCTCCTGCAGGCTGGTGTGCATACCACGCTCGTTTCGGCGCGAAGGCCAGAAATTGCCATCCGCCCTGCAGTTTCTCACCAAAAAAAAACCTACCTCAAACCAGCGGATTCTGAGAAGATCAATAAGGCCTAAGGGACGCGCCGGAGTTGCGATGGCCATCTGGTCCGCAGGGATACTCCTATACATTACAGACTCCCTGTCAGGGCGACGTTTTCTCTGTGATACTGGCTCCCAGTGCAGTATCCTACTAGCGTCGAAGATAGATCTTCAATCCGGCGGTCAAGGTCCCCCCCTCGAGGCAGCCAATGATACGGCCATTCACACATTCGGAAAGCGTAGGGTCCAGTTGAGTTTTGGCGGCCAACGTTTTGTTTGGGAGTTCATCACGGCGAAAGTCTCACAGGCCATCCTGGGGGCGGATTTCTTCTGTGCAAACGGGTTTCTCGTCGACGTCCGACACTGCCAGCTAATCAGTGCCTCCACCTTTCACTCGGTCCCCTGCCACCGAAGCACCGCCATGTCTTGGTCAGTTGCCTGTGCAGTCCCATCTCCAAATGAGTTCTCTCGTCTTCTCAGTGAGTTCCCTGAGCTCACCAGGCCCACATTTTCTTCTTCAGTCACGAGGCACAGTGTGGCGCACCACATTACCACGACAGGATCCCCCGTTTATGCGAGAGCTCGAAGGCTGGAACCCGGGAAACTCGTGGCCACCAAGGCGGAGTTCCATACAATGGAACGCCTGGGTATTATTCGACGTTCGAATAGTCCTTGGTCCTCACCATTACACATTGTTCCTAAGCCGGATGGCGACCATGCGGCGACTACAGACGCCTGAATGAAGCTACCACACCGGATCGGTACCCAATTCCTCACATTCAGGATTTTTTGGCCCATCTGGCAGGGAATTCCATCTTTTCCAAAGTAGACTATCGAGGCTATCATCAAGTGCCCGTGCATCCTCAGAACGTCCCCAAAACTGCCGTCATCACACCTTTCGGGCTCTTTGAGTTCCTTCGTATGCCGTTTGGGCTGAAGAATGCAGCACAAGCCTTCCAATGTCTCATGGATTCCGTGTTGCGCGATCTGCCGTTCATCTTCGTCTACCTAGATGACATCCTTATTGCCAGTAACAGCACGAAAGAACACATTACCCTTTTTTCTCATCTCTGCCAACATGGCCTTATTATCAACCCAGCCAAGTGCCAGTTTGGGTTGCACAGCATTGATTTCTTGGGACACAGAATCACCTCAGAAGGCGCCGTCCCGCTGGCCACGAAGGTGGAAGCAGTCACCTCATTCCTTCTTCCTCAGACCGTCCGGGCCCTCCAGGAATTTCTGGGAATGGTCAATTTTTATCATCGGTTCGTCCCCAAGGCGGCATTGTTGATGCAACCTTTGGACGAGGCCCTCAGAGGTAAATCGGGCAAAGACCCGATCGATTGGACACCCCAGATGGACCAGGCTTTCCTCGACACTAAGAACGCTTTGGCTGCTGCGACCATGTTGGCACATCCCCTTCCGGGCGCAACCACTGCCCTTACCACCGACGCATCTGATTATGCCATCGGGGCAGTACAGGAGCAGTGGGTCGAGGGCACATGGCAACCACTGGCTTTCTTCAGCCGCCAATTGCAGAAGAACGAACGCAAGTATAGTACTTTTGATAGGGAGTTGTTGGCATTGTTTCTGGCCATCCGCCATTTTCGCTTCCAACTGGAAGGACGCCCATTCATGGCTTTTGTAGACCACAAGCCACTTACTTTTGCGATGGCCAAAACAGCGGAACCATGGTCGGCACGGCAACAACATCATCTTATGTACATATCTGAATTTACAACCGACATACAACATGTCTCGGGCAAAGACAACCTGGTGGCGGATTGTCTCTCCCACGCCCAGCTCCACGCAGTACACCTGGGAGTCGACTATGTTGGTTTGGCAAAAGAACAGCAGGCAGACGCTGAAGTGCAGGCATACCGGACCGCACCTTCCAGCTTACAAGTGGCTGATGTCAGTTTCCAGGCCGCAGGGACCACACTCCTGTGTGACATCTCGATGGGCGTCCCACGTCCAATCGTTCCAGTCGAATGGCGCAGGAGAATTTTCGACACTATCCACGGGTTGTCACACCCTGGCATGAGAGCGTCACAACGACTCATGGCAAAGAAATTCGTCTGGAAGGGCATGCATCTTGACGTCCGTGACTGGACCAATACCTGCGTGAGTTGCCAGAAGTCCAAGATACAACGCCATGTTAAGGCCCCAGTCGCCACTTTTCCGGCTCCGGAGCATCGATTCGACCATGTGCACGTGGACCTGGTTGGTCCTCTCCCTTCCTCTCGCGGGTACACTCACCACCTCACCATGGTAGACTGCACCACCAGGTGGCCAGAGGCAATTCCTTTGGTTGCCACCACAGCGGCAGACGTCTCCAGAGCCTTCATCTCGTCATGGGTAGCTCGGTTCGGGGTACCGGCTGACATCGCCTCCGACCGGGGGCCTCAATTTACCTCTGAGCTTTGGAATGCCGTAGCTCAAGGTTTGGGCACCAAGCTTCATCGTACCACCGCCTACCATCCACAGGCGAACGGTCTGTGTGAAAGATTCCACAGGTCCCTTAAAGCCGCACTGCGTGCTAGTCTCCGTGGGCCTAGTTGGGTGGACAGGCTCCCTTGGGTGCTGCTAGGTCTTCGCACGGCGCCTCAGGACGACCTGCATTCTTCTTCAGCAGAGCTGGTTTATGGCCAACCACTAGAGTGCCTGGTGATTTTCTTCCTCCTCACACGGAACCCTGGTCCCCAGATCAGCAGCTCGTCAGCCACCAGGAAGCGGCTAGGAATTTCATCCCAGTGCCTACGTCGCATCATGACCTGCAGCGCTCCCATGTCCTGGTGGATCTTAAGAGCGCAGAATACATGTTCATTCGGCAGGATGCTCACAAAAATCCGCTCAAACCACCTTACACAGGTCCGTTCCGCGTCATCTCGTCAGGTGACAAGTCCTTCACAGTCGACGTCAACGGTAAGCCTGACCACATCTCCATCGACCGGTTGAAACCGGTGCATCTGGATCTGAGCGAACCAGTCGTCACCGCTCAGCCGCCTCGTCGTGGTCGTCCACCGCCGACTGCCAGTCCAGTCCAGCCACAGTCATCCGCCG
This sequence comes from Somniosus microcephalus, assembly GCF_052327205.1. Lineage (NCBI taxonomy): Eukaryota > Metazoa > Chordata > Chondrichthyes > Squaliformes > Somniosidae > Somniosus > Somniosus microcephalus. The sequence continues at coordinate 98,982,930 of NC_141001.1, read as the reverse complement.
AGTCGCCAGTGCTCGCCTCACCGGGTCGACTGGTTAAAGAAGGGATTAACACAATTGTAATGAAGGATATTAGCTCTGATGAGGCGGAATCTGTATGGGTAGAATTGAGAAATACTAAGGGGAAAAAAACATTAGTGGGAGTGGTATATAGACCTCCAAACAGTAAGGCGGAGGTTGGGGATGGCATTAAAAGGGAAATTAAAGAAGCGTGCAATAAGGGCACAGCAGTCATCATGGGTGACTTTAATCTACATATAGATTGGGCTAACCAAATTAGTAACAATACTGTGGAGGAGGAATTCCTGGAGTGTATACAGGATGGTTTCCTGGACCAATATCTCGAGGAATCAACCAGAGATCAGGCCATCTTAGACTGGGTATTATGTAACGAGAAAGGATTAATTAGCAATCTTGTTGTACGAGGCCCCTTGGGTCAGAGCGATCATAATATGATCGAATTCTTCATTAAGATGGAGAATGAAGTAGTTGACTCAGAAACTAGGGTCCTCAATTTAAATAAAGGAAACTACGATGGTCTGAGGAGCGAGTTGGGTAGGATTGATTGGGGAATGGCACTCAAAGGGTTGACGGTGGATAGGCAATGGCAAACATTCAAAGACCGAATGGATGAACTACAGAAGTTGTTCATCCCAGTTTGGCATAAAAATAAAACAAAAAAGGTGACTCAACTGTGGCTAACAAGGGAAATTAGGGATAGCATAAGATCCAAGGAGAGGACATATAAATTGGCTAGAAAAAGCAATAATCCTGAGGATTGGGAGCAGTTTAGGAGTCAACAAAGGAGGACAAAGGGATTAATTAAGAAAGGGAAAATAGAATATGAGAGTAAGCTTGCGAGGAACATAAAAACTGACTGTAAAAGCTTTTATAGATATGTAAAGAGAAAAAGATTGGTGAAGTCAAGCGTAGGTCCCTTGCAGTCAGAATCGGGGGAATTTATAATGGGGAACAAAGAAATGGCAGACCAACTAAATACATATTTTGGTTCTGTCTTCACAAAGGAGGACACAAATAACCTCCCAGAAATACTGCGGAACATAGGGTCTGATGAAAGGGTGGAACTGAAAGAAATCAGTATTTGTAGGGAAATGGTGTTAGGAAAATTGATGGGACTGAAGGCCGACAAATCCCCAGGGCCTGATAATCTACATCCCAGGGTACTTAAGGAAGTGGCCCTAGAAATAGTAGATGCATTGCTGGTCATCTTCCAGAACTCGATAGACTCTGGAACAGTACCCATGGATTGGAGGGTAGCTAATGTTACCCCACTATTCAAAAAAGGTGGCAGAGAAAAAGCGGGGAATTATAGACCGGTAAGCTTGACATCGGTAGTGGGGAAAATGCTAGAGTCCATTATAAAAGATGTAATAGCAGAGCACTTGGAAAGCAGTGACCGGATCGGACAAAGTCAACATGGATTTACAAAAGGTAAATGATGCTTGACTAATCTGCTGGAATTTTTTGAGGATGTAACTGGTAAAATAGATAAGGGAGAACCAGTGGATGTGGTGTATTTGGACTTTCAGAAGGCTTTCGATAAGGTCCCGCATAAGAGGTTAGCATGCAAAATTAAGGCACATGGGATTGGGGGCAAGGTATTGACTTGGATAGAGAACTGGTTGGCGGACAGAAAGCAAAGAGTTGGAATAAGCGGGTCATTTTCCGAGTGGCAGGCAGTGACTAGTGGGTTACCGCAAGGATCGGTCCTAGGACCCCAGCTGTTCACAATATATATTAATGATCTGGACGAGGGAATTGGATGTAATATCTCCAAATTTGCAGATGACACAAAGCTGGGTGGGAGGGTATGCTGTGAGGAGGATGTCCTGAAACTCCAGTACGATTTGGACAGTTTGGGTGATTGGGCAGAAACATGGCAAATGCACTATAATGTGGATAAATGTGAGGTTATCCACTTTGGTGGCAAAAACAGGAAGGCAGATTATTATTTGAATGGCAATAGATTGGTAGAAGGGGAAGTGCAAAGAGACCTGGGTGTCCTTGTGCACCAGTCGCTGAAGGTAAGCATGCAGGTGCAGCAGGCGGTTAAGAAGGCAAATGGTATGTTGGCCTTCGTAGCAAGAGGGTTCGTGTGCAAGAACAAGGATGTCTTGCTGCAGTTGTACAGGGCCTTGGTGAGGCCGCACCTTGAGTATTGTGTGCAGTTTTGGTCACCTTACCTGAGGAAGGATGTTCTTGCCATGGAAGGAGTGCAGCGAAGATTCACCAGGCTGATACTGGGATGGCAGGAATGACGTACGAGGAGAGATTGTGTCAATTGGGCTTATACTCACTGGAGTTTAGAAGATTGAGAGGGGATCTCATCGAAACCTATAAAATTCTGTCAGGTCTGGACAGACTAGATGCAGAAAGGATGTTTCTGATGGCCGGGGAGTCCAGAACCAGGGGTCATAGTCTAAGGATAAGGGGGTAAGCCATTTAGGACTGAAATGCGGAGGAATTTCTTCACCCAGAGAGTGGTGAACCTGTGGAATTCTCTGCCACAGAGGGCGGTGGAGGCCAGTTCATTAAATATATTCAAGAAAGAGTTGGATATATTTCTTAAGGCTAAAGGGATCAAGGGATATGGGGAGAAGGCAGGGACAGGGTACTGAATTTGGATGATCAGCCATGATCTCATTGAATGGCGGAGCAGGCTCGAATGGCCTACTCCTGCTCCTATCTTCTATGTTTCTATGACCACAGCCGGCCTCCTCTTCTCCTCCGCCTGCGGCGTCATCCCAACCACAGCCAACGGCCAATTCGTCTTCTAGCGCTCCGTTCCAGCTGCCGGGGTATCGCAGTCGGTCGGACAGACTCGTCAGACCCCCTTCTCGCCTTACCTTCTCTGTTAAAAGCAATTCTGGGAGGGCGCATGTGGCGGAACCACCAGAGGATTACGGACAATTGCATGTAATTCCTTTTACAGCAATGTAGTACAGCTGGGGGCTGCACCTTTAATGCATCTGTTAACTGTACTAGGGCTTCTTTCCTGTACTCCACGTCATGACGTCAGAGCTCGGAACCTTCTAGCAGTTGAGCTCGGAACCTGCTAGCAGTTGAGCTCGGAACCTTCTAGCAGTTTCCAGAGAGGCTTTCAAGCAGACCAGACCTATTTGCATTGTATCCTAGTTTCCTGTACAGCTTCGCTTGTTCATTAAATTTTATTGTTTTTGATTTTCTGAGTCGATCTCAATTCTTCGGCTAGGAACCCCAGTTCCTACACTGGGTTTGTTTAACTTTTAGATTGACAACAGATCCAGGTAAATTCCAAGCCCCCCCTGTCAGCCCAATATTGTTGGTTTGTATTGCTCACCCTGTGATGCTGGAATAAATACTAACAATACAGTAACAAACATCAGCAGTAGCTTTTTTTTGCAGCCTAATCCTGTATTCCTAAAATGTACACTTAAAATACAATTCAGCCTACTTTTTCTGCCAGATTTCCCCTTTTTCCTTCCCCTGAAGGTGTTGGCTCCTTGTTGGCTTACAGTTTCATGGTTGAGTTAATGGCGTTTTGATGGGGTGAATAAGAAAAGACTATTTCCTCTGTTTTGGAAATAAATGATGAGTGGCCAACAATTTAAAATTGTCATTTAATAGTGTCAGCCGTGGATCAGTTGGTAGCACACTCGCCTCTGAGTCAGAAGGTTGTGGGGTCAGGTCCCACGCCAGAGACTTGAGCACAAAAATCTAGGCTGACACTCCAGTGCGGTACTGAGGGAGTGCTTTCGGATGTGACATTAAACCGAGGCCCCGTCTGCTCTCAGGTGGACGTAAGAGATCCCATGCCACTGTTTTGAAGAAGAGCAGGGGAGTTATCCCTGGTGTCCTGGCCAATATTTATCCCTCAATCAACATCACTAAACAGATGATCTGGTCATTAACACATTGCTGTTTTTGGGAGCTTGCTGTGCGCAAATTGGCTGCCGCATTTCCTACATTACAACAGTGACTACACTTCAAAAGTACTTCATTGGCTGTAAAGTACTTTGGGACGTCCGGTGGTCGTGAAAGGTGTTATATAAATGCAAGTACTTTTTGAGATTGAGGAGAATAGTTTTACAAGTTGTTAAAAGCATGGAATGCTTTGCCACGTTGTGGTTGAGGCAGAGACCATTTTATCTTTTAAAGGGAGAGTGGATAACCATTTGAAGCACATGGTGATGGAAGGCTTTGGAGAAGAGAACAAGATTGTGGTGGTAATTTTGTATTGCTCTAGTAAAGAGGCAGCACAGACATAATGGGTTGAATGGCCTCATTCATGTAAATGTCTATGGTGCCCTTCCGTATCTTGCCTAGTGGCCATTTGCTCACACAAGCCTTGATAATTAGTATCAGCAGTGTGTTTGACCCATGGGCTGGTGGTGACATCACAGCCAAGTCCAACTCTGCCCTCTCCTGACATCCTCTCACTTCCACTTCCACCCAGGCGCAGCTGAATAGGGATCAGGAGTGGGGCAGCAAACTAGAATCAGGAGCAAGAACTTTACTCACCCCGCCCCCCCCCTCCATTTACTCCACAGGTGGTGAAGCTAAATGTACAATCCTTTCCATCATTTGACTGATAGATAATCCATCCTGGTGTGTAGATTTCAACTACTCAGTCTCATAATATACAATATTTTCTCTCATTTTCTCCCATTGCGATCCTGGGGTGGGGGTCAGATTCCCGACCCCAGGGCTGAGTTGCGATCCTGCGGGGGGGGGGGGGTCGGTCTGATCCCTGACCTGGGGGGGTGGGAGTCGCAATCGCCGGGGGCAGGGTCTGACTCCAGGGAGGAGCGGGCTGCTGGTGGGTGAGCTTGGGGGGCTGGGAGGAAGCACGATTGCTCGCCGAGGCTGTGTCAGCCTCGCTGCAGCTCTCGGGAACCCTGAGCCCCGGGATCCCCGGCCGCCTGCAGTTAAACCTGCACAGCAGGTTAAAGCAGAGGCTTCAGGCCTCATTATAATATTTAAAATGCCAACCTGCCTCCTGGTAGCGGGTTGGCTGCCCGCCCCCCGTCCCGCCTGAGTATAAGGTGAAAGTGGGCAGGTTGGGGTCGGGTTTTAGATTTTTACAACTTTCGCTTCCCCCCCACCCCGGCCTCCAACCCACCTGTTTTTTTTCAGATGAAAATTCCTCCCGTACTGTCAGAAGGAGGCACTGGATAGTGATCAGGATTGGCAATCCTTCTTCTCAAACCCTGGGATGCTGTGGCCTGTTGTAAAACCCTCTCCAGGTCCCAGCCCAGATCAGCTAACTCAGGACAGATTGGAGTTCAAACCTGGAACCTTCCTGCTCTGCATCATTCAGTGTCAGAAGCTTGACCTCAAAGCCATTGGAAGAGGCATTAAAATACAAAATTACATTAAAAATTATTCATTTTAAAATACCTTTTGCTTATCTCATCTTTCCATTTTTTTTTCAAATCTTGCTTCTACCATATTCCATCTCTTCTGTTTTTATCAACAACTGCTGTAACTATAGTTCTAACAAACCTCATTTCCTGTTACGAAAGTAATGTTAACATCACTTTGGCTTTCTGCCTGAATATCTCTGGTTCATTTTGGAGGTAGGAACCAAATTTAAAAATATTGGTTTTTGAATGCCTGAGAAATGGCTCCAAAGGTATTTTTTCAGCCAATCAAGGAGATTAACATGACCATCTCATGCAGCCAGATCAGTCCTTGACATGATTTTCTGCTGTTAAAATACAGACCTATTGTCATTTGGCAAGTTGTCTCAACAGCAGCTCTAGCAGTATGCTCAGCCCCAGTTGGCACATTGTTGGGGCTTGGACGTGATTGCAGCAAGAGTTAAATGTCCAATGACATGAATACACTGTAATTAACTGAGAAGCCTGAAGAATAAAGGCTACACCGTGCATCCTCTGGGCTTTGTGCTCCAATATAGATCTCAGTAGTCACAATAGGCCTTTTGATGGGGAGGGAAGAGAGAAACAGGATGAATTGATTCTAATCCCCTTACTTGGCTCTGTCTGCCGTGCAGTTTTATTGGATTTAAAAATTGCATAATTATTGCTTTCCAAGTGCAATCATTCTAAGAGCCAAATAAATGCAGTATAATATGCTGTATGTGGATTTAATCCATTATAACTTACCCACTGGTGTGAAACAATTGCATTTTTTTGTAATGAAGCCAGTGTTTTCTGGTTATACACTTCATTCTGTTGAAAGGAGCTGTAATTGTCAGTGTGGTCCCTCTGTTTGATAGGCTGGTAACTGTAGATAAAACTGAGTATTGGAGTGGAACTGGAAAGAATGTCCCAAGAGTGTTTGTTGCAGAATTGACTACTGCTGCAAGCAAAATATCCGATGCCACATTCTTGTACAAGACCTGCATTATCAAATGTATAGCTTATTGAGAAAACACATTCCATTTTTTTGTGTCTTCATAGCATATAGTTAGAATATAGCAACAGCTTTTGTTTAGGGATGGAGCACATTGAGTGGAATATGCTGTTTGTGTCACGTGGAGGTATATTGTGGGCAGTTGGTCACGCAACAAGAAGATGTCTCCATTATTGTGCAAAACCTAATAATGGATGGGTCACAACTTTGGCTAGGAGTTGTACAGAAAGATGATTAACTCCTGCCCTTCCACCCAACTCATCGTTCTTATAAATCCATAGGTTTTTGTTAGACTGCACGGGGCATGAAACAGCCTCTGAACAAATAGTGCTTTCACATGACTGTTTCTATTAACCTTGTGTCCATTAACTGACATGTATCCTACCAGCAGTACTGCTTTCTGAGCTGTTGCTTTGATTTTTCAAAAAGTAAAATGCTAATTCCAAGCGACACTGCTTCATATTGTCATGTCCTTTACAAATGGGGACTGTTTTTCTTTCCCTTCAGAAAATCAGTAGCTCCTGTCCTAATAGCTGCTAATGAGCACTTCAGTCTGTTACAGCTACATTTTTGGGTATCATCCAACCTTGCTGTAACATCAACTGTTGTGTGTTCTCATGAGATGTCTGCTTTACTGCTTTGTTCCTTGCGGGAAACTGTGTTGCATTTGTGAAATATCAAAACTTTGATTCCCATTTGTAATTAGAAACCTCATAAATGTGGAGCATTTGGAATAAAATTGGACCGATCTTTTGCTCCGTTTTGTTTCCTCCAAATTCTCAATGCGAATATTCCCCCTGGTATCCAGGCTGAGGGCTCGGCAGTCCAACCAGTGGCGGCAGCCATGTTATCTTCTGCCTGGCCTCGAGTGGTTTTTGCAGCTGAACTTTGTGACAGTAAAACAAGGCTTTTAAAAAGAGCTGTGTACTCAGATGTTTTATTTTCATATATTTTTAATTGTGCAATTATATGAAGGCTTGGACTGAAGATTGGAAAATTGCTTGAAAGGCCAGTGAGTGGAGTACTCGTGCCATGAAGTAGAATACTAATGCCATTGAGTGGTGGGATTTGCGCATGTCCATGCTCGCTATCTCCCATTGCCCTGAGCGCTCCATTTCAGCACCATTGCTATGGTGAGATAATGTGCAAAGTGCTGGGCACTTCCCTTCAGGAAAAGAGGCAGCAGTTAAGGAAAAATCTTATCTCGACAGATTAAAAGGTCCCCTGTTCGATTCCTTGTTTGCACTGAGTTAGTTGATCTCAGCCAGGCAGCAATTGGAGCACTACGGTTGTTTGGAACACTGTTGTTCATCATCTGGCTGGTTTTAGAACAGCATTGGTAGAAGAGAAGGGGAAAATAAATCAGTCACGGTTGAAACATTACAATTTTTACGAACAGGAAAAGACCCTTTGGCCCAACAAGATTGGTTATTTTTACATAGATCAGCTCCACCTACCCACCTTCCTGCTATATCTGTCGATCCCCTTTCTCTTCAGAAATGTATAAATAAACCCATTTAAATTGTCAACTTCAATGATCCTTTCCTGATACCTTATTCCACAGGATTCCAATATTGGTTGCTATCTGGTGACAGTAGCATAAGTTACTCTCCCAGGAAAGAAGAAAGTTGCACAGTTTACAAAATGGGACCTACTCAATGTTATGGTCCAGAAATTCGGGTCGGGGGCTTCCCGCGGGTGCAAGCCTCCGACCTGCACTTAGCTAGCGTGCTGGCCGTTTAGCTGTGGGCCCATGTGGGATTCTGATCCTGGGCCTCCTCCAACTGCCGGCGCGCAGCGCTTGCGTATCCCAGGGGCGCAGTTAGTTCGATGCATCCCCTGGGATCATGTGGGCCATGGAGAGCCAATGGTAGCAGGGAATGCTTCATTCATAAGTTTGACATAAGTTTGACAGGAAGAGCTGTCAAACCTATAAATACTATAAGCCAAAACATCACTAAAACTTCAAATACATTTTTTTTAAATCACATTTTTAAAATAAACTATAAATTACATGAAATAATTATTTTAAACAATAATTTTAAGTTTTTGAAAAAATTAATTACATTTTCTAACGGGGCTAAAAATAAACTTACCTTTCTTTAAAGTATTTAAAAATAATAAACCTGTGGAAAAATTGTTTTAATTTTAATTAATTCACCACTTACCTTGTTAAAAGCAGGCCATGCACCTGCTTTTTAAAAGTGTAACTCCTGGAGACTTACCCTCCCGGAGAAACCTGCAAAAAAACCGTAAGTTTGATGCGCACGCGCTGCCTCTCCGGCGCACACGTTCCACCTGTCAACCCCTTCTTTCAGGGGAACGGAAATGCCGGTTTCTCGCGCATGCGCAGTGTGTGCACAAAACCGACACTTTCGTTGGGCTTACAGGTGAGTACCCCGTGCATACTCGCGCGTTGGGACCCGAATTTCTGGGCCATTATCTTGTAGGACCACAGCCTTTAACAACAATAGGAACAGTTGAATCATTTCTGCAAGATTAAACTCTCGGACATTGGAGTTAAAAAGAAACTCGGGTGCCTAAAAATAGCATAGAATGTAAACCGAAAGCTAGGAGCCAAGGCGCCATAGTGTTAAAATAAATTGTTGCTACTGAGAGTTTCATAATGTGGAGACAGGCAGGGTGGTGTATTCTTAATTATTTTGTTGCTACGGTTGTGTCTTGATAAATATCCAGTTCAATCAAGTACCTTGTTTGCTCCTTGTCATGTTACAAGTATAACCCTGCTTTAAGTCAGCATGTGTTTCTCAGAAAACTAATGTGTTGCATGATTCAACAGATGTTTATCTTTTCCCCAGCATAAACAGTATTTTTTTTTTTTATTCACTGATTTTTCTTCCCTCCCCTCTGTTCTTCAAGATATTGAAGTAGGGTTCCATGGGTGCTGGTTGCCCTCTCTACTTGTCCAAGAATCCATTATTCATGCATAAGTCTTGACCGTGAAGGAAGCATCACCACCTATCTTGCCCTCATCTGATGATCACACGTGCAATTCCAGCAGGGTCATCTGGTTAACCAATTATCCCCCTCCTAAACCAGCAGTGCTGAGCTCAATTGTAGCTTCCCTTCTGCTGTCCTGGCTGAAGTCAGTTAACTCGGCATAAAATTGGGAACAAACCTCGGCCTATCCTGGTTTGTGTGGCTTCGATACTCATCAGATAAACTTGCTGAGTCATTAGGGAAGGCCAAATGCATGCATTTAAATGCACCAAAGACATTCAGAGTATCACTTTTTAATTTCGTTTTGGACTGCTATTTGTGTTGTTTGTGCAATAAAGAAAGTGCAGAATGAGAAAGGAACATTTGGTCCATCAAGTCTGTTGATTCGAAAAAAAAACGTGCGCAATATAATGTATCCTGGACTCTAACCAAATTATTTAACCTTTTGAGGGAGGTGAATAATCACTCAAAATTCTCCTCGAGTGCAGCTGAAGGTTATGCATGATGCTATCTCCATTTACCAGTGGTGCCTAGTTGGATTCCACACATGGTATTTCCACAATCCCAGCAGTACAGGAAGCATGGTGTTCCATAGGACACTTGATCAGTTTTGTCTGTGCTTGTTTTCATAGAAACATAGAACATAGAAACATAGAAGATAGGAGCAGGAGTAGGCCATTTGGCCCCTCGAGCCTGCTGCGCCATTCAATGAGATCATGGCTGATCATCCAAATTCAGTACCCTGTCCCTGCCTTCTCCCCATATCCGTTGATCACTTTAGCCTTAAGAAATATATCCAACTCTTTCTTGAATATATTTAATGAACTGGCTTCCACTGCCCTCTGTGGCAGAGAATTCCACAGGTTCACCACTCTCTGGGTGAAGAAATTCCTCCTCATTTCAGTCCTAAATGGCTTACCCCTTATCCTTAGACTATGACCCCTGGTTCTGGACTCTCCGGCCATCAGAAACATCCTTCCTGCATCTAGTCTGTCCAGGCCTGACAGAATTTTATAGGTTTCGATGAGATCCCCTCTCAATCTTCTAAACTCCAGTGAGTATAAGCCCAATCGACACAATCTCTCCTCATACGTCATTCCTGCCATCCCAGGTATCAGCCTGGTGAATCTTCGCTGCACTCCTTCCATGGCAAGAACATCCTTCCTCAGATAAGGCGACCAAAACTGCACACAATACTCAAGGTGCGGTCTCACCAAGGCCCTGTACAACTGTAGCAAGACATCCTTGTTCCTGTACTCGAACCCTCTTGCTACGAAGGCCAACATACCATTTGCCTTCTTAACCGCCTGCTGCACCTGCATGCTTACCTTCAGCGACTGGTGCACAAGAACACCCAGGTCTCTTTGCACTTCCCCTTCTCCCAATCTATTGCCATTCAAATAATAATCTGCCTTCCTGTTTTTGCCACCAAAGTGGATAACCTCACATTTATCCACATTATAGTGCATTTGCCATGTTTCTGCCCAATCACCCAACCTGTCCAAATCGTACTGGAGTTTCACGACATCCTCCTCACAGCATACCCTCCCACCCAGCTTTGTGTCATCTGCAAATTTGGAGATATTACATCCAATTCCCTCATCCAGATCATTAATATATATTGTGAACAGCTGGGGTCCTAGGACCGATCCTTGCGGTAACCCACTAGTCACTGCCTGCCACTCGGAAAAAGAGCCGTTTATTCCAACTCTTTGCTTTCTGTCCGCCAACCAGTTCTCTATCCAGGTCAATACCTTGCCCCCAATCCCATGTGCCTTAATTTTGCACGCTAATCTCTTATGCGGGACCTTATCGAAAGCCTTCTGAAAGTCCAAATACACCACATCCACTGGTTCTCCCTTATCTATTTTACCAGTTACATCCTCAAAAAATTCCAGTAGATTAGTCATAGCCTTCAGTCCTGTTAATAGGTTAATTCAGATTGTTTTTAAGGTCTGTTGACATAGGATTAATTATTTTTGCTGGGAGCTTTCTACCCACACATCCATTGTTTTGTTGAGGGTTAAAGGATTCTAATCTAATTCTAGAACTCCTTGAGGCGTGTTAACTTAGTTTGCGCATGCTGTAGTTTTACAATTATAGTTCAAGCTAAATAATCTGCTTCTATCGACATTATCCATGGCCTTTAGTATTTTGAAGATCTGGATCCCATCCATGTCTGTATTTTGAAGATAACTGTCAGCAACAACTTAGATTTCTGTAGCTCTCCTCATGAGCAGAAAAGTCTTTCCGAGCACTTTTACAAAAATGGACATCAACCAGAGAAAAAATAAAAAGGTAGCATTGGTGGAGTGACTGGGGGGAGGGAGGAGAGAGTCGAAAGCACATTAAAGAGGAGGCTTTTGAAGGCAGCGGTAGGGGAGGATAGACTGAGTTATATAGGTAGGTAGTTCCAAAGGGTTGTGTGTCTGATCAGGACCGGAATCATATTCCCATTCCATAATTTTCAAAGAAAATGTATGCCATTCTTTCAGACAGCATTCATAATTTAGAGTTAAAAGTCCCAGAATTAATCTTCTCTAAACCCTTGTTAGTGCGCCAATGTCCATTTGATACCCAGAATTGCACACACTGTTCCAAATACGACTATCAATAAATTATTTCAGTTTAAAATACATTTCTTTTAGGCACGTGACTTTTGGATACATTACAGTACTTGGCCTTGTTGGTGAAAAATAAATTCACTCGAGTCTGTCTTAAAGTAAAAGTACACAGTTTATTAACAGAACGTTCTGGGAGAAGATCATAGACCCCGTGGTCTAGTGATACCCTTCGCGTTCTCTCTTGGTTGGTACAGCTTTTTATTCTATTTTCATCCAATCACATTGTATTACAATAATCACCTGATCACATTTGGCTTATTTATTCTTTTCAGTATTAGTAAAGGTTAGTTACATCTTACTATGCCTTTGGTCACAGGTCAAATTCCCATGACCCCTATATTCTGCTTTGTCTACAATTTTTAGCTAAAGCAGCACATTTCTTTATCGCTTACTCAGAACACACACATTCTGTCTTGATCACAGCTGTGTCTTATCTTTGTTTTGTAAAGCTTCCCTACACACTGTCCTTTGTTTAGTTCTGCTTTTTCACATAAAAAAGTAGCACTTTTCAGTCTGTACTGTCTTCTCTTTGTTTTTTCACATAAGAACGTTGTTAGTATGAGACTTCTTATCGCCACCTGGTTCCTTTTAGCTCTTGTTCATCTTCACATGACCCCACTCCTTTGTTCTGATTTTAATTCTGCTGGCACCACTTAATTAGTGGTTACCTCGGCTGTCTGAATTCTGAGAGGGTTCATTTTAACCCCTTCAGCCTTAATAACTGTTTCACGTTGACTGGATATTTTTTAAGTAAATGATTAATAATATCCTTCAGTCCTCTTCCTAAAATCACCCAAAATTTTACTAATGGACTCCATGGGGGTGATTTTGCCAATGGGGGTGCGTTGGAGGCGGGACTGCTGCTTGTCAGGTTTTAGTCCCGCCTCCATCGACTTGTGGCCAACCCACACTATTTTCCCTTGATTGACCTTGTTGAGCCCGCCCAGCCGGCTTAGCAGGCCAATTAAGGGGAAGCCGGTTACAGGGAACGTCAGCGTATGATGTTTCATCTGTCAAAAATTTTTGACAGATGAATTGTCATCGTTTGACAGCTTTGAGAAGCTGTCAAACACTGACATTCTCTGTTGTTTGGTGAGTTCTTATACTCCAGGCTCACCAAACCTATTTCCTGAGCAGAAAGCAGATGGCTGTTGCATCGGAGAATGCAGCAGCCATTCTGTCATCTTTGCCATTGAGATGCCGGAGCCTCTGGTTCCCCAACAATTGAAGCCTGCAGGAAGAAACTGTAAAGTCTGTGGGTTATATGGTGAATTAATACACAGACTACAAGAGTAACTTTAACAGGACTTTACTATTCGAAGGTCAGGGCGAATCTGCCCAATCAATCCTTACACAGCACTTATGGTCACCACCGGTATTACAGTATACAGTAGCCAAGACAAAGTAGTGCAACCCTTAAAATAGTTCTCTTAAAGGTGGAACGTTACATACACTACAATCCTCCCTTTTTAGGTTAACAATATATACATATTCCCATTAATATAACATCTTAACATATATACAACTTTATGTGAAACAGTTCACAGATTCAGTCTCTCTGGAGGCTTCCGGACTCTGTCCGGATAACGCCTCGGTGGTGTAGTCGTTTTCGGTGGTGTAGTAGGTTCTTCTGTCAAGGTCGATTCGGCTTGAAGGACCGTTTCAGGTTCATCGGATTCCAGTATTACCGGAGCGGAGGTAGATGCTCTGGGTATCTCTGCTTCAACATTAGACGTATAGAGTTGTGGAGTAGGTTGGGCCTTTGTGGATGATTCTATGATCTGGTCAACATGGCGCCTTATTATGCTTTCACCAATGTCCACGGTATACATCAACGGTCCTAGCCTTTTTCCAATAGTTCCAGGCTGCCATTTCTCGGTACGGTAGTCCCGGGCCAAAACTTGTTGACCTATCTGAAAGGATCTAGTTGGCCTTTCATTCATGCCTTGAAATTGCCGGTTCTCTACGTCCCTTCTGACGTTTGGCTTAATCAAATCCAGCCGGCATCTTATTCTTCTATTGAAAAACATCATGGCGGGAGTTTGGTTTGTGACCGCATGTGTTGCATTCCTGTACGCCAACAAGAAGTTATCTACCTTATGTTGTAGATTTATGTCTTCATTACCCATGGCCTTTATGGCCTTCTTGAAGGTCTGGACAAACCTTTCAGCTAATCCATTGGTGGCGGGATGGTATGGGGCGGACGTATAGTGCTTAACCCCATTGCTTTTTAAGAACTTCCTGAATTCTTCGGACACAAATTGCGGTCCATTATCAGAACAGATCTGTTCCGGCAGCCCATTTCTGGCAAATATGGTCCTTAATACTGTGATGGTTTTTTCCGTGGTGGTGGAGGACATTTTTATTACCTCCGGCCACTTGGAGTGTGCATCCACCGCGATTAAAAACATTGAGTCCATAAATGGACCAGCAAAGTCGATATGTACCCTTTGCCATGGAGATGAGGGCCACTCCCATGGATGCAGAGGAGCTTGTGGTGGCGCGTTTTGGACCTTCTGGCATCCTAGACAGCTCTTGGTTATTTCTTCGATGTCTCCATCAATACCTGGCCACCACACAAACGCTCTGGCTAGGTTCTTCATTTTCACTCCACCCAGATGCCCCTCGTGAAGCTCCTTTAGTACTTTCTGCTGGAGTTTGGGTGGAATCACCACTCTAGATCCACACATCAAGGTTCCTCGGCACACTGACAGCTGTTCTCTTCTGTGCGAAAATGCTGGCAGCATTGGTTCGCCATGTACTGGCCATCCCTCCACCGTTAAATCGTAGACTCGTGAGAGAGTCGGGTCATTTCTTGTTTCCTTTTCGATCATGGAATTTGTTACTGGTAGACATTACATTATGGTTGAGTGGAACATCTCCACTGGGTCCACTGTAGTCGCCTCTTCTTCCACTGGCAACGGTAGGCGCGGTAACCCATCAGCATTTCCATGCTGTTTGGACCTTTTGTATTCGATGTCATATTGGTGTGCCCCTAGTAGAACGGACCACCTCTGTAGCCTTTGTGCTGTCATAGTGGAAACGGCCTTGTTAGGGTTGAATATGGACACCAACGGCTGGTGGTCTGTCAGCAATGTAAACTTCCTGCCCTGCAGGTAATGATTGAATTTCTTTACTCCCCACACAAGGCTGAGAGCCTCCCTATCTATCTGAGCATAATTTCGCTCAGCGGAGGTCAATGATCGGGACGCAAATGCGACTGGCCTTTCCGAGCCATTTGGTAACTTGTGTGAGAGTACAGCTCCAATACCATAAGGGGAAGCATCACAAGCTAGACGAAGAGGTAGCGTTGGGTTGAAGTGAGCCAACACTTCCTCAGAGGTAATCAACGCCTTGCTTCTGCGAAAGGCCTTCTTACAGTCCTCGCTCCACTTCCATGGTACTTCTTTCCACAACAGAGCATTCAGCGGATGCAGCACCGTGGATAGATTTGGCAGAAACTTATGGTAATAATTAATCAACCCCAGAAACGACCTCAACTGTGATACATTTTCCGGAGCGGGGGCCTTCACGACCGCTTCGATCTTGTCAGGTGACTTGTGCAGCCCCTCTTGGTCAACGACATGACCGCAGTACGAGATCCGTTTCTGGAAGAACTCACATTTCTGGCGATTAACTCGAAGGCCATATTCCTTCAACCTGGTGAGCACCAGTTTCAAATTTGTGAGGTGTTCCTCCTCGTCTTCTCCCGTAATCAGGATATCGTCCAAGTAACACTGAGTGCTTGGAATACCCTGTAAGACCTGCTCCATGGCCCTCTGCCAAATTGCTGGAGCCGAAGCTACTCCAAAAACCAGTCTATTATATCGATACAAGCCTCTGTGCGTGTTGATTGTGAGATACTGGCGTGACTCTTCCTCGACCTCCATCTGTAAATATGCTTGTGCCAGGTCTATCTTGGTGAAGTGTTTCCCGCCAGACAATGAAGCAAAGATATCCTCAATCCGCGGAAGCGGGTATTGTACCGTGTGAAGCACCGGATTAACTGTGATCTTGAAGTCTCCGCAGATGCGGACCTTCCCCGGTCCCCCTGGCTTGTTACTTGATGAAGACTTCATGACGGGAACAATGGGCGTGGCCCACTCACTCCAGTCCACCTTCGACAGTACCCCTGCACGTTCAAGCTCCTTCAGTTCTGCCTCCACAGCAGGTCGTATCGCGTAAGGTACCGATCTGGCTTTGAAAAATTTTGGGCTTGCATGTTCTGCAATCTTGATTTTTGCCTTAATTCCTCTGTGTTCCCAGTCCCTGCTGGAATACCTCTTTAGCCTCGTCCAATATTCTGGACAACCGTTCAGGTTTGACATCTTTCTTTCCGAAATCTACCGTCATTGTGTTTAGTGAGTGCCAGTCTATCTTTATTTTCCTGATCCACTCCCGTCCCAGAAGTGGTGGACCTCCCTTGGGTAGTACATATAAGTCCGTTCCTTGGTGATCTTTGCCCTTGTGTCTCACCTTGACTTTTATCTTCCCGATGGGGTATACTTTATGCCCCGTGTATGTCTGCAATACTATCTCCGTATCTCGTAGGGGAATATGTTTGAATAACTTTTTGTAATCTTGTTTATTCATGACCGTCAACGCCAATCCGGTGTCCACTTCCATCTTCACTTGGACTTTTGCAATCTGCAGTGTGACCCAGATAGTTTGTCGGTCAGCTTCTTTACTCACACTGTGAATCCTCAGACTACCCAGTTCCTTGCTGTTGGGGTCTGAATCCGAATTCAGTTCATCTGGACTCTTCACAGTCACCTTATGTACCTTTCTGTACTTCTTCTGCGGTGACTTATTGTTGCTGGTCTTCTTTCCTGACCGGCATACTTTAGCTATGTGACCAAGTTTGCCACATTTTCTACATTCCTGGTTTTTAAACCAGCATTGGTTCTGGTCATGTGTTGTCTTCCCACAACGGTAACATTTCGTTGTACCCGAAGTCATTTGATCCACACTGAGTACCGCTGTCTTCAGCTGCATTTCCGCCGTGCCTCTCGCTGCGGCTTCGTGCGATGCTGCAATAAGGACAGCCTTATCAAGTGTAAGATCGTTCTCTTCGAGCAGTCGCTTTTGTGTTCCTTCCTTCGACATCCCGCACACGAACTTGCCTCTCAGTGCCTCTGTCAGATTTACGCCAAACTGACAGTATTTTGCTAGCCTACGCAGTTCAACCAGGTACTCCGCGTTGCTTTCCTCCTTTAGTTGCGTTCTCCCGTAAAATTTAGCTCGTTCCGCTAACATCAGTGGTGTGGGGTTCACATGATCCTTCAGGACAGCAACAATATTAGTGAAAGACTGATCCGCCGGTTTAGCTGGTGATAGAAGATGCTTCAATAACCCGTATGTCTTCGCACCCATTGAGTTTAGTAAGGTTAGAGCTTTATCATAATTTGCTATCTTATTGACCTTACAATATATCTCGATGCGTTCTACATACGTGGTCCAATCTTCCACATCAGAATCGAATTCGTTGATGTTGCCACGCTTAGGCATCTTCACAATCTTCCTGAGAAACAACAACGAAATTTTTCTTTAACTTTTTTTTTCCAAAAATGGCGGTTTCCCGTGCTTGTCTTCTTCCCCGCCCACTTTCAAAATGGCGGTTTCCCGCTCCTGTCTTCTCCTCCGCCTACTGGCGGGAGGGGTAAGCTTTTCCCTCGGGCGACGACCGCTGGCTTTCGGGGTTCGCAGCCTGCGCGCCGGCTTCAGTGCGTTCTTTGTTCCCTTTTCTCGGCAGGGCAACCGGCGCTGGGGACAACCCGTTGACGGCGAACAGTTCCAGCCGCTGGCTGAATCTCCTCGGTCTCCCTCGCTCGGCTCTGTCTCTCCCGCTCGCTCGGGCTCTGTCTCTCCCTCAGCGGCTTCCAATCGCGCCTCCCAGCCCTCTCGCAGTCCGGTCCTTTCCTCCCCCGGCTGCGGCTGAGTTCTCCACGGTTTCTTATTTTTATTTCTTCCCGCGCCTTACGATCCCGGTCGCAGCGCCTCGCGGCCTCGGTAGCTGCCCGGCCTTTCGCCGGTCGCGGTCGAGCTGTCTCACGACGCTGTTGCGTCTCCCAGCCCGCTTGTAGCCCGGTCTCTCTCACCGGCTGCATTCCCGCTGGTAGCCCAGTCTCTCACACCGGCTGCGTTCCCGCTTGCACCGCGGCTTCCGTGCCCCACGCTGCCCCAGTCTCAGCGCCTCTGGGCCCGACTTCTGTCCGGCTCCTTTCCCCCCGACCGTGGTCGAGTTCACCGCCCTTCCTCCGTTCTTTTTTTTTAATTTTCCCCCTACTCACAGTCAACGTGGCCGACTTGCTTCTCGTGGCTGATCGGCTCACTCACCACCGTGGCAGAAGGGACGATCACTGCCTGTTGCTGATGGAAGGCTTCGTGTCTGAATTCTTCCTCCTTCCTTGCTCTGCAGACTCGAGTCTTCTCTCAGCAGAATGACGAGGGCGGGTGCCTCCTCTCGACGCTCGTTAACTGCTTCGGATGTATCGCTGCCGCAGGGTAAGATCGAACTCGTCGCCACTGTAAAGTCTGTGGGTTATATGGTGAATTAATACACAGACTACAAGAGTAACTTTAACAGGACTTTACTATTCGAAGGTCAGGGCGAATCTGCCCAATCAATCCTTACACAGCACTTATATACCGGTGTGGTCACCACCGGTATTACAGTATACAGTAGCCAAGACAAAGTAGTGCAACCCTTAAAATAGTTCTCTTAAAGGTGGAACGTTACATACACTACAGAAACAAAGGTAAGGAAACTTTTTCTATCAGTTTTCACTCACCTCACATACTTACCTCTCCACACTTGCACCCATCACTCACCTCCACAGCGCACTTTTGGACCCCTCCGACCCCCGCAGACCCACTGCTCGCCTCGCTTACCCTGGCGGGGTTTCCCGACGTCGGGAAGCCCGCACCTCTGATGGAAAAATGGGGATAATCTTCTGAACTGCCTGTTAACGGGCAGTTAAGTGACTGTAATCCCCTTCCTGCCTCCAGGAGACGGGACCCAGCACGGGTCGGGTACCCGCCTCCTGGAAAGATGGCACGGAGGCGGGTTAAGGGCGGGATGGATACTAGCCCCCAGTTTCTGCCATTTTCCCGGCAGTCCTGCCTCCAAGCCTGCCTCCCCAGGGCTGGCAAAATTGCCCCCATGTCATTGTATTCACGTATCAAGTTTGCTTTTCCAGTGCGCATGACCTTATATTTAAAATTAATCTGATTTTCTGAATCTATTTGCTTAATTGATCTATGACCCTTTGAATGCTTTAATTTCCCTTACAGTATTTGCTATTTAGCTAGGTGTCACCTGTCCATTTAATATGTACGTTCCCCAATATCACTTACAAATAGTGTAAGCATTGATGGGATAAAAATCAAATTTTGTCCTGTTGGGACAAAAAAATATATCATGTATATCTTAGACTTGCATTTCTATAGCGTCTTGCGTCTTTCACGACCTCAGGACATCCCAAAGCGCTTTTGAAGTGTAGAAACGTGGCAGCCAATTGCGCACAGCAAGCTCCTACAAACAGCAATGTGATAATCTGTTTTTATTATGTTGATTGAGGACACGGGGGATAACTCTCCTGCTCTTTGAAATAGTGCCATGGAATCTTTTACGTCCACCTGAGAGAGTGGCCGTGGCCTCGGTTGACGTCTCATCCGAAAGTGCCTCTGACAGTGCAGCACTCCCTCAGCACTGCACTGGAGTGTCGGACTAAATTTTTGTGCTCAAGAATCTGGAGCGGGACTTAGACCCACAACCTTCTGACTCAGAGGCGAGAGCGCTACCCACTGAGCTACGGCTGGTACTTAAGTTTTTTCCAAAGTGGTGGCAAGGCAGATCTAAGATGGATCCCACTTGGTTAAAAAACTTAAATGGCTGCTCAGGGATACCGTTGCTGCCTTTTTTTGGGGGATCTGTATGTGAATTATGCACATTTAATTATCATGAACTGTGTAGTCAACAGGTGATGTGGTGCTTGGATTCCAGTTAATGTATGATTACCTTCTCATTAGCATTCCACATATGTTCTTCAGAAATAATTTATGTGCATTCATCCTGGTTTAATGGCAAACAAAAGTGCAATTTCCAATTATTGCCACACGTTAAAACAGGCTGGCTGCTGTATATGAAAGCTGTAGGTGGAGGGATGTGGTTGTCACAAGGCATCTTGCCATCCTCCATTAAGTTGTTAAAACTATTAAAATTATACTTTGCTTTACTTCTTCAAAGGACATCAAAGGAATATATATATACAAAATAACTAAGATTCTGCAGTAAGGAGAGATCCTTTTGAGAGTCTTCACTGAAGCACAGCTTTTTGTTGGAAGGAGGATCATTATCAAAGTGTTGTGCTCGAGATGGTGGAAGAAGTATTTTTTCTGGACTCTTTGACCTGAAGAAAGTCTGAAGATTGATGGAAAAGGAAATGAATCCCTTGCAGACTCTTTCTAGGTCATTTATTGTACCTTGTGAGATCTTTTGCTTCTGTAATTCGTTTGTGTGAATAAATTCAATCAGTAGTTTTAGCCTGTACCAATTGGGTCCTGAGTGTAATATTTTCCTTGGAGGAGAAATTCGGTATCGCCCCGTTTGGGGCGCAATTATCAGCCGGGCGCAAAGTTTAGTGCCTGGTGCCAATTATTGTCTCCGACTGCAAACTTGGCTTCTATCGCCCCTGGAGGCGATTGGAGCACTAAATCAGGCACTACACACCTCTCTTAAGGCGTTAAGGCCGAGGAGTGAGGCGCTACCTCAGCGCTGGCGAAGCTCATGTGATGTCAGTCAGCAATGGAACACAGACACACTGGCGCCGGCCAGTTCTTAAAGGGGAGGGTCGATGTTGCTCTATATCCACACCCTGCTCATTGCAGCCTTGAATCTTGGCCTGGAGAGACCTGTACATCAATTCTGCTGGAAAGAACAATGGAGAGGTCCAGGGCAAGAGCTCAGAGTGCAGCCCCCATAGTCTCTTCTAAATCGGTGCAAGGAAGGTCAAATCAAAATGAACCTGCAAAGTGCTGCTCAGTACCCAAAACTCCTTCACACAGTGTTGAATCTTTCCATAAGTCTCTCTCTCTCTCTCTCCGAATGCGTGGTGCAAAAATGTCGCCGACAATATAAGACAGGAAGCGGCCGCCTTTAAATAGTGCTCCCCCAGTCCCTTCCCGACTGCAAAACGTTCCCCTCAACCTGTCGTTGCTAGTGGCAAGCGGAAAGACAGGGGGCGCCACTCAATATCCGGCCTGGGGCGTTGCACACTCGAGTGATGTCACGATCTGCGGGCGCAAAAGATCGTGGCGGTAGTGTTTAGCGCCGCCGCAAAATGTCTGGTCAATTTCGCAAGCGGCGCAAACATTGCTGCGCCCGGGCGCTAGTTGCTTTGCACCCCATTAGCGCCCTCTTTGGCACTAATGGGAGGCGCAAAGCAACCGACTTTTCCCCCCCCCTTGTTTTGAGAGACAGAAGATGTGGTGGGAAACCTATTAGTTTTTTTTCTAAATATCTAGATTATTTTGGCTCTTGTATTTTAAATCACGTAAATGAGAGAGTCCCAATATCCCACCCTTCAAGAATGTTCACTGTTGTGTTGAGATCTAGGTAAGCTTTTAGGAACATAGGAGGAGGCCATTCAGCCACTCAAGCCTGACCTGCCATTCAATGAGATCATGGCTCATCTGTATCCTAACTTCATCCACCCACCTTGGCTCCATATCCCTTAAAATCCTTGGCGAGCATAAATCTATCAATCTTCGATTTAAAATTATTAATTTAGCTGGCATCTACTGCGGGCGAGAGTTTCACGCTTCTACCACTATCTTGCTATCTATCCTATCAATTCCTTTCAAAATCCTAAAAACCTCAATCATATCACCTCATACATAACCTTCTATATTTAAGGGAATACAAGCCTAGTTTATGTAATCTCTCCTCATCGTCTAACTCTTGGAGCCCTGGTCACATTCTTGTGAATCTGTGCTGCACTCCTTCCAAAGCCAATATATCCTTTTGGTGACTTGCCTAGAAAATGAACGGCAAAATCTGTATAGTAATTGTTGTCAGCTACGAGACTTGTATTGTACTTGCAATAGATCTCAATCCATTCATCAAAAGTGTTCGGATCATCACATCAGATATCATTTTAATTAATAAATTTGTTTCATAGTTTTTAAACAAAAGATGAACAAGTATAAAGGTAACTAATATATTTACAGTAAACATCATTCCCCATAACTCCAAGTGGACTGAAATAGTAAAAAGATTGCAACTCTGAAAGCTAAGCTAACTCATATTTTGTAAATAACTTGAAAATATTAGTGTTCCTTTTGCTTGAAATTCTTACCACTGTAGCAGCCTAATTAATTTACAACAGAAAATGCTGGAAATACTCAGCAGGCCAGGCAGCATCCGTGGAGAGAGAAACAGAGTTAACGTTTCAGGTCTGGGACCCTTCGTCAGAACTGGAAAAAGCTGGGGATGTAACAGATATTAAGCAGGTGCAGAGACCGGGGGGAGGGGGGTGGTTAGTGTCTGGGCACCTGCTTAATACCTGTTACATCTCCAGCTTTTTCCAGTTCTGATGAATGGTCCCAGCCCTGAAACGTTAACTCTGTTTCTCTCTCCACAGATGCTGCCTGACCTGCTGAGTATTTCCAGCATTTTCTGTTGTTATATCAGATTTCCAGCATCCGCAGTATTTTGCTGCTATTAATTTACACTTGTTTCTTAGAAATTCAAACCAATTTTTTTCATAAATTTCAAACAGATTTGGTTCTTTTCAAAGTGACTCTGACTTGAAGTAAACGGTTCTTTTGTATTTCCTGGAATAGTGTTAGCGAGACTCCCTAGGTTTTTGAAAAATCTGATCAATCTGCCATATACAAGCTGAACCAATCACACAGCACCGTTTAAGCTTGAATTATTTCTCACTGCAAACTGTAACCAAGAAAACTTGCCACAGGCTCGAGGGGCTGAATGGCCTATTCGTGTTTCTAGAAGCTTATCTGGATCTCAACACAACAATAGACATTCTTAAACCAGTGACACTTCAACGTCCTCTAGTGAGCCTATATCAATACAACGTTGCAAGTCAATGGCCTGTAATTTCCGATGGGAGACTACCTGCGTGCAGATGCCTCCTATCGGGGTGGGAAAAAAAATCTACACCCTTACCTGAGGGCTTCCGAGGTCCGGACACTTCCGCTCCTGGGCCTCTCCACAGTCGAAATGCGCAGGGCCCACGTATCCCAGGGGCGCAGGCAGTTCGCAAATGTCCCTGGGATCACGTGGGCCAAGGCCAGCCAATAGGAGAAGGGAATCCCCCTTCATACTTTTGACAGATAGACCTGTCAAATATATGAATGGAGATCACCCCAAAAACACAGTAAAATATTAAATAAATAAATAAAAATATCACATTTTTAAAATGAGTGAAAATTACATTCAATTAAATATTTTAAACAAAAATTTAATTTTTTGAAAAAATAATTTGTTTTTTACGGGGCTAAAAATAGACTTACCATTTTTTAAATTATAAATGAGTGAAAAAAATTTTTAAACTTTTTTTTCAACTCTTCTGCTGGCATAAGATTTCTAAGGGTTTTCTGCGGGCGGAGGTTCTCCAGAAAGCGGAACTCTCCTCCTGCAGAGGCCCTTCTCCAGGGCAGGCGTCCGATCTGCGCTTGGCATGCCTGAAACCGGCATTTCCGATGTCCCTACGGGTGTGTACACAGCACATACACACCCGTAGGCATCGGAAAATACAGGCCGTTATGTACTAAGGCTGGGAAATTCTTCAAAGCTGCTCCCACTCAGCCACTGTTGACTTCTCTGTTGCAGTCGGGTTGCCAACTCTGGTTGGAAGTATAGTTGAAGGTTTCATCACATGATCTCCCACTCCAACTGTGCCCAGTCACACAGCCTTCCCCCCCCCCCCCCATCCCCAGTACATTTACAACTAAATGTAAGTGTTAAAAGACATTTTTTTTCAAACAGCGCGCTCCCTATGATTTTTCTGCCTGTTTGCTTGCAGCAGCGTCCAGGAGATTAATCTTTTAATCCCTGGAGACTCCAGTACAATTCTGGAGAGTTGGCAACCTTGTGGTACCTTTAAATGGGGATTCTGCCGCACTTTGAGCGAAGTTACTGTGGCAGTGCAGGAAATTCCTAGCCTTTGATTGCATTTAAAGGGACAGACACTAATCAGAAGTAAACAACAATATCTCATTATTGAGATAGTCAGATATTACTGCTGAAAAGGGTAATTGTGAGCTCAGTGCTGTGACCCAGACTATCCGAGCACGAGGGGCATGAAATAAAAATATTGGGGATGAGCTTTACCTAATCCACCTGGTGGGAACAGGATGGCTGCGCAAGTTAAAGTTGCCTTTGAAAGATTAACGCCTCGTTCCTTCCCTGTTCGTGCCTGCTGCCCTCTCAACTGAGCCCTTTTTAAGCGACTAAGGCAGGAGCCTGATTTAATACATGGATAGCAGGGTCCTATGATGTCATTAGGATGCCAATGGCATTTTAACTGCCGACTGAGTGGGACAACATCCCTGCCCAGTGAAACCTGGCCTGCCAGCAGTCACCTCGTCTAACTGCCTCTTGTCAATGCCCATTTCACTTGGGCAGCTGGCTGGCGGGATGGGAATGAGCCCTGGGAGATAAAATAGCTCGGGACACAAATTGATGAAATGGGGTGGTGCTTGACCCTGACCCCACTTCCTGCCCGCCCGAAACCCGCTCCCGGTTAAAATCCCTCCCATTGTCTTAAAAACATCAGGAAGACAAAATAGATCCCTGTGGAAGTCCGCCAGTCACAGCCTGCCCCTAAGCAGAGATCTAGCCAATTATTTCAACCTACTGTTTGCTATTGCCGACCCTGATTTCAGTCCAACCAGTTAATCTGACATTAATTCCATGAGCCTTAATCTCTCGAAGTTTCACACATAAAGTACTTTATCAAGTAATTTTTAAAAGCTGCATAAATGATATCTAGTGGCCAGGTTTCACCCACTAATCTGCACACCTCCTCAGTAAATCTGTGAAATGTCAGGGCAATAAATTGGAACACTTTCTCATTTTGGACATCCTAGATATTCTGCTTTTGCAAATCGGGATGCATCCTTAATATGGTAGAACTGCTGCTTGCCACGGGGATGGATTGGGGGGTTGAGCTGAGCAATGGGAGGCCTGTCGCAATATAACACTGATGGCAAACACTGTGCTACCTGTGTAAGTTCCAAAATACAGTATATGCATTTTCTTCTGAATTTGGTACCTTAGCCTGTGCAATCAGCGGGTGCTACATAGGCTTTCAGGCCAGTTACATTTTAAATGCCTCCTGTACTGCCCATGTCAAAGTTGGTTGCCAAGGGTGACCAGGCAGATCCTGTCTTCCAGTGTTGCTGTAGACTGAATGATGGAAAATACATTGGGTGGCATGCGTGCATCATTTACATATTATAATATACCCTTCCGTAAATAGGTGAATCTATTGTGCATCCCCATCACTTCCTGCAGGAAACCCAGGAAGTGGCAAAGGAGAGTGGGGATTTGGCGGATCGGCTCCCATCGCATTTCCCCTTCCCCACATTCCCGCAAGTCCACTCGAGTTACGCTGGGGAGCTGGTGTAACTCGAGCAGAAAATCTCAACCCCACGGCATCCACATGAGTATAGTGCAGGGAAGGACAAAGTAATATGGCTTGATGATGATCTCTGAAGAGCACCCCCTACTGCTCCACTGTGAATTTGTATTTTCGCACATCAGATGCCTTTGTGCCCGAGTGAGATTGCCACTTAGTGCTCAATTAGCAGGACGCAGCCAAAACTTATTTTACCCAGGGCACTTAGGAGAGAGAGACACACACACATTATTGTGGGCTTACATAATTTTACATAATTTGTAATTCAGGAAAATCAAAATTACTGCCAGACTTGACCTAGGTTTAAACAAATATTGCTTCCATGCAGACTTCTATTGTGATTTCCAATTTTGCTGTCGTAGACATAACCGCGTGGCATTTGATCGATAGCAAACAAGTGAAATGGTTCTATTTCAATAAGGACTTGAAAAGCAATAATTTTTTTTTAAAAACCTCACTCAAATGCTGCAGAAGTTAGTGTTATCGCAACAATTAAGAACAACCTTAAGTTGTTACCATAGAGATGTTGGCTTAGCACTGTCCAAGATGGTGTGATTTTGGAAGAGCTTCAAAAATGATTTGTGACCATCCGGCATATAGAAATATAAGAATGTTTGAAGCAAGGCTTTCTGGGTTACAGGCCAGAGATCTCCGATGGCTATGTCTTTTTAATAAGTGAACAAAACTGAAATTAGACTTCACTTGTCTCTGAACATATTAGCATACTTTTTCAGTAAATATATTAAGGCCAAAAATGAAAGCCCAAAAACGTATTACAGGTAGACTATCCTTTATCCGAAAACCTCGGGACCAGCCGTGTTTCGGTTTTAGGAAAATTTCGGATTTCGGAAGGTGCGCGAAAACACTTCGGTTTTCAGAGGTAATTCGGTTTTCGGGAGTGCGGATAAAGGATACACTATCCCTTATCCGAAAGGGTGGGATAAATAACGACTATAAATACTGTAGTTACAGGGATAAATACTGTAGTACAGTTTATTTGTAAGGAAAACATTCAGTAAAACTTCAAACATGTACAGGTACAAACTAAGCTAAATACCTGTACATAAACATGCAATAAAGGTACATTACATCTGGCTTAGAGTCATAGAGTCATAGAGTAATACAGCACGGATAGAGGCCCTTCGGCCCATCGTGTCCGCGCCGGCCATCAAGCCCTGTCTAATCTAATCCCATATTCCAGCATTTGGCCCGTAGCCTTGTATGCTATGGCATTTCAAGTGCTCATCCAAATGCTTCTTAAATGTTGTGAGGGTTTCTGCGTCCACAACCCTTTCAGGCAGTGAGTTCCAGACTCCAACCACCCTCTGGGTGAAAAAGTTCTTTCTCAAATCCCCTCTAAACCTCCCGCCCTTTACCTTGAATCTATGCCCCCTAGTTATTGACCCCTCTACTAAGGGAAAAAGCTCCTCAGCATCCATCCTATCTATGCCCCTCATAATTTTGTACACCTCAATCATGTCCCCCCTCAGCCTCCTCTGCTCCAAGGAAAACAAACCCAATCTGCCCAGTCTCTCTTCATAGCTGAAGCGCTCCAGCCCTGGTAACATCCTGGTGAACCTCCTCTGCACCCTCTCTAACGCGATCACATCCTTCCTGTAGTGTGGTGACCAGAACTGCACACAGTATTCCAGCTGTGGCCTAACCAGTGTTTTATACAGCTCCATCATAACCTCCTTGCTCTTATATTCAATGCCTCGGCTAATGAAGGCAAGTATCCCATATGCCTTTTTTACCACCTTATCCACCTGTTCCGCCGCCTTCAGGGATCTGTGTACTTGCACACCCAGATCCCTCTGACCCTCCGTCTTGCCTAGGGTCTTTCCATTCATTGTGTATTCCCTTGCCTTGTTAGTCCCCCCAAAGTGCATCACCTCGCACTTTTCCGGGTTAAATTCCATTTGCCACTGTTCCGCCCATCTGACCAACCCATCTATATCGTCCTGCAGACTGAGGCTACCCTCCTCGCTATTTACCACCCTACCAATTTTTGTATCATCCGCGAACTTACTGATCATACCTTTTACATTCATATCCAAGTCATTAATGTAGACCACAAACAGCAAGGGACCCAGCACCGATCCCTGTGGTACCCCACTGGCCACAGGCTTCCAGTCACAAAAACAACCTTCGACCATCACCCTCTGCCTTCTGCCACTAAGCCAGTTTTGTATCCAATGTGCCAAGGCACCCTGGATTCCATGGGCTCTTACCTTCTTGACCAGTCTCCTGTGCGGGACTTTATCGAAGGCCTTACTGAAATCCATGTATACCACATCCACTGCGTTACCCTCATCCACACACCTAGTCACCCCCTCAAAAAAATTCAATCAAATTAGTCAGACATGATCTTCCCTTGACAAAGCCATGTTGACTATCCCTGATTAATCCTTGCCTCTCCAAGTGGAGACAAATTTTGTCCCTCAGAATTTTTTCCAATAATTTTCCTACCACTGATGTTAGGCTCACTGGCCTGTAGTTCCCCGGTTTTTCCCTACTACCCTTCTTGAATAATGGTACTACATTAGCGGTTCTCCAGTCCTCTGGCACATCCCCTGTGGCCAGAGAGGTCCTGAATATATGTGTTAGAGCCCCCGCAATCTCTTCCTTTGCCTCACACAGGCTTGAGGATCTTGGAGAAGATGGTACATCAGTGTTGTCATCATTGTCATCAGGTTGGAGTTGGACATCTGAAGATGGGCCAGGAACAGGATTCTCAAGTGATGAAGCAGCATTACACCTGGCTTGAGGATCTTGGAGAAGAGGGTACATCAGTGTTGGCATCATTGTCATCAGGTTGGAGTTGGACATCTGAAGATGGGCCAGGAACAGGATTCTCAAGTGATGAAGCATGACTACGACAGACGGCCTTTTTAAAGACTTCTTCCAGTGTCATCTGTCTCATTAACATTGGTTTCTGTCTAAGCAGTCTCTCTTTAATTGAGTAAACTTGCATAATCTCTTGCTCACTGATAAATGCACGTTTTTCAAGGCCAGCAATTAACTGATCACACATTGTCACCATATCGTCTATGGGGATTTTTTCACCTGTGTTCACAATGTCATCATCATCATCACTATTGTCCTCGTGCTTGTCTTTATTTAACACCATTTCAGCAATTTTCCCATCACTCAACGAATTCACAACAGGTGCATCATTGTCAATGTTCAGCACTTCTTCGATGTCAGCTTCCTCTAACGTATTTACACTTTCGGATGATAAACCTTTGGCGTAAGTGAGGAGGTTTGATATCATCATCTTCTCCTGACTGACAGGAAATCCTTCAAACTCGGCATCTGCAGGTCCATCTTCATGAAACATCGTTGAAGGCCAAAGTCTGTGCCAAGCATTTGTTAATGTTGGTTTGTCAACATCGTTCCAAGCATTAGCAACTGCATAAATGGCATCCTTAACATTGAATTCTTTCAGGAAGCTTTGGATTCCTTCGCCTCTGTTGATTGCATCAAGCATAGAGTTCAAAAAAAGTCTTTATACTTGCTCTTCATGGAGCGTAAAATTCCTTGGTCACAAGGCTGTATTAAAGATGTCACATTAGGGGGAAAGTTAATGCCGAAAACATAACTTTTCACAAGAAGTTCAGGAGGGGGATGTGCGGAGCAGTTGTCCAGGAACAATAAAATTTTGCAGTTTTCTTCCAGTCCAACTTGCCTGCAATGAGCTCGTGTCGCTGGTACGAAGTGGTTATTGAACCAGTGAGAAAATATTCCTCTGGTTACCCATGCTTTCCTGCTCGCATAATAATGCACAGGTAAATTGCATACACCTTTCAAACATCTCGGATGTTGGCTTTTTCCAATCACTACCAACTTTAACTTGTGTGTGCCTGCAGCATTGGCACACCCAAGAACAGTCAACCTGTCCTTAGCATCCTTAAAACCTGCTGGTGCACTCTCATCAGCCATTGCTAATGTTTTTCTAGGAACGTAGCGCCAGAACAGAGCTGTTTCATCATCATTGTAAATTTGTTCAGGACCGAGGTTTTCATCCGATATTATTTTTGCAAACTCATCTATGTAATTTTCAGCTGTTTCATGATCAGCAGAAGCTTTTTCACCACAGATTTTCAGATATTTTATACCATGACGCTTCTTAAATTTATGCAGCCAACCTTCTGAATATTCACACTCAACTTCAATGTTCAGCTCTTCATGGTATATTCTAGCTTGCTTCATGACCATCAAACCAGTCAGTGGCACACGTTCACCTCTGCGTTGTCGAATCCACTCAATCAGCACACGGTCAAGACCTTCATTTTTTGCCCTATGCAATGTTTTCCTAATTTTCATTAGTTTATGGTCATCACTGTCAGTGTAAAATTTCAACAACTTGTCTTTCTGTTTCTTTAAGTCATATACGGTGGTACTTCCCACACCATATTCTTCAGTAAGATGTCGCACAGACACACCACGATCAAGCTTCTGCAATAACTCCACTTTCTGCGATATCGATAATGAGCGATGCTTCCTTCTCTGCTTCTCACTGTTACCCATTGGGGTATCTGCAGCTCTTTTTAGCATTTTCACAAATTGTTAAAAGCCAGCAAATATCTAAGAGAGCAGCAAATAGCAGCAAATATCACACAGAGCAGCATAACACCTGCGTGGGTCACGCATCGGTAGCATCGGTAGCGTCGGGTCATGCTTTGCGCCACTTTCAGCTTTCAGAGGTTTTCTGGTTTCGGATGTGCGGATAAAGGCTGGTACACTATCTCTTATCCGAAATGGGGTGGGGGTCGGCGGGGGTGGGGTACGGCGGGGTGGGGTGGGGTGGGGTCGGGTTCGGCTGGGGGGTCGGGGGTGGGGGTCGGTGGGGGTCGTGGTCGTGCGCATTTCGGTTTTCAGAAGTCATGCTTTGCTCCACTTTCGGCTTTCAGAGGTTTTCTGGTTTCAGATGTGCGGATAAAGGCTGGTACACTTACGCTGAGCGATTTCGGTTTTCAGAAGTGCGGAAAAATGCTACACTATCCCTTATCCGGCTAGGCCTGTAAGTCGTGCGCCACTCTGGTCATGTCGTGCGCACGACTTACGCTGACCGGTTTTTAGAGGGTTTCGGTTTTCGGAAGTCCGGATAAAGGGTAGTCTACCTGTACTGCCTGAAAATATATTTTCCTTATTATATTTCTTGAAGATTAAACAGAAACTTCACACCTCTTTGATCCTTACAGTCTAGTGGTGACCAACTTCACTCATTGTCTGTTGTTGATCAACCTGTAACTTTGAAAGTTTACCACAGAGGGGCAATGGATGCTGAGATCGATAGAACCTTGTTAGGTAAGCGTATCAAGGGACATGGAACAAAGGCTAAATCATAGAGTTGAGGTGCAGACCAGTCACGGTCTAATTGAATGGTGAGTGGCCTACCCCTGTTCCTATGTTCATCCACTTTACCCCAAGAAGCCACATGTTGGCTGAGTCATGGCAATTCTTTGGCAATTAACCTTCTCTTGGATCCCTGTGGTCAGAATAGGGTTGGTTAGAGCTAGGTCGGAGGAAGGGTACGTCCATACGCCCAAATAACAACAGAAAATGTTGGAAAAACTCAGCAGGCCAGGCAACATCCGTGGAGAGAAAAAAGAGTCAATGTTTCAGGTCAAACCCTTTAGTCTTGACAAAGGGTTTCGACCTGAAACGTTGACTCTATTTTCTCTCCACGGATGTTGCCTGGCCTGCTGAGTTTTTCCAGCATTTTCTGTTATTTCGGATTTCCAGCATCTGCAGTATTTTGCTATCGTCAATTCGCCCAATCTGTTTTCCAGATCCATGCCTTATGCAGCAAGCTTATTAAGTAATGCTGGTTTACTAGTGTCTCTGAATGTTTATTGAGTTGCCTTGTGCTTCTTCTTGTCCTTCTAAATTCGGTATCGAGTTGAAATATTGGATGATTTTTGTTTTTTCTCCATCTGAGCCTAGTGAATCTAAGACCAATTGTAGTGCCCTTATTTCTGCTTCCACTGAGAGATATTGGCTCTGAATTTATGGTCAGTGGCAACGTGACGACGATCGCTGCTGACCTCGAAGAAAGCTTCCCAGAAAGACCGTGCGATCTCTGTGGCGAAAACGTTAGCTTTCTTGACCTTAATTTGATTGTAGCGTTGTCAAAAGGGGAGCTCCAGCATACAGCAGCAGTAATATAATAGCAAAATACTGCGGATGCTGGAAATCTGAAATAACAACAGAAAATGCTGGAAATACTCAGCAGGCCAGGCAGCATCCGTGGAGAGAGAAACAGGGTTAACGTTTCAGGTCTAGGACCCTTCGTCAGAACTGGAAAAAGCTGGAAATGTAACAGATATTAAGCAGGTGCAGAGGCGGGGGGTGGGGTTTAGGAGGGGAGGAAGGAATTGAAAGAACATACTGTGAAAATGTTGCAAATGGGAATGGCAAAATCATACTGCATGAAAAATGGGGGCAGGGATTATTATCTGAAATTGTTGAACTCCATGTTGAGTCCGGCAGGCTGTAAAGTGCCCAATCGAAAGATGAGGTGCTGTTCCTCGAGCTTACGTTGAGCTTCATTAGAACAATGTATTAGGCCGAGGACAGAGAGATCAGAGTGGGAGTGAAGTGGAGAATTAAAGTGACAGGCGACCGGAAGCTCAGGGTCACCCTTACGGACTGAAC
The DNA here is from genome assembly GCF_052327205.1 of Somniosus microcephalus. Classification (NCBI taxonomy): domain Eukaryota; kingdom Metazoa; phylum Chordata; class Chondrichthyes; order Squaliformes; family Somniosidae; genus Somniosus; species Somniosus microcephalus. Next base: position 98,950,646 of record NC_141001.1, on the reverse strand, counting down.
GGAGGTGTTCCGCAAAGCTGTCGCCCAATCTGCATTTGGTCTCCCCAATGTAGAGGAGACCGCATCGTGAGCAGCAAATACAGTATATTAAATTGCAAGAAGTACAAGTAAATCGCTGTTTCACCTGGAAGGGGTGTTTGGGGCCCCGGACAGTGGGAAAGGAGGAGGTACAAGGGCATGTGTTGCATCTCCTGCGCTTGCACGGGAAGGTGCCAGGTGAAGGAGAAGGGCTGTTGGGGGTGATTGAGGAGTGGACCAGTGTGTCGCGGAGGGAGTGGTCCCTTCGGAATGCTGAAAGGGGAGGTGAGGGGAAGATGTGTTTGGTGGTGCGATCATGTTGGAGGTGGCGGAAATGGCGGAGGATGATCCGTTGAATGTGGAGGCTGGTGGGGTGAAAGGTGAGGACAAGGGGAACCCTATCATGGTTCTGGGAGGGAGGGGAAGGGGTGAGAGCAGAAACATAGAAACATAGAAGATAGGAGCAGGAGTAGGCCATTCGGCCTCTCGAGCCTGCTCCGCCATTTAATGAGATCATGGCTGATCATCCAAATTCAGTACCTTGTCCCTGCTTTCTCCCCATATCCCTTGATCCCTTTAGCCTTAAGAAATATATCCAACTCCTTCTTGAATATATTTAATGAACTGGCCTCCACCGCCCTCTGTGGCAGAGAATTCCACAGGTTCACCACTCTCTGGGTGTAGAAATTCCTCCTCATCTCAGTCCTAAATGGCTTACCACTTATCCTTAGACTATGACCCCTGGTTCTGGACTCCCCAGCCATCGGGAACATCCTTCCTGCATCTAGTCTGTCCAGGCCTGACAGAATTTTATAGGTTTCGATGAGATCCCCTCTCAATCTTCTAAACTCCAGTGAGTATAAGCCCAATCGACATAATCTCTCCTCATTCGTCATTCCTGCCATCCCAGGTATCAGTCTGGTAAATCTTCGCTGCACTCCTTCCATGGCAAGAACATCCTTCCTCAGATAAGGCGACCAAAACTGCACACAATACTCAAGGTGCGGTCTCACCAAGGCCCTGTACAACTGCAGCAAGACATCTTTGTTCCTGTACTCGAACCCTCTTGCTACGAAGGCCAACATACTATTTGCCTTCTTAACCGCCTGCTGCACCTGCATGCTTACCTTCAGCGACTGGTGCACAAGAACACCCAGGTCTCTTTGCACTTCCCCTTCTCCCAATCTATTGCCATTCAAATAATAACCTGCCTTCCTGTTTTTGCCACCAAAGTGGATAACCTCACATTTATCCACATTATAGTGCATTTGCTATGTTGTGCCAGAAGTGCGGGAAATAGAACGGACACGATCAAGGGCCATGTCAACCACAGTAGAGGGGAATCCTCGGTTGAGGAAAAAGGAAGACATGTCGGAAGCACTGGTATGGAAGGTGGCATCGTCAGAACAGATGCGGCGGAGATGGAGAAACTGGGAGAATGGAATAGAGTCCTTACAGGAAGCGGGGTGGGAGGAAGTGTAGTCCAGGTAGCTGTGGAAGTCGGTGGGCTTGTAGTGGATGTTAGTCGAAAGCCGATCACCAGAAATGGAGACGGAGAAGTCAAGGAAGGGAAGGGAAGAGTCGGAGATAGACCATGTGAAGGTGAGCGAAGGGTGGAAATTAGAAGTAAAGTGAATGAACTTATCTAGTTCAGGGCAAGAGCAGGAAACGGCACCAATACAGTATTCGATGTACCGGAAAAAGAGGTGAGGGAGGGGACCTGAGTAGGACTGGAACAAAGAATGTTCCACATATCCCATGAACAGGCAGGCATAGCTAGGGCCCATGCGGGTTCCCATAGCAACACCTTTAATTTGGAGGAAGTGAGTGGAGTCAAAGGAGAAGTTGTTCAATGTGAGAACAAGTTCAGCCAGGCGGAGGAGGGTGGTGGTGGATGGGGACTGGTCGGGCCTCTGTTCAAGGAAGAAACAGAGCGCCCGAAGGCCGTCCTGGTGGGGGATGGAGGTGTAGAGGGATTGTACGTCCATAGTGAAAAGGAGACGGTTGGGGCCAGGAAACTGGAAACTGTTAAAGTGAAGGAGGGCGTCGGAAGAGCCGCGAATGTAGGTGGGAAGAGACTGGACAAGGGGAGAAAAAATAGAGTCGAGATAGGAAGAGATAAGTTTCGTGGGGCAAGAACAGGCTGAAACAATGGGTCTACCAGGGCAGTCCTGTTTGTGGCTTTTGGGAAGGAGGTAGAAGCGGGCTGTGGGGGGTTGGGGGACTATGAGGTTGGCGGCCATGGAGGGAAGATCTCCAGAGGAGATGAGGTCAGTGACACACTTAGAAACAATGGCTTGATGTTTGCTAGTGGGGTCATGGTCCAGGCGGAGGTAGGAGGAGGTGTTGGAGAGTTGCCGTTCAGCTTCCACACGGTAGAGGTCGGTTCGCCAAACAACAGCAGCACCACCCTTATCAGCAGGCTTAATGATAATGTTAGGGTTGGAACGGAGAGAACAGAGTGCTGCAAGTTCAGAGGGAGTTAGGTTGGAGTGAGTGAGGGGAGCAGAGAAATGGAGATGACCGATGAAAGATCTAGAGAGGGTAAGAAGCCAGAGGGAGGGGGTCCAAGTAGAATGAGAATTTAGAAAGCAAGAGAAAGGATCAGCAGTGCAGGGGAAGACTCCTGGCTAGAGAAGTGGGCACGGAGACAAAGGCGACGGAAGAAGAGCTCAGCATCGTGCCGAGCTCGAAATTCATTCAGATGGGGGTGTAAGGGGATGAAGCTCAGGCCTTTGCTGAGGACTGATCGTTCGGGGTCAGAGAGGGGAAGGTCAGAGGAGATAGTGAAAACACGGCAGGGGGTGAGATTGGAAGAAGGGATGGGATCAGAGGAAAGTAACGGGGAAGGTGGTTCTGGAAGGGCGTTAGTGTCCAAGAGTTGATGAAGCTTGCGAACCTTGACATCAGAAAGGAAGAAAAAAAGTTTTTTGTTGAAGCGTCGGATGAGTCGAAGGATGAAATGGAACTGTGAACCCGGACAGCTTTAAAATAGAGTGCGTTGGTGCTGCTGAAGAGAGAGGTCGAGGTTGTTCATGTGGCGGCGCATGGCGTTGAGCGTGGATATCAAGATGCGGCGAGAGCAGTGGTTTGAGGAACGATGAATATCGAAGAGATATTTGTAATCCTGGGTGGATCCGAAACATGAAGGGTGAACGTTCAGTTGGAATCCACGTGGAATAACTCTGAACTGGAGACAGTGATGTCATCAAGTTGTCTAAACAGCCAATCACATTGAAGAATTCTCACAGACAGCAAACCAGGAAATAAAAAGCAGCTTTTTTCAATTCACTTTACAAAATTTTTACAGAGAGCAAAATAAAGACTGGGACATGCACATGGGGTTAAGGTAGAAGCTGAAATATCATAAACAAACTTAACTTTAAAAAAAAAAAATCTTTTAAAATCTAGTAATTTTTATCATAATGTAGAGATTTGACATTCCACAAATATAAAATTATTTTTTCAGGGCCAGAACCGTTATTTAGCAGTCAATACACCGTTTAAACCCCAGTTGCACTTCTTTCAACAAGGCTTGACTTTCTATGGTGTGTTTAACAGCGATATTCGAGCGGAAAAGGGGATATTTATGTCAGCTCAAGTGATTTCACTGATTGCCAGCTATGGGGAGTTTCACAGCGCAGGAGCAGGGAATGGCTGATTGCAATTTCAGGATTTCTGCATTTACCTGCGCATGCGCTAAATCCTGAAGTTGCGGTCAGTTTCAGAGGGGTAATGACGCTGAAGGCTGACAGTTTCATTGTCATTATCACCGCAAAATCCGGGCCCATTTAACTCAACATTGAGTAGTGTGTAAATCTGGGACCATCCTCACCTGAATGATTCAGCTACTCTGGATAAACCCTCTAAGCTGTTGAGGGAGCCCCTTTTATCTAAATCTTGACCGATGAACGTGCAGTTATGTATTACAACATAGGCAGAGCAGACATGACAAGAACTCTCAGTTAATCTAAGGTCCTGGTAACCTTCAAGAAAACTTGTTGAGGAAATAGATCATGTGTGTCATGGGTCCTGTCCTATTTTCTCCTTCCCACAGAGAGTAATAGTTCCTTTTAATATTGGATTTTGTGTTTCTGTGTGAAATAGTTTGATTTATTTTGATACGTGCACAGAAGTGCGAGTCAGTAGCTTGTTATGCCACAGACATCAATGCCCTGGTCAAATGCAATCGTATGTAAAGTATATCCCATGTTAACAGGTCAGTTTGGTTCTTTTTACAAATGTAATCATCTGCAAACGACTTCTCAGTACAGTAAGCAAGTATAGATTTCCATATTATAAGTAATTAAAAAAATCAGGTAACTTCAATAAACAGTGTTTATTGATCGAATCAATGCATTTTATATTACTTTCTATTTTACCTACCTTTCTATTTTTACTAACATAAAAACTATAGATGTAACAAGATTAGGAAAAGAAATTTGGTTGAAACATTTGAGCACAAAACCACATCAATCTTTCTGACGGGGTGCTCCCAAGAAAATACAAAACAGATGGTGGAATATAAGGTTCTTGTAAATTTAAACTGGCTGCCCTCGAGGTATCCTATAGTAAAGCCTGCTGGTAAAATACGGTTCCCTCTCTGGGTTTGGTATGACTGCTGAACCATTTATTGCGCAATGGTCAGGATATCTGTACTTTGATGATGTAAAGCAACATTTTTGTCTGACTGTTGCCAATCCCAAACCTGACTTAATCTCTAGCGATCATCTTCCTCACTAAATTTAATCATGGATGAAATATTATGGTGCTAATATCATTGTCAGAACATTGTAGTCTTGAATCTTTACAGTCCTTAATTAAAAGAAAACACAACATTTATCAGTTCTTCTTTCAGCTTCATTGCTTGGCGTGATTTATTGTAACGATTAAGATGTTTCCTAATGCAGTCGGAGAGAACGTACACCCACCATTACCAAGAGCCTCATTCTTGTTTTTTAACTCTCCTTTTCCCTGTACTCTGCTGTTCTTATACCTTATTGGGGTGACCTTTGCATGATGGGGATTTATTTTTTGTGATTTATTGATTGATTATTATCTATTTTTGAATATAATTCTTTGCCTATAATAACACATAGATCTACATTACACATTGAGGTAGTGGGTGAGCTTTCCCGAGTGGTTTGGGTCATGAGTGACACTAGAGATTGATTCCAGAAGGCATTATTGGTGCGTACGGCAGGCCTTTTGGTTGTGCCGCTAAAGCTTTTACAGTTACTCCTTTTGAATGAAGTAGAGCATGCTGTAGACTATGACCTATTGGGGTTGTTACTGAGATGGGGCATTTCATTTCTCAATTTTACGGAATGCTAGAAGTGCGGTCTTAACAACAGCTGAATTTTATTACAAATTGCTAAACCATGCCGTGACTGTCATACCACTGATATTAGCGACGTACAAAGATTGCACCATATTTTAATTACATGTTTACCCATACACAATTTCTATTTTGCCTCATTACAACAGCAACAGCCATTTGCATTCACAGCAGCGTTATCAAACAAAAATTGACACCGAGCCACATAAGGTGATATTAGGGCGAAGAGGTAGGCTTTAAGGAGCATCTTAAAGGAGGAGAGAGAGGCAGAGAGGTTTAGGGATGGAAATTATTGTTACAGTATGGTGTTTGATGTGGTGGAAGAATTTTCATAGCCCACCAGCCACAGCCCTGTGCCTCCATTTAGTCGTAGGCAGTAGTGGCAATTTGATGCCATTCACTCTGTTCAGTATTTATAGAGAAAAACAATTGGATCGAGCACTGGCACAAATGCTCTCAAAATAAACAGGTTTATCGTTTGATAATGTTTGCCTTCTATGCATAGCAGAAGCTTTAATGTTTAGTTTGAAGAGTAATAATTTGCCTCCTCCATTTAATCTCATCTGTTCTGAGACATTAATTTACCTCATCAGAATCTGTAGTGGTGATTTGGAAAGGCTCCACTCCTGACAGGAGTGCCCGTTGGAGATAGGGCTACACCGTTATCGGACTCACTTTGTGACCCATGCTCCTGTTTAGCAACGCTTCATGCTGGGAGTGGAACTTTGCAAAATGTCCCCTTTCTAAAGGTCCCAACTGTAGGAATTAACGAATTCCTACGAATAACTGAGATCGACACAGGAGAGCAATTAAACAGGTCTTTACTCAAAGGAGATGCCACAGGGACTGCCTGGGCAGCCCCGTGGTTTGTGACGTGATGTCATCGCGTTTGCCCACATTTTCCCGCGCTCTTAAAGGGGCCACGCCCCGTACATGCAAACTCTATATACAAAACACAGTAATGCCTAACACAATGGTACAGGTTTAGGCTGGTGTTAGAACATCGTTAAAGAGAATTATATACAGTTATCCAGAGTCATTCAGTGGTTCTGCCACACAACTGTCTTTTTTCATTACTGAATCACTAGAATTATCTGGATTCATGTCTGTGCTGAATTAAGTGAATTGTCTTTTGCTATGATAAGTTCAGGTGCACCTTCGCTGTCTTTTTCAACTTCAGTTATCATTATTACAAAATTACAGTCACCTCTAGTGTCTCATTTTTAGCTGCTGACTACAGTTGTCTAATGGAATCTGTTAAGATCATTAAGTGGAGTTTCCTCCCTTTACTATGATTCTGGGGAAATATTGATGGCTTTCTAAGTAACCAGAAAAAAATAAATGAGCTCCTCCAGTTTATAGATTAGTCCCCAGGTCTACTTAGAGATAATGTGATGTAGCCAAAGCTCCTGTGCAGTGACTAGACCTCACCAGCGTAATTCAAAGACAATCCAGTCAGGCACATTTTTCATATTTTAACCTTGTGAAAAGTAAGCTGTCACCTAGAATTGCCAGGGTAGCACTTCGTGTGAGGTGCATATTGATTGGCAGTTTTTGTTGGAAAGCTTCACACAGAATGAAAGTAGGACAGATAAAGCAGCAGCCCATCGTCCATACCTACACCTCTTGTTCCCCAGCATCAATGATTATCCTTCACCACTTCTGAATAATGTTGTTCGCGTGTAATATATTCTGCTGAGATTTTTTGTTGATTAATTTGAACTCTCATAATGGTCATCTGTATGTACTTTTCTATCATTAATGTTTCTATTGCATTCAACAATTATTTTATGAGTGGTGATATTCTGCAATACGTTATTTTTAAATTCTGTAATACATTGGTTTTCCAGAATGGATGTTGGTGATTGGAAATTTTAAATTGGAATGCGGAGTAGTTGTCTTGCATACAAAAGTGATGGACTGTTCCAGCTCACTTTCTAAGGGACAAACTGATCCAGAAAGTGAACAGTTCCAATTTTATTCATCTCAGTGTCAGCTGTGGCTCAGTTGGTAGCACACTCGTCCCTGAGTCAGAAGGTTGTGGGTTCAAGTCCCACCCCAGAAACTTGAACACATAAAGCTATGCTGACACTCCAGTGCAGTGCTGAGGGAGTGCTGCACTGTCGGAGGTGCTGTCTTTCGGATGAGACGGGGAGCACGGTGGCATAGTGGTTAGCACTGTTGCCTCACAGCGCCAGGGACCCGGGTTCGAATCCGGCCTCGGGTGACTGTCTGTGTGGAGTTTGCACATTCTCCCCGTGTTTGCGTGGGTTTCCTCCGGGTGCTCCGGTTTCCTCCCACAGTCCAAAGATGTGCGGGTTAGGTTGATTGGCTATGATAAATTGATCCTTAGTGTTAGGGGGATTAAATACGTGGGGTTACGGGGATAGGGTGGGATATGTGTTGGTGTAGGGGTTACGGGGATCGGGTGGGATATGTGTCGGTGCAGGCTCGATGGGCCAAAATGGCCTCTATCTGCACTGTGGGGTTTCTGTGATTGCTGTGATTGCTGTGAAACCGAGCTCCCGTCTGCCCTCTCAGGTGGACGTAAAAGATCCCATGGCACTATTTTGAAGAAGGGCAGGGGAGTTATCCCTGGTGTCCTGGCCAATATATCTCTCTGAACCAACATAACAAAAACAGATTATCTGGTCATTCTCACATTGCTGTTTGTGGGACCTTGCTGTACGCAAATTGGCTGACAACAGTCCACTTCAAAAAGTACTTCATTGGCTGTAAAGTGCTTTGAGACGTCCGGTGGTCATGAAAGGCGCCATATAAATGCAAGTCTGTCTTTCTTTTCATTCTGAAGGAAGGTATCAGACCTCCTGTCTGTCCCCGAGTTTTTTATAATTTTGCAATCTGATTTGTGATTTACTGCTTTCAACCTTTTGGTTTCAATGACTGTCCCCTTTATGAATATTTGGCCGAGTCTCTTATCATCGACTTTTACTTATTACTTTTGGATAATAGACACTAGTGGGAACTTGCCACTATTGCAAGCTTCACATTTGTAAGATTCCATCTTTGTTTTTCTGTATCTGAGAATGAAATCGTAACCTGTGATATTTCTTGCAAGGTTTATTGATATTCCACTAATGTTCCAGTGTTTGAAGTGTTAAATGTTGTTAGTTAAAAGAAATTACATTTATATAGGCCCGTATTTTCCGATCCCTATGGGTGTGTACGAGCTGCGAACACACCTGTAGGGACCTCACAATTGCCGGTTTCAGGCATGCGAAGAATCCTCTTGACAGATCGGGCGCTTGTCCTGGAGAAAGGCCTCTGCGGGTGGATAGTTCGCTTTCTGCAGAACCTCCGCCCGCTGAAAACCCTTAGAAATCTTACGTCTGGTAAGGCCTACTTTTACCAGCATAAGAGTTTAAAAAAGTTAAAAAAAAAATTTTTCACTCATTTATAATTTAAAAATACTTTTAAAAAAGGCAAGTTTATTTTTAGCCCCGTAAAAAAACTTTGATTTTTTTTCAAAAAATTAAATTTTTGTTTAAAATATTTAATTTAATGTAATTTTAACTAATTTTAAAAATGTGATTTTTCAAAAAATGTATTTAATGTGTTGATGTGTTTTTGGAGTGATCTCCATTCATACTTTTGATAGGTCTAAGCTGTCAAAAGTATGAAGGGAGATTCCCTTCTCCCATTGGTTCCCCATGGCCCACGTGATCTGAGGGACGCTTGTGAACCGCCTGCGCCTCTGGGACACCTGGGCCCTGCGCAATTCGATTGTGGAGAGGCCCAGGAGCGGAAGTGTCCGGACCTCGGGAGCCCTCAGGTAAGGGCATAGATTTTTCCTAGATCGGAGGCCTCCGCACGCAGGAAGCCTCCGATCGGGAAATACGGGCCATTGTGTCTTTCTTGTCTGCAGAATGCCCCAAAGTCCTTCGCAGCCAATGAATTACGGTGGAAGTGTAGTTAGCTATGTAGGCAAATGCAGCAGCCAATTTGTGCACAATATCCCACAAACAGTAAACAACTATTTGGTCAGCTCTGGCGCTGATTGGTTGAGGGATACATTTTTCCGGGACACCAGGAGAACTCTCTCCTCTTTGAATAGTGCCGTGGCATCTTTTACATCAGCTGAACAGGCTGACAGACAGGGTCGCGGTTTAACGTCTCATCCAAAAGATGGTACCTCTGATAATGTAGCATTCCCTCAGTACTGCGCTGAAGGGTCAGTGTCAAATCTGTCAAATTTTGCTGGCGCCTTCAGGAGGTAGCACCGTCCCCAGCAGCAACATAAACTCTGCCAGTAAAGGGAGGGATTGCAGTCTCTTCATGAGATCACAAGATAGGTTTGGATGAAGAAGGATCTTTAGCATATTTGATCTCATCCTACACTGTCATCTTCTCATTACAGAATCTGGCGCTTTCTTAGAGGAGTTCGGTAGCCTTACCTCAACCAGATTTCCTCACAACCTGCTCAAGCTGTTCATCACCTGTGTAAAGAATTAGGAGGAAAAATTGGGTTGCGCACATTTTGGGGCACTAACCAAAAAAGTTAGCACCCCTCCTTGCCATAAATTCAGTAGTAGTGCCCCAAGCAGGAGGTGGGGGCTCTACTGGAAAGCGCTCCACCTCCTGCTTGGGGGCGCTACTACTGAATTTCGCGGCGCTACGGGCTGCAGCGTCACGCGAGGTGTCACGTAGTGCCGCTCCATTGCAGGCCTCCTCCCCTGTTTAAAGGGGAGGGGCCTAGCGCTGCACGCACCAGGGAGCGGGGTGCCGGGCTGAGCGATCACGGTCGTCGGCCAAAATAAAAATGGCTGCCCGACATCTGCCCTTTAACTTGCGGCGGTGCTGTCGCTACAAAACCGCCCCCTGATCCTGTTGCACATATCGTGCGGCGATAGGTCAGGGGCGCAAGGGAGGTTTGCGGCCGGGGCGCTGCGCACGGCGATGATGTCATCGCTGGTGGCGCTACTGCTGGTGCTAACCTCCCACTGAATTTCGCGGGAGGTGTTAGCAGCGCTGTGCCCGGCGCTAGGCTATTTGCACTAACGAGAGGCGCAAACCAACTCAATTTTTCCCCCTTAGTATCTGACACTGCCCTAAATTTGCCGTTCACAACCCCGAACCTGTGCTCACTTATCCTGGCCTATTTGCAAGTAATATTTCAGGTTTAAGCTCTGGAATTCTTTCCCTAATTCTCTCCGTTTCTCTACCTCTCTCCTCCTCCTTTAAGACGCTCCTTAAAACCTAGCTCTTTCACCTGTCCTAATATCTCCTTATGTGGCTTGTTATTAAAAAAAATTTCATAATGCCCCTGTGAGGACATTTTACGACATTAAAGGCACTATATAAATGCAAGTTGTTGTTTACGTTATCTATTCTTTTAAGTAGCTTACGCACATCTACGGGACCCCGCTGAGATGTCTCTTTTTTTGAGACTGAGGAACCTTGGCTCATCAGGTTATTCCTCATACCTCTTCCCTATAACGTTGTCTCCTCTCTGCTACCTCTTGGGCCCAAACGGCCCCTTTATGTCTCAAGTGAGCAGAATTGTACGCAGTACTCCTGGTGCTAACACCTTGAGCATGCTCACCTGGTAGACATCAGCAATGCGTTTTTTTTTTCTTCCCACTTACTGGCTGATATGGACCTCACCCAGTCACTGAGGACAGTCGGGCAGCCAGGCAATAAAATCGTAAACAGAGCTTGGTTTTGTGCGTGTTGTTCTGGTGCTTTTAATTGCCCTGAAATTTAACCCAGTGCAGGTCACAAAATCCCTGGGCGTCATAGCGCCTATTTTCAGAACTGCTTTAAGGAGAGGTGATCTTAAAAAGCAAGGTTTCTGTTATTTCTGTCTATTGTCCTGGACTCCGGCTAAGCGAACAGGATAAATGACTTTTCTATGGTCTCTGTCAAAGCAGTTCCTCGGATAAGCGCTAGGTTGGGAGTGCTGAAACATGGCCTTACTTAATGTTGTATTGTGTTTTGTAATTGTATTTCCCTCCTTCCTATCAGCTAGGAGTTTCTCCTCTATTCACCGCTGTGCATCCCGGCACAGTTGAGCTTTGCAAGCCACTGTTCAGAAGAAGCCTGATGTGAATGTCCACTGAGACAGGGCTTTGAACCCAGGTCACTCAGTCGTGGCACGTTTGAACAATTTGACCTCTATTCACTCACACACCACTGAAAATCTGATGTGCTGTGTTGATAGAGAGTGGGGGAGTGTTGCTTTCATAAATTATTTCCTGCGAGAATACATTCTTATAATTATTGTTCGCATTAGAGTCTTGCATTGCATTTTTTTGGACAGTGTAGCTAATGTACTGCAGCAGTTAACTGCTGATTCAGTACCTGTGACAGCCATTTCTGACGGTGTGCCAGAGTGATTATGCACAGCTCTTTCTTCCAGCCTGACAGATTATTACGTATAACAGGAATCTATTCTATTTGGTTCTGCAGCAATATGTCTCTATGCGGGTCAGAAGCTTGCTGAAGGGCAGCGAGCATTGAAATCCAACTGTCGGGAATGCAGAGTAAGTATGACATTTTATTTTGTATCCAGATTCTGCAACACACAATCACCAAATTATATCACATTATTTATTAAACGTGGGGACAGTTTGAACATGTAAAACTAACAATCTATAACGGGGTGTGACTGCAAAGAGATGTTCATTTACCACAATCAGTTTCCCAGCTCCAGTCGCACAGACAGAACTTGGCTGTTTTTAAATTGCCTTCACCCGACAGGCATTGTTCTTAAATCCACCGATGACAATATTTTACATCAACACCAACAAAAAAAAAAGTGATCATGTGGGTAAAACTAACTAGCCCATCTAGCCTGCTGCTTTCTGGAACGATGTCAAACTGCAACCCTGATGTGCCTAATGAGTAAACAGAATAATTGCTGTGGGCGCTGATGCCTTTGGCTCCTTGGAGGGACCTTTGTAACTCACTTGCTCCAGATCTGTGACACTTGTGAAAGAACAATAGGCTGCACCATCACCAGCAACTGCTTTAATCGTCACTGCATTTTATGTCCTGGTAACTCTTGGAGGACTGGAGCAGAATTTCTGTGTTGACTCTGAAAGTTGCACTAATGTTTGTTCAGTGTATTACGAACAGATCTTCATGAATAGAACTCTGTATACAAATCAAATAGTCCATCATCTATATGGAGGAAGTCGCCTAGGAATGATGTCTCATCAAGGACTAAATCCATACCTGGTAATCCAACTTGTCTCAGCTGTATATGTTGCATTATTCAGGATATATCCTCAGTTCTTTCAGTTAGCACTGGGTCAGCACATTAAGGATTTTGATTTCCATTGTATACTGGTTCTTCGTGCATAGTTATGCAAGTGTTTTTCTTGTCCGTTTTCTATTGCATTTTGCAATTATCTTGATTTGGTGGCTGCCCTTCACACTTTCATGCCTACGGGGTTTTGGTTTTGTTTAGTCGAGTTTGCCCTCCTGATTCCTGTCAATGCTGACTCCTCGATTTAAGATTTGTGTTGAACGTCTTGGATCCGGCCCAGCACCTGTTTTTACATGGCCTTCTGATGTTATGTGCAGTCTACAAGTGCAAAGCTTGTTCCAAGTGTAGGAAGAGGGGTTCAGTACGACAACCTCGTTTTCTGGATATCCGAACATGATGGCCCCAGGTATGAGGCGCTTTGAGAGCTACACCAAAAAAATGTAGCCTTTCCATTGCAGGCCAAATGGGGAAGTGATTGGGGGCAGGAATTGTTCATGTGGATGGCCGATCAACAAGCTATCAGCTGAGCAATGCTCTGTGATGACTTCAGCTCGGAGTCCTTAATGACTCCCGTCACCTGCTTCAGCATCAGTTACAAGGCTGCAAAACCTCGCAGAGTGATAGAAATGATTAATGCGTATCTTGGACTTGAACCCCATTAAGATCACAATTTCAAATTCTGGCACACACTAAATGTAGTGTTGATTAGCTGGAAAATCCCAACATTATTACACGCCCTCAATCAATGTAAGAAATATATTAGAATTTACTGTTGTATCTCTAGGGTTTAATATGTGATGCCATATTTGAGTTGACTTACATTAGCCAACATGAATAATATTAATTATGGTTATATTCTCCCAACAGCCTGAATAAAGTGCAGCATCAGTTCAAAACCATTTAACTCTTGGGTCACCAGAGATCAGGAAATGAATGGCAACAGAGCTGCATCTCTAACATTACTTTCTTTTCTTAACTCTTTGAGTGCAAAGATTCAACAACAACTGTTGTTGTTTAAAGATTCATAAGAACATAAGAACATAAGAAATAGGAGCAGGAGTAGGCCAATCGGCCCCTCGAGCCTGCTCCACCATTCAATAAGATCATGGCTGATCTGATCCTAACCTCAAATCTTCTATCACTCTGCATCCACCCGAACCCATGTGATCTCCCGGGAGAGGCGAAAAACCAGATAAAGACCCAATGGCCAATTTGGGAGAAAAAAATCTGGGAAATTCCTCTCCGACCCATCTAGGCGATCGAAATTCTTCCAGGAGATCACTCTGTCCCTATATTTTCTACAGTACTTACCTTCTGTAAAGGCGATCTCCACCCCAGCCAGGAACAGGAATAAAACCATCTCCTGAAATCTAACAGAATTAGAACACAGTAGGAGCAGAACAAGGCTACACGGCCCCTGGGCCCGCTCCACTACCCACAGGGCCATGACCATTCCGAACCCAGACTCATGTCCAATTTCCTGCCCGCTCCCCGTAACCCTTTATTCCCTTTACTTCTAGGAAACTATCTATTTCTGTTTTAAATTTATTTAATGATGTAGCTTCCACAGCTTTCTGGGGCAGCAAATTCCACAAACCTACCACCCTCTGAGTGAAGAAGTTTCTCCTCATCTCAGTTTTGAATGAGCAGCCCCTTATTTTAAGATTATGCCCCCTAGTTCTAGTTTCACCCATCATTGGGAACATCCTCACCGCATCCACCCGATCAAGCCCCTTCACAATCTTATATGTTTCAATAAGATCGCCTCTCATTCTTCTGAACTCCAATGAGTAGAGTCCCAATCTACTCAACCTCTCCTCATATGACCACCCCCTCATCCCCGGGATTAACCGAGTGAACCTTCTTTGTACTGACTCGAGAGCAAGTATGTCTTTTCTTAAGTATGGACACCAAAACTGTATGCAGTATTCCAGGTGCGGCCTCACCAATACCTTGTACAACTGCAGCAATACCTCCCTGTTTTTATATTCCAACCCCCTAGCAATAAAAGCCAACATTCCATTGGCCTTCTTAATCACTTGCTGCACCTGCATACTAACTTTTTGAGTTTCGTGCACCAGGACCCCCAGATCCCTTTGTACTACAGTACTTTCCAGTTTCTTGCCATTAAGATAATAACTTGCTCTATGATTTTTCCTGCCAAAGTGCATAACCTCACACTTTCCAGTATTGTATTCCATCTGCCAAATCTCTGCCCACTTACTTAGCCTGTCTATGTCCCTTTGCAGGTTTTTTATGTCCTCCTCACTCACTACTTTCCCTCCCATCTTTGTATCATCTGCAAACTTTGATATGTTACACTCGGTCCCCTCCTCCAAATCGTTAATATAGATTGTAAAGAGTTGGGGACCCAGCACTGACCCCTGCGGAACACCACTAGTTACTGGTTGCCAATCTGAGAACGAACCATTTATCCCAACTCTCTGCTTTCTGTTAGAGAGCCAATCCTCCACCCACGCCAGAATATTACCCCCAATCCCGTGATTTTTTATCTTGAGCAATAATCTTTTGTGTGGCACCTTGTCAAATGCCTTTTGGAAGTCTAAATACACTACGTCCACTGGTTCCCCTTTATCCACCCTGTATGTTACTTCCTCAAAAAACTCAAGCAAATTTGTTAAACATGACTTCCCCTTCATGAAACCATGCTGAGTTTGCCCTATTAAATTATGTTTATCCAAATGTCCCGTTACTGTCTCCTTAATAATGGACTCTAACATTTTACCAACCACAGATGTTAGGCTAACAGGTCTATAGTTTCCAGCCTTCTGCCTACTACCCTTTTTAAATAAGGGTGTTACATTAGCAGTTTTCCAATCTGCCGGGACCTTTGCTGAGTCCAGTGAGTTTTGGAAAATTATTACCAATGCATCCACAATCCCTACCGCTACTTCCCTCAAGACCCTGGGATGCAAGCCATCAGGTCCAGGGGATTTATCCGCCTTGAGTCCCATTATTTTACCAAGTACCACTTCCTTAGTGATTTTAATCGTATTTAGTTCCTCCCCCCCTAGAGCCCCCTGTTTGTCCAGTGTTGGGATATTCTTAGTGTCCTCTACTGTAAAGACTGATACAAAATAATTGTTCAGTGTTTTTGCCATCTCCATGTTTCCCACCATTAATTTCCCGGTCTCATCCTCTAAGGGACCAACATTTACTTTAGCCATCCTTTTTCTTTTTATATAACTATAGAAACTTTTACTGTCTGTTTTTATATTTTTTGCTAATTTACTTTCATAATCTATCTTCCCTTTCTTAATCAATCTTTTTGTTATTTTTTGCTGTCTTTTAAAGACTTCCCAATCTTCCATCCTCCCACTAGATTTGGCTACCTTATATGCCCTTGTTTTTAGTTGAATACTATCCTTAATTACTTTACTTAGCCACGGATGGCTATCTTTTCTTTTACACCCTTTTTTCCTCAGTGGAATATATATTTTTTGGAAGTTGTAAAATAACTCCTTAAATGTACACCACTGGTCATGTACCGTCTTACCCTTTAATCTATTTTCCCAGTCCACTCTAATTAATTCCGCTCTCATACCTTCATAGTCTCCTTTATTCAAGCTCAGCACGCTTGTTTGAGATCCAACCTTCTCACCCTCTAATTGAATATGGAACTCAACCATGTTATGGTCACTCATTCCAAGGGGATCCTTTACTAGGACATTTTTAATTAATCCTGTCTCATTACACAGGACCAAATCTAAGGTTGCTTGCCCCCTGGTCGGTTCAGTTACATACTGCTCAAGAAACCCATCCCTAATACACTCAATGAACTCTTCCTCAAGGCTGCTCTGCCCAATTTGATTTGTCCAGTTAATATGATAATTAAAATCCCCCATAATTATAGCTGTTCCCTTATTACAAGCCTCAACTATTTCCTGATTAATACTCCGTCCAACAGAGTTGCAACTGTTCGGAGGCCTATAGACTACACCCACTAGTGTTTTTTTCCCCTTATTATTCCTTACCTCCACCCAAACTGTTTCACTATCCTGCTCCTTTGACCCAATATCATTTCTCTGTATTATAGTGATTCCTTCCTTTATTAACATAGCCACCCCACCTCCTCTCCCTTCCTGCCTGTCCTTCCTGATTGTTAAATAACCTGGTATGTTTAATTCCCAGTCATGGTCACCCTGCAGCCATGTTTCTGTAATGGCCACAAGATCATACCCATATGTCATTATTTGTGCCGTTAACTCATTCATTTTGTTACGAATGCTACGTGCATTCAGATAAAGAACTTTCAAATATGTTTTGTAACACTTAGTTCCTGTTTTTTCCCTTTTTAGTACTTTACTTTTTACTCCATACCTTCTGTCCCTTCCTGACACATTCTGTTTTTTAATTCCTCCACTGCTACCTAAGTCTATGACCTTCTCTGTTGTCATTTTTATTATTTGCTCTCTAGAAACCTCCCCCCCACTAATTAGTTTAAAGCCCTCTCTACAGCCCTAGTTATATGATTCGCCAGGACTCTAGTCCCAGCACTGGCCAAGTGGAGTCCGTCCCAACAGAACAGCTCCCTCCTGTCCCAGTACTGGTGCCAGTGTCCCAAGAAGCAAAACCCATTTCTCCCACACCAGTCTTTGAGCCACGCATTTAACTCTTTAATTTTATTTATCCTAGCCAAATTCGCTCGTGGCTCAGGTAATAACCCAGAGATTATTACCCTTGAGGTTCTGTTTTTTAATTTGACCCCTAGCTGCTCATACTCCTTTAACAGAACCGTCTTCCTTGTCCTATCTACGTCGTTTGTACCAACATGGACCACGACAACTGGATCCTCCCCCTCCCACTGCAAGTTTCTTTCCAGCCCAGAAGAGATGTCCTTAACCCTGGCACCAGGCAGGCAACACAGCCTTCGGGACTCCCGCTCTTGACTGCAGAGAACCCTATCTAGCCCCCTAATGATACTATCCCCTACCACTACAACATTTCTTTTTACTCCCTCCACTTGAATGGCCCCCTGTACCACGGTGCTGTGGCCAGGTTGCTCATCCTCCCTGCAGTCCCCGCTCCCGCCCTCACAGGGAGTAAGAACCTCGATCCTGCTGGACAAGAACAAGGGCTGCGTCTCCTTCAACACTACATCCTGGATCCCTGTACCTTCCTCACTCGTAGTCACACCGTCCTGTCCCTGACCACGGACTACATCTGCAGTAATTAACTTCATAGGTGTGACCATCTCCTGAAACATAGAGTCCAGGAACTTCTCCCCCTCCCTGATGTGTCGCAGTGTCCGAAGCTCGGTCTCAAGCTCCATAACATGGAACTTGAGTTCCTCTAGCAGCAAACACTTGTCGCAGATGTAATCACCGTTAGCCTCAATGGGGTTCACCGGCTCCCACATCTCGCAACAGTAACACATCACCTGCTCCATTCTATATAATTAATTACATTTCTTATTATTAGTTATGAAGACCCTGCCCGGATATATATGATAATATCACACCACTATTCAATAGGACTTACCAACTTAAAGGTATGAAAGAGAATTCCTTGGTTATTGAGTAATTATCACAAATACTACGATAATAGGAACATAGGAACATGAGTAGGCCATTCAACCCCTTGAGTCTGTTCCACCATTGAATTAGATCATGGCTGACCTGCATCTTAACTCCATCTGCCCGCCTTGGTTCTGTATCCCTTAACACCCTTGCCTAACAAAAATATATCAATCTCAGTTTTTAAATTTTCAATTGACCTAGCTAAACAGCTTTTTGGGGGAGAGAGTTCCAGATTTCCACTGCCCTTTGTGTGAAGAAGTGCTTCCTGAAATCACCCTTGAATGGTCTAGCTCTCATTTTAAGGTTATGTCCCCTTGTTCTGGACTCCCCCCGCCAGAGCAAAGAGTTTCTCTATCCACCCTATCAAATTCTTTAATAATCTTAAACACCTCAGTTAGATAACCCCTTAATCTTCTATACTCAAGGGAATAAAAGCCTAGTCTATGGAAACTGTCCTCATAATTTAACCCTTTTAGCCCCGGTATCATTCTGGTGAATCTGTGCAGCTCCTCCGCCACAAGGCCAATGTATTGTTTCTGAAATGCGTGAAAGCTATGACCAAGTTGTGAGGTGGACTTAGGATAAAAAGGGAAACAGTTTCATGGAGGGAGGACTCCAATCTACACTGATCTGTTATTGAGCACCAAGGAGGAGGGGGTCAGCCTTAAGGTAGAAAGGTCATTTTTTGCTAAAGCCCCTCAAATGAAGACCTGGATTAAGCAATTGGTGATGAGCAAGCCTGGTACGTGGCATTTGACCAAGACATCTAGAAGATCAAAGTAAACTTAACTAATGGTGCATTTCCACAGCAAGGAAGTGTTTTTTTTTTATCATCTAGGCACTCTAAATGGGGTCTAAACAGAGCTTTACATATCTCTAACATAACTTCCACCCCTTTGTACTCCAGTCCCTTTGAGATAAAGGCCAACATTCCAGTAGCCTTTTCAATTATTTTTTGCAATTGTCCACTAGCTTTTAGTGATTTCTGTACTTGGATCCCTACATCTCTCAGCTCCTTCACAGTTCCTACCTTCTCGCCAATTAGAAAATATTCTGATCTATCTTTCTTCGGACCAAAGTGGATGACCTCACCTTTCCACACATTGAACTCCATTTGCCACAATTTTGCCCACTCACTTAATCTATCAATGTCCCTTTGCAACTTTCTGCTCCCATCTACACTATTTACTGTCTAACCTATCTAACTTGGTGTCAGCAGCTCTCTATTCCTTCATCTAAGTCATTTATAAATACAGTGAAAAGCTGAGGCCCCAGTACAGATCCTGAGGGACACAACTAGTCACATCCTGCCAAATTGAGTACGTACCCATTATCAGTACTCTGTCTCCTACCTCCTAACCAATTCCCTACCCATCTCAATAGGTTACTTCCATACACTCTCATTTTTGTTAACAGTCTCTTAATAATTGGGTTTCAGAATTATAACGGCATAGCAATAGCTCGGTTTAACTTATGACATGATACCGCATCACAGACACACAGCCTTAGTTGGGTTCAGCTTAATATGGTTCAGTTTACAACATGGTTTGAAGGATTACACGATGTGTGGTCTTATACACTTGTATAGCAGCACAACTAATAGCAATTGCATGTTCAGAATTTAAGTCTAGATGGTAAAAAAAAAACTTCCTTGCTCTGGAAATGCACCATTAGTTAAGTTTACTTTGATCTTCTAGATGTCTTGGTCAAATGCCACGTACCAGGCTTACTCATCACCAATTGCTTAATCCAGGTCTTCATTTGAGGGGCTTTAGCAAAAAATGATCTTTCTGCCTTGAGGCTGACCCCTTTCTCCTTGGTGCTCAATAACAGATCGGTGTAGATTGGAGTCCTCCCTCCCTGAAACTGTTTCCCTTTTTATCCTATGTCCACCTCACAACTTGGTCATGGCTTTCACACATGAGCTAAAGAAAGCTCTTTTGTTGCCTAGTCATTCTGGACCGTGAGGCAGAATTGTTTTGGATACAACGACTGCAGGGCATTCTGAAGGGGGAGGGCGAACAGTCAGAGGTCGTGGTTCACATTGGTACCAATGACATGGGTAGAAAGAGGGATGAGGTCCTGCAACAAGAATTTATGGAGCTAGGTAGCAGATTAAAAAGCAGGACCTCAAAGGTTGTAATCTCTGGATTACTCCCGGTGCCATGTGCTGGTGAGTATAGGAATAGGAGGATAGAGCAGATGAATGCGTGGCTAAAGAGTTGGTGCAGGAGAGAGGGCTTTAGTTTCCTGGATCTGCTTCTGGGGAAGGTGGGACCTGTATTAGTCGGACAGGTTGCACCTGAACCGGAACGGGACCAACATCCTTGCGGAGAGGTTTGCTAGTACTGTTGGGGGGGGGGGGGTGTTTAAACTAACTTGGCAGGGGGATGGGATATGGAGTGGAGTTATAGTAGGGGGTGATGCACAACCAAATATAGAGGAAAAAACAAGTCAGCCTGGAAGCCAGAGCAAATATGTAACGGCACAAGGGTGTATGGCAAGGCTGGATGGCATTTATTTTAATGCAAGGAGTCTTGCGAGTAAGGCAGATGAATTGAAGGTGTTGATGAACACATGGGAGTATGATATTGTTGCTATCACAGAGACATGGTTGAGGGAGGGGCAGGACTGGCAGCTCAATATTCCGGGTATAGAATCTTCAGGCGAGACAGAGGGGGGTGTAAAAGAGGAGGGGGTGTCGCAATATTAATCAAGGAGTCAATTACTGCTGTAAGGAGGGATGATATCTTAGCAGGTTCCTGTAATGAGGCCATATGGATAGAACTTAAAAACAAAAAGGGGCAAGAACTTTGCTGTGAGTGTACTATAGGCCCCATACAGTCAGGGGGAGATGGAGGAACAGATATGTAGGCAAATCTCAGAGAAGTGTACAAATAATAGGGTAATAACAGTAGGGGATTTCAACTTCCCCAATATTAACTGGGATAGTCAGAGTGTGAAAGGCTTAGAGGGTGCGGAATTCTTAAAGTGCATCCAGGAGAGCTTTTTGAGCCAGCATATAGAAAGTCCTACAAGAGAGGGGGCGGTACTGGACCTAATTCTAGGGAATGTAGCCGGGCAAGTGGTAGAAGTGTCAGTAGGAGAGCATTTTGATGACGGTGACCATAATTCGGTGAGATTTAAGGTAGTCATGGAAAAGGACAAAGATGGACCGGAAATAAAGGTTCTAAATTGGGGGATGGCTGATTTTAATATGATAAGGCAGGATCTGGCCAAAATGGACTGGGATCAGCTACTTGTAGGAAAATCCACATCAGAGCAGTGGGAGTCATTCAGAAAGGAAATAGAGAGAGTGCAACGCCAACATGTTCCCGTAAAGGTCAAGGGTGGGACCAACAAGCCCAGAGAAGCCTGGATGTCAAGGGATATACAAGAATGGATTAGGAAAAAAAGGGAGGCTTTTGGCAGATGCAAAGGACTAAAAACAGTGGAAGCCCTAGAGGAGTATAGAAAGTGCAGGGGGGTACTTAAAGAAATTAGGAGAGCGAAGAGTGGGCATGAATAAACACTGACGGGCAAAATAAAGGAAAATCCCAAGGTGTTTTATAAGTATACTAGCTGGGGAGCCCCGCGTTGCGAAGGCAATTTTGGGGCGCTTGGTCTCCCTGCCCCTGTGTGTCCCCCCTCTCCCTGTCATGTCCTCTCCCTGTCCTATCCCTCCCTCCCCTCCCCTCTCTCCCTCCCCTCCTCTCCATCCCCTCCTCTCCCTCCCTCCCCTCCCCTGTCTCCCTCCCTCCCCCCCCCTGTCTCCCTCCCTCCCCCCACCCACCCCCACCCCTCCCCTCCCCCGCTCCCCCAGTCCCCTCTGTCCCTCTCTCCGGCCCCTCCCCCTGCCTAGCGCCTGAGGTCCGGTGCCGTTGCGATAGCGGCCGGGACGGACTGGAGCGGAGGTCCCCCGCGTATCGCGCGGCTGATGGACGGCCGCTGCGGGCGGGCGGCGCATGCGCGGTCAGTGCGGGTGGCGCATGCGCGGTCAGTGCGGGCGGCGCATGCGCGGTCAGTGCGGGCGGCGCGAGCCCCCCCGTGATTTCCCGAGGCTCGCCCCCCCCGTGATTTCCCGAGGCTCTCCCCCTCCCCCCCCCCCGCGATTTCCCGAGGCTCTCCCCCCCCCCCGCGATTTCCCGAGGCTCTCTTCCCCCCCCCCCGCGATTTCCCAAGGCTCTCCCCCCCCCCGCGATTTCCCGAGGCTCTCCCCCCCCCCATTAAAATGTTATTTAATTCCCTAACACATCATTAAAATATTTACCTTAGTTCCCTAACACACAGAAAGTGTGGGGGAAAAAATTGTGAAAAATCAAGATGGCGGCCACTCACCTCGGTTCAGAAGGATACGGCCCGCCCACACATGCACCGATTGGTCGACCGGTCAGGTCACCGAAGCGTAGGATTGGTCAATCGTCGAGTCACTCGACATTCAACCGTAGGAAGGAACCCGCCGTCCAATTGGTGGACCTCGACGCCACACGGTCGCTAATGAGATGCTAATGAGCGGAACGCTGAACGTTTTTGGGATACCGCGGGCGGGATTTTTGTCCGGCCGAAACGTAAATACGCCTATGACCGGTCCGGAATCGCAAGCTTTCTTTTGAGGTGACGGGCGCATCGGTACGCTCTGTAACTTTCAAACGTATAGAACACAGACAGACAGACAGACATCAGGACAGACAGAAGAGCCGCTTTATATATATAGATTGAGGGCAAGAGGATAACCAGGGAAAGAGTAGGGCCCATCAGGGACCAAAGTGGCAATCTGTGTGTAGAGCCGGAAGATGTAGGTGAGGTTTTAAATGAATATTTTGCATCTGTGCTCACTATGGAGAAAGGTGATGTAGGCATAGAAATCAGGCAGGGGGATTGTGATATACTTGAACAAATTAGCATTGAGAGGGAGCCGGTACTAGCGGCTTTAGCGGGCTTAAAAGTGGATAAATCCCCAGACCCTGATGGGATGTATCCCAGGCTGCTGTGTGAGGCAAGGGAGGAGATTGCTGGGGCTCACAGGGGAGGTGCCAGAGGACTGGTGGACAGCTAACGTAGTACTATTGTTCAAGATGGGTAGTAAGGATAAACCAGGTAATTACAGGCCAGTGAGTCTAACATCAGTGGTAGGGAAATTATTGGAAAAAATTCTGAGGGACAGATTTTGTCTCCACTTGGAGAGGCAAGGATTAATCAAGGATAGTCAGCATGGCTTTGTCAGGGGGAGATCATGTCTGACCAATTTGATTGAATTTTTTGAGGGGGTGACTAGGTGTGTGGATGAGGGTAGTGCAGTTGATGTAGTCTAGATGGACTTCAGTAAGGTTTTTGACAAAGTCCCACATGGGAGACTGGTCAAGAAGGTAAGAGCCCATGGGATCCAGGGCAATTTGGCACATTGGGTCCAAAATTGGCTTAGTGGCAGGAGGCAGAGGGTGATGGTCGAAGGTTGTTTTTGTGACTGGAAGCCTGTGTCCAGTGGTGTACCGCAGGGATCGGTGCTGGGTCCTTTGCTGTTTGTAGTGTACATTAATGATTTAGATATGAACATAGGAGGTATGATCAGTAAGTTCGCAGATGACACGAAAATTGGTGGAGTGGTAAATAGCGAGGACGGGAGCCTCAGGCTACAGGACGATATAGACGGGTTGGTCAGATGGGCAGAACAGTGGCAAATGGAATTTAACCCTGAAAAGTGTGAGGTGATGCATTTTGGGAGGACAAACAAGGCAAGGGAATACATAATGAATTGTAGGATCCTAGGAAGGACAGAGGATCAGAGGGACCTTGGTGTGCATGTACATAGATCCCTGAAGGCAGCAGGAATGTAGATAAGGTGGTTAAAAAGGCATATGGGATACTTGCCTTCATTAGCCGAGGCATAGAATATAAGAGCAGAGAGGTTAAAATGGAGCTGTACAAAATGCTAGTTAGGCCACAGCTGGAATACTGTGTGCAGTTCTGGTCGCCACACTATTGGAGGGATGTGATTGTATTGGAGAGGGTGCAGAGGAGATTCACCAGGATGTTACCTGGGCTGGAGCGCTTCAGCTATGAAGAGAGACTGGACAGGCTGGGGTTGTTTTCCTTAGAGCAGAGAAGGCTGAGGGGGGACCTGTTTGAAGTGTACAAAATTATGAGGGGCATAGATAGGGTAGATAGAAAGGAACTATTCTCCTTAGTAGAGGGGTCAATAACCAGGGCACATAGTTTCAAGGTAAGGGGCAGGAGGTTTAGAGGGGATTTGAGGAAAAACTTTTTTACCCAGAGGGTGGTTGGAATCTGGAACTCACTGCCTGAAAGTGTGGTAGAGGCAGGAACCCTCACAATATTCAAGAAGCATTTAGCTGAGCACTTGAAACGCCATAGCATACAAGGCTGTGGACCAAGTGCTCGAAAATGGGATTAGAATAGACAGGGCTTGATGGCCGGCGCGGACACGATGGGCCGAAGGGCCTCTTTCTGTGCTGTATAACTCGATGACACTATGTCTTGTATAACATAAGTAGGTGGAGTATGCTCTTTGAAGGCCCAGGTGACCTTCAATTTTGGTTTGCAACGTATTTACGTTACTAATGATTCCTTTGAGGAATATAATGCTCCCATTACTGTCCAGTTGAACATTCAGATATTATTTAGTTTGGTTGTCAATACCGATTCTATCATTGATGTGGATGTGACAGCTGAATCATCCTTCCCAGCCTTTCAATTCCTTTTATATGAGCTGCTACAAGAGTATGTTTAAAATTTGGCACAGACTGCTTCAGTGGCATCAACAATAAATATAGCAAGTTGTATAATGTTTCTATAGCAACAGTGAAGGCCATGGTTTTGCAGCGTTTGGCTGATTCTCCAGTGGCCTTCCAGGTGTAAAAAAAGGGAATGGGAAATGTCCAATGCAATATGACATGTATACAGAGAGAAAGCCAAACATTAACATTTGTGGGGGAATTGACTACATGCTCAAGGGACACCATAGATTTGCAACAGCTTCCTACTGAAGGCACTGGATAAAGCTCATTCATTAATAACTTTCTCTTTGGTTTGGTTCAAGTTTCTCTAGTCACTAGTGATGACTCATTCCAGTATGAAGAACATTGGGCAGGTAGTGACATTATTGCAACAATTAGTTGTATACACGATTAATGTAGGTGACAGAACAGCAGCTCAAGGGATCATCATGTGCAGGTTTTCCTGGCTGAGATATGCATGCTTTCTTCGCAGATTGCAAAAGTTATTGTATTTCTGTTTGTCCGAGCAGGTTCTTTCCTCCTTAATCAGCTAGCAACAGCCCCAGTAGACTTTCAGCATGGTGCATCTTGAGCCTAGCCCAATAGGCTTGACATTTTTCTCAGAGAGCCTGATAAAATGAAATGACAATCCTTTTGTGCTAAGTGGTAATTATCCCAGGAGACAAGAGGGTGATGTAGAGAGCTTGGTGTACAGGAAGGGGCCTTCTGCATCCTCTCCAACTGTCTCACAGCAGCGATTCATCAAAGTAGCCTCCTGGCACTGGTCCCTGGATCCACTGGGCTGGGGAGATTGCATCTGATGGTTCTTAAGCAGTGAATTATCTATCCAGTTGAAAGGGTAAAGGAAAAAGTCTAATACAGTAGATAGCTGTTTACTGTACATTTTTGATAATATCCTCAGACTTGAGGAGAGGGCATAGAAATGTAGATGCATTGAGTTGCAAGTTTAGTTGTGGAACAACTTAGATTAGGTTAGAACAGATTGCATGCTCACCTGAAGCATTATTAATCCATACTGGCCTATGTATCAAGTACTGTCTTCTCTTCTGGCACTGTTTTGATTTACTCCTATGTGTATATGGAGGTTTAGAAAAGAAGGAAAATGATGTTTTACGCTTCTTGAATTTAATCTTTCTCATTCTTCAAATGAGATTCAATCTTCCCGCTCCATTCAATCTGTCAACTCTTGTGTCTGAATTGGTGTGTATGAAATTAGTATTCAAGTAACTATATGTGTTTGTCCGGAAACGTAATGCACTTTATCATCTTGATACTGCCTGCTCTGGCTGAAGGTGCTGAGGAAGTGTTGAATGGATCTATATATGCAGCTGAGTTGAGAAAGGAAACTTGGTGTGCATTTCCTGTTAAAGGAACACTGGGGGAAGGTGTCCTCTGTGTGCCGTGCGTAACAACATTGTAAAAGGAACAAGTTTACAATTCTTTGCACATAATGCACAGAGGAAATCTTTCCCCAATATGTTTTCCTCCAATGTGTCCAGGTGATTATGTATAAATGACCGATTATAGAGCTTGTGTGTAAGGATTGGACTACATATGAAGAATTGGTAAGGTTGGACTGATGGGGGGTGTGGAGAGTTAGTCTGGTTGTTATATATAGCAAGATGGCAAATGCCTTCAAAAGGAACACATTTACAATATCACTACACATAGCAACCATAGAATCATAGAATGGTTACAGCACGGAAGGAGGCCATTCGGCCCATCGAGCCTGTGCCGGCTCTCTGCAAGAGCACTTCAGCTAGTCCCACTCCCCCGCCCTTTCTCCGTAGCCCTGCAATTTTTTTTCCTTCAGGTACTTATCTAATTCCCTTTTGAAAGCCACGATTGATTCTGTCTCCACCACCCTTTCAGGCAGTGCATTCCAGATCCCAACCACTCGCTGCGTAAAAAAAGTTTCTCCTCATGTTTTTCCTCATGTCGCCTTTGGATCTTCTGCCAATCACCTTAAATCTGTGTCCTCTGGCTCTCGACCCTTCTGCCAATGGGAACAGTTTCTCTCTATCTACTCTG
The DNA here is from genome assembly GCF_052327205.1 of Somniosus microcephalus. NCBI lineage: Eukaryota > Metazoa > Chordata > Chondrichthyes > Squaliformes > Somniosidae > Somniosus > Somniosus microcephalus. Next base: position 98,923,733 of record NC_141001.1, on the reverse strand, counting down.
TCCAGACCCCTCATGATTTTGAACACCTCTATCAAATCTCCGCTCAGTCTCTCAACCAGAGCAAGTTTTCCGCTAAAGTAAGGAATCTACCATTTTCTATCCATCTATACTTTGTTCCAGCCAAATATTCTGTTAAAAAATCAGTTTTTACGGAATATTACTAAGTGGCAAAGTGACTTAGAATGTCAGTCATTAGCTGAAAATGGATTCAAGTTCTGAAAGGGTTAACTATAATAACATGGCAGCAGCTCCAAATCAGCTTTACTTTAAGATACAGCAGAGTTCTGTATTCATCAAAGGATCTACACATATAACTGTTTGAGACTGTGCAAGAATTTCTGTTGCATACATTGCATTAAAGTTTCATAAGTAATATTCTTCCTTGCCATGTGAGAGTATATTGGTGTAATAATAGCTCTGATTAATGCTTGACAGAACCGAACAATGGCCATTGTTCATGAGACGTGTCCAACTCTGGATTGCCCACTGATTGAACGCATTCAGCCTGAAAACAGATGCTGTAATGTATGTCGTGGTAAGTATAAATGCTTCAGCTCAACACACCAGTCACCTGTTTGTAGCAGTTTAAAATTCAGATGTTTATTAGGACCCAGTTATTTTGACAGCATTTAAAATGCTTCGGGCTGCAGCAGTACGCAGACAGCATAACAAAGCTTTCCCCAATAATCCCATCAAGTACTGAGATTGCCATTGGATGCTAACTATAGCTATGTAACACAGCAGTGCAATGAGTGGAGCTCCGACTGTGACACTTGAGAACATATTCTACTTGAGAGCACATTCACCATTACCCTCTTCTTTTTAAATTGCATGGTAGGAAAATTTGGGCAGATGCCAGCTACTTTTTAAGTTTTGTTTCCACTACACTGAGTCCCAATCATTTTAAATGAACACACAACGTTTAATCCTTTAGTCTACACTTCAGACATCTTTCGAAGGAAGAACTTGCACTTACACCGCACCTTTCATCCCAAAGTACTTCACAGTATAGGAGGTGAAATTCTGTTATAAGAGCATCTGATTGTAATAGAAAAATGAAGTTGGAGGTGCGGAGGGATTGCTGGCAGGAGTAGCATTGCCTGGTGGACACTGAGGTGGACTGTGGAGCATTCCGCAGCCCTGACCAACCTGCCTTCATGGCTGAAGAAGGGAGCATGGCTGTGGGAGACAGCAATAGGAGACTTAAAACAAAGTAAATGGTCTATTCTTCCATATCCCTTTCTTTGTTTTCATGCTTGAAACCTGTGCGTTTGCCTTTACACAATGTAGGAATAGGAGTAGGCCATTCAGCCCCTCGAGCCTGTTCCACCATTCAATGAGATCATGGCTGATCTGCGACCTAACTCCATATACCCACCTTTGGCTCATATCCCTTACTATCTTTGGTTAACAGAAAGCCATCAATCTCTGATTTAAAATTAACAATTGATCTAGCATCAATTGCCGTTTGTGGAAGAGAGTTCCAAACTTCTACCACCCTTTGTGTGTAGAAGTGTTTCCTAATTTCACTCCTGAAAGGTCTGGCTCTAATTTTTAGACTGGCCCCCTAGTCCTAACTCCCCAACCAGCGGAAATAGTATCTCAACCAACGTAACAGAAACAGATTATCTGGTCATTATCACATTGCTGTTTGTGGGACCTTGCTGTGCGCAAACTGGCTGCCACATTTCCTACATTACAACAGTGACTCCACTTCAAAAAGTACTTCATTGAGTGTAAAGCGCTTTGAGATGTCCGGTGGTCATGAAAGGCGCTATATAAATGCAAGTCTTTCTTTCTTTCTATCTACCCCATCCGTTCCCCTTAATATCTTGAAAATCATTCCCCTTAATATCTTGAAAAGCATCTATAAAAATGATTTTCTGTCTAAATTTCTAATTACGATGAACACTCTTCTTTAAACGAGGAACAGCAGGCTCAACTCCAGATTTTTTAGTTGATTAAGCTCAGCGCTGTAAAGAAAATGTGTCTTACACAGGTCAGGTCAATACTGCAATGTATCACTAAAGGAGTAGTTTATTCTATGCCTTACTGCATGTTGCAGTGTGTTCAGACAGCAAGATAATTCTGTGCCATTGTTACAGCTGCATTGTATTAATGTTTTGTCTATGTAAATGAGACATTTTGCCACCAATTGTGATTTTAATCACTGCCAACGATTTTCAAAGTCCCTGCTTATTGTATCATTGTTTGCTCCATTCTGTTATAGAGTAAATGATGAGACACAGTATAGAGTAGCTGGCAAATTTTCTTTTTATAATGGATTTGAAAAGAGCTAATGACTATTCCTGGTGCCAGCTTGCTGGAAATCGGGAAAGAAAGGCACCCCTCAGGATTTACAGATGATTAGTTTTATTGATTGGTCTGACAAGTGCTTTTATTTTGGAGAATTAGTTTTAATAAGAAAAGGCTGCGTGATGAGTTAAGAGGATTTGGAGAGTCTCGCACCAATTATTTCTCATTGGTGCCAGTGTACACTGCTCACCTTTTAGTCACTGTGACCTTCAGCCTGCTGGTGGAGGAATTGCGGGTATCAGCCAGTCACTGATACCTAAAGTTATTCCTCGAAGCTTGTCGCTGCCTGTGTCCAGGAGGACAAACCAAAAGGACAACGTCCTGCGACTGCTGACTTCCCCAACGCCTTGGGGTCACATTGAGGCCCATCACGTATCCAGCCCTGTACCTGCTGAGAATGCTGACGTCTGTGTTACCAGGAGAGACTTCTGTGAGTGTACAAATGGTGTGAGATGCAGGCGGTATCTGTGTGTCAGTTACAAGGGTAATACCCATAGTTCATTGATTCTTGCTAAATGTAGGTTCGGCCGCAGTTTTACCTTCGCTGCGATTCGGCTGGCGGATGACTGTATTAGCCTCTGAATAACGGTGTCTGGGGAAAGTGTCCATAACTCAACAAAATGTCTCTTTCTCAGATCCTTCAGATAACTGTTTCTCCAACTCTGGCCTCCTAGCCAAAGTTCCCTCTTTGTTGTGCGTGGCCTGTTTATTTCAATGTGCGGTCCCTTTAAATTTCTGCGCACGGGCGGTATTGCCAATGGAAAAGCTCGCGAGCAGCCTGCGCGGGACCTTGCAGGTTACCGCGAGGCCGCGCAGTTTAGTGGGAACATTGCTCCTATGTATTCCTCACTCCCTTCACCCCACCATTGGCAACCATTCCTTCACCCATCTAGGCCCTAAGCTCTGAAATTCCCTTCCTAAACCTATCTGCCTCTCCACCTCAGTCTTCTCATTTAAGACCCTCCTTAAACCGTACATCTTTGACCAAATGTTTAGTCCTTTTAGCTCTGTGTCAGTTTTTGTCCGATTACGCATCTGTGAAGCACCTTTTCCAATGTTGGAGGCACTATCTAAATGCAAGTTGTTTATTTGCAAGAACTGCTGCCAATAAGAGGGTGATTTTATCAATGGGGATACATTGGAGGCGGGACTGCTGCTTGTCGGGTTTTAGTCCCACCTCCATCAACGTCCGGCCAACCCACGCTATTTTCCCTTGATTGACCTTGTTAAGCCCGCCCAGCGGGCTCAGTAGGCCAATTAAGGGAAAGCCAGTGACAGAGGGTGTCAGCGTATGACGTTTCATCTGTCAGAAAATGTTGACAGATGAATTGTCATCGTTTGACAGCTTTGAGAAGCTGTCAAACACTGACAATCTCTGTTCTTTGGTGAGTCCTTGTACTCAAGACTCACCAAACCTCTTTCCTGAGCAGAAATCAGATGGCTGTTGCATCGGAGAACGCAGCAGCCATTCTGTCATCTCTGCTGAGGAGATGAGGCAGCTCTGCAGCCTAAAGGGATGAAGCCTGGAGGAGGAAGCAAAGGTAAGTACAGGAAACTTTGGTTTATCCGGAGGTTGTATGGCTGGAAACCTCGCTCTAACGGCAGAAATCAGCAGCCGTTTTGGTTAGGTTTTTTTTCTTCTCCTAGCATTCTTTTAATAGGCAGGCTCTGGAAAGCGTCTTTGTAGCTTAGCAACAGCTTCAGAGACGCTTCCAAGGTACGGGCCGAGTGGTTACAAGCTGTTGCTGAGCAACAGTGTTTGTTGTCAAATACGGAGATTTCATCTCCGTATGCTTCAACGTTAACTTTGCATGTCCGGCAGTTTTGATATATCAGCAACACGTCGGTGCCGGACATCAGAACTTTTCCTGTAATCTTATTAAAACACTTTACACTCATCTCACACACTTACCTCCCCACACTTGCACCCATCACTCACCTGTACACTGGACATCTCGGCCCCGCAGACCCACGGCTCGCCTCGCTGACCCTGGTGAAGTTCGGAGCCATCGTGAAGCCCACACTTTAGGGCTCAAAATAGGGATTGGCCAAAAAACTGCCTGTTAACTACCTGTTAACAGGCAGTTAATTGACACTAATCCCCTTCCCGCCTCAAGGAGACGGGACCCGGCGTGGGTCGGGTACCCGCCTCCTGGGAAGATGGCACGGAGGTGGGTTGGGGGCGGGATGGGTACTCGCTCCCAGATTCTGCCATTTTCCCAGCAGTCCCGCCTCCCCACGGCTGGAAAAATCGCCCCCTATGAATTAAGAGATGAATAGCAGGGAGCCAAGGTAATGCTTACTGCACACAAACTCTCGCTTTCTTTGGTTAATTTTTTTTTTAAAAAGCAAGTGACAAAATTGAACATGATTTTCCTATTTTCCTGCACATTTTGTTGCGCTGAATATGCTAAGTTGGACCATCAGTTTTTGTACCCTCTTGTGCCTCAAAACCATAATAGAAGTGGTTGTGAAACCTCAAGTACAACTGTATTTGTATTTGTGCTTAGTTTACCTATCCCCTTAATATTGTGGTCTTTTCAAAATAACTTTTTCCTCCTCCGCCTATTGATTTTATGAAGAACCCCCTGGTCTTCACCCACCATCTCCATTCAATGGCCTGCCAGAGAGTAGAAAGGCAATGGGCTCGAATTTCCCTGGACTGTGGAGGCGGGATTGGAGGCGTGTGTGGTGTTAAAATTGCAGAATCGGGGGGCACGAACCCTTCCCGCCCCCAACCCGCCTCCATGCCAGTTTCCCAGGAGGCGGGTACCCGAGCTGTGCTGGGAGCCGCCTCCCCGAGGCGGGAAGGGGATTAGTGCCAATTAACTGCCTATTAACAGGTAGTTAACAGGCAGTTTTTGGCCTAATCCCTATTTTTAGCCCTGAAGTGTGGGCTTCCTGACGGCTCCAAACCACGCCAAGTTAGCGAGGCGGACCGTCGGGCTGAAGGGCTTGGAGGGTTCGAGATGTCCGGTGCTCAGGTGAGTGATGGGTGCATGAGTGCAGAGGTAAGTGTGTTTGGTGTGTGTAAAGTGTTTAAATAAGTTTTACTTACCTTTACTTACTAATGCAGGCTTCCTTCCTTCAGTCCTCGGGAGTCCCTCATCTCACCAGCACAGAAAGCAGAATGGCCGCGAGCTGTCAAAAGTTGCAGCATTCAGCTTTCTGTTCTGGAGAGATTTCTAACTGAGTCTGTGGAGAAGGACTCAAGTTAGAATTCAGATTGTCAGTGTTTGACAGCTTCACAGAGCTGTCACACGCTGATATTTCATCTGTTAAAAGCTCTTGACAGATGTAATGTCAATCCTTGACGTCACCTATAACCGGGTGTCCCTTAATTGGCCTGCTGAGCCCGCTGGGCGGGCTTAACAAAGTCAATCAAGGGAAAATCGTGTGGGTTGGCCACAAATCGATGGAGGTGGGACTATAACCCAAAAAGTGGGAGTCCCGCCTCCATCATGTCCCCATTGACAAAATCCAGCCCAATGTGTCGAATTGATGATAGAGTTCAGGGTTTGTTGGAGACATTCTTGGCACCTTCCAAGGACTTTCTGTTTACATAAAGTCAGTGCACAAATGGTGTTTCTTTCAGATTTTGCCACTTTGTTACTTTACTCTGATTCTCATTTCTTATTACAATGTTACCTTATTACGCTTTGATTTTACAGTGTTATGACTGTATTTGCTTCCTGAATTTGTATTTGCTACTTGTTTACGTGAGAGGAGACGTGTGTAGAGCATAAACACCAGCACAGACTAGTTGGACTGAATGTCCTGTTTCTCTGCTGTAATTTCCATGTAGAATCATAGAAAGTTGCAGCACGGAAGGAGGCCATTTCGGCCCATCGTGTCCACGCCGGCCAACAAAGAGCTATCCAGCCTAATCCCACTTCTCAGCTCTTGGTCCGTAGCCCTGCAGGTTAGAGCATCCCAAGTGCACATCCAAGTACTTTTTAAATGTGGTTAGGGTTCCTGCCTCTACTGCCCTTTCAGGCAGTGAGTTCCAGACCCCCACAACCCTCTGGGTGAAGAAATTTCCCCTCAAACCTCCTCTAAACCTTCCACCAATTATTTTAAATCTCTGCCCCCTGGTTTTTGAGCCCTCTGCTAAGGGAAATAGGTCCTTTCTATCCACTTTATCTATGCCCCTCATAATTTTATACACCTCAATAAGGTCTCCCCTCAGCCTCCTCTGTTCCAAGGAAAACTGACCCAGTCTATCCAGTCTTTCCTCATAGCTAAGATTCTCTACTCCTCACAACATCCTTGTAAATCTCCTCTGTACTCTCTCTGGTGCAGTCACATCTTTCCTGTAATGTGGTGACCAGAACTGCACGCAATACTCCAGCTGAGGCCTAACTAGTGTTTTATACAGTTGAAGCATAACCCCCCTGCTTTTGTATTCTATGCCACGGCTAATAAAGGCAAGCATTCCGTATGCCTTCTTAACCATCTTATCTACCTGGCCTGCTACCTTCAGGGATCTGTGGACATGCACTCCAAGGTCCCTTTGTTCCTCTACACTACTCAGTGTCCTATCATTTAATGTGTATTCCCATTCCTTGTTAGCCCTCCCCAAATGCATTACGTAGAAACATAGAAGATAGGAGCAGGAGTAGGCCATTCAGCCCCTCGAGCCTGCTCCGCCATTTAATGAGATCACTAGAACTAGGGGGCATAATCTTAAAATAAGGGGTTGCTCATTCAAAACTGAGATGAGGAGAAACTTCTTCACTCAGAGGGTGGTAGGTTTGTGGAATTTGCTGCCCCAGAAAGCTGTGGAAGCTACATCATTAAATAAATTTAAAACAGAAATAGATAGTTTCCTAGAAGTAAAGGGAATAAAGGGTTACGGGGAGCGGGCAGGAAATTGGACATGAGTCTGGGTTCGGAATGGTCATGGCCCTGTGGGTAGTGGAGCGGGCCCAGGGGCCGTGTAGCCTTGTTCTGCTCCTACTGTGTTCTAATTCTGTTAGATTTCAGGAGATGGTTTTATTCCTGTTCCTGGCTGGGGTGGAGATCGCCTTTACAGAAGGTAAGTACTGTAGAAAATATAGGGACAGAGTGATCTCCTGGAAGAATTTCGATCGCCTAGATGGGTCGGAGAGGAATTTCCCAGATTTTTTTCTCCCAAATTGGCCATTGGGTCTTTATCTGGTTTTTCGCCTCTCCCGGGAGATCACATGGGTTCGGGTGGATGCAGAGTGATAGAAGATTTGAGGTTAGGATCAGATCAGCCATGATCTTATTGAATGGTGGAGCAGGCTCGAGGGGCCGATTGGCCTACTCTTGCTCCTATTTCTTATGTTCTTATGTTCTTATGTTCTTATGGCTGATCATCCAAATTCAGTACCTTGTCCCTGCTTTCTCCCCATATCCCTTGATCCCTTTAGCCTCAAGAAATATATCCAACTCCTTCTTGAATATATTTAATGAATTGGCCTCAACTGCCCTGTGTGGCAGAGAATTCCACAGGTTCACCACTCTCTGGGTGAAGAAATTCTTCCTCATCTCAGGCCTAAATGGCTTACCCCTTATCCTTCGACTGTGGCCCCTGGTTCTGGACTCCCCCGCCATCGGGAACATCCTTCCTGCATCGGGAACATCCTTCCTGCATCTAGTCTGTCTAGTCCTGTTAGAATTTTATAAGTTTCAATGAGATCCCCTCTCATTCTTCTAAACTCTAGCGAATATAAGCCTACTCGACCCAATGCGTCATGTCATTCCTGCCATCCCAGGTATCAGTCTGATGAATCTTCGCTGCACTCTCTCCATGGCAAGAACATCCCTCCTCAGATAAGGCGACCAAAACTGCACACAATACTCAAGATGTGGTCTCACCAAGGCCCTGTACAACTGCAGCAAGACATCCTTGCTCCTGTACTCAAATCCTTTCGATATGAAGGCCAACATACCAATTGCCTTCATAACCGCCTGCTGCACCTGCATGCTTACCTTCAGCGACTGGTGCACAAGGACACCTCGGTCTTGTTGCACTTCCCCTTTTCCCAATCTATTGCCGTTCAGATAATAATCTGTCTTCCTGTTTTTGCCACCAAATTGGATAACCTCGCATTTATCCACATTATACTGCATTTGCCATGCATCTGCCCAATCACCCAACCTGTCCAAATTGTACTGGATTTTCTCTGCATCCTCCTCACAGCACACACGCCCACCCAGCTTTGTGTCGTCTGCAAAACCTCACACTTCTCCGGATTGAATTCCATTTGCCACTGTTCTGCCCACCTGACCAATTTATTGATATCTTCCTGCAGTCTACAGCTTCCTTCTTCAGTATCAACCACACAGCCGATTTTAGTATCATCTGCAAACTTCTTAATCATACCCCCTATGTTCAAGTGTGATATATACCACAAAAAGCAAGGGACCTAGTACTGAGCCCTGCGGAACCCCACTGGAAACAGCCTTTCAGTCACAAAAACACCCATCAACCATTACCCTCTGCTTCCTGTCTCCGAGCCAGTTTTGAATCCAACTTGACACTTGTAATTCTGTGTAATAATAAAACAGTGACTCGTGATTCCAGAGTCAGCTGTGAGACTTGATAATTGCATTTCATTAGTAAAATGACAGTGCAGTCTGAAGAAAGGCTGCTTACTTGTTTTTATATCGTGTACAGTGTATCACCATCCACATTTGAACGTCACAGAGTGAAAAAGAGAGACGGGTAGAATTAGGAACAAAATCATTTATCTGCCAGATATGCTCATAATATCACTCCCGCTTTTAGGGCTGTATGCCAGATCTTTATGCTGCAACTAGTGAGCTGGCTGCATTTGATTAAGGGATCATTTACCCCACAACTTTATTGTGGGTGTGGCGCAGTTTCCACATAGTGCTGATGCTGAAGTTGCACTGAAAATGAATCCGACGGTGACTCTCGCTCTTTTTATTTCTGTCTTTCCTTGTTAAATCTTTCTTTCTCTCTCCACTTAGATGCATTTCTATTTCATTCCTTCTTTACCTTTAATACAGGAAACTCTCTTTTATCCGGCACCGGCGTGGTGCCGGTTGATCAAAAAGTCCGGATTACAGAGAGGTATACTTACTAAGGTACGAGAGCCCCGTACACGGCCACAGATCCAGGCGTCCCTGTTGCATGGCAACAGGTGCAGGAACCCCGGATACACGGCCACAGATCCAGGAACCCCGGTTACACGGCCACTAATATGAAGTAAAACTTACCTGAACCTACTCCTGAATTTTGCCGGTTAAGAGAGATTTCCGGTTATTTAGGTGCCGGTAAAAAGAGAGTTTCCTGTACTGTCTCTTTCTCCTTTTTTCTCTTTCTTATGCTTCTGTCTTTATCTCTCTCTGTTTGTCTCTGGAACTGCGGGTAGTGAGAGGCAGTAGCAGCTAGACTTGAATTAGTGGCTGAGTTAGAGGCAGCCACAGGGATCAGGTGGCAGGTGGCAGCAGCAATATTAGGACTTGGGTAAGTAAGCAAGTGAGAGGCAGCAGCATCAGTGACCACTGCACTGGAGGCACAATGGGAATTTTTATTTTATTCGTCCATGGGAGGTGGGCGTCGCTGGCAAGGCCAGCATTTATTGCCCATCCCTAATTGCCCTTGAGAAGGTGGTGGTGAGCCGCCGCCTTGAACCACTGCAGTCCGTGTGGTGAAGGTACTCCCACAGTGCTGTTAGTGAGTGGTGATATTGCCACCTTCTAGGGATGGAATTCAAGAATCTCCCCTCTGTAACCTCCTTCAGCCCTACAACCTTCCAAGATCTCAGCGCTCCTCCAATTCTGGCCTCTTGTGCACCACCACTTCCTTCATCCCACCATCGGCGGCCATGCCTTCTGCCGTCTAGTCCCTCATCTTCGGCATTCCCCCCTCAACCTCTCTGCCTCTCCACCTTGCTCCTTAAAACCAAGCTCTTCCTGTCCTAATGCCTACTTTGGCTTGGTGCCAATTTTTGCCCGATTATGCTCCTGTGAAGCACCTTTTGGACGTTGTAACTATGTTAAAGGCGCTATAAAAATGCAAGATGTTGTTGTTGAATAATAGGTGCCCGTGGAGGGTGCAGCATATTAGGTGGGGAGATGGGCAATATGTTGGAATCTTCAGGATCAGCCTTTGTGAGCCTGGATCAGCCAGTTGCTCCAATGTGGGCTATTGTCCTTTCCACTCCCACACCAAATACACAACAGCAACAATTTGCATTTATAGAAATATAGAAGATAGGAGCAGGAGTAAGCCATTCGGCCACTTGAGCCTGCTCCACCATTCAATGCGATCATGGCTGATCATCCAAATTCAGTACCCTGTCCCTGCTTTCTCCCCATACCTCTTGATCCCCTTATCCTTAAGAAATATATCTAACTCCTTCTTGAATATATTTTTTGAATTGGCCTCAACTGTCTTCTGTGGTAGAGAATTCCACAGGTTCACCACTCTCTGGGTGAAGAAATTCCTCCTCATCTCAGTCCTAAATGGCTTACCCCTTATCCTTAGACTGTGACCCCTGGTTCTGGACCCCCCCGCCATCGGGAACAGCTTTCCTGCATCTAATCTGTCCAGTCCTGTTAGAATTTTATAAGTTTCAATGAGATCCCCTCTCATTCTTCTAAACTCTAGCGAATATAAGCTAATCTCTTCATATGTCATTCCTGCCATCCCAGGTACAAGTCTGGTGAATCTTGGCTGCACTCCCTCCATGGCAAGAACATCCTTCCTCAGATAAGGCGACCAAAACTGCACACAATACTCAAGGTGTGGTCTCACCAAGGCCCTGTACAACTGCAGCAAGACATCCTTGCTCCTGTACTCAAATCCTCTCGCTATGCAGGCCAGCATACCATTTGCTTTCTTAACCGCCTGCTGCACCTGCATGCTTACCTTCAGCGACTGGTGCACAAGGACACCCAGGTTTCATTGCACTTCCCCTTTTCCCAATCTATTACCATTCAGATAATAATCTGCCTTCCTGTTTTTGCCACCAAAGCGGTATCCACATTATACTGCATCTGCCATGCATCTGCCCAATCGCCCAACCTGTCCAAATCATACTGGAGTTTCTTTGCATCCTCCTCACAGCACACACGCCCACCCAGCTTTGTGTTGTCTGCAAACTTGGAGATATTACATCTAGTTCCCTTGTCTAGATCATTAATATATATTGTGAATAACTGGGGTCCTGGCACTGATCCCACTAGTCACTGCCTTCCACTCAGAAAAAGACCCGTTTATTCCAACACTTTGCTTCCTGTCTGCCAACCAGTTTTCTATCCAAGTCAGTACTTTACCCCCAATCCCATGTGGTTTAACTTTGCACGCTAGTCTCTTATGCGGGACCTTATCGAAAGCCTTCTGAAAGTCCAAATACACCACATCCACTGGTTCTCCCTTATCTATTCTACCAGTTACATCCTCAAAAAATTCCAGTAGATTAGTCAAGCATGATTTACCTTTTGTAAATCCATGTTGACTTTGTCCGATCATGTCACTCTTTTCCATGTGCTCTGCTATTACATCTTTTATAATGGACTCCAGCATTTTCCCCACTACCGATGTCAGGCTTACCGGTCTATAATTCCCTGTTTTTTCTCTACCACCTTTTTTAAATAGTGGGGTTACATTAGCTACCCTCCAATCCATGGGAACTGTTCCAGAGTCTATAGAATTTTGGAAGATGACCAGCAATGCATCTACTATTTCTAGGGCCACTTCCTTAAGTACCCTAGGATGTAGATTATCAGGCCCTGGGCATTTATTGGCCTTCAATCCCATCAATTTCCCTAACACCATTTTTCTACAAATACTGATTTCATTCGGTTTCTCCTTCTCATTAGACCCTATGTTCCCCAACATCTCTGGGAGTTTATTTGTGTCCTCCTTTGTGAAGACAGAACCAAAGTATGTATTTAATTGGTCTGCCATGTCTTTGTTCCCCGTTATAAATTCCCCTGATTCTGACTGCAAGGGACCTACGCTTGACTTTAACAATCTTTTTCTCTTCACATATCTATAGAAGCTTTTACAGTCAGTTTTTATGTTCCCTGCAAGCTTACTCTCATATTCTATTTTCCCCCTCTTAATTAATCCCTTTGTCTTCTTTTGCTGAATCCTAAACTGCTCCCAATCCTCAGGTTTGCTGCTTTTTCTGGCCAATTTATATGTACTCTCCTTGGATCTTATGCTATCCTTAATTTCCCTTGTTAGCCAATGTTGAGTCACCTTTTTTGTTTTATTTTTATGCCAGAGATGAACAAATTCTGGAGTTCATCCATGCGATCTTTAAATGTTTGCCATTGCCTATTCACCGTCAACCCTTTAAGTAACATTCCCCAATCCATCCTAGCCAACTCGCGCCTCATACCATCGTAGTTTCCTTTATTTAAATTCAGTTACCAAGGGCTGGATTTTCATTCAGAAGTCGGGAAGGAGGCGGGACTACAACTTTCGGGTTGTAGTCCCGCCTCCATCGAGATGCGGCCAATCCACGCGATTTTCACTTGATTGACCTTGTTGAGCCCGCCCAGCGGGCTCAGCAGGCCAATTAAGGGCCACCCGGCAACAGGTGACGTCACAGACTGAAATTTCATCTGTCAAGACGTGTTGGCAGATGAAATATTAGTGTTTCACAGCTGTTTGAAGCTGTCAAACACTGACAGTCTTACTTCTAACCTGAGTCCTTCTACACAGACTCAGTTAGAAATCTCGCCGGCACTGAAAACTGCAGGCTGTCACTTTTGACAAATCGCAGCCATTCTACTTTCTGTGCCGGCTGAATGATGGACTCCCGAAACCTAGAGGAAGGAAGGCTGTAAAGGTAAGTACAGGTAATTTAAACTTCTTTACACACTTTAGACACACCAAACACACTTACCTTTGCACTCATGCACCTATCACTCACCTGAACACCGACATCTCGACCCCTCCAAGTCCTTCAACCCGACGGCCCGACTCCTCTAACTTGGCGTGGTTTGGAGCCGTCGGGAATCCCACACTTCAACATTAATAATAGGGATTAGGCTAAAAACTGCCTGTTAACAGGCAGTTAATTGGCACTAATCCCATCCCGCCTCGGGTCGGCGGGTCCCAGTGCGGGGCGGGTACCTGCCTCTTTTGAAACTTACATGGAGGCGGGTTTTGGGTGGGATGGTGTCAGGACCCCCGAATTCTGGATTTTAACCCCCCGCACGCCTAAAAGCCCGCCTCACGGCACACTGAAAATCAACCCCAAGTCTCTGAATCAATTACTTCACTCTCTATCTTAATGAAGAATTCGATCATATTATGATCGCTCCTCCCCAAGAGGTCTCGCACAACAAGATTGCTAATTATTCGTTTCTCCTTACATAATACCCAGTCTAAGAGGGCCTGATCTCTAGTTGGTTCCTTGACATATTGGTCCAGGAAACCATCTCGTATACACTCTAGGAATTCCTCTTCCACAGTATTGTTACTAATTTGGTTAGACCAATCTATATTTAGATTAAAGTCACCAATGATAACTGCTGTGCCCTTATTGCATGCATCTCTAATTTCCCATTTAATGCCATCCCCAACCTCAGCATTACTGTTTGGGGGTCTGTATACAACTCCCACTAACATTTTCTGCCCCTTGGTATTTCTCAGCTCTACCCATACAGATTCCACATCATCAGAGCTAATATCATTCCTTACTATTGTGTTAATCTCCTCTTTAACCAGCAATGCTTCCCCACCGCCTTTTCCTTTTTGCCTGTCCTTCCTGAATATTGAATACCCCTGGATGTTGAATTCCCAGCCTTGGTCACCCTGGAGCCTTGTCTCCGTAATCCCAATTATATCATATCCTTTTACATCTATTTGCGCAGCTAATTCATCCACCTTATTACGAATGCTGCTCGCATTAAGACACAAAGCCTTCAGGCTTCTTTTTTTAACACTCTTAGACCTTTTAGAATTATTGTTTACTGCGGCCATGTTTGATTTACCCCCTTGATTTCTCTGCCTTCCACTTTTGCTTTTCTCCTTCCTGTCTTTTGCTGCTATCCTAGCTTCCCTTTCCTCTGTCTCCCTGCACAGGTTCCCAACCCCCTGCCATTTTAGTTTAATCCCCCGCCAGAGCACTAGCAAACACTCCCCCTAGGACATCGGTCCCGGTCCTGCCCAGGTGCAAAGTCTGTACTGGTCCCACCTCCCCCAGAACCGGTTCCAATGTCCCAAGAATTTGAATCCCTCCCCCTTGCACCATTCTTCTAGTCACGTAATCATCTGAAATATCCTTCTATTTCTACTCTGACTAGCATGTGGCACTGGTAGTAATCCTGAGATTACTACCTTTTGAGGTCCTATTTTTTAATTTACCTCCTAACTCCCTATATTCAGCTTTTAGGACCTCATCCCATTTTTTACCTATATCGTTGGTACCTATATGCACCACGACAACTGGCTGTTCACCCTCCCCCTCCAGAATGCCCTGCAGCCGCTCCGAGACATCCTTGACCCTTGCACCAGGGAGGCAACATACCATCCTGGAGTCTCGTTTGCAGCCGCGGAAACGCCTATCTATTCCCCTTACAATAGAATCCCCTATCACTATAGCTCACTCGCTCTTTTTTTCCTCCCGTCGAGTGCAGCAGAACCACCCATGGTGCCAGGAAGTTGGTTGCTGCTGCCTTCCCCCGATAAGCCATCCTCCCCAACAATATCCAAAGCGGTATATCTGTTTGAGAGGGGGATGGCCACAGGGAACCCCTGCACTACCTGCCTGTGCCTACTACTCTGCCTGGCGGTCACCCATTCCCTTTCTGCCTGTGCAGCCTTTACCTGCGGTGTGACCAACTGATTAAACGTGATATCCACGATGTCCTCAGTATCGCAAATGCTCCAGTATGTATCCATTCGCAGCTCCAGCACCGCAATGGAGTCTGCCAGTAGCTGCAGCTAGATACACTTCCAGCACACATGGTCGTCAGGGACACAGGAAGTGTCCCTGATTTCCCACATAGTGCAGGAGGAGCATGCCACGCGTCCGAGCTTTGCTGCCATGACTTACCCTTTAATTAATTTAAATTAAATCAATACCACCAATTATACTACAATTAAATGATATACTCAAAGGCCCTTGTTTCCTAGCACTCCCTACTACACAACAGAGACCTTAGAAACTATAACCACAAAATTAAGACCTTTATATTGCGCATTTATTTATCATAATAAAATGTCCCAAAGTGCTTCACAGGAGAATTACCAGAAAAAATTTGACACTGAGCCAAATAAGGAGATATTAGGACAGGTGACCAAAAGCTTGGTCAAAGAGGTAGGTTTTAAGGAGCGTCTTAAAGGAGGAGAGAGGCGGAGAGGTTTAGGGAGGGAATTCCAGAGCTTAGGGCCCAGGCAGCTGAAGACATGGCCGCCAATGGTTGAGCGATGAAAATCGGGTGTTTCCCCAAAGGAG
The DNA here is from genome assembly GCF_052327205.1 of Somniosus microcephalus. Taxonomy (NCBI): domain Eukaryota; kingdom Metazoa; phylum Chordata; class Chondrichthyes; order Squaliformes; family Somniosidae; genus Somniosus; species Somniosus microcephalus. The sequence goes on along the minus strand of NC_141001.1, from coordinate 98,907,999 downwards.
GTCAGAATTGGAGGAGCGCAGAGACCTTGGAGGGTTGTAACGCTGGAGGAGATTACAGAGAAACACGCAAGTGAGATGAGGTGCTGACAGAATCTCTCGCAGCTGATCTGCCGGTGGGAATGTCGGAATTTTTAATGGTCACGGGCGGCACGACCAGATCTCTGAGCAGGAGCGCACTGGCTTGCCATCCAGCTTCCACTCCCTGCACTGCTGCACTTCCCCTTCAGTCAGGACCTGCCTCTGGAATCCTCAGCACTGCAGGTCCCGACTGAAGGAGGAGGACAGGGCTGCTGGAAGTCAGAGCTAATGTGTTAATCCACCATGCTCCTGCTGAATAAGTCATCAGAGCCGTATGCGAGGTTCCTTAATTCCTACAATTCCATTGCTGTTTCTGATGGCTGGATGGACCAAAAGGCAGAGATCTGTGGGCGTGATCAGATTGTGAAGCAAGCCTCATTCATCCTGTGGGCCATGGGCTTGACACCCCTGCCTTATGCCATTGTGTAAAAGTAAATTACGTGCCACTTGCATAGCCAGATGCAGTACATTGTAAAAGACAAGGGTCATCACAGTGCATGTGCCTTTTTCTTGTTTCTGTAACACCTGATAGGCCTCAGCTGTCCTAGCTGTACAGTTTTGGAACTCTCGCCCTAAACCTTGCTGCCTCTCTCCCTCTACCTCTACCCATGCTTCCGCACGTCTCCTCTTCTACTGTGTGGCATATGTTTCTCCTCTGTGGAACACCCTGGGACATTTTCTCGGTTAAAGGTGCAGTATGAATGTAAGTTGTCCTCCGCCTGGCATGGTGTGGAGAGGTTACAAGGGGCAAATCTAACTGAATAGGTGTTACTCCAAATGAATTAAACTTGAACTCCAAAATTAAGCAGTGATAGAGGAGGACAGATTAGGAGTTGAAGTAAAATTTCAACATAGAATCATAGAAATCATAGAACTTTACGTCACAGGAGGAGGCCATTCAGCCCATCGTGTCTGTGCCGGCCGAGAGAGAGCTATCCAACCTAATCCCACTTTTCAGCTATTGGTCCTTAGCCTTGAAGGTTACGGCACTTCAAGTGCATATCCAAATACCTTTTAAATGTGATGAGGGTCTCTGCCTCTACCACCCTTTCAGGCAGTGAGTTCCAAACCCCCACCACCCTCTGGGTGAATAAAGTTCTTCTCAACTCCCCTCTACTTTAAATCTATGACCCCTGGTTATTGACCTCTCTGCTAGGGGAAATAGGTCCTTCCTATCCCCTCTATCTAGGCCCCTCGTAATTTTATACACCTCAATCAAGTCTCCCCTCAACCTCCTCTGTTCCAAAGAAAACAACCCCAGCCTTTCTAATCTTTCCCCATAACTAAAATTCTCCAGTCCTGTCAACATCCTCATAAACATAAGAACATAAGAAATAGGAGCAGGAGTAGGCCATTCGGCCCCTCGAGCCTGCTCCGCTGTTCAGTAAGATCATGGCTGATCTTCTACCACAACTCCACTTTCCTGCACTATCCCCATATCCCTTGATTCCTTTGATATCCAAAAATCTATCGATCTCTGTCTTGAATATACTCAACGACTGAGTCTCCACATCCCTCTGGAGTAAAGAATTTCAAAGATTCACCACCCTCTGAGTGAAGAAATTTCTCCTCATCTCAGTCCTAAATAGCCAACTCCTTATTCTGAGACTGTGACCCCTGGTTCGAGACTCCCCAGCCAGGGGAAACATCCTCCCTGCATCTACCCTGTCAAGCCCTGTAAGAATTTTGTATGTATCAATGAGACCACCTCTCATCCTTCTAAACTCCAGAGAATATAGGCCTAGTCTGCTGAATCTCTCCTCCTAGGACAATCTCCCCATCCCAGGAATTAGTCTGGTAAACCTTCGTTGCACTCCCTCAAGTATATCCTTCCTTAGGTAAGGAGACCAAAACTGTACACAATACTCCAGGTGTGGTCTCACCGGGGCCCTATATAAATGCAGTAAGACATCTTTACTCTCATATTCAAATCCTTTTGTAATAAAGGCTAACATACCATTTGCTTTCCTAATTACTTGCTGTACCTGCCTGTTAACTTGCAGTGATTTGTGTACAAGGACACCCAGGTCCCTCTGAACACCAACATTTCCCAATCTCTCACCATTTAAAAAATACTTTGCTTTTCTATTTTTCCTACCAAAGTGGATAACTTCACATTTCTCCACATTCTATTCCATTTGCCATGTTCTTACTCACTCACTTAGCCTGTCTATATCGCCTTGAAGCCTCTTTGCATTCTCCTCACAACTTACATTCGCACCTAGCTTTGTATCATCAGCAAACTTGGATATATTACATTTGATTCCCTCATCCAAATCATTGATGTAGATTGTGAATAGCTGAGGCCCAAGCACTGATCCTTGCGGCACCCCACTAGTTACAGCCTGCCAACCCAAAAATGACCCGTTTATTCCGACTCTCTGTTTTCTGTCCATTAACCAATCCTCAATCCATGCTGGTATATTACCCCATCCCATGAGCCCTAATTTTGTTAATAACCTCTTGTGTGGCACCTTATCGAATGTCTACTGAAAATCCAAATAAACCACATCTATTGGTTCCCCCTTATCTATCCTACTAGTTACAACCTCAGAAAAATCTTAACAGATTTGTCAAACACTATTTCCCTTTCATAAGTCTGTGTTGACTCTGCCCAATCCTATGATTATTTTCTAAGTGCCCTGTTAGCATGTCTTTAATACTGCAATAGATTCTAACATTTTCCCGACTACTGATATCAGGCTAACATGGAAGAAGAATTTGGTTATTTTTCACTACATGTTGGTCGACTTTGTAAGTCAGCATCCTAAGAATAGCCAGAAGGAAGTCTCAATAAATGCAGGGAATTTTGTTAATCTACTAGGAAGAATTTGTGTCAAGGAGACTGCAACATTGAATTGTCAAGTTCTCTTGCTGTAGAGCTGAAGACTGCCTGTGTAGAAGACGTCCAAAGAGTACTTTTAAAATTAGAGGGGAGATTTTATGCATTAGTGCTGCTGGGGTAGAGCTTTGTGCTACGGGAGCACATATCGAGAATTGGGGTGTGGAGTTTAGCACACCCTCCACAATTTTCCATCCATTAAAGCTGATCTTCATGCTTGAATTCTCGATTCGCACTCCTGTTGCATGAAGCTCTAATTCATAAAATCTAGATCTGTATGGCTTATGGAAGATTAACTGTCTGTTATGAATAATACAGTTGAATTGAGTTTGAATGGAACTGCGGGGAGGTAACTTTGAAGCTATTTATTTATTTATGTCTGTGTATATTTTCTGACTGTTTGCTCTGGTTGATTGGTTGTGCTACTGAACCCTGAAGAAGGTAGGAGAGTTAAGCAGTAAATCTGAGACTTTACATTGAAAAGATTCTGAATATTATTACTGCATTTCCAAACTTCTTTTCACCGCAGTTGATTACTGCATTTCCAAACTTCTTTTCACCGCAGTTGCATAATCAATACATTGATCTTTTAAGTAAGTCCAATTAGTTTCCACCGAATTGTTTGGTGTAAGATGTAACACTGACAGGATAACTATTTTGTGCATTTATATTTATATAGAATTTCATAGGCCTGTTTCTGTGCTGTAGATTCTAACAGTTTATGCTTCACACGAGCCTCTTCTCAGCTTGCCTCCATCTTCTTAGGCAGTCCCTCGGAACCGAGGATGACTTGCTTCCACATTAAAAATATCCCACTACTCCCTTCTCCCTCCCCTTAAATGCATCAATGCTATTTACTTCAACTGCTCCATGTGATGTTAAGCTCCACATTCTCACCACTCTCTAATTCTTCCGAAATTCTTTATTTGATCTGTTAGTGGTTACCTCATATTTATGACCCTTGGTTCTGGATTGACCACAGGTGGAAAGAGTTTCTCCACATCCACCCTGTCAAACTCCTTCATGATTTAAAGACCTCTATCAGGTCTCCTCTTAGTCTTCCCTGTTCCAGAGAAAAGAGCCCCAGCCCGATTGTTGCATCCTCTCAATTCTGGTAACCTTCTTGTAAATATTTTCTGTACTTTCTCCCGTGCTTCAATATCCATTTTTTATGATATGGAGACCAGAACTGCACACAGTACTCCAAATCTGATCTGACCAAGGTTCGATATAGATTTAACATTAATTCACTGCTTTTGCATTTTATTCCTCCAGAAATTAGAATCTGCTTTGTTTGCACTTTTTACAGCTCTATCAATGTGCGTTCCTACTTTTAGCAATTTATATATCTATATTCCCAGATTTCTCTGCTCCTCTACTCCATTTAGTTTCTTATATTGTAAGAGACCCTAGTTGTGCATACATGTATACGTAATATTAGGATTTGGCTTAATCTCACATGATTAAAGTTTTTGGTTTCTTTTTACTTAATGAAATGGTTAAAAGTTGTCCATTCCCAGGATGCTTTAGGGTTTGATTTGTCAGGGTACAGTTTAGCTGACACTGTGGTTTAGGTGTTTGCTGAAACGACAGGATGCATTAGATTCATCTTGCTTGACTTGTTTTCATGGCCACATTGGGAAACAGTTAGCCGAGGCAGTTTTGAGATAAGGAGTTGAACAATGGAAGAACAGGATGCAAACAGTTAGGGCTGGATTTTGATACTGGAAACTTTTGGGGTTGTAGTCCCGCCTCCATCGAGTTGTGGCCAACCCACGCGATTTTCACTTGATTGACCTTGTTGAACCCATCCAGTGGGCTCAGCAGGCCAATTAAGGGCCACCCGGCAACAGGTGACATCACAGATTGACATTTCATCTGTCAAGAGCTTTTGACAGATGAAATATCAGCGTTTGACAGCTCTTTGAAGCTGCCAAACACTGACAATCTGTACACTAAGTTAATTCCTTCCTCTCAGGCTGATTTAGAGATCTCTCCAGAACAGAAAGCTGAATGCTGCAACTTTTGACAGCTCGCGGCCATTCTGCTTTCTGTGCCGGTGAGATGAGGGACTCCCGAGACCTGAAGGGAGGAAGGCTGTAAAAGTAAGTGACGGTCATTAAAACTTATTTAAACACTTTACACACACCAAACACACTTTCCTCTGCACTCATGCACGCATCACTCACCTGAACACCGGACATCTCGAACCCTCCGAGCCCTTCAGCCTGATGGTCCACCTCGCTAACTTGGCGTGGTTTGGAGCCGTCGGGAATCCCATACTTCAGGAATAAAAAATAGGGATTAGGCTAAAAACTGCCTGTTAACAGGTAGGTAGTTAACAGGTAGTTAATTGGCACTAATCCCCTTCCCGCCTCGGGGAGGCGGCTCCCAGCACAGGTCGGATATCCACCTCCTTTGAAACTGGCATGGGGGCGGGATGGGTTCGTGCCCCCCGATTTCACGATTTTAACCCCCCACACGCCTCCAATCCCGCCTCCACAGCCCAATGAAAATCCTGCCCTTGGCATCTGTTGTTTTGAAGTAAATATATGCTTTCTGGGGGTCTTGTTCACAATAACACTCATGATGCCACAATTAATTATCAGTGACAATATTAGTGAGAAACAGACTATAAATATCTCAAGCTTTTCTTAAGTTGTAGAGAGAGTCAGGGTTTGGAAAGGAACAATAAAGGTTATGGGGGGAAAATTCAGTTGGTAGCGCCACCCGTTAGCACCTTAAGAGGGCGCTAAGTGGGGCGCAAACCAACTAGCGCCCGGGTGCGGCATGCCCACGCTTCCCGCAAAATTCAACAGGAGGTTAGTGGTGGCGCTAACCGGTAGCGCCCCGCTTCCCTCTTGGGGCGCAACCACTCAATTTCCGGCACGGGGGCCCCGGCGAAGTTAGCGCCTCAATTGGGGCGCTGCTCAATTTTTAGCCCTATATTTCTACCTGGGGAAATTGGGGTAATACCATTTATTTTTCTGTCTGTCTACTGCTCAATGATATTGTGTGTATCTGGACTTGGTCTAATACAATATACAAGAATAGTTGCAACCATATTCTGGTGTTAGAAATCGATCAGTTACAATACTATTGTAACAATAAATATCTTGAATTACAATTGTTTTATGATGAATTTCCAAAGCATTATGTTTAAAAGCGCCCTACTTGTTCTCAATGCATAGGCCCATCTCTAGTATATCTGTATATAGGCTTGAATGAAATGTTTCTCTTCAGTTTCCTTAAATCAGTTAGTGTCATGGGGATCTCTATATGCTCCAGTACAGTTGTCCATTTTATCTTTTAACTTCCGCAAAACCTCTTCACCTGCAGCTGAGATTAAATGCTGTGAGGATACAATTGTAACACAAAGAAAATAAATGTATTTTAATGGAAAGTTGGGTTATCCACCTCATGACCAACATCATTGAATTGGCAACCACTCAACTGCTTTGCTGGGTCGAGCAGTATCAATGACCTAACTTTGGATATGTCCTCAACTTTTCTTCAAGCTAGGGTGGATTAGCTCTTATTCAATACATAATTTGAAATATCCAATTTGTACATAATCACAGATATTTTAGAATAGTAGTTGACACATTTCTCAGGCCAAAGACCCAACGTGTGGGCCGCAGAAAGCTGGCAGAAGGCTAGTGGCGGAAGTAATTAAGTGAGCTTTAGAAAATGATAGGAACATGAGGTATTCTTGCTTTCTCACAAAAATGTCAACACAAAGACAGAGACTACTGCTCTTAGAATCATACAGCACAGAAGGAGGCCCCTCGTGCCTTTGAATGAGTTATCCAATTAGTCCCACTCCCCTTTCCCCATAGCCTGGCAAATGTCTCCTTTTCAAATTTATATTCAATTCCCTTTTGAAAGTTACGATTAAATCTGCTTCCACCACCTTTTTCAGGCAGTGCATTCCAGATTGTACCCATAAAAAAAACTCCTCATTTCCCTCCTCTTATGTTCATTAATAAATAAACATTCTTATTATGAACACAGCTAGCTTTTGCTGGACACTTTTATTGAGCACTGGATTTTTTGCCAATTATCTTAAATCTGCATCCTCTGGTTTTTTACCAGTGGAAACAGATTTTCCCAATCTACTCTGTCAAAACCCCATTTAATTTTGTAAACCTCTATTAAATCTCCACTTAACCTTCTCTGCCCTACGGAGATCAATCCCAGCTTCTCTAGTCTCCCCACATAATTGAAGTCTCTCATCCTTGGTACCATTCTGGTAAATCTCCTCTGCACCCTCTCCAAGGCCTTGACATCCTTCCTAAAGTGTGATGCCCAGAATTGGACACAATGGCCCCGATTTTCTGCCAGCCGTTGGGCGGCTTTCCAGGTGGCCGGGGGCCGAAAATCGCCGAAAAAGCGGGTCGCGACCTTCCCCGCCCCGTCCGACTTTTGGACCGCCGTTTCCCCGCGACCCGAATCAGTCCCGCCCACCGCTGGCGGGACTGGCCGTCGGAACACTAATAAGCAATTATTACCTTGTTTAAGTCGATTTTCAGGGGCCGTTGCGATTTTGGGGCTTTCCCCACATCAAACATGCCTGCGGGGAACCCCGCTGATGAAACCTGGCGTGAAGCTTGCCGGCTTGCTTGCTGTCAGCTGCAGGTCACTCGGAAAAGCTGCGATTTAATGGGACAACACTTGTATGTTGAAGGACCTTGTTGCTGAAGGCTTGGGGCTACTTCTTCAAGGCTTAGGCACAGCTGTGGAAGGTTGGAGCCTCACAAACTTCTCCAATGTGATCTCCTGGGAAGCCCCTCTCGCCACCCTCACTCAGCGTTTCCTCAGCGGAAGCATCTACGAGAAGCATGGGACGCCTTTTTTCCTTCCCTTCTTGCCATTAGAGGATCTCCAGCAGCAGAGGCGGCAGCAGCAGAACCAGGAACAGCATGATGAGCACCAGGCTGCTGCTCACTCACCTGAAGCTGCACAGGCCAGAAGGGGCCGGCGCTTGGAAGTGGCTTGAGAGCACCTTGCTGCACTTTAGGGGGCCATGGGGACCCGTTTCTGCACTGGCAGTCCTACTCAGAAGGACTTCCATGAAGATCTGGTTTCTCTGTTCAATAGATGGCCAACGCTCCTCAAGAGATGCCATTCTCTTATGAGCACTCACCATGTTTTCCGTACCCTGGCGAGTTATCTCCTCCATGGAGGTTGCCAACCTTTCCATGGTGATGCGTTCATGCGCCAATGACTCCACAAAGGCTCTGCTCATGGTCGCTATGGACTCCTCCATTCGCTCCACACTCGCAGTGACCCGGGAGACAAAACCTGCCAGAGACTCCTGCATCTGTGCATGGAGATCCATCACCTCTTCTCTTGCGGATGGACCCAGAGGCAGAGGGTCGACATGCAGCGCAGCTGAGCTGAGCTGGCAGAGTTCTGCGCCCTCCGACGAGGACTCTTCACTGCTGTCCCTGTCTCCAGAATCTGCTGAGGCTCAATTGTGAGCTGTGAAACACCAGGTGACAACACTACTGTATGTCCCGAAGGTCCCCCCGAGGTGTGAGTGTCTGCGCTGGTGCTGGGTGTGCTTACTTCTGCTGATGTTGTGCCCTCAGAGGTTGAAGCTTCCTCTGAGGAGTCTGGCTGCACAGCCTCTTCCTCCTCGGCAGTGAGGACGGGGGCTCTGGATGGTACTGTGGGGGAGTAAAGGAAGGAGTTAGAGATGTGATGCCAAGGTGACATGCACATTCGAGTTGACATCTGCTGACACCTGCATCCATGCAGCCTTGGTCTCAGTGGGAGGCCTCTTCCTGCCTGACCTAGGGAAGAGGACCTCCCTGTGGGCCCTAACCCCATCCAATAATGCCTGCAGTGAAGCTTCGTCGAATTTGGAGGCAGCTCGGGGTCTGGCACTGGCCACAGCTGCTGCAGGCTCCTCTGCCATCCTGTATGGTTCGTTTGGAAGCCTTCAGAGGATGCAGTGCTTGCTATGGATCTTGAAAGCACCACGAATGATGACATCATACTGTGGGGCTTTCTGATTAGAAATGGACAATTAGCAAGGCTGCCCACATGCTGGGAATTAATTGGCCACTTGAAGGAAAATTGCGTGGAGCTGGCTGACACATTTTCTTGTGTGTCAGAACCCCACATTCAGGGGAATCCGACCATTTCCCACACAAGCCACAAAATCGGGCCCAATACTCCAGCTGAGTATCATAAAGTAACCTGTGATTTATAACGGTTTACCATAATGTTCTTGCTTTTGTACTCTATGGGCTTGATTTTACCAGCCCTGAGGAGGCAGGTTTGGAGGCGTATCAGCTGGTAAAATCGGAAAAAAATGGCTTCAGACACCCAACCCGCCTCCATCCCACCCCCATGCAATTTTCCTGAGTGTCTGTTCAGCTGCTTGCAAACAGACCCGACTCCAACCCGTGGGACAGGTAGTTAAGGCAGTTAAGCACCTGTTAACTGCCTTGATAATCCTATTTTGACAGAGGTTTTCCATTTTCCTGTTTCTGGCTCCTGTTTCCCGTCTTGTCAGAAACAGTGCTGCTGCAAGGAGACGAGTTGGTGGAGGACATGATCTGTAGTCATTATTGGTGCAGAACTTTACAAGCGCTCCTGTAACATGCTGGCATTCAAATGCAACAATTTTGTTGTTGGAGGTTTGGGATAAGATTTTGCAAATCTACTGACCTTGTGACTGGTCAAGCTGACACACCTCTGCTGTTTGAACTGATTGGAATAATTTCAGGCCACTTTGAGTGTGCGCTCACAAGCTTTTTGTCTCAGCTGAAATCTATAACAACAGGATGGGAACCATTTACATCCCCTCATCCTGGTCGCCAGAGTCGGAGGAAGAGCAGCGCGGCTTAGTGCTGCCGGATGAACAAGTGGCTCAGCACACAGCCTCCTTGGAGGAAGATGAAGAGGATGAGGAAGAGGACGGGGAGGAGGACGGGGAGTGACGCCTTGCGGGGTTGGATGTGGCCAATCCAGCAGCAGACAACCACATTGCTGGCCGTCAGGCAAGGGATGCTCTAATCCATGCCAGATTCGTGTAATTTTACGCTTCAACCACAGGTGGCTGGCACATGGAGATGAATATGAGTCTGACATTCTCAAAACTCCAAGCATCATCTGTTCAATAAACGGTGGTTTGCGCTCAGTGTCACCACCAACATTCTACATGGAATTCTCCCTGAGCCCTCACTCTTGAACTTCCATTTCCCAGAACACAGAGGTTATACTTTAGGTGATCTCAGCAGATCATTAAACCTTTTTCCACACTGAACCCGTGTGCGTTTGCACACAGACCTGGAGCTCAACTCCTCAGCAATTTGCAGCCAAGCTGCCTTGGTTTGCTGAGGAGGCCTCCTCCTTCCGTTTCCAGGGAAGAGGAGCTCCTGATGTCCTCGAACTCCCTCAACAAGAGCATGGAGAGAGCCCTCATTGAACCTGGATGCTGCCTTAGTTATTGAGGCTGCCGTTCCTGCAGCAGCCTGCCCCTTTAAGAGAAAAAAGCATTAAGATTATTAAGCCAATGATTGGAACAAATTTGGCATTTTTGAATTTCATAGTCAGACAATAAATTGATATATAAAGAAAATCATAAATATCTTTCTGGAATAATATGACCAGCAATTTTATTCATTAAATTTTGTTCAGAACAGACGCTATCAACTCCCCTTTCTATATAATACAGCACCAGTCCATCCCATTGACATTTTTCCCAAAGGGGACATGGCCCCTTTAAATTTTCTTTCAAACAACGTGTCATCAGACGCGAGGAACTGACGGCCTCCAAGCAATTGCCTGGAGGGACCCGCACGTCGGTCGTAACAAGGCCAATCAACGCAAATTGGTAAGTTCTGGGAGGCGGCTGCTGGGAGCGGGTCGGAAAGCCTCCGAGCAGCGGGCCCGCACTCAATCCGCCTCCATTAGTAAAATCGCGGCCTATGCCTCTATTTATAAAGCCAAAGATTCGGTATGCTTTTTTTTTAACAAGCTCGTCAACTTGCTGCCACTTTCAAAGATTTGCATATGCGAACCCCAGGTCTCTCTGCTCCTGCCCCCCCGAATATCTTCTCATTGAATTTTGGAGAAGTTATTCCACTGCTTTAACACCCCAGCAACAGCAAAAACACTTGGCCCAATAGTAATTAGGGCCCTGTTGCTTCTCCATTAGCAAATGCAATTACTAATCAGAAGCTTCTATCCTCGATGTTCACACCGTCCACCATCAGGTGCCATTGGGAATAATTAGTCTCTTCAGGAATAGCCAGGAATGACCGTTGTGCAAATAATAGTGTTTAATACCTCCAGAGATTCCACTTCCCAGAGACCTAACAAACTAATCATCTAGCTGAATGCATAAAAGTAATTAGCAGGAAGAGGGTTAATTCAAACACATTAGAACATTTTGAAATATGACTTTTTATCTAGCCAGTCCAGCAGGCTGTGAAGCAAATATATATACATTTAGATGTCATTTAATAATGTTAACAAATATCATTTCATCTTTGTGTGTGCTGCAAATTTTCCAAATTATTTTTTCTATATTTCCACAGGTGCCAGATCACAATAGTTTGATATCCTTTGCTTTTCAAATACTCTAAACAAAGCAAGTGGAATGAATGGAATGCCAAAGACTTCCCAATGAAATATGTAGCTTGTTTTCTCTCGTGAAATTATCTGTAACTCACTCGCAATTCTGCTTTCCTGAATTATCCAGGCAGTCTCAGTCACGGAAATTGATTGATTGACAGACACTGAATATCTTAATATAAGTCAAGCAACAGAAGGAAAATTCCAATATAAAAATGCCTGAATAGTTACAACTTAATAGGATATCAAGACCTTTTGTGTAATACAGTGACGGGGTTCAGAATGTTGCAAGTGATTTCAGCTTGTAATGCTGACTGCGAAATCTTTGGACACTCCACTCTTGATCACCTAAATTAATAACTGTAAAATCAGGAGTGCCACAGATTGGATGTGCTGACCTCTGTATCTGATTCACTAATCCCCTTTTTATTCATGAAAATGATACTAAATCTTGAATTTATAAAGTGAACCAGCTCATAAGCCGAGATATCAATCACAGATGCCAGTTCTTCGATAAACTCTTTGTTAATCGCATACGTTTTATGTTGGGAATAGCTGCATTTTGGTTTGCAATAGAGAGCAGCGTGTTCATAAATTTAAATGATTTTTCCTGTTGCGGCTCTACTGTGCTATAACCATGCCCTTATATTGCAGGCCACGATTTCTGTGCCGAGGGGCATCAGTGCGGTGAAAACTCTGAATGCTGGAATCTGAACACAAAAGCTATATGCATGTGCAAAGATGGCTTTGTTCCCATACAGGGTGACACGGCGTATTGTGAAGGTAGGAGGTGGTTTTCATTTGCACTTTTGACTGTTTTAGGCCTTTTCCTTGTGACTTGGCATGCAGCGTGATTTGGCTGTTTGTGTTGTGATTGAGAGAGGCAGCCTTTTGTTTTGGTGACCGTTTGATGGAGAAGTTAAAGAGTGGATATCAATACTACCCCTCCACTTTTAAGAGTGGTGTTAAGTTAGTGGTCTTGAAGATCTGCCGGATCATTAAGGAGACATTGTCAATTCGCTCGTACTTCAAGGATTAAATTTTTTTTTTAATTCTCGGGATATGGGCGCCGCTAGCATTTATTGCCCATCCCTAGCTACCCTCAAAAAGGTGGTGGTGAGCTGCCTTCTTGAATGCAGCATAATTTGGTGACATATGAAGCACCTTACTGTTGTTTACTGATACACTCGCACCGTATAGGATGAATACTCAATGTGTTGTGAAGTATATACAACATCATTTTTTATTCATTATGTCGTCAGAAGCGTAATTAAGTTGGCTTAATACAAAATTTGGAAACACATTTGAAGTCTTGTACAGTTGATCAAATTATGCGTGGATATATATTTTGGAATAGTGTTTGGCTGTTAAACTGTCCAGGATCTGTTTGGCCAAATTTTTCAGTGCACTGCGAGCTGGCAAACTGATGTGCATTATCAGGGGTCTCAGCACAGGAGTGTTTGAGGATAAATTTTGAACTTGTGTCTCAAGGTGAATTATCCAGGTATTTGCAAGATTTGCCGCTTGCCAGCCATGATTTTCCATTTCAGATCAGAAGCTGCCACTTTGTACAGTGGTCCTTTCACCCCCCGCCCCCGCCCCCCCCCCCAGAAACTGATGCATTTAAAAGAAAAAGCCTTTGTTGTGTCTGATCCCAAGTGCTGCCTTGAATTTAAGAAGCGTACATGCTGTCAGCTGCTATAAGCAGAGCGTTCACGATTAAAACACAAGCAATAATGTTGCACTTAACAAACAATAAGTAACGGTGGCAATAAAAACTAAGGCTTTTTTGTGGTAATAATAATTGTGATCTCAGATACTGTGGCACTAATTGATACGTGCGATACAAGGAATTGGGCTGCTCCCGGATGGTTTGCTGTGTCTTCAAAGTGATTTTCATGGTAGGAAAAAAAAAATGAGTGCAAGATGAGTGCTTCTCAACAAAGGTGTTTTTTTTTAACTTAAAAAGCAATAAAAGTCTCAAGGAAGATGAAGTTAAAAATACATAAGCAAGAGGTAGCACTTCAGATCCATTACTGATCAGTGGTTGGGGAAATGTAACTGAAATATTTACACTGGCATAGTAACAACAAGTCAGTGAAGGATGTTATTCCCACAGCACTGATCTTTTTTAACAATCTATTCTACTTTGATCAAACTCTTTTTATTTTGGTGCTGCGCATAAATTCCAGTCGGCAAGATGGAGCACAACTTTCAGTTCCAGTGGTGAAAATGTTATGAGCAGCTTATAGGGGACATTAGCACTAGTGGGTGGGGTGGGGGGAGGTGGCAGGGGGCTGTATTTAACTGCTGGCAGATTTAATTTTGCTACGGATTTTTGTAGAACTATTTCATTATGATATTGCCTCCACTCTGTCACTAGGATTGTGAAAAGTGGAGGGAGGGTTGGAGGGGTGTTGATTGAGCTTTTTAAGACAGTGCAGATGTTTTGGTTGCCCAGTGGTGCAAAGAAATGTGCACCTGATGTCTCAACAACAACAGCAACCACTTGTACTTATCTAGCGCCTTTAACATAGTAAACTGTCCCAAGGCGCGTCATAGGAGCGTTATCAAACAAAATTTGGCACCAGCCCACATAAGGGGATATTAGGGCAGATGACCAAAAACATGGCCAAAGAGCTAGATTTTAAGGAACATCTTACAGGAGGAAAGAGCAGTAGAGAGGCAGAGAGGTTTAGGGAGTGAACTCCAGAGCTTAAGGACATAAGAAATAGGAGCAGGAGTAGGCCATTCTGCCACTCGAGCTATGCAATAAGATTGTGGCTGATCTTCTACCTTAACTCCACTTTCCCGCACTATCCCCATATCCCTTCATTCCCTTAATATCCAAAAATCTATCGATCGCTCTCTTGAATATACTCAACGACTGAGCCTCCACAGCCCTCTGGGGTAAAGAATTCCAAAGATTCACCACCCTCTGAGTGAAGAAATTTCTCCTCATTTCAGTCCTAATTGGCTGACCCCTTATTCTGAGACTGTGACCCCTGGTTTCTATGTTTCTAGACTCCCCAGCCAGGGGAAACATCCTCCCTGCATCTACTCTGTCAAGCCCTGTAAGAATGGTGTATGTTTCAATGAGATCACCTCTCATTCTTCTAAACTCCAGAGAATATAGGCCTAGTCTACTCAATCTCTCCTCATAGGACAATCCCCCCCATCCCAGGAACCAGTCTGGTGAACCTTCGTTGCACTGGTGAACATTTGTTGCACTCCCTCTATGGCAAGTATATCCTTCCTTAGGTAAGGAGACCAAAACTATACACAATACTCCAGGTGTGGTCTCACCAGGGCCCTATATAATTGCAGTAAGACATCTTTACGCTTATACTCAAATCCTCTTGTAATAAAGGCCAACATACCATTTGCTTTCTTAATTGCTTGCTGTACCTGCATGTTAACTTTCAGTGATTTGTGTACAAGGACACCCAGGTCCCTCTGAACACAAGCATTTCCCAATCTCTCACCATTTAAAAAATACTCTGCTTTTCTATTTTTCCTACCAAAGTGGATAACTTCACATTTCTCCACATTATCTTCCATTTGCCATGTTCATGCCCACTCACTTATCCTGTTTTTATCTCCTTGAAGCCTCTTTGCATCCTCCTCACAACTTATATTCCCACCTAGCTTTGTATCATCAGCAAACTTGGATATATTACATTTGGTCCCCTCATCCAAAACATTGATGTAGATTGTGAATAGCTGAGGCCCAAGCACTGATCCTTGCGGCACCCCACTAGTTACAGCCTGCCAACCTGAAAATGACCTGTTTATTCTTACTCTCTGGTTTCTGTCCGTTAAACAATTCTCAAGCCATGATAGTATGTTACCCGCAATCCCATGAGCCCTAATTTTGTTTAATAACCTCTTGTGTGGCACCTTATTGAATGCCTTCTGAAAATCCAAATACACCACATCTGCTGGTTTCCCCTTATCTATTCTGCTAGTTACAGCCTCAACTCTTAACAGATTCGACAAACATGATTTCCCTTAATAATAAATTATAGCATTTTCCCTACTACTGATATCAGGCTAACTGGTCTGTAGTTCCCCGTTTTCTCTCTCCCTCCTTTCTTAAATAGTGGGGTTACATTTACTACTTTCCAATCCGCGAGAATCGTTGTCAAATCAATGGAATTTTGGAAGATGACAACCAATGCATCCACTATCTCTATACCTCTTTCAAAACCCTAGGATGTAGGTCATCAGGTCCAGGGGATTTATTGGCTTTCAGTCCCATTAACTTCTCCAGTACTTATTTTTTACTAATAATTTATTTCAGTTCCTCATTCTTGCTAGACCCTTGGTTCTCCACTATTTTCAGGAGGTTTTTGCGTCTTCTTCCCTGAACACAGACACAAAGGCCTGGATTTTGCCAGGCCCAAGGAGGCGGGTTTGGAGGCGTGTGAGGTGTTAAATTAGCAAAAAATGGCAGGCGGATCCGATCCCGCCTCCAACCTGCCTCTGAACAATTTTCCAAAAAGCGCCCTTTCAGACCCCGTTTCAATCCCGCCTCCAAGAGGCGGGATGGGCCCTTAAGGCCCTTAACAGCCACTTAATTGTCTCTATAATGCCATTTTGAGAGGCCTTTCTAAGCTTAACACATTTCCCCCATGCTGCACGTCTCCTCTGGAACACGCCAGTTAATCTTAGTAAGCCATCCACTTGTGAGGCCGCCAACAGCTGCAGCTCCACCATTAAAAAAGATTTTTCAACAATGATCATTTGCAGGTGGCAGAACTTTGTTTTCTCAGGTCTGGGAGAACTTTTAGCAGGCCTACTCATTGTGGAAGATTTGAGACAGATCCATCTCCAGTGTGATCTCCTGGGAAACCCCTCTCCCCACCTTGACTGAGCGCTTGCTTAACTGAGGTATTTACCAGAAGAATGGGAACCATTTATTTCCTTTCCTCCTGGACATCAGATTCGGATGAAAACCAGCTGCGGCAGCAGCAGAACCTTGAACAACAGCAGCACCAACAGCACGACCAACAACAGGAGCGCCAACCTGCTGCTCACCCACCTGAAGCCGCACAGGCCAGAAGGCGCCAGCGCATGGAAGCACGTCGGCGCAGGAGATACCCCCAAAACAGGGTTTACAGACAGAGGATGAGCTACCTCAACATGACTTAGCAGCAGTGCCAAAGGAGGCTCAGACTTTCGCGAGAGGTAGTGGGTGACATCTGCGCAATGCTGCAGCAAGACCTGGAGCCCAGAGAGGGTGGACACCCCTTACCAGTGGCCGTCAAAGTCACCACCGCACTCAACTTTTTTGCTTCAGGCTCATTCTAGGGATCAACAGCAGACATCAGCGGCGTCTCCCAGGCGGCCGCACACACTTGCATCACGCAGGTAACCGATGCCCTCTTTGCCATTGCACACAATTACATCAACTTCTCCAAGGATCAAGCAAGTGTAACCACGCGTGCCGTTGGATTAGCTAATCTGGCAGGCTTTCCAAGGGTGCAGGGCGTCGTTGACTGCACACATGTGGCCCTTAAGACACCCCATCACAATCCAGGTATTTTTGTCAACCGCAAGGGCTTCTGCTCCCTCAACGTGCAGCTGTTGTGTGACCACAAGAAGGAAATTTTGCATGTTTGCGCCAAGTACCCTGGCAATTGCTATGACTCCTTCATCCTGCGGCAGTCTAGTGTGCCTCTGATCTTCAGTCCGCCAGACCAACTTTTCGGATGACTACTTGGAGACAAGAGCTATCATCTGAAGACGTGGCTAATAATGCCACTGAGAAGGCCATCCAACGATGCTGAAGAGCGCTACAACTCCAGCCACATTTCCACCAGATCCATAATCGATGCTTGCTGAAGATGCGATTCAGATGCCTTGATAGATCAGGTGGAGCCCTGCATTACTCAGCAGCCAGGGTCTCCAGAATCGTCGTGGTCTGCTGTGCACTTCACAACATGGCACAGCATCGTGGCTTGCAGTTGCCTGAGGTACAAGTGGCTCATCGCATAGCCTCCTCAGATGAGGATGATGAGGAGGAGAGCGACAACGATCAGCTTGCGGAGGCGCATCAACCAGCGGCAGCAGCACGCGAGCATATTGCTGCCTGGGATGCAAGGGACGCACTCATCTTGGCCAGATTTGCTTAGCCTGCCCAATCAAGCACTTTTGCCTCGCACCTTCTTACCAGAGCATCGACAATGGACAAGAAGCTGCGGATTCGTATCACTCTGACCACCATACTGACAATTGAAAGTCGCCCTAAGCCCTCAAAGTGGAAGTCCCATTTGTGAAATGACACAGGCCACAACGTCAACAGTTTGCCATCAAGTTTTTTTATAACTTAAATTCACGGATGGCTTTTCAAAAATAAACACAATAGAACACCCAAGTGACAACCTTTATGAGTACTTGTGCTTTATCTTCCTCTTACGCGTGCTCCTACGTAGTGCTTCCCCTGTGGGCTTCAGCAGATGTGGCGGCCCCTTGCTCACTTTCTTGCTGCTCCTGCCTCGACGCCTTTGGCGGGCATCCTCTGGGGTTGCGAGCCTGTGAGGGCTCGGCAACAGTCTGCTGCTCCTGCGGCTGTGCAGGGGCTGAGACGACGATCTCAGTTGGGTGAGGACTCTGGTGGGGCTCTGACTGAGGGCTCTGCAGTGGCATGGTCGTGTGAGCACTTGGAAAGGAGCCCCCACTTCCTTGTGCACTGCCACCAACATCCCTCTCATGGGTCAGCCCCACTTCAGAGCTAGCAAGTGGCTTGACAGCACCTTGCTGCACTTCAGGGGGCCATGAGGACCTGTTTCTGCACTGGAAGTCCTACTCCAGAGGATTTCCATGAAGGTCTGGTTTCTCTGATCAATAGCTGACCGTCGCTCCTCAAGAGATGTCAGTCTATTCCGAACAATGACCATGTTTTCAAGACCCTGGTGACTAAGCCGTAGCCATCCTCTCCTCTACGGTAGCCAGCCTTACCACGGAGGTAGCCATCCTTTCCACGGAGGTTGCCATCCTTTCCGTGGTGATACGTTCATGCTCCATTCGCTCCACACTCGCAGCAACCCTGGAGACAAAACCTGCCAGAGATTCCTGCACCTGTTCCTGGGGTTCCAGCACCGCTCTCCTTCTGGATGGACCCGGAGGCACAGGGTCGACATGCAGCTGAGCCGAGCTGGGAGAGGTTTGCGCCCCCCGACGAGGACTCTCCACTGCTGTCCCTGTCTCCCTCATCTGCTGATGCTCACTTGTGAGCTGTGATACACTAAGTGCCAACACTACTCTATCTCCCGAAGGTCCCACTGAGGCGTGAGTGTCTGCGCTGGTGCTGGGTGCACTTAATTCTGCTGACGCTGCGCCCTCAGAGGTTGCAGCTTCCTCTGAGGAGTCTGGGGGCTCAGGCTGTTCCTCCTGGACAGTGGGAAGGGGGGCTGCCGATGGTCCTGTTGGGGGAGTAAAGGAAAGAGTTAGACATGTCAGATAAACATTGCATGCACATTGAATTGTGCAGATGATCATAAGTTAATCTGTTAGAGCATCAATACCAGTCACTCATGCAATGTCAATGAGAGAGATGAAAACCTATTCTGTCACCAGCTTGCTGTGATGCCCCCGTCTGTCCGTCCCCCACTTGCGTATCCTCCTCGACTCCCATGATCTCCAGGGCAGCCTCCTCTGCTGTGGTGTGCTGGGCTATTGAGGGTGGCCCTCCTCCTGTCCTCACCCTCTCCCTCTTATTGCGGGCTCCCTTTTCCAATAATGAGGGACACAAGTGGAGTTTAAGTAAGAATGAAGGAGTGAGTGTAGAGAATCCATAGCATAGATGCTTAGAAGGACACAAAGATGGAGTGAGTTGCCAAGACCAAGGGCCCTCCCTGTGTGTTGTAAGTTGTTGTCATTGCATCACAGTGATGGGGAGTGTGAGAGCTGCATAGTCGAATAGTTAAGTAAATGTGAACATACAGAGAGAGGGAATGGGTAAGGGTGCAGGGATGTAAGGGTGAAGTGGGATGTGGAGGAGGAGTTTGACAAAGCAGAGTGCTGGTGATGAGAGGCGATGGGGGTCAGATTGAGGGTGTTGGGGATGTAATACTCACTTTTCCTGTGCGGAGAAGGTCATGAAACCTCTTTCAGCACTGCAGCCAGGTTCTGCTGCACATTGATATGGCACTGACCTCCTGTGCCACATGCAGCCACACAACTTTGGTCTGTTGGGGAGGCTTTTTCCTCCCTGAAGAAGGAAACCTCACTTCCTTATTCACTCTTGCTCCCTCCACCAGAGCATGGAGGGAGTTCTCATCGAATCGGGGTGCACACTTTGGTCTGCTGCTTGACATGGTTGGAGCACGAATCCCTCGGAAGTATAATGCAAAAGTTGTAAGGCTGAAAAAGAACCAAGACTGCTTGCAGGCCTTAAATGCAACTGCATCGATGACATCATCAGAGGCGAGTTTCAGCATCAAAAGACTCATTGGGCCAGGGGTCCCCGCACGCTGGAAATCAAGTGCCCAATTAGGGCAAAATCGCTCATTTGCCCTGCCTCACATCGGAGGCGGGGTCCAGACATGCCGACCACCTGACCCGCCCCCCCCAATGACAAAATCCAGCCCAAAGTATTTGTTTAATTTCTCTGCCATTTCCTTATTCCCCATTATAATTTCTCCTGTCTCAGCCTGTAAGGGACCCACATTTACTTTCGCTAATCTTTTCCTTTTTACATACCTATACAAACTTTTACAGTTTGTCTCTCGCTAGTTTACTCTCATTCTATTTTTCATTTCTTTATCAATTTCTTGGTGCTCCTTTGCTGAATTCTAAAATCCTTCCCAATCCTCAGGCTTGCTGCTCTTATTGGCAACATTATAAGCCTCTTTGATCTAATACTATCTTTAACTTCTCTTGTTAGCCACAGTTGGACCACTTTTCCTGTGGGGTTTTTGTGCCTTTTAAGGAATGTATATTTGTTGTAAATTATGTATTAATTCTTTAAAAGCTAGCCATTGCTTGTCTACTGTCATACCTTTTAATGTAGTTTCCCAATCTACCTTAGCCAACTCGCCCCTCATAGTTTGCTTTGTTTAGATTTAAGACCCTAGTTTCGGATTTAACTAAATCACTTTCGAACTTAATATAAAATTCTATCATATTATGGACACTGTTCCCTTTGGGCCCCTTTACTACAAGGTTATTAATGAACCCTTTCTGATTGCACGATACTCGATCTAAAATAGCCTGTTCCCTAGTTGGTTCCTCAACATACTGATTTAGAAAACTATCTTGTATACATTCCATGAATTCGTCCTCCACACTATTACTGCAAATTTGGTTTGCCCAGTCTATATGTAGATTAAAGTCCCCCATGATTACTGTATTACCCTTGTTACATGCGCCTCTAATTTCCTGATTTAAACTCTGCCCTACATTACAACTATTGTTTGTGGCCTATAAACAACTCCCATCAATGTTTTCGGCCGTTGCTGTTGCTTAGCTCCACCCAAATTGATTTTACTTCTTGATTTCCGGAGCCAAGATCCTTTCTCTCTACTCTCTTTATCCCATCCTTTATTATCAGGGCTACCCCTCCTCCTTTTCCATTTTGCCTATCTCTTCTAAATGTTAAGTATCCTGGAATATTTACTTCCCAACCCTGGTCATTTTGCAACCACTTCTTCATAATGGCTATTAGATCAAAGCTATTAATTTCTATCTCCGCTATTAATTCATCTATTTTGTTGCGAATGCTTCGCGCATTCAGATATAGTGCCTTTAGCTTTAACTTTCTTTTATTTTTCCCTGATGTCACCTTAGTCACTGATGCCCTGCTTATTTTTATCCACTACTCTGCTCTGCTCTAGAGCCTTGACATTTCTCTTGCTGCTTTTAAATTTACTCTTTCCTGAATCCTCCCTCTTCATTAGTTTAAAGCCCTGTCTACTGCCCTAGTTATTCGATTCGCCAGGACACTGGTTCTAGCCCAGTTTAAGTGGAGCCTGTCCCAACAGAACAGCTCTTTCCCCAGCACTGGTGCCAGTGCCCCATGAAGCAGAACCCCTGCCTTCCACACCACTCTTTGAGCCACGCATTTTACCTTCTAATCTGCTTATCCCTATGCCAGTTGGTGCGTGGCTCAAGTAACAATCCAGAGATTATTACCTTTGAGGTTCTGCTTTTGAATTTGGACCCCAACTCCTCAAACTCTCTCAGCAGAACCTCATTCCTAGTTCTACCTATCTCGTTGGTTCCTACGTGAACCACAACAACTGGATCCTCCCCTTCCCACTCCAAGTTCTCCTCCAGCCGTGAGGAGATGTCTTTAACCCTGGCACCGGGCAGGCAACACAACCTTCAGAACTCCCGGTCGCGGCTGCAGAGAACTGTATCTGTCCCTTGGACTATACTGTCCCCTATCACAACTACATTCCCTTTCACTCCCCCTCCCCCCCCCCCCCCCCCACACACTTGAATGACCTCCTGCACCATGGTGCCAAGGTCAGCTTGCTCATCCATCCTGAAGGCTTTTCCCTCATCCACACAGGCAGCAAGAACCTCATACCTGTTGGATAAGGACAAATGCCGAGGCTCCTCCAGCACTTCACCTGGGATCCTCTTATCAGCCTGTGTTGCAGTCACACCCTCCTGTCCCTGACCACTAACCAGACCTGTACCACTACCTAAACTAAGGGGTGTGACTGCCTCCTGGATCAAAGTGTCCATGTAACTCTCCCCCTCCCTGATGCCCCGCAATGTCTGCACCTCAGACTTCAGCTCAGCAACTCTGAGCTGAAGTTCCTCAAGATGCAGACACTTACTGCAAACGTGGTTGTCCGAGATCACAATGCTCTCCACAAACTCCCACATGCTACACTTGAGGCACACCACCTGCACTGCCATCCCTATATGACCTTGTTCTATTTAATGAAATTTGTATTTAAGTAACTTAGTTTACAGTTTAGTTTCTTGACTACTTAACTGATCTAGATTAAGCTAAATATCTACCTGTAACACAAAGCACTACAAGTAGTGTAGGCAAAAAGCAACAACTCCTTCCTCCTCTGCTCTGAATTCCCACTCTTTACAAATTCCAAAATGAAACACTCTGTTTAAGTGCACTCCATTTAATACCGCCCTGTGTCGCTTAGGTCCTAGGCAGCTGAAGGCACAGCCTCCAATGGTGGAGCGATTAAAACCGGGGATGCGCAAAATGTCAGAATTGGAGGAATGCAGTTATCTCGAGTGCCGTTGACAGTTATTTTGCATTGAGCTACTATCTCTCAATCTTCAGTTACTATACCCCTTGTTCTTCAACTTGGAATTTAAGGGTGCCTGTGGTGGTGGTGGTAGGGGGTGGGGTGGGCAGGATTGGAATCATTCTGGTTAGTATGTACTCCTTCAAGATCAAACGATTCCCATGAACCAAGTAGAAGTGCAATGTAATTGTCATTTTGAATAATTGTCACTACTTCCATTTATACAGGAAATGAATGGTTCATGTCACAGAGCTACTGACTGTAAATGCTCCTGGGAGCTGTCAGAAAGGAATCTTCACTTATATTTAATAAGAGTGAGCATAGAATGCATGATGGAAAACCAGCACTTAATTTTAATGGAGTCTGATAAACAAAGTTGATTTTAAGAATAGATATGACATTTTCTTGACAGTAATAGCTTCTTTCCTTTACCTTCCAATTATTGCCCAACCTGCCCTGAGGGCACTCAGTCATGCTGGGTAAGGTTCCATGGGCCTTCAAGCCTCCTCTGATACCTCACTCAAGTTGCCGTTCTTCATGCGTTAACTAAGGCAGTGAGTTTTGGCAGGGTTTGCGACCATGGGAGCTCCGTGATTAAGCCTAATTCTGCCCTCATCCACTTGCACCTTCCAGCAGCAGAACTGGCCAGGAACTAGGAGGGAGTGGCACTGGTTCATTTCTTCACATCTTCCCTTGTTGCAACATGAAACACCCTTGCTTTCATCCTGCTGAAATCTGCTAACCCAGTGATTGAAATTTGGGGTCCGAATAGCTCAGATCGCCGCTGAACTACAAGGAGAGTCTTGCACCAATTCCTTTGAAACAAAGGTTAAACGTATTTCTGCAATCTTTTTAGGTCTTGAAGTGACAAGATGTTGTCAGCTGCGAAGGGTTTGCTTTAGCACTTATGTTGAGGTCATTTGAGGGACTACTCTACATTCTCAATCTTGCAGTCCTCCAGTAAGCTGAATCAAAATGTAAAATAATTCAATTGGTTCAAGAAACTAATTGTTAACAAACAGTCATATGGAAAGTACCATCTGTTAGAGACCCAGCAGCTGGCTATTAAGCATTTGTGGATCATATTTCTGGTTTATATTAGAACAATAATGGTAGGAAAGTAGAGGGACTAATCGATAGTAAGCACTCTCACTGTGGAAATTCACTTATCAAGCAAGAGTAGTCGACAACAGATAAATGGAAGCGATTGACTTTGAAATCATTATTTTAGGTATTGATTAATTGCCTGTTAACCAATGATCAGGAAACATTGCCTTTCTGAAGATTGCCCTTTGTGGAATTGAATTAATGATTGATTTCAATATTCCTGCTGAATTTTTGGAATGTTCAAGATAATTTTATGCCAAGGTTAGATGACATAATCCTTTGTCATCGTTCCAGGGTTACAATTGTGTAAAGATAACTACGTCAACTTGTACGTGCCAAGAAAGCTCTGGCTTTGGTCCATTCCAGATTTTCATGCTACCTATGAATGGGTCTGTACTGCTTGATGAATGCAATGCCAACTTTCTCAGGCTGGGTCAGAAGAAAATCTCCTTAAAGCCACTCTTGCCCTATTACCAATAGATGCTTATATACTAGTAAGATTAATAGTGGTCAGCTGAGAGAAAAGGAGAAGATGAAAGAATCTGACCAGGAAATGTAATCCATCTCACTGCATTTCACATGTTTTCAGTTTCTTCACAAATGCAACTGAAATCTGATAAGTGAAGTCGTATGATACTGTATGTGCAGCAACAATCTTTAAGGAGGTTTACTTTTATTATCATTTGACACCTTTGTAAATTCACAGATTAGAACCAAGGTGAGAGATTGGGAAAAAGTAAACAGCTTTGTCCAGGAGAAAGGTACAACAGCAAAATAATGGCCTGGATTTTCCGGTGGGTAATGATGGCGAACTGTCAGTGTTCAGCGTCATTACCCCTCTGAAACTGACCACAACCTTAGGATTTAGTGCATGTGCATCCAAATGCGGAATTCCTGTAGTTTCGGTCAGTCATTCATTGCTCCGACACAGGCTGTGCTGTGGATCCCCCCCCCCCCCACCCCCCATAGCTGGCAATCAGTGGAACTGACGAAAACTTGAGCTTTTTCATGCTAATATTGCTGTTAATTACCCAAATGTTACGTCTTGATGGAATAGGTGTAACTGGGGTTTTAACAGCCTATTGACTGCTAAACAACCGTTCTGGCCCTGAAAAACTAATTTTTCTATTTGTGGAATGTCAGATTTCTCCAGAATGCTAAAAATTACAATTTTTAATTAAAAAAAAAAAAGTTTGTACATGATATTTCAGCTTCTACCTTAATCCCATGCAAAAGCCCCAATTATTAGTTCTCTAATATTTTTAAAAAGTGAGGATAAAAGCTGCTTTTTATTTCCTGGTTTGCTGTCTGTGAGAATTCTTCAATGTGATTGGCTGCTTTGACAGCTTGATGATGTCACGGCTGCATCGCTCTAGGAATCCCTTACTCACAGTGCTACAATGAGTTACATGTTGAGAAACCTCAAGTTTTTGCCACAAGATCGCAAGATCTCTATGGGCAGCTTTCTTCGAGGTCAGCGGCGGGTGCCTTTGCTTCGCCAGTGACTGCAAATTACGAGCCACTGTACAGTTTATAAACTTTGGTTGAATGTTAACGCTTGTATCTATATTTGTCAAAAACCATGAAGCATTGTGACTGGTTACATTTCTAATAGATCCTCTTTTTCTGCTTCTGGCTAACACGATCTCCTTCACTCCCCCTCCCCCTCCACCTCATCCCAGTGCTTTATTCTGCCGCCAGCACTTTTGATAGCTGATCCATGGCCCATCTCATTTTCTTCCTGTTGCATATTTTCTTTGTTCTTGTAGGGTATGGTGGCGTATTGGTTATGTTACTGGACTAGTATAATCCAGAGGCCTGGACCCATGACCCGGTGAACGAGAGTTGAAATCCCACCATGGCAATTTGATCATTTGAATTCAGTTTTTAAAAATCTGGAAATTAAAATAATGGTATCGGTAAAAGTGCTCATGAAGCTGTCATATTGTCATAAATAGCCAACTGGGTTGTGAATGAGCTTTAGGGAAGGAAACCTGCCTATTAACTGGTCTGGCCTATTTGTGACTCCAGTCCCACACCAACATGGCTGACTCTTAACTGCCCTGGGAAGCCACTCAGTTGGCCCTTATTCATGGCAACTAGGGATGGGCATAAATGCAGGCCTTGCCAACGATGCCCACATCTCGAGATTGAATACATAAAAAAAAACAAATTGGTGACTCGGATGTCCTAAGAAAATATGCGAGATTTCACCTTATCTCAAAGAATCTCTGCAGCCTTTTTGACCATTTACTGGTGTCATAGAAATCCTGTTGAAATAGTGAATATTTCTGATATCCATGTTGGGTCAAGGTTCGGGTAAAATATGGATTTGCCTCTGGAGATGAGAGACATTTCATGATAATGAACTGCGTGAAGATAAAAATGATATAAGTGCAGCTGGCTAACCCGCAATGGTGCCCATCATGTGCTGTGTTCCAGAATCTGAAAGTATGATTGTATAATAAATAATACTGTGGTTCATTCAGTCGTGTAATTATCATCCTAAGTCACTTGTTTTTGCATTCATATTCAATTATTCTAATGATGTCTATGGTTAAAATTTGAGAAGGGGATCAGGAGTTCGCTAATTTAATTAGACTCGAATGAGCACACGGTTTCTGTCGCCTGAACCTTGACTCCATTTCACTAACCGCGTTTAATACAAGTGCAAAGCTCATAGCATTATACCACAGGAGGCCTCCATTCAATCAAGTGTTGTCAATCCAGTTCTGAGTGTCACTGGTGTCCAATTAAAAAAAAAAACACAATTTTCAAGTATGAGTTTTACTGTAAGAAAATACAGAAATTTTAATTTAAGCCAATCTTCTAATCATTTGCGCTGTGAAAACCAGGCTATGTAATTGAGTGTTTAAACTATGTAGTCAACCAGTTCATTCTTTTTTTTAAATAGAAAGAAACAAAGACTTGCATTTATATAGCACCTTTCACGACCACTGGATGACCCAAAGCGCTTTACAGCCAATGAAGTACTTTTTGATGTGTAGTCACTGTTGGAACGTAGGAAACGCGGCAGCCAATTTGCGCACAGCAAGCTCCCACAAACAGCAATGTGATAATGACCGGACAATCTGTTTTAGTGATGCTGCGGGATAAATATTGACCAGGACACCAGGGATAACTCCCCTGCTCTTTTCGAAATAGTGCCACGGGACCTTTTACATCCAGCCAAGAGAGCAGACGGAGCCTCAGTTTAACGTCTCATCTGGAAGTCGGCACCTCTGACAATGCAGCACTCCCTTAGTACTGCACTGAAGTGTCAGCCTGGATTTAAATCAAAATATTTTCTCATTTTAGAGAATGTGTATTCTTAAGTATATGTGTGTGCTGGATAATTCTGATAGCGCTATTAGCTGTGCAGTTGGCTTCACGTCTGCAGTTTTTTTCTTGTTGCCTTTCTTAGATTTATGTCCCAAGTGAACAAAGCAAAAATACTGACAATAGCTTCATCGAACTTCACTAAAGTAGGGAGGCTTTCTGGATGTCAGACTTTTTACTGAAGTAGGGTTTGGTCTGAAAGAATACAAGGCCTCTCTTAGACTGTAATCTGTTCTTTCATTGTAAATGTGAGTATTTGAGGAAAGCTGGTTGCTATTTTCACCGCTGCCATACATTTCCTACAGTACAACAGTGACCACTTCAAAACTGCTTCATTGGCTGTAAAGCGCTTTGGGACGCTCTGAGGTTGTGAAAGGCGCTATATAAATGCACAGCTTTCTTTTTACAGCAGATTGTTTAGAGATTGTTTAGAAATGGATTGTGTCCCAGTAATTAATGTAAGTAGAGAAAAAGTACGAGAGAAGCTAATGGGATTAAAGCCGACAAATCCCCTGGACCTGACGGCCTACATCCTCGGGTTCTAAAAGAGGTGGCTGAAGAGATGGTGGATGCATTGGTTTTGATCGTCCAAAATTCTCTAGATTCTAGAACGGCCCCAGTGGATTGGAAGGTCGCAAATGTAACACCGCTATTCAAGGAAGGAGGGAGAAAGGAAACGGGGAACTACAGACCAGTTAGCCTGACATCAGTCGTCGGGAAAATGCTGGAATCCATTGTTAAGGAAGTGGTATCGGGGCACTTAGAAAATCATAATATGATTAGGCAGAGTCAACATGGTTTTCAAGATTCAAGATCATTTTATTGCCATATGTAACTAGTACAATGGAATGCTTACTCCCCACTCACTCCCACAATACAAGCATATAATATAAAAGCAAAAAAATAAAAACAAGTATAAATAAAAACAATAAGCAAATAAGCAAAATGTATAGCAATAACAGTCCAAGTTGCAGGATATGATGAATAGTACAATTTATGAAAGGGAAATCGTGTTTGACAAATTTATTAGAGTTTTTTGAGGATGTAACTAGCAGGGTAGATAAAGGGGAACCAGTGGATGTAGTATATTTGGATTTCCAAAAGGCATTTGATAAGGTGCCACATAAAAGGTTATTACACAAGACTAGGGCTCATAGGGTTGGGGGTAATATAGTAGCATGGATAGAGGATTGGTTAACAGACAGAAAACAGAGAGTAGGGATAAATGGATCTTTTTCAGGTTGGCAGGCTGCAACTAGTGGGGTGCCGCAAGAATCAGTGTTGGGGCCTCAGCTATTTACAATTTATATTAATGACCTAGATGAAGGGACACCGAGTGTAATGTATCCAGGTTTGCTGACGATACAAAGCTAGGTGGGACAGTAAACTGTGAACACAAAGGGGTCGATTTTCAGTGTGCCGTGAGGCGGGCTTTTAGGTGTGCGGGGGGCTAAAATCCCGAATTTGGGGGTCCCGACACCATCCCGCCCAAAACCTGCCTCCATGTAAGTTTCAAAGGAGGCGGGTACCCGACCTGCACTGGGACCCGCCGACCCGAGGCGAGAAGGGATTAGTGCCTATTAACTGCCTGTTAACAGGTAGTTAACAGGCAGTTTTCAGCCTAATCCCTATTTTGAAGGTTGTCGTGTGGGATTCCCGACGGCTCCAAACCACGCCAGGTTAGAGGAGTCGGGCCGTCGGGTTGAAGGACTCGGAGGGGTCGAGATGTTGGTGTTCAGGTGAGTGATGGGTGCATGAGTGCAAAGGTAAGTGTGTTTGGTGTGTCTAAAGTGTGTAAAGAAGTTTAAACTACTTGTACTTACCTTTAAAGCCTTCCTTCCTCTAGGCTTCGGGAGTCCATCATTCAGCCGGCACAGAAAGCAGAACGGCTGCGATCTGTCAAAAGTGATAGCCTGCAGCTTTCAGTGCCGGCGACATTTCTAACTGAGTCTGCGTAGAAGGACTCAGGTTAGAAGTAAGACTGTCAGTGTTTGACAGCTTCAAACAGCTGTGAAACACTGATATTTCATCTGCCAACACGTCCTGACAGATGAAATTTCAGTCTGTGACGTCACCTGTTGCTGGGTGACCCTTAATTGGCCTGCTGAGCCCGCTGGGCGGGCTCAACAAGGTCAATCAAGTGAAAATCGCATGGATTGGCCGCATCTCGATGGAGGCGGGACTACAACCCAAAAGTTGTAGTCCCGCCTCCTTCCCGACTGCTGAATGAAAATCCAGCCCAAAGAGTCCGCAAAGGGATATAGATAGACTGAGTGAGCGGGCAGTAAGTGGCAGATGGAGTATAATGTAGGGAAATGTAAGGTTTGGTAGGAAAAATAGAAAAACAGAATATTTTTTAAATGGTGAGAAACTTTCAAATGTTGGTGTTCAGAGAGATTTGGGTGTCCTCATGCAAGAAACACAGAAAGCTAGCATGAATGTACAGCAAGCAATAAGGAAGGCAAATGGCATATTGGCCTTTATTGCAAGGGGGTTGAAGTATAAGAGTAAGGAAGTCTTGCTACAATTGTACAAGGCCTTGGTGAGACCACACCTGGAGTACTGTGCACAGTTCTGGTCTCCTTATCTAAGGAAGGATATACTTGCCTTGGTGGCGGTGCAACGAAGGTTCATAGATTGATTCCTGGGATGAGAGGGCTGTCCTAGGATGAGAGGTTGTGCAGAATGGGCCGATACTCTCTGGAGTTTAGAAGAATGAGAAGTGATCTCATTGAAACTTACAAGATTCTGAAGGGGATTGACAGGGTAGATGCTGAGAGGTTGTTTCCCCTGGCTGGAGGGTCTAGAAATAGGGGGCATAGTCTCAGGATAAGGGGTCGGCCATTTAAGACGGAGATGAGGAGGAATTTTTTTCACTCAGAGGGCTGTGAATCTTTGGAAATCTCTGCCCTAGAGGGCTTTGTGGATGCTGAGTCTTTGAGTGTATTCAAGGCTGAGATCGATAGGTTTTCGGGCTCTAGGGGAATTAAGGGATATGGAGATGGGGCAGGAAAGTGGAGTTGAGGTCGATGATCAGCCATGATCTTATTGAATGGCGGAGCAGACTCGAGGGGCCGTATGGCCTACTCCTGCCCCTATTTCTTATGTTCTTATGTCCTGGATGGAGGTTTGTACTTAAAGGTGGAATTTTTGGTGTTCTTAGTCTGGCTTTGGACTAAATAAAAATCAAACTTAGCCATCACAGTTGTTGCACATCATTCTGATGGCTTGTATTGTAGCATTATGATTCACTTGCTCATATGTTATCACTGCTAGTGAGAACACGCTGCTTGTTTATTGCAAACTGGTGTCGAATTATTCCTTCAGCCCATAAATAGCAGAAATGACACGGTTATTTGTCGAACAGCATTCAACAACATCTGCAGAAGCAATGATCAATAAAATGCCGTAAAAAAATAACAATCAAGCTTGACCATTGGGTTGAATCTATCATGTTTAGTATTGGTAAAAGGCAAAACGAGAACATATTGGCACAGTCCCACTGGGTCAAATGGCCACCCCCGAAGCTGTCATCTCGATGAGTCCATGAATAATTTCTGTAACTGTGATCTCCGTTCAGTTGCTAAATCTACTGAGCAGAATAACATTTTCAAAACCTCTGATTTGCCATTCTCTCTCCTCTGACCTATTGATAAACAGATGATGGTCACGTATTCTTGGTGTGATTCCCAATAGCACGCCTGGGACAAAAAGGCGTCTCGCTGCCTTCCTAATATTAAGCAGTCTTTACTGGTGTTGTTGATCCTTATTTAGTAAAGGCTTCATTTGGTAATGCAAGCGTTGCTGAGTCACTTGTTCATATCAAAGGCTAATTAAGTAATAAGAATACATGAGGCAGTCTAGCTTTTAGAAAGAGGACACTGCACAAGCAACAAAAGGCTCCAAAAGACAACAGATGACAGACGTTCTGCCCAGGGTTGTAGGACAGAATGCAGAGGAGTTAGTCTACATAAGTCAAGCAAGATGATTCACTGAATTGGGGTAGCTTATAATGTTTTTAAAATTTATTCATGGGATGTGGGCATCGTTGGTAAAGACAGCATTTATTGCCCATCCCTAGTTGCTGTTATGTGAAGATTGATTGTATCGATTGAACGAAGTGAATCTGATTTTCACTCGCTCTGTATGTTTACCTTACTGTGGAAAAAATGATTCAACCCAAGCTACCTTTTGTGAACACTCTCTGCCTTCAGAGAGATTGAAGAAATACCTGTACAATAGACACAGATATCCAGTAAAGGTCACAAGGGAGTTCCATTGTAACCCCATGCCCTGCTCTCTGAATTGCACAAGTAGATACAGAACCAGATAAGTCTACTCCTGTGAAAGTAAGGTGTTCAGACCATTATGGGAGTGACTGACATCACTGAACCCGAGGAGCTATCTACAGCAGAGCCAAATTTGAAACACTGAAAGAATTCTGATTAAGATTACTTGAAGCAACATCGAGCTTGACAACAGGAGACATCCTGGCCGAAGTCTTTGCTTTGGTGGAATTCCAGAGCATCTTGGTTGGTGGCATGGACCAAGATGCTCTGGGATTCTGCCAAAAGCCAAGACCTCTGTAGGATGCCTTCTGGTATCCACACTGATGCTGATTTACGGGTCATGTCACTTGCACGAATCATGCCTGTTAAGAACATAAGCAATAGGAGCAGGTGTAGGCCAATCGGTGCTTCAAACCTGCTCCACCATTCAATAAGATCATGGCTGATCTTCTACCTGAACTCCACTCCACCTTCCTGCACTGTCCCCATATCCCTTGATCCCTTAATATCCAAAAATCTATCGATCTCTGCCTTGAATATGCTCAACGACTGAGCATCCACAGCCCTCTGGGGTAGAGCATTCCAAAGATTCACAACCCTTTGAGTGAAGAAATTTCTCCTCATCTTAGTCCTAAATGGCTGACCTCTTATTCTGAGACCGTGACCCCTGGTTCTAGACTCCCCAGTTAGGGGAAACACCCTCCCAGCATCAACCCTGTCAAGTCCTGTATTTTATATGTTTCAATGAGATCACCTCTCGTTTTTCTAAATTCTAGGGAATATAGGCCTAATCTCCTCAATCTTGCCACATAGGACAATCCCCCCCCATCCCAGCAATCAGTCTGGTGAACCTTTGTTGCACCCCCTCTAAGGCAAGAATATCCTTCCTTAGGTAAGGTGACCAAAATTGTACACAGTGCTCCAGGTGTGATCTCACCAAGGCCCTATATAATTGCAGTAAGACTTCTTATACTTTAATCCTTTTGTAATAAAGCCCAACATACCATTTGCTTTCCTAATTGCTTGCTGTACCTGCATGTTAAATTTTAGTGATTTGTGTACAAGGACACCCAGGTCCGCCTGAACACCAACATTTCCCAATCTCTCACCATTTAAAAAATGGTGTTTTGTGCAGCTGGAGAGTCTACAATTTGTTTTATAAATAATAATGTAAATTGGGTGGGGTTGTGGAGTTAAATCGACTACCCAATAATCAAATCAACTGCATGCAGGCCCTTTCAAATTCAAATCACACGTTCAGTCGCCGTAACGACACTGGAATGCACAGATGTCCCCTTTCTATAGCGCTAATGACAGAAAGTACATTGGATAACCTACTTCTGTCATTTGCTTAGCATCATAATAAACTCCCCCTCACCCCACCATATTTAGGCAGATATATTACATGGCCCTCCATCACTCTGGGGGCAGAGGAGTGACTCCCGAACAGCAGCCCGCTTGATTGGCACTTCATCCACCACCTTAAACATTCACTCCCTCCACCACCGGTACACCATCACCATCTACAAGATGCACTGCAGCAACTCGCTAAGGCTTCTTCGGCAGCACCTCCCAAACCCGCGACCTCTTCCACCTAGAAAGACAAGGGCAGCAGGCGCATGGGAACACCACCGCCTCCAAGTTCCCCTCCAAGTCACACACCATCCTGACTTGGAAGTATATCGCCGATCCTTCATCGTCGCTGGGTCAAAACCCTGGAACTCCCTCCCTAACAGCACTGTGGGAGTACCTTCACCACACGGACTGCAGCAGTTCAAGAAGGCGGCTCACCACCACCTTCTCAAGGGCAGTTAGGGATGGGCAATAAATGCTGGCCTTGCCAACGATGCCCACATCCCATAAGCGAATAAAAAAAAACACTCTGGGGGCAGAGGAGTGACTCCCGAATAGTATTTCACCGCACTCCACTGCAGTTACACTGGAGAGCCTGCTTAACTCCAGCCGAAAGTGCAGGCTCCTTTAGACCATGCCTATTCCTGTCGATCTCTTGAATGTGTTTGCGCTGACAGAAAGTGCTACAACCCTTACTGTGGAAACTGACTGGGCGGAGTTACTCCACCTGGCAGTGTGAGAGCTGACTTAACGTCGATGGATACAATCGTTAGAAGCTGAGGTGCTTCAGCGACCTTGTTACTTTAATTGTGGCCATTCATTCATCTCTCGCGTTGCCAGGCTCGGAAACTTCTC
Organism: Somniosus microcephalus; assembly: GCF_052327205.1. Taxonomy (NCBI): domain Eukaryota; kingdom Metazoa; phylum Chordata; class Chondrichthyes; order Squaliformes; family Somniosidae; genus Somniosus; species Somniosus microcephalus. Next base: position 98,874,313 of record NC_141001.1, on the reverse strand, counting down.
CCAGCCACGATGGTGACTGTGGTGCTCAGAAATACAGGAGAAAAAAAATAGAAAAGGATGTGAAAAGTCAAAATGTTTATATACAGGAAACTTTGTGTTATCCGGAGGCTAAGTGTCCGGCAAGCTCGAGCCACCGGCAAAAATCAGGATGCGTTTTGTTAGGTTTTTTTTCTTCTCGTGGCTTTTTTTTTCAACAGTCAGGCTCTGCAAAGTCTCTGTAGCTTAGCAACAGCTTCAGAGAGACGCTTCCAAGGTACAGGCCGACTGTTTAGAAGCTGTTGCTAAGCAACAGTGTTTGTTGTCAGATACGGAGATGTAAAGCTCAGTATGCTTCAACATTAACGCTGGTGTGTCCGGCAGTTTTGAGGGAACGGCAACAGCTCAGTCCTGTCGGTGCCGGATAGCACAAAGTTTCCTGTATATATATATTTTTTAAAAAGGCTCATTGATGGTCATGCCACGTCTTTAGGAAAAAAAAACTTGCACAGAGAGCATTTTGGAAAAGTGATGTGCTTTGAATAGAAATGAAACAGAAGGAGAGTTTACATGTCTGCCACAGTAATGACCTTGGGGAACAGTGGTAATCAAGGCCCTCTTTAATCCTGCACATTCTATGGGTGTACCTGCATCCTATGAATCCAAATCCAATACCATTTCATATATTAGTACTAATACGGATACCATTGATGCCAAACATTGGGTAATGGTTCCTTTACAGGGAATATACTTTCAGTATTTTGAATCAACATGTATTGTTTATGCTTAATCGGGATCATGATTCAATATTCATCATTCCAATTAACAAATGGCCGATGTAGTGCTGTAACACACTTAAATAGAAGATAATTGGAATACAAGTATGGAAGAAGAAAAGGATATTGAAACCATCACAAATACAAAAGCCAAATAATGCGGATGCTGGAAATCTGAAATAAAAACAGAAAATGCTGGAAATACTCGGCAGGCCAGGCAGCATCTGTGAAGAGAGAAACAGAGTTATTTTCAGGTTGGTGACCTTTCGTCAGAACTGGAAAAAGTTTAGAGATATTACAGGTTTTAAGCAAGTGCAGAGGCAGGGAAAGAGGGGCGGGGAGGAAAGAACAAAAGGGAAGGTCTGTGCTGCGGGGGAAGGCAGGAGTGATTAAAAGACAAAAGGGTTGTTAATGCGAGGCAAGAGAAGATGGTAATGTGAAAAGTAAAGAAACAAAAGATGGATCTAGACGAGGTGTAAATGGGAATAGCAGAATCATCAACAGCTGCCGTCCGAAAAAATGGGGGCAGAGGTTATGGTCTGAAACTTGTTACTTTTGCTAACATTTTCCAGTTCTGACAAAAGGTCATCGACCTGAAGCTTTGGGCTGGATTTCCCAGGTCCCACCCGCACGGTTTGGGGGGACCCGGGAGACGACGGGAAACCCGGAAGGCAGTGGAGTTTTCTCTCATGATTTTGTACACCTCTATCAAATCTCCTTTCAACCTTCTCTGCTCTAAGGAGAACAACCCCAGCTTCTCCAGTCTATCCACGTAACTGAAGTCCCTCATCCCTGGAACCGTTCTTGTAAATCTTTGCTGCACCCTCTCTGAGGCCTTCACATCCTTCCTAAAGTGCGGTGCCCAGAATTGGACACAATACGCCAGTTTTGGCCGAACAAGTGTTTTATAAAGGTTCATCAGCACTTCCTTGCTTTTGTACTCTATGGGCTGGATTTTCATTCAGAAGTCGGGTTGGAGGCGGGACTACAACTTTCGGGGTTGTAGTCCCGCCTCCATCGAGATGCGGCCAATCCACGCGATTTTAACTTGATTGACCTTGTTGAGCCCGCCCAGCGGGCTCAGCAGGCCAATTAAGGGCCACCCGGCAACAGGTGATGTCACAGACTGAAATTCCATCTGTCAAGACGTTTTGACAGATGAAATATCAGTGTTTCACAGCTGTTTGAAGCTGTCAAACGCTGACAGTCTTACTTCTAACCTGAGTCCTTCTCCACAGACTCAGTTAGAAATCTCTCCTGCACAGAAAGCTGCAGGCTGTCACTTTTGACAGATCGCAGCCATTCTGCTTTCTGTGCCGGTGAGATGAGGGACTCCCCGAACCTAAAGGAAGGAAGGCTGAAAAGGTAAGAAAATGTATGTAAAACTTACACTTTAGACACACCAAACACACGTACCTTTGCACTCATGCACACATTACTCACCTGAACACCGACATCTCGACCCCTCCAATCCCTTCATCCCGACTCCTCCAGCTTGGCATGGTTTGGAGCCGTCAGGATTCCCACAGTTCAAGCTTAAAAATAGGGATTAGGCTAAAAACTGCCTGTTAACTACCCGTTAACAGGCAGTTAATTGGCACTAATTCCTTCCCGCCTCGGGTAGGCGGGTCCCAGTGCGGGGCAGCTTTGAAATTGGCATGGAGGCGGGATGGGGTCGGGACCCCCGATTTCGGGAATTTAACCCGCCGCACGCCTCCAAACCCGACTCCACGGCACACTGAAAATCCAGCCCTATGCCTCTATTTAAGAAGCCCAAGATCCCGTATGCTTTTTTAACCGCTGTCTCAACCTGCCCTGCTGCCTTCAACCATTTGTACACATATACCCCCAGGTCTCTCTGTCCATGCACCCACTTTGGATTGTACCCTTTTTGGTTTATATTGCCTCTCCTCGTTCTTCCTACCAAAATGTATCACTTCGCACTTTTCTGCGTTAAATTTCATCTGCCAAGTGTCCGTCCATTCCACCAGCCTATTTATGTCTCCTTGAAGTCTACCACTATCCTCACTGTCATCTGCAAATTTTTAAATTCTGCCCTGTACATCCAATTCTAAGTCATTAATATATATCAAGAAAAGCAGTGGTCCTAATACCGACCCTGGCAAACACCTCTGTGCACCTTCCTCCAGTCTGAAAAACAACCATTCACCACCACTGTTTCCTGTCACTTAGCCAATTTCATATCCATGTTGCCACTGTCCCTTTTATTCCTTTGCTGGCAAGCCTATTATGTGGCACTTTATCAAACGCCTTTTGGAAGTCCTTGTACACCACATCAACTACATTGCTCTCATCAACCCTCTCTGTTACCTTGTCAAAAAAACTCAATCAAGTTAGCTAAACACGATTTGCCTTTAACAAATCCGTGCTGGTTTTCCTTAATTAATCCATACGTGTCCAAGTGACTGTTAATTTTGTCCCAGATTATTGTTTCTAAAAGCTTCCCCACTTTCGAGGTTAAACTAACTGGCCTGTAATTGCTGGGTTTATGCTTACACCCTTTTTTGAACAAGGGTGTAACATTTGCAGTTTTCTAGTCCTCTCACACCACACCTGTATCCAAGGAGCATTAGAAGATTATGGTCAGTACCTTCGCAATTTCCACATTAACTTCCCCCAGCATCCTAAGATGCATCCCATCTGGTCCTGGTGACTTTTTTTTAATTTGTATTTTTATGGGATGTGGGCATCGCTGGCAAGGCCAGCATTTATTGCCCATCCCTAATTGCCCTTGAGAAGGTGGCGGTGAACCGCCTTCTTGAACCGCTGCAGTCTGTGTGGTGAAGGTACTCCCACAGTGCTGTTCGGGAGGGAGTTCCAGGATTTTGACCCAGCGACGATGAAGGATTGGCGATATACTTCTAAGTCAGGATGGTGTGTGACTTGGAGGGGAACTTATATATGTTAAGTACAGCCAGCCTTTCTAGTACCTCCTCCTTATCAAGTTTTATCCCATCCACTATCTCAACTACCTCCTCTTTCACTATGACTGCGGCATGTAAAGTACTCATTTAGTACCTCAGCCATGCCCTCTGCCTCCATGCATAGGTCTCCATTTTGGTCCCTAATCAGCCCCACCCCTCCTTACTACCCGTTAACTATTTATATGCCCAAAGAAGATTTTTCGATTCCCTTTTATGTTAGCTGCCAATCTATTCTCGTACTCTCTCTTTGCCGCTCATTTCCTTTTTCACTTCCCCTCTGAACTTTCCATATTCAGCCTGGTTCTCACTTGTATTCTCAACCTGACATCTGTCATATACGCCCTTTTTCTGCTTCATCTTACTCTCTATCTCTTTCATCATCCAGGGAGCATTTGCTTTGGTTGCCCTACCTTTCCCCCTCATGGGAATGTACCTCAACTGTACCTGAACCATCTCCTCTTTCAAGGCAACCCATTGTTCGATTACAGTTTTGCCTGCCAATCTTTGATTCCAATTTACCCGGGCCAGACCTGTTCTCAATCCACTGAAATTGGCCTTCCTCCAAGTAAGTATTTTTACTCTAGATTGCTCCCTGTCCTTTTCCATAGCTAATCTAAACCTTCTGATACTGTGATCACTGTCCCCTAAACGTTCCCCTACTGACACTTGCTCTGCTTGACCCACCTTATTCCCCAGAACTAGATCCAGCAATGCCTCCTTCCTCGTTGGGCTGGAAACGTACTGATCAATAAAGTTCTCCTGAACACACTTCAGAAATTCCCCCCCTGCTCTTTACACTATTACTATCCCAGTCTATATTCGGATAATTGAAGTCCCCCACTATCACAACTCTATAGTTCTTGCACCTCTCTGTAATTTCCCTGTAAATTTGCTCCTCTATATCCTTCCCACTACTTGGTGGCCTATAGAATACACCTAGTAGTGTAATGGTACCTCTAATGTTCCTCAACTCTAACCAAATAGATTCTGTCCTTGACCCCTCCTCTCTCTCCAGCACTGTAATATTCTCCTTAACCAATATTTCCACCCCACTTCCTTTCTTTCCTTCCCTATCTTTCTTGAACACTTTCTATCCAGGAATATTTATTACCCAATCCTGCCCTTTTTTGAGTCAGGTCTCCGTTATCGCCATGACATCGTATTCCCATGTGTCTATTTGCGTCTGCAGCTCACCAACCTTATTTACCATACTTCGTGCATTCACACACATGCACTTTAAACCTATCTTAGACCTTCTCATATTCTCTCTTAGTCTGACCCCACCTAATACCGTACTATTTCTTACTCTAGTACCATCTGTCTCTCCCAATCCTTTGTGCACCTTGTTTTTCCTTTCTAATGCTACATCCTGGTGCCCACCCCCCTGCCAAATTTGTTTAAACTCTCCCCAACAGCACTAGCAAACCCCCCCTCCGCAAGGACATTGGTCCCAGCTCTGTTGAGGTGCAGCCCATCCGGCCTGCACAGATCCCACTTCCCCCAGAACCGGTCCCAATGTCCCAGGAATCTAAAGCTCTCCCTCCTGCACCATCTCTCCAGCCAAGCATTCATCTGCTCTATCCTCCTATTTCTATACTCACTGGCTCGTGGCACTGGGAGTAATCCGGAGATTACTACCTTTGAGGTCCTGCTTTTTAATCTCTTTCCTAGCTCCCTAAAATCTGCCTGCAGGACCTCCTCCCGCTTTCTACCTATGTCGTTGCTATCGATATGGACCACGACCTTTGGCTGTTCACCATCCCGCCTCAGAATGTTCTGCAACCACTCAGTTACATCCTTGACCCTGGCACCAGGGAGGCAACATACCATCCCGGAGTCACGTCTGCAGCTGCGGAAACGCCTGTCTGACCCCCTAACTATCGAACCCCTTACCACTATTGCTTTCCCGATCTTCCTCACCCCCCCCCATACAGCTGAGCCACCCATGGTACCATGAACTTAAAAAAAATTATAATATTTAAATTGCCAACCCACCTCTTGGCAGCGGGTTGGAAGTCTGCCTCTCCCCCCCTCTGTCCCTCCTGAGTGAAGGATGAAAGTGGGTGGGTTGGAGGCGGATTGGGGTTGGGTTTTACATTTGTACAACTTTCACTTCCGCCCCCCGCCGCCCCACGCCTCCAATCCACCCGTTCTTACCTCTGAAAATTCCAGCCGTTAACTCGGTTTCTCTCTCCACAGATGCTGCCTGACCTGCTGAGTATTTCTAACATTTTTTGCTTTTATCATTGAAACCATCAAACTTGCTCCGTCCAGCACTGTATCATTTATGGCCTCTGTCTGACCTAGTTAATTAGCACAGGCAATGGTTACGGGCACAATGGAAGGTTGAGAAATCTTTTTCCCCCGTCTTCTCCCAAAGATAAAGTTTTCCATGGGATTGCAGGAACTAGTGGGCTGACTCTGTAATGGGGTTCCCTTGGTGAGCAGCTCTGCCCCCAGGGATTGCTGCTTGGGAAACCACAGGTCGCTGGGATCACTGCTCGGGAAATCGCAGGCCCACTGTGCTGGATTTTCCACCTATCAGTTCAGAAGGGTGGAAAATTGAAGTCCGCAGGCCTCTGTTTGCCCCAATCAGCTCTCCCTCTGAGCACCAACATCTCACCGGGAGCATGTGGCTCGGGAATCATCTCTTATGTCCACACTTAAAAAGCACAGTTCTGTTTGGAAGTCAGGGCCTAGAAATTCGGTGGAGCCCCAAACGGGGCGCCAAGCTCGCCTGGGCGCCGGAATTACTGCTGCGATCGGAGCTGTTGCGCCTGCCGGAAATTCAGCTGGAGCGCCCCAAGAGGGACGCGGGGCGCTGCTCGAGGCGCCCCGCGTCCCTCTTGGGGCGCTGAAATTGAATATCACAGCGCAACGTGCCGCAGCGCCACACGCTGCGGCACGGTGCGCTGCGGTACTGCAGGCCTTCCTCCCCTTAAGGGGGAGGGGCCTGCACCAGCACGATCACCGATCGCGAGTGCCGGCAAAAGAGCCCGGGGGACACAGCCGGCACTGCCCGGGGGGGGGAGGGATCAGGAGGTCGGGGACGGAGGTGCTGGCAGGCGGCCACCGAAAAAAATGGCTGCCTGCACCTCCACCTTAATTTGCGCCACTACCACCACAGGTAGGCCCCGTGAACCGGGCGCGATTTGCGAACGGCGTTACAGAGGCGGGCGCTACCAAATATCGCGATCGGGGCAGTAGCAGGGCGCTGCGCACATCGATGACATCATCGGTGGCGGCACAGCGCTACAGGCTAACGCCGCCATTAGCGCCCTGCTAAATATCGCAGGAGGCGCGGCCAGTGGCGCTAAAGCCACCGAGTGCCCTCTTTAGGCACTAACTGGTGGCGCAGCCCACCGAATTTCTAGGCCCAGGTGTTTCTATATAGCTTGCTCGACTTCATTTATAAGACCCATGCAGCTAGCAAAGAAAATACATTTTCATTCTAAGCTGGATTCACCCAAAGGTGATTAGGCCACATGCAAACATAACACATTTCTGTATAGTGTAAGTAGGAAGCTATTTGAGAAATGAACTGGGTGAATTGATGCAATTCCCTATGTTCGCTTGCTTTATTTGACTTTAATGATGCTATTATTTCTTCTTAAGGAACAGGATTTGTTATCCCATAAAAAGAGGGAGAGTGACTTTAATATTGTCGGTGATCTGAAAAGATTGTTTCTGATTTTGTTGTTTTCAGATCACAGAGAATACTGTATCTGTATGTCAAGGAGACCCTGTGGAACTTATTTAAGAATCGTAGTAATGTAACCTGAATAACACTAGAACATTACCTATTTCAAAGACTTCCAAACTGTACCTAGAAATAATGGGAAAGAGGTTTGCATCTTGTCAGTGCAAGACGAAAAGCTGATGTACCAATTGCTGCGGTAAACAGAATGCAAGGAGTCCCTTGAGGTGCAGTGTGGGTTATTATGCCTCTTCTCATGGCTGGCACTGCTATTGACGTGGGTTCGGGTTGCTGGTCCTGCGTGCGACCCCCATGGCATCCCGTGGTGTTTTTGTGGGGGTGCAGAGTCAATTAAATTCTTGAAGTTCTGGGATCATTCACCAACGTGCGAGCACGGGTGCGTGTGGGTAGGAGGTGCAACAGCGAGACTTCAACATAGCATGCGAGTGTCTGAGGGCGGGAGAGCGAATAAGAGATGTTAATTGGGATTAAATGTCTAATCTATATTTAATGTTTGCTGTTAGCTGCTGTGTGAGCTGCCGTTTGTCATCGCTTTAATAAAAACAGGTAAACTGGCTGCTGTGTCTATTAACTCCCTCTTGCTCTGACCAAAATGGCAGGATAAGAGGCAGCTGTTTGACTCCTTTTTATAAACACCTACTTTGGTTTGCATTTTATTTCTAAATAGCATTCTGGAAAACACTGTGTAGAGTTAACTAATGTCTACTGTCGAGCAGAACATTGTTCACTATAACAGTACAGGAATGTGACCCATGTCAATGACTGTGCTCACAAAGCTCGATATAAATGAAGGGAACTGTGCAGTCCATCGAGCTCATCCTATAGTCCTCCATCTAACTACATCTAGAATCATTTCCGAGATTCTACGCCCATTATCTTACTCGCGGACCAATCCCGGTTTTGGTCACATTTTATGGGAAGAAACACTCCCTGATATCAGTTCCAAGCCTACTGTTAACAGTTTACACCAATCTCTTCTTGTCCTGCAGTCATGGTTTAACTTAAACAGTGCTCTGGGTTTACTTTCACTATTCCAACAAGTACCAATCCAGTGGAACCTTTCCCATTCATTCACTTCCTGATAATACAGCTTGTAGGTTTTGACCAGTCTCACTTCTGACTCTCCTGTATATACAGGTAGACTACCCTTTATCCGGACTTCCGAAAACCGAAACCCTCTAAAAACCGAAGGTTTTTTCGGTCAACGTAAGTCGTGCGCACGACATGACCAGAGTGGCGCACGACTTACAGGCCTAGCCGGATAAGGGATAGTGTAGCATTTTTCCGCACTTCTGAAAACCGAAATTGCTCAGCGTAAGTGTACCAGCCTTTATCCGCACATCCGAAACCAGAAAACCTCTGAAAGCCGAAAGTGGCGCAAAGCATGACCCGACGCTGCCGATGCTTGACCCACGCAGGTGTTATGCTGCTCTGTGTGATATTTGCTGCTCTCTTAGATATTTGCTGCTATTTGCTGCTCTCTTAGATATTTGCTGCTCTCTTAGATATTTGCAGCTCTCTTAGATATTTGCAGCTCTCTTAGATATTTGCTGCTCTCTTAGATATTTGCTGGCTTTTAACAATTTGTGAAAATGCTAAAAAGAGCTGCAGATACCCCAATGGGTAACAGCGAGAAGCAGAGAAGGAAGCATCGCTCATTATCGATATCGCAGAAAGTGGAGTTATTGCAGAAGCTTGATCGTGGTGTGTCTGTGCGACATCTTACTGAAGAATATGGTGTGGGAAGTACCACCGTATATGACTTAAAGAAACAGAAAGACAAGTTGTTGAAATTTTACACTGACAGTGATGACCATAAACTAATGAAAATTAGGAAAACATTGCATAGGGCAAAAAATGAAGATCTTGACCGTGTGCTGATTGAGTGGATTCGACAACGCAGAGGTGAATGTGTGCCACTGACTGGTTTGATGGTCATGAAGCAAGCTAGAATATACCATGAAGAACTGAACATTGAAGTTGAGTGTGAATATTCAGAAGGTTGGCTGCATAAATTTAAGAAGCGTCATGGTATAAAATATCTGAAAATCTGTGGTGAAAAAGCTTCTGCTGATCATGAAACAGCTGAAAATTACATAGATGAGTTTGCAAAAATAATATCGGATGAAAACCTCGGTCCTGAACAAATTTACAATGCTGATGAAACAGCTCTGTTCTGGCGCTACGTTCCTAGAAAAACATTAGCAACGGCTGATGAGAGTGCACCAGCAGGTTTTAAGGATGCTAAGGACAGGTTGACTGTTCTTGGGTGTGCCAATGCTGCAGGCACACACAAGTTAAAGTTGGTAGTGATTGGAAAAAGCCAACATCCGAGATGTTTGAAAGGTGTATGCAATTTACCTGTGCATTATTATGCGAGCAGGAAAGCATGGGTAACCAGAGGAATATTTTCTCACTGGTTCAATAACCACTTCGTACCAGCGACACGAGCTCATTGCAGGCAAGTTGGACTGGAAGAAAACTGCAAAATTTTATTGTTCCTGGACAACTGCTCCGCACATCCCCCTCCTGAACTTCTTGTGAAAAGTTATGTTTTCGGCATTAACTTTCCCCCTAATGTGACATCTTTAATACAGCCTTGTGACCAAGGAATTTTACGCTCCATGAAGAGCAAGTATAAAGACGTTTTTTTGAACTCTATGCTTGATGCAATCAACAGAGGCGAAAGAATCCAAAGCTTCCTGAAAGAATTCAATGTTAAGGGTGCCATTTATGCAGTTGCTAATGCTTGGAACGATGTTGACAAACCAACATTAACAAATGCTTGGCACAGACTTTGGCCTTCAATGATGTTTCATGAAGATGGACCTGCAGATGACGAGTTTGAAGGATTTCCTGTCAGTCAGGAGAAGATGATGATATCAAACCTCCTCACTTACGCCAAAGGTTTATCATCCGAAAGTGTAAATACGTTAGAGGAAGCTGACATCGAAGAAGTGCTGAACATTGACAATGATGCACCTGTTGTGAATTCATTGAGTGATGGGGAAATTGCTGAAATGGTGTTAAATAAAGACAAGCACGAGGACAGTAGTGATGATGATGATGACATTGTGAACACAGGTGAAAAAATCCCCATAGACGATATGGTGACAATGTGTGATCAGTTAATTGCTGGCCTTGAAAAACGTGCATTTATCAGTGAGCAAGAGATTATGCAAGTTTACTCAATTAAAGAGAGACTGCTTAGACAGAAACCAATGTTAATGAGACAGATGACACTGGAAGAAGTCTTTAAAAAGGCCGTCTGTCGTAGTCATGCTTCATCACTTGAGAATCCTGTTCCTGGCCCATCTTCAGATGTCCAACTCCAACCTGATGACAATGATGCCAACACTGATGTACCCTCTTCTCCAAGATCCTCAAGCCAGATGTAATGCTGCTTCATCACTTGAGAATCCTGTTCCTGGCCCATCTTCAGATGTCCAACTCCAACCTGATGACAATGATGACAACACTGATGTACCATCTTCTCCAAGATCCTCAAGCCTGTGTGAGGCAAAGGAAGAGATTGCGGGGGCTCTAACACATATATTCAGGACCTCTCTGGCCACAGGGATATGTGCCAGAGGACTGGAGAACCGCTAATGTAGTACCATTATTCAAGAAGGGTAGTGGGGAAAAACCGGGGAACTACAGGCCAGTGAGCCTAACATCAGTGGTAGGAAAATTATTGGAAAAAATTCTGAGGGACAACATTTGTCTCCACTTGGAGAGGCAAGGATTAATCAGGGATAGTCAACATGGCTTTGTCAAGGGAAGATCATGTCTGACTAATTTGATTGAATTTTTTGAGGGGGTGACTAGGTGTGTGGATGAGGGTAACGCAGTGGATGTGGTATACATGGATTTCAGTAAGGCCTTCGATAAAGTCCCGCACAGGAGACTGGTCAAGAAGGTAAGAGCCCATGGAATCCAGGGTGCCTTGGCACATTGGATACAAAACTGGCTTAGTGGCAGAAGGCAGAGGGTGATGGTCGAAGGTTGTTTTTGTGACTGGAAGCCTGTGGCCAGTGGGGTACCACAGGGATCGGTGCTGGGTCCCTTGCTGTTTGTGGTCTACATTAATGACTTGGATATGAATGTAAAAGGTATGATCAGTAAGTTCGCGGATGATACAAAAATTGGTAGGGTGGTAAATAGCGAGGAGGGTAGCCTCAGTCTGCAGGACGATATAGATGGGTTGGTCAGATGGGCGGAACAGTGGCAAATGGAATTTAACCCGGAAAAGTGCGAGGTGATGCACTTTGGGGGGACTAACAAGGCAAGGGAATACACAATGAATGGAAAGACCCTAGGCAAGACGGAGGGTCAGAGGGATCTGGGTGTGCAAGTACACAGATCCCTGAAGGCGGCGGAACAGGTGGATAAGGTGGTAAAAAAGGCATATGGGATACTTGCCTTCATTAGCCGAGGCATTGAATATAAGAGCAAGGAGGTTATGATGGAGCTGTATAAAACACTGGTTAGGCCACAGCTGGAATACTGTGTGCAGTTCTGGTCGCCACACTACAGGAAGGATGTGATCGCGTTAGAGAGGGTGCAGAGGAGGTTCACCAGGATGTTACCAGGGCTGGAGCGCTTCAGCTATGAAGAGAGACTGGGCAGATTGGGTTTGTTTTCCTTGGAGCAGAGGAGGCTGAGGGAGGACATGATTGAGGTGTACAAAATTATGAGGGGCATAGATAGGATGGATGCTGAGGAGCTTTTTCCCTTAGTAGAGGGGTCAATAACTAGGGGGCATAGATTCAAGGTAAAGGGCGGGAGGTTTAGAGGGGATTTGAGAAAGAACTTTTTCACCCAGAGGGTGGTTGGAGTCTGGAACTCACTGCCTGAAAGGGTTGTGGAGGCAGAAACCCTCACAACATTTAAGAAGCATTTGGATGAGCACTTGAAATGCCATAGCATACAAGGCTACGGGCCAAATGCTGGAATATGGGATTAGATTAGACAGGGCTTGATGGCCGGCGCGGACACGATGGGCCGAAGGGCCTCTATCCGTGCTGTATTACTCTATGACTCTATGACTCTAAGCCAGATGTAATGTACCTTTATTGCATGTTTATGTACAGGTATTTAGCTTAGTTTGTACCTGTACATGTTTGAAGTTTTACTGAATGTTTTCCTTACAAATAAACTGTACTACAGTATTTATCCCTGTAACTACAGTATTTATAGTCGTTATTTATCCCACCCTTTCGGATAAGGGATAGTGTATCCTTTATCCGCACTCCCGAAAACCGAATTACCTCTGAAAACCGAAGTGTTTTCGCGCACCTTCCGAAATCCGAAATTTTCCTAAAACCGAAACACGGCTGGTCCCGAGGTTTTCGGATAAAGGATAGTCTACCTGTACTGCTCATGCCTGGGATCCGTTTTACTTTACTGACACGGCCATCTCCGACCACTTCTTTGTATCTCTCACCACTCACGTTCCCCGACCCACTTTCAACCCCACTTCCTTTTGTGTCCACCCTTGGGTTAAAACTCCTCCTCAAGTCACTAATAACTGCACTTTCAAACTCCCAACTGCTTAGCCTTTGGGCCTCCATTCAGCATAATACATTTGCAGCCATCGAGTTGCTGAACCGCTCCCTTGCCTCCACCTTTGATGCCTTTGTCCCTGTCCAGTCTTGGATGAGCCGCATTTTCCTCCAGTTAAACATTGGGAAGATCAAAGTCATGTTCTTTGCCCCTGGCACAAACTCTGTATCCTTACTACTGATTCTGTCCTCTGGCAAGCTGAACTATATTGTTCACTACCTTACTGTCCTATTTGCCTTCGGGCTGAGCTTCTGACGCCTTATCACCACCACCACAAAGACTGCTTACTTCCACCTCCATAACATTATCTGCTTCCACCCCATCTCAGCTCATCTGCTCTCATCTATAACTTAGTCATCTCTCGGCTCAAAAGATTCTACTGCTCTCCTGGCTGGGCTCCCATCCTCTGCCCTATGTAAACGACAGCTCATCTAAAGATCTGCTGCCCGTGTTCCATCCCACACCAAGTCTCCTCAACCATCACCCCTGTTCTCGTTGACCTACATTAGCTCCTGGTCCCCCCCAATAAAAAATTTTCATCCCTCATGTTTAAATCCCTGCATGTCTTCACCCTTTCCCCACCCTTATTTCTGTAACCCCCTCCAGCACTACAACCGCCACCCCGCTCCAACCCCCAGCCCCGCCAAGCTCTTCAGTCTTCTGACTCTGGTCTCTTGTGCATCTCCTTTCCCTTCACTTAAAGATTGGCGGCTGTGCCGATGGCCCTCCAAGGCCCTTGCCCTGGAGTTCCCTCCCTAAACCCCTTTGCCTCGCCACATTCCTCGCCTCCTTTAAGACCCTCCTTTAAAATCCAACTCTTCCACCAGTATATCCTTCTTGGGCTCAGCATCTATTTTTGTGAAGCATCTTGGGATGTTTTTCGATGTTAAAAGCGCTATATAAAGGCAACTTGTTGTGTCACTCAGCTGGCCCAGGACCTCCATCTCAGTGATAACGATCTTGCTGCATTTAGTTAAAGAGCTTCTTGCAATGGGCGGCGTTGCTAATGTGTGAGTGAATATTAATCATCTGGTTTGCTATTTTTAATTCATCCTCCGTTTCAGACACCTCCCCTGCCATTTGCATCCTTAAGGGATCTTGTTTGTTCTTGGATAACTTTCTTACTGTCGGCACACTGACAGAATTTCATTTAGCATCTACAGTTATGCTCATTTCCAGTTCCTTTTATCTTTTAACAGGCCTTGTTTGCATTTTCTTAAGGTTCCTGTATATTTTCCTCCACTGAAGGAACTTGCATTTATACAGCGCCTTTCATGACCTCACGACGTCCCAAAGTGCTTTACAGCCAATGAAGTATTTTGCAGTGTAGTCACTGTTGTAATATAGGAAACTTGGCAGCCAGTTTGCGCACAGCAAGCTCCCACAAACAGCAATGAAATAAATCACCACTTCATTGGTTTTTAGTGATTGTTAGTTGAGGGATAAATGTTGACTAGGACACCGGAGCGACCTCCCCTGACTTCTTCATATTAGTGACCTGGGATCTTTTACATCCACCTGAGCGGGCAGACGGGACCTGGGTTTAACGTGTCATCTGAAAGACAGCACCTTGACTGCGCGGAACCCCCTCAGTACTGCCCTGAGATGTCATCCTAGATTATGTGCCCGAGTGTCTGGAGTTGGGCCTGAACTCTCAACCTACTGATTGCTAGCACCGAGCCAAGGCTGACACTTGAAGAAAAATTTCTGGAGATTACCCACAGTAAATTGAAATTGCTCTGGGTCTGTGCAACAAAAATATCAGAAGGAAAGAAAGAAAGTCAAATAAAAAATATTGGAAAACACTCAGCAGGTCAGCCAGCATCTGTGGAGAGAGAACCAGAGTTAACGGCCTTGATATTAACTGCCCCACGACGGGCGGGATTGGGACAGGTGGGGGTGTTCAACCATCAAATACGTGAATCGTGACCATAACCCGTTGCACACGCGCCTGTTGCCGTTTTTATGGCGGCCGATATTGGAGTATCTGCATATCCCTCCATGGAGAGGAGGGTCCATCATTAACATATTTAAATCGGGCTCCCACAGTGCAATTGGGAGCCCGATTTAAAATGCACTGCTGCTGCTCCGGTTTCCCAGGGGTTGGGTGTGAAAGGGAGGCGGGAGCTGTCAGCTCCATGAGGTAAGTGACTTTTCCAGCACTCCTGGAGGGGTCCCCCACCCCGGTCCCTCAAGGAAGCCTTTGGTGTCTCCCTTGCCGATCCTGATCGCCGACGTGCCCCCTCCCTCTCCCCAGCCCCAATATGACCTCTCTCTCTTCCCGCCCGCCACCCCGGCCACGATGTCCATTCTCTTCTCCCCGCCCCTCCCAAGCGCCGCTGCTCGACCTTCCTCTCTGTTGCAATGGCCAACCTTCTCCCCTCCCGATTGCCAGGGACTGTCCCCCGCAAGGGTCCCCAGCTGCGGCCTCCTGCCGCTGGTTTTCCCAATCAATTTGTCCGGCTGCCAGGGGGGAAACGGATTTAAAAGATGATAATCTCGGCCGCCTACGTCCCCGACCTTGTCAGGTTCTTTGACCGCTTTCGACCTCCCCCACAACCCCCTCGTTTTCCTGTAAATATCAGGGCCGACGTTCGGGGTCAATGTCCTTTCAGCAGAACTGGAAGATATTCGAGACGAGCAGTTTTTGGGCAAGTACAGAGCCAGGGAAGGGGCGGCAGCGGTGGGGGTGGGAGCTGCGGAGAAGGAAAGAAAGAACTAAGGGGAAGGGCTGTCCCAGGGTGGAGGGCAGGAGGGATGATGGTACAAGGCAAAATGGGGTGGTAATGGGACAAGTAAAGAAGGCTGGGTCCAGAGGAAGTGTAAGTGGTTACAATCTGGCAAAGAGAGCAAGGCTTCCTTGGCCCGGGAATGTGGCACTGAAAGATAGGTAGATCCCAGGTTAACAGAAAATGGTGGTAAACACCCAGCAGGTCGGGCATCATCTGTGGAGAGAGAAACAGAGTTTGTATTTCAGACTTCCAGCATCCGCAGTATTTTGCTTTTGTTTTAGGAAGTAGTGAGTTGAAAAGGGATCTGGCCCAGGTGGATTGGGATCAAAGATTGGCAGGTAAAACCTTAAATGAGCAATGGGAGGCCCTCAAAAAGGAAATAGTTTGGGTACAGACTAGTTATATTCCTAAGAGGGCGCGAACGGGGCGCAAAGCAACTAGTGGCCGGGCGCGGCGGTCCTGCGAAATTCAGCGGGAGGTTAGCGGCGGCTTAGCGATGACATCATGGCCGTGCACAGCGCCCCACTCGCGCCCCGGCCGCGATCTTTGGTAGCACCCCCTGACTTACCGCCGGACGCTATGTCCGACGGGGTCGGGGCCTACCCGCGGCCGGGGTGGTGTTAATTAAAGGGTAGGTGCCGGGTGGCCATTTTTGTTGCTGGCTGGCTGCCAGCACCTGCCCCCTCTGCCGTCCTCGGCCTCCTCTGAAGCCCCCCCCCCCCCCCCCCAGCGGAGTGCCGGCAGTCCGATCCCTGGTGGCCCAGCTGGGCCCCGGGTCGCGCTGCGCAAGGCTGCTCCCCTTTAAGAAGGGGAGGAAGGCCTGCAGTACCGTGAAACGTAGCGCTGCGATATACACTCACAGCACCTCAAGAGGGAGGCGGGGCGCTTCCAGTAGCACCCCGTTTCCCTCTTGGGGCATTACCGATGAATTTCGGCCGCAGGGGCCCTAATTTTAGGACCCCGGTGAAGTTAGCGCCCCAAAGGGGGCGCGACTCAATTTTTTCCCATAGAAATTAAAATGAAACAGAAAGGGGAGGCTTATGATAAATGTCAGGTTTATAATACAGTAGAGGACCATGCTGAATAAAAACAAGTATAGGGGAGAAATGAAAAAGGGAATAAGAGGGGCACGGAGAGTGTATATAAGAATAGATTAGTGGGTAACATAAAAGGGAACCCAAAAGTCTTTTATAATGTCGGCCTGCTGGCTACTAATTTTGTCCAAAAATGTTGGCACGGACTATGTACATAGTTCCACAGGTAGATGCCAAGGTAGAGCGAGGTATTCCACTCCCTCTTTTTAGGGCTAGGTTTTCTTTTCTTTCTTTCTTTCGCATATGGGTGGAGTAAGAGACAATTCTTTATATCTGTGTTTAATTGGTCTTAATGAATGTTTAATTACAAGGCAATCTCAGTAGACTGCAACTTTAAAGGAAGAGCATAACTAGAGGCCATCAATATAAGAGTCAGCAAGAAACCCAATAGGGAATTCAGAAGAAACTGCTTTATCTAAAGAGTGGTGAGAATGTGGAACTCGCTACCACAGGGAGTGGTTGAAGCAAATAGTATTGACGCATTTAAGGGGAGGCTGGACAAACATATGTGGGAGAAGGGATAAAGGGTTATGCTGATAGATTTAGATGAGGAAAGACGGGAGGAGGCTCGAGTGGAGCATAAACGCCGGCATGGACTGGTTGGGCCGAATGGCCTGTTTCTGTGCCGTATACGCTATGTAAGATATAAATAGTAAAAGGGTAGTCAAAGGAAGGGTGAGGCCGATTAGGGACTATAAAGGGGATCTTCTTGTGGAGGCAGAGGGCATGGCTGAGGTACTATTTGTACTTTGCATCTGTCATCACTAAAGAAGAGGATCCTGCCAATGTCACAGTAAAGGAGGAGATAATGGAGAAATTGGATAGGATAAAAATAGATCAAGAGGAGTTGCTTAAAAGGTTGTCGGCGCTTAATGTAGAAAATGCATCCTGTCCGGATGGGATGCATCCTAGGTTGCTGAGGGAAGTGAGGGTGTAAATTGCAGAGGCTCTGGCCACAACTCTCCCGAGATATGTGAATGGTGCCAGAGGACTGGAAGGTTACAAATGCTACACCCCTGCTCAACAAAGGGGAGAGGGATAAACCCAGCAACAACAGGCCAGTCAGCCAAATATCAGTGGTGTGGAAACTTTTAGAGACAATAACCCAGGACAAAATTGATTGGCACTTGGAAAAATATGGGTTAATAAGTGAAAGCCAGCATCGTGTTTGACTAACTTGATTGAGTTCTTTGATGAAGTTACAGAAATGGCTGATGAGACTAATGCGACTTCTGTGCTGTTTGCTATGAAAGAATGAATTTGCATTTATGGAGCGCCGTACCACCTACTCAGAATGTGCCAAAGTGCTTCACAGCCAATGGATGACTCCATAAAGTCTAGTCACTGTTATTATGTAGGCAACGGCGGCAACCAGTTTGTGTACAGCGAGTTCCCACAAACAGCAAGTGAGACGAATGAATAGTTCATCTTTTTTTGTTGATGTTGGCCGAGAAAAGAATGTCCGCCAAGACATTGGGAGAACTTCCTGCCTTTTTTTTTCAAATAGTGTTTATGGGATCAGCTACACTTAACCGAAAAGCCAGATGGGATCTTGGTTTAACATCTCATCTGAATGATGGGACCCCCAGACGATGCAGCACTCCCACAGTGCGATGCTGAAATGTCCACCTAGATTGCAAGCTCAATTCTTGGATGAGCCTTGTACCCACAACCTTCTGAATTGGAGATGAAGGTTCTACCAACTGAGCCGAGCTGACAGCTTAGGTGACCTAAGAGTTCCCTGCTTCTATAAGTACTTGGCCATCTGCAGTTTGCTGTGTTCTTGCAGGAAGAGGGGAGCTGCAAGCTGCATCCTGAATTTTGACCGGAAAGGATGCGCTAACATAATAGTATGCCATTCGCTTGTTAAAAAGTAGACTTTGTGCTGTAGTGTGAAAAACAATTAAAAAAAACACATGAATAAACTGCAATTGAGATTGCTTTTTCACATCAGTGCACAGATGATGATGCGTCATTATATTGTAAAACCCTTTCCCGTCACAGCCAATAGTCCCTTCCTTCTTGTAGAAGCTACATTGCCTATTGACTGGATCCTTTACTTCAACTGATGAATCTTATATTAGTCTTAGAAGTTGTACTAGATCTAGGCCAAAATGAGGCCATAATGGCTGTGACAAAAGCTCCTTTTTGTTTGCTAAATAACTTCTGAAAGCTGTACTAAGCTGTCTTCCAGTGTTCTCCCTTCCTCTCCGTATGGCACAGGCTCTTGCTGAGCTCATGTTCCATAGGCGTAGGCAGCCCAAGTAGTCCTGAGTTTTGTGAGAGTCTAGACTATTGGTATCAACAGGCTGTTTTACCATGGAAGACATCACAGGATTCCTGTGAACCTGATTTTGAACCAGATGTCCACACACACCTGCTCCTACCCTACGTCACCTCACACTATCTGCATATCCTTCTATTCCTTTCCCCCTCATGTACTTATCTAGCTTCCCCTTAAATTCGCCTCAACTACTGCACGTGGTTCCACATTCTAACCACATGAAGTAGCATGGAGCGAGGCCACAAAGGGATTTGGAAGTAGAGGGTGCAAAGGACGAGGCTACTAAAATCAGTTTGTTGAGACACAGCCAGTGGTGTTTGGTGAGGATAGGGGTGTGGGACTTCATGCTGGTGAGGGGTGGGGGCTGTGGCATGTCGAAGGAGTTGTCATTTGTGAAGAATGGAGATCTAGAAGCTGGTTAGTCAAGCATCCAGAGAGGTTGAGCATTGAGATGATAAATGATTCGGGTTTTGCAGCAGTAGGCTAGAGATAGGAATGGAGGTAATGTTATGAGAGAAAGTGGTATTGATAAAGGAAAAGATATAGGGAAGAAATCTCCACTCCACATCAAACGGTGCAAGAAGTTCCTGCTCCTTTAGCCTTAGCCTGAGGCAAAGAGGGAGGTTAATGGAATGAAGAGCAGAGGCACACTGCGCTGGAGGAAAGCTTCAGTCTTGCCAATATTAACTCAGAAGAAATTTTGCGTGGGTTTTAATGTCAGTCAAGAAACTCGCAAGGAATAAAATTCTGCACTCAAATCTATGGTAACAAAGAAAATTGTTCAAAACAACCGCCAAGAAATTGTTGAAATAACAACAGAAAACACTGGAAAAACTCAGCCAGCCTGGCAGCATCCGTGGAGAGAGAAACCGAGTTAACGTTTCAGGTCTGCGACCCTTCATCAGAACTGGAAAAAGCTGGAGATGTAACATATTAAGCAGGTGCAGAGACAGGGCGGGGGGAGGAAGGAATTGAAGGAATATACTGTGCTTTTGTAAGAGGCAGGAAAGATAAAATGTTGCAAATGGGAATGGCAAAATCATACAGCATGAAAAATGGGGGCGGGGTTATAATTTGAAATTGGTGAACTCAATGTTGAGTCCAGAAGGCTGTAAAGTGCCTAATCGAAAGATGAGGTGTTGTTTCTCGAGCTTACGTTGAGCTACATTGGAACAATGTACCTGTAATAGGCCGAGGACAGAGAGATCAGAGTGGGAGTGAAACAGTGAATTAAAGTGACAGGCGACCGGAAGCTCAGGGTCACCCTTACGGACTGAACGGAGGTGTTCCGCAAAGCGGTCGCCTAATCTGCGTTTGGTCTCCCCAATGTAGAGGAGACCGCATCGTGAGCAATGAATACAGTGTACTAAATTGCAAGAAGTACAAGTAAATTGTTGAACTTTTTCTGAATCTCTGAAGGACTTCTTCACCTTCATGTCCCTTATGCAGTGTTTTTTTGTTGTTGTTGATTCCAAGTGTGGTTGCTTGCTTTGCACAGAGAGAGTTCTGTTCACAAGTTTTTCTCTTTACCACTTTTGAAGCTGCTTGTCTGAATGTAGCCTCCTCTGACCAGAAGAGTTTCCACTTCAAAAGGTGGTGCCTGGGGAGCCTCTATCCATCCCATCTTTGATTGGTTGGTCTATCTACAGCTCCTCCCAAAAGCAAATTCACAGTTTTGGTGAATGTATTGACTGTCCTGTTCTGTGCTTTGTGAGTCACTCACTTCAAAAGAGTAGACGCAAAGGTATTATGTTCCAGTTAAATCTTTCCATTTAAAAAAAAAAGAGGAGAAAGTAAGATTTAAAGGTGGGGGAATGCAGTATTGTGGTGTTCCGCAGGGGTCAGTGCTGGGACCCCAACTCTTTACAATCTATATTAACGATTTGGAGGAAGGGACCGAGTGCAACATATCCAAGTTTGCCAACGATACAAAGATAGGAGGGAAAGCAGTGAGTGAGGAGGACATAAAAAACCTGCAAAAGGACATAGACAGGCTAAGTGAGTGGGCAGAGATTTGGTAGATGCAATGTAATGTTGGAAAGTGTGAGGTTATGCACTTTGGCAGAAAAAATCAAAGAGCAAGTTATTATCTAAATGGAGAGAAACTGCAAAGTGCTACAGTACAAAGGGATCTGGGGGTCCTGGTGCATGAAACACAAAAAGTTAGTATGCAGGTGCAGCAGGTGATCAGGAAGGCCAATGGAATCTTGGCTTTTATTGCAAGGGGGATGGAGTATAAAAGCAGGGAAGTCTTGCTTCAGTTATACAGGGTACTGGTGAGGCCACACCTGGAATACTGCGTACAGTTTTGGTTTCCATATTTAAGAAAAGATATACTTGCTCTCGAGGCGGTTCAGAGAAGGTTCACTCGGTTGATTCCGGAGATGAGGGGGTTGACGTATGAGGAAAGGTTGAGTAGGTTGGGACTCTACTCATTGGAGTTCAGAAGAATGAGAGGCGATCTTATCGAAACATATAAGATTGTGAGGGGGCTTGATCGGGTGGATGCGGTGAGGATGTTTCCACTGATGGGTGAGACTAGAACTAGGGGGCATAATCTTAGAATAAGGGGCTGCCCTTTCAAAACTGAGATGAGGAGAAACTTCTTCACTCAGAGGGTAGTAAATCTATGGAATTTGCTACCCCAGAGAGCTGTGGAAGCTGCAACATTAAATAAATTTAAAATGGAGATAGACAGTTTCCTAGCAGATAAGGGAATTAGGGGTTACGGGGAGAGGGCAGGGAAGTGGACGTGAGTCTAGATTCGGATCAGCCATGATCCTATTGAATGGCGGAGCAGGCCCGAGGGGCCGTATGGCCTACTCCTGCTCCTACTTCTTATGTTCTTATGTAAACTGCTAGGACATGTTCTAAAAAAGATCGAATTTTGAAGATGATATAGTAATGAGCATAATTTCTCGAATTTCAGCTCTCTCAGGTGCGATGGGCTGAGTGTGTGCTGTAAGATTCTATGGGGGAGAAATTGGGTGAGTAGCGCCACTTGTTAGCGCCTAAAGAGGCAGGCAGTGGCTGTAGCGCCACTGGCTGCGCCTCCCGCGATATTGAGTTGGGGCGATAATGGTGGCGTTAGCCTTTTGCGCTGCGCCGCCACCGATGATGTCATCGGTGTGCGCAGCGCCCCATTCGTGACCCGTTGACGATATTTGGTTGCGAACGCCGCAGTTGCGCCGTTCGCTACCTACGCCCGGTTCACGGGGCCTTACTCTGCCGGCAGCGGCGCAAGTTAAGGTGGAGGTGCGGGGCGGCCGCCTTTTTCGGCAGCCGCCTGCCAGCACCTCTGTCCCCGGCCTCCTGACACCCCGCCCCGCCCCCCCCGCGGCATTGCCGGCTGTTTCCCGAGAGCCCGGCACTTCTCCTCAGTGCTGGGCTCTTTTGCCGGCATTCGCGATCGGGGATCGCGCTGTTGCAGGCCCCTCCCCCTTAACAATGGGAGGAAGGGCTGCAGTACCGCAGCGTGTGGCGCTGCGGCACGTTGCGCTGCGATATTCAGTTTCAACGCCCTAAGAGGGACGCGGAGCGCCTCAAGCCTCGCCCCGTCTCCCTCTAGGGGCAATGAAACTGAATATCGGACGATCGCTGAAGACTCGAACGCTGCGCTAAATCCTGCGCTCAGGCGAACTTGGTGCCAGTTTGGCGCCTCAACCCAATTTCTAGGCCTATGATTCTAATTACGGTACATCAACAATTATTCGATTCCATGTGACCAAGCTCTCTTAGTCCATTCCTTTTTCAGCCCAGTCAGAGGTGCAGTACAGTTCTGAGGGCTGATTTTGTGATGCTGCTCTCCCAGCACGTGGATTGCAGAATTGGATGGGGAGCTTCATACGCTGTAGATTTTGAAACCAGAAATAATTCGGAGCTTTTTGAGGCGCAGAGCAAGCCTCGATACATTTTCAACAACCATGCAGATTTGGGCTGCCAACTCTGGTTGGACAGATTCCTGGAGATGTCATCACGTGACCTTCTGCTTCGAACCGCCCCGCCCCCACACTCCCACCATTGGTCACCCGACATGTCCATACTTGCAGCGCACCGCCTTCCCGCACCAATTGGAAAGCGAATAGACTCTATTATCCAATTGCTTGATTCTTGGCTGTCGGCGAAACAGCTTTTCCAGCTGCCCCCCCCCCACCATGTCCAATATTTTAATAACTAGCAAACAAAAGTGTAAAAAAAAAATTTTTTTAATGCCCCTATGAATTTTCTCCTGGGTTGTTTGCAGCAGTGCCTTGGAGACTGGTCTTTAATTCTTGGAGACTCCAGGGCAATCCTGGTGGGTTGACAAGCGTAATGCAAATGCATTGTAATTGGTTGTGTGTCAAATTTCATGACTTGGGAGGGTCTCCTCCCATGGGTACCGTTGCTCACCCTTCTTCTTCTTAGGCAGTCCCTCGGAACCGAGGATGACTTGCTTCCACGTTAAAAATTAGTTCTCAGGTGACTGATGAGTCCAATGCGGGACCTACAGTCTCTGTCACAGGTGGGGCAGACGGTGGTTGAAGGGGCGGGCGGGTGGGGTGCTTGGGTTGACGTGCGCTGCCTGCGCTTGGCTTCTGCTTGCTCCCGGTGAAGAGACTCGAGGTGTTCGGCGCCTTCCTGGATGCTTCTCCTCCACTTTGTGCGGTCTTGGGCCAGGGATTCCCAGGTGTCGGTGGGTATGTTACACTTCTTCAAGGAGGCTTTGAGGGTGTCCTTGAAGCGTTTCATCTGCCCACCTGCGGCTCTCTTGCCGTGCCGGAGCTCCGAGTAGAACGCTTGTTTAGGGAGTCTCTTATCGGGCATGCGGACAATGTGACCCGTCCATCGGAGTTGATTCAGTGTGATCAAAGCTTCGATGCTGGGGATGTTAGCCTGAGCAAGAACACTGACGTTGGTGCGCCTATCCTGCCAATGGATTTGCAGGATCTTGCGGAGGCAGCATTGGTGGTACCTCTCCAGTGCTTTGTGGTGCCTGCTGTACATGGTCCATGTCTCTGAGGCATACAGTTGCTCACCCTACACACAAACTGGCCTGCTGTTTAAGAGCTGTATTCTTAAAATGTTGGTTGGCAAGTTTGCAAGTTAGTTGCTTTTTACGTTGCTTTATCTGTATTTTTGTTGTTGCATCGCTTCTTGTTGCTGTTTGGGCCCTTTTTTTTGGCATCACAAGGCTTTTATTTACAGCATCAGCTGTAACTCAGTGGTTCAAGTCCCGCTCTGGAAACTTGAGCCATTAATCCAAGCCGGCAATTCAGCGCAGTACTGAGGGAACGCTGCACTGTTGGAGGTGCTGTCTTTTGGATGAGACGTTAAACTGAGGCCCCGTCTGCCCTCTCGGGTGGACATGAGACATTGCTGTTTGTGGGATCTTGCTATGGCTGCTGTGCTTCCTACATTACAACAGAGACTATACTTCAAAAGGCTGTAAAGCACTTTGGTACGTCCTGGGGGAAAGGCACAATATAATTGCAAGTTTTTTTTTCTTTTTATAAGCCCTTTCTCCTACAACAGTCTTACTTCCAGCTGCTATTTCACATAGCAAGGAACAAGAGCAGGAGGAGAATTCTTTTGGGGGCTTCCAATGGCACTTCTAGATTTGAAGGAAGAGCATTAGATAAGACACGGCAGGTGCGACTGCACCTCGTGCACTATACATGCATGCGTTATGACCACAAGACACACTTTTACAGACCACCTTTGCTTCACAATTGAGACAGTCACATAGCTATGTGCCATCTCCTGGAGTCTGACCTAAATACAAGTTGTACCCCAGTGATGTCTCTTTCTGCAGATGTATTCGTCACTACTGCATTAAACCTTTATGTTACCAGGTTCTTAAAAGGCCCCCATCAATGATGTATCCCACATCAGTCAGACAGCTCTTGAGCTGCATCAAGCAAGCAACAGAGGCTTTATTTGCCAGGGGCAAATGTTCATTACTTTCCCTGTGGAACATAGGCATCGGCTGAACAGGGTTTTTTTTTGTATTCGTTCCTGGAATGTGGGCTTTGCTGGCGAGCCCAGCACTTACTGCCCATCCCTAATTGCCCTGGAGAAGGTGGTGGTGAGCCGCCTTCTTGAACCGCTGCAGTCCGTGTGGTGAAGGTACTCCCACAGTGCTGTCAGGGAGGGAGTTCCAGGATTTTGACCCAGCGACGATGAAGGAACAGCGATATATTTCCAAGTCAGGATGGTGTGTGACTTGGGGGGGAACTAGGAGGTGGTGGTGTTCCCATGCGACTGCTGTCCTTGTCCTTCTAGGTGGTAGAGATCGCAGGTTTGGGAGGTGCTGTCAAAGAAGCCTTGGCGAGTTGCTGCAGTGCATCTTGTAGATGGTACACACTGCAGCCACAGTACGCCAGTGGTGGAGGAAGTGAATGTTTAAGGTGGTGGATGGGGTGCCAATCAAGTGGGCTGCTTTGTCCTGGATGGTGTCAAGCTTCTTGAGTGTTGTTGGAGCTGCACTCATCCAGGCAAGAGGAGAGTATTCTATCACACTCCTGACTTGTGCCTTGTAGATGGTGGAAAGGCTTTGGGGAGTCAGGAGGTGAGTCACTCACCACAGAATACCTAGCCTCTGATCTGCTCTTGTAGCCACAGTATTTATGTGGCTGGTCCAGTTAAGTTTCTGGTCAATGGTGACCTGAAGGATGTTGATGGTGGGGGATTCGGTGATGGTAATGCCGTTGAATGTCAATGGAGGTGATTAGACTCTCTCTTGTTGGAGACGGTCATTGCCTACCACATGTGTGGCGCAAATGTTATTTGTCACTTATTAGCTCAAGCCTGAATGTCTTCCTGGTCTTGCTTGCATGCGGGCATGGACTGCTTCATTATCTGTGGAGTTGCAAATGGAAGTGAACACTGTGCAATCATCAGCGAACATCCCCACTTCTGACCTTATGATGAAGGGAAGGCAATTAATGAAGCAGCTGAAGATGGTTCGGCCTAGGACACTGCCCTGAGGAACTCCTGCAGGGATGTCCTGTGGCTGAGATGATTGTGCTAGGCATGACTCCAGCCAGTGGAGATTGTGCCCCCTGATTCCCATTGACTTCAATTTTTCTAGGGCTCCTTTATGCCACATTCAGTCAAATGCTGCCTTGATGTAAAGGGCAGTTACTCTCACCTCACCTTTAGAATTCAGCTCTTTTGTCCATGTTTAGACCAATGCTGTAATGAAGTCTGGAGTGGAGCTGTCTTGGCTGGAACCCAAACTGAGCATCGGTAAGCAGGTTACTGGTGAGTAAGTGCCGCTTGGTAGCACTATTGATGACACCTTCCATCACTTTGCTGATGACTGTAGACTGATGGGGCAGTAATTGGCTGGATTGGGTTTGTCCTGCTTTTTGTGGACAGGACATACCTGGGCAGTTTTCCACATTGTTGGATAAATGCCAGTGTTGTAGCTGTAGTGGAACAGCTTGGCTAGAGGCGCGGCTAATTCTGGAGCACACGTCTTCAGCACGACAGCCGGGATGTTGTCGGGGCCCATCGCCTTTGCTGTATCCAGTGCATTCAGCCATTTCTTGCTATCACGTGGAGTGAATCGGATTGGCTGAAGACTGGCTTCTGTGATGGTGGGGACCTCAGGAGGAGGCCGAGATAGATCATCCATTCGGCACTTCTGGCTGAAGATGGTTGCAAATGCTTCAGCCTTGTCTTTTGCACGCATGTGCTGGGCTCCACCATCATTGAGGATGGGATATTCATGGAGCCTCCTCCTCCTGTTAGTTGTTTAATGGTCCACCACCATTCACAGCTGGATGTGGCAGGACTGCAGAGCTTTGATCTGATCCGTTGGTTGTGGAATCGCTTAGCTCTGTTTATAGCATGCTGCTTCCACTGTTTAGCATGCATGTAATCCTCTGTTGCAGCATCCCCAGGTTCGCACCTGATTTTTAGGTATGCCTGGTGCTGCTCCTGGCATGCTCTTCTACACTCCTCATTGAACCAGGGTTGGTCCCCTGGCTTAATTGTAATGGTAGACTGAGGGATATGCTGGGCCATGAGGTTACAGATTGTGGTGGAATACAATTCTGCTGCTGCTGATGGCCCACAGCACCTCATGAATGCCCAGTTTGGAGCTGCTAGATCTGTTCTGAATCTGTCCCATTTAGCACGATGGTAGTGCCACACAACACGATGGAGGGTCCCCTCAGTGTGAAGATGGGACTTCATCTCCACAAGGACTGTGCGGTGGTCACTGCTACCAATGCTGTCGTGGACAGCTGCATCTGCGACAGGTAGATTGGCGAGGACGAGGTCAAGTAGGTTTTTCCCTCGTGTTGGTTCTCACACCACCTGCCGCAGGCCCAGTCTGGCAGTTATGTCATTCAGGACTCGGCCAGCTCGGTCAGTAGTGGTGCTACCGAGCCGCTCATGGTGATGGACATTGAAGTCCCCCACCCAGAGTACATTCTGTGCCCTCACTACCCCCAGTGCTTCTTCCAAGTGTTGTTTAACATGGAGGAGTACTGATTCATCAGCTGAGGGTACAGAACCTTTCCCAGGTGACAAGGTTTCCAAGAGCACAACACATCGTAGTTTGCCCAACTGGCCAGTAGGCTCCTCTGAAGGGATAACTTTTTGGGCTACCCCAGATCAGGCGTATTCCCCAGACATTCACCTTCAACTAAAGTTAGAGATAGTCGAATCCTATAAGATGCTTAATTGGGTCTAAAGGTCCAGACCATCTCTCCCTAAAGGAAAGGAACGACTTGAAGATGTTACCATCCTCCAAATAGCACTTTTAATAAGTTTAACTAGACTGTAACCTTCCGGATATTATGAGGGTCCGGAATACTCCCACAGAATTCTGCAACTCCTCACCAAGGAGTGTACAGAGATTGATTTCGCGAGTTTGATACAGAAGTACTCTGAGACAATTCTAAAATATATAGATTTATTAAAGAACCGACATGTAGTTAACAGCTGGTGATTCAGTCGCAACATTAACAGTTCAAAAACAAATATCTTATTCTCAGAGATCCTTATTCTCAAATCTTAACTTCGTTACATTTTTTACATTTCTACTTCTTATTCTTAATCCAGGATATCCACCAAAATCAAAATACCTTGATTACCCGAGACTCAAAGAGTTGTAGGCTTACAGAGTGGTTCTCTGAAGCTGAGAATCGCTTGCCCCTTCCAGCGACTTCTGTCTTCCTATTTGAAAGTTCTATATATTTTATACCCTTTTTTCAGTGGTATATCCTTTGCAGTTTTCTGCTGATGTAAGCTAATTATCTCTAGTCATCTTTCTGTTGACTTCTTTCTATTCTTACTGTCAATTCAGCTGTTAGCTTGCAGAATTCTGTCTGCTGTGTAGGTGTTCAAAACTTATATAAACAATGTGACAGTAGTTTTTTATTTGATGCCATTTTTACGAAGGGCTTCTATTCAATTCTTAAATCACCTTAGCTGGTTGTAAGCAGACTTCACGTCTCCTATGTGTTCCAAGTTCAATACAAAAACCATGTGATTGCTTGGTGCATCTAGTGATGTCATATCTACAAAGTCTTCTGTTTGTATCTTTTTACAACATGTAAATTAAAAACACCTAATTGTTTTCCTAGCCATCTCAATTGGTTGTATTACAGACTTATGTCTCCTGTCTTTCGTTTGATGCCATATTTATGAAGGCATATGGTTCTTTGTTTCTGTCTCCCGACGTGTTGGTTTATAACACCTTAACATTATACCATTGTGCTTGTTCATGTGCCTGTTTACAAAGTGTTTGTTTAAAACAATTTTACTGGGTAAATCTTATTGTGTTCTTTCTAAAGCTCAAGACTTTCTGGAAGCTCCAACCCTTCAATAAGGCCATTGTTTCAGTGTCAATAACTAATTCCCATTTCAAAAGCTTATATGGTGTTCACAGCTTTGTGTTGACAACTCATCTCAAAAGCCTGTATTCTGTTTACAGCTTGTGATTTTGAGGCTTTTAAATTTTTAAACCCAGTTTTCATGTTTTAATAAAGTCAAAATTCCGTTCCTAGGATGGTATATCTCTTGGAATATGGCTCATTCCTTTACACCTCCTGTGCTATTACCACTTGCCACCACCTCCTTACCTGTGCACTCTTCCTCAACCAGTTCTATCTCATGAAACTCAATAACTATATCCTCTGAGCTATGTTAAGCTGTATTGGCGCTTTTGAACTTTGTTGCTAGGGTTGCATGATGCAGGATGCTGTGTGGTCTGCCAGTTTGGACTTGAAATTTATGCTGTCTTGTCATGCATGATTGAAAGTAGTCTTGAGAGGCTGTAATTTGAAGGAGCACATGTACAGTATTGAACAGATGCCAAATGTCAGTAATACAGTCTGCAGCTAGCATTTTGTTTGAATGCTTTGATGTGTGAAACCATGGAAGATGTGAATGTGCAAAGGTTTTGAAGTGTACCTTGATCTTGAATGCGTGCCCTGCTGAGAAATGGGCAATGACAAACCTGTAGGTTTGTGTGAGGGCTTGCAGTAAATGTGTATCAGGCTGATGGGTAATGTTAAATCCGTGAATTTTGATGTATGGTGTCCTTCAATAAATCGACAGAGACTGCAGAGGAACAATCAACAGGTGTTTACTGGATGACGGTTACTCTAAAACTAAAGTACAGATCCCTACTCAGGGTTTATATACAGGTGTGGTCACTGCCGGTATTACAGTATACAGGAGCTGTAAAAAGTAGTTCTCCCCTTAAAGGTACATACACTACAATTCCTCCCCTTTTAGATTAACAGTACCATAACATTCATTTAACAATTAACACTTTTAACATGCAACATTAACTGCAAATAGTCCATTTATAAATTCAGTCTTTGGGGCGGCTTCCTGATCCTTTCTGGACAGTGCCTTTCCTGAGTGTCTTGCTCTTGGTGCGGAGGCGATTCTGGCCCCCTGTCGTCGGTTGGTTCATCAGCTTCCGATGCTACTGTTTCTGGGGTAGATGCTACCTGTATGTCGGGTTCATCACCAGGTACGCGAGACCTGGGGTTGACTCGTTCCTGTGACTCTAGGATCTGGTCGACATGGCGTCTCACAATGTTCTCCCCACCATCCACTGTGTACATTAGTGGCCCCTGCCGTGTGCATATCGTTCCTGGTTGCCATTTCTCTGTTCGGTAGTCGTGGGCCAAGACTGGTTGCCCTACATTGAAGCTCCTTGTTGGCTTCTCATTGATGTGCTGGAATTGCTTATTCTCAACATCTCTTCGTACATTTGGTCTGAGCAAATCCAGACGAGATCTCAACCTTCGGTTAAAGAACATCATGGCCGGGGTCTGGTTGGTGACTGCATGTGTCGCATTTCTGTAGGCTAACAGGAAATTGTCCACCTTATGCTGCAGTGGAATGTCGTCATCGCACATGGCCCTTACTGCTTTTTTAAAGGTTTGTACAAACCTCTCAGCCAATCCATTTGTGGCTGGATGATACGGGGCGGATGTGTAATGCCTTACCCCATTCCTTTTCATAAATCTTCGAAACTCTTCGGACACAAACTGTGGTCCGTTATCAGAGCAAATCTGCTCTGGCAAGCCGTTCCTGGCAAGTATGGTCCGTAGGACTGCAATAGTTTTCTCCGTGGTGGTGGAGGACATTTTGATCACCTCAGGCCATTTTGAGTGCGCATCCACGGCTATTAAAAACATTGAGTCCATGAATGGACCAGCAAAATCAATATGCACCCGTTGCCATGGAGATGAGGGCCACTCCCATGGGTGTAGAGGGGCATGTGGTGGTGCATTTTGGACCTTCTGGCATCCTGAGCAGCTCTTTGTCAGGTCCTCGATTTGCTGATCGATCCCCGGCCACCACACATAAGCCCTAGCAAGGCTTTTCATTTTCACCCCTCCCAGATGGCCTTCGTGAAGCTCATTGAGCACTCTCTCCCTTAACTTGGGTGGAATTACCACTCGGGATCCACACATCAAGGTCCCCTGGCATACTGACAGCTGTTCTCTTCTGGATGAGAATGCTGGCAACAGTGAGTCGCCATGTGCTGGCCATCCCTTCACCGTCAAATCATATACCCGA
Source organism: Somniosus microcephalus (assembly GCF_052327205.1). Classification (NCBI taxonomy): domain Eukaryota; kingdom Metazoa; phylum Chordata; class Chondrichthyes; order Squaliformes; family Somniosidae; genus Somniosus; species Somniosus microcephalus. The sequence goes on along the minus strand of NC_141001.1, from coordinate 98,843,187 downwards.
GACAGTGTCGGGTCATTTCGGGTCTCCTTCTCTATACCAGCGTTAGTTACTGGCAAGCATTCAATTATAGTTGAATGAAATATTTCGACAGGATCCACTGCTGGTGCTTCCTCCGCAGTAGGCAGTGGCAGGCGTAATAGCCCATCAGCGTTTCCATGCTGTTTCGTGCTCTTATACTCGATTTCATATTGGTGCGCCCCTAGAATAAGGGACCATCTTTGTAGCCGTTGCGCAGTCATCACCGGAACGCCCTTCTTTGGATTAAAGATGGAGACAAGTGGTTGGTGGTCAGTCAGCAAGGTGAACTTCTGCCCGTGCAGATAGTGGTTGAACTTTTTCACTCCCCACACTAGGCTGAGGGCCTCCCTGTCAATCTGGGCGTAGTTATGCTCGGCTGAGGTTAGTGACCGAGACCCAAAGGCTACTGGCCTCTCCGAGCTGTCCGGGAATTTGTGCGACAGCACCGCTCCAGTGCCATAGGGTAATGCATCACACGCTAACTGAATTGGTAGTGCTGGGTTGAAATGAGCCAACACCTCTTTTGATGTGATCAATTCTTTGCACTTCTGGAAAGCTCGTTTACATTCATCTTTCCACTTCCATGGTACCCCCGTTTGCAGTAGGGTGTTCAGTGGGTGTAGTACTGTAGACAAATTTGGCAAGAACTTATGGTAGTAGTTCACCAACCCGAGGAACGACCTCAGTTGTGACACATTTTCCGGTGCTGGAGCCTTGACTACTGCCTCAATCTTTTCAGGGGACTTATGTAACCCCTCTTCATCAATAACGTGGCCACAATACGAGATCTGCTTCTGGAAAAACTCGCATTTGTGGCGATTAGCTCGGAGCCCATAATCATTCAATCTAGTGAGCACCTGCTCCAGGTTGGTGAGGTGATCACTGTCATTTTCGCCCATGACCAGGATGTCATCCAAATAACACTGGGTCCCTGGAATCCCTTGCAGGACTTGATCCATTGCCCTTTGCCAAATAGCCGGAGCTGATGCTACCCCGAACACCAGCCGGTTGTATTGGTAGAGACCTTTTATGGGTGTTGATCGTGAGGTACTGTTTCGAGGCTTCTTCTACCTCCATTTGCAGGTACGCCTGGGCCAGATCAATCTTAGTGAAGCATTTCCCTCCAGATAGCGAGGCGAAAATATCTTCAATCCGCAGAAGCGGATATTGTACAGTGTGAAGGACTGGGTTCACTGTCGCCTTAAAGTCCCCACAGATGCGAACCTTCTTTGGTTCCCCAGGCGTATTACTCAACGACCTCTTCATTACAGGAACGATGGGTGTAGCCCACTCGCTCCAGTCCACTTTGGATAGTACTTCTTAACGTTCCAAATCTTCCAGCTCTGCTTCGACGGCTGGGCGGAGCGCATAAGGTACCGGTCTGGCCTTAAAAAAAACTTTAGGCTTGCATTTTCCTCTATTTTGATCATCGCTGTTATGCCTTTTAGTGTTCCGAGTCCCTCCTGGAACACTTCTTGTGCGTCAGTTAGCATTTTTGACAGTCGTCCAGGTGTGACGTCGTCATCCTTTTTGGCATCTACAGTCAGTGCTTGTATGGAATGCCAATCTAGCTGTATCTTCCGGATCCATTCACGTCCTAGTAGTGGTGGCCCTCCATCTGGCAATACATATAGGTCCATTTTTGGTGTTTCCTTGCCGTTGTATATCACATTCACCCTTATTTTTCCTTTGGGGTAGACTTTTTGCCCCGTGTACGTCTTCAAGACAATCTCTGTATCTCTCAAGGGTATATGTGAGAATAGCTGCTTGTAGTCCCTTCGGTTTATGACTGTTAGGGCTGATCCTGTGTCCAATTCCATTTTCACTTGGACTCCGTCTATCTTGAGCGTGACCCAGATAGTTTGGTGATCCTCCATTTTGATTACATTATGTAGTTTCAGACAACCCAGCTCCTTGCTTCCAGAGTCTGTATCACTTTTCTGTTCATCTGAACTACTCTCCGTCACCTTATGTACCTTTTTGTACTTCTCCTGTGGAGATTTCTTGCTGCTGGTTTTCTTTCCCGACCTGCAGACACTTGCTATATGTCCTACTTTTCCACACTGTCTGCACACTTGGTCCTTGAACCAACAATCCTTATGGTCGTGTGTTGTTCTGCCGCAGCGATAACACTTCACTGCTCCATATGACATTTCATTTGTGCCATATTCTTGCAGTCTCCGTTGTATCTCTGCAGCGCCCCGTGCGGCTGCTTCGTGTGATACTGCCATGCTGAAAGCCTTGTCCAGCGTAAGATCCTTTTCTGATAGAAGCCGTTTCTGGGTTCCTTCACTTTGAAGCCCACATACAAACTTGTCCCTTAAAGTATCTGCTAGTCCCGTTCCAAACTGGCAGTGTTTCAATAGTTTGCGCAGTTCCGTTAAATACTCAGCATTACTTTCATCTTTATGCTGGTTCCTTTTGTGAAACTTAAATCTTTCTGCTATCAGCAGCGGTGTGGGGTTTAAGTGGTCCTGTAGGATTGCCACTATGCTTTCAAAATCCTTTTCCACTGGCTTCTCTGGGTTTACTAGGTTTCGCAGTATGCCGTACGTTTTTGCACCCATGGAATTCAACAATACCAGTGCTTTCCTGGCATCTGGCACTTCATTCGCCTTGCAGTACACTTCTACGCGTTCTATATATGTTGCCCAATCTTCGACTTCATTGTCGAACGCTGTGACACTGCCACTCTTCGGCATCCCTGGGTGTGGTTAGACTGGCTAAAAATGGCGTCTCCCGCGCTCTCCCTTCTTCTCCACTGGCTCAAAATGGCGTCTCCCGCGCTTCCTTTCTTCCCCCGCGGACGCTGCTCAGCGCTTGAAACCCCGGCCGCGCTCTGCGCGTTTTCCCCTCTCTCGTTGACGCTGCTCGGTCTTCAACCCTGGCTGCGCCCTGTGCGCTTTACCCTCTCTCTTACCCCGTTGACGCTGCTCAGCCTTTTTCTGTGCCGTCGGTCGGCTCCAGCCGCTGCTGTCCGGGAAGGGTCTGCGCCGTACCTGCTGCCAGCCCGCTGCACTGGATCGTCGCGACTGGGGAGCCAAGCCCAGCTCTCCACAGCCTCCTCTGCGATGTTCAAGTCCTCTCCGGATGGTCGACGCCCGCACTGGTGGAATCGGCCTTCTTCTACAGAGTTGCAGGTAGGTTCGAATCGACTCGTCGCCAATGTTAAATCCGTGAATTTTGATGTATGGTGTCCTGCAGTAAATCGACAGAGACTGCAGAGGAACAATCAACAGGTGTTTACTGGATGAAGGTTACTCTAAAACTAAAGTACAGATCCCTACTGAGGGTTTATATACAGGTGTGGTCACTGCCGGTACTACAGTATACAGGAGCTGTAAAAAGTAGTTCTCCCCTTAAAGGTACATACACTACAGGTAACAGTTTGTGGTATTGAATCTTGGGCCATCTACCTACCTCTGGGGAGGGTGCCCTGAGTCACATATAGGGCAAACCCAATTTGTACCCACCTTGTGCAGCAGCACTTCCACTTTTGCCAGGCATCAGATGGGCACAAAACCAGAAAATGCTGGAGATACTCAGCAGGTCAGGCAGCACTTGTAAAGAGAGAAACAGAGTTAACGTTTCAGGTCGATGACCTTTCGTCAGAACTGGAAAAAGCAGGAAATGGAACAGATTTTTAAGCAAGTGTGGGGGCTTAAAAATCTGTTCCATTTCCTGCTTTTTTCCAGTTCTGACGAAAGGTCATCGACCTGAAACGTTAACTCTGTTTCTCTCTTCACGGATGCTGCCTGACCTGCTGAGTATGTCCAGCATTTTCTGTTTTTATTTCAGATTTCCAGCACCTGCAGTATTTTCTTTTTGTATCAGATAGATACAGGTGGAGGGAGTGCAGCTCTGCCACTTGCCCACATCATGCCTCCTTTCAGCCTTGCCATTCATTCTCGCTTCCTCACCTGCAATTCCATGCAGCCTTTGCAAAGGCTTTCAGCTGTTTGCAACCTTTTTTTGTCCTTTAAAAAGAAGACTCACTGTGTTTTTGTGCCCCGATCCACTTTTTATTAAGTGACCAGAATCTCTTCAACTTACAGCGGCAGCCTTTTACCTTTTGTAAACTCCTGTGATTTCCTGCCACTGATCCCACTTAATCACGCTTCCTGTGCAAGGCGCCAGTAGCACAGGGAGCTTATTTGATTTAAACACAAGAGCAGGTCTTGCAGTATCCGATGAGCCCAGCTGCCAACTTTGTCAGCACACACAGTGGCACAGGTGGCACTTCCGCCAGGGTGACAGGGTCAACACTCTAGATAGCACAAAGTTAGATGGCATTCCTTGTACAGTAGATGGAAATAAAAACATACTCAGCAGGAAATAACCTTATTTCCACCCGACTGATACGACCGACATGGTTTGATGTGGTTGGTGCATTAAAGGACTGTAACTGTGCTGACCTTACATCAAGCTAGCCAGCCAGTGACTATGAACTTGAGCACAGCGTAGGATAGTTCAATTTTGAGCCAGAAAAAGCCCAATTCGATTCCTCTAGGCAGCAACAATGACAGATGAGGGATTCATTTGTCAGATCTGATAATTAGTGAGCCTGAATGTACCGAGTGTAATCTGTTTCTATCTGGATGAGAGTGCGGCCAATTAGCTGCCTCCTGTAGTAGCCGCCCACTTCTATAACCCCCTCATGAAACCATCTGGAGAGCCTGAGTTAGCTGGGTATCCTACTCTTGTGAAGTGTGAAGGATATGATCTACAGACCCTTGTTCTGTGCCTACCCAGAATATGCAGTGGTGTTCAGACATTGTTCCGTAATATACTTCCCCTTGCATTCTCATGTGCTCTAAATCTGCGTTAGAGGGCTGATGTTTCATTATAATTAAATTGAAATGCAAATCACAATTTTGGCAGAAATTACAGCAAAATACAACTGTGTGAATGGGACTTTTGTGTCTTTTGTGTTGACTGAGCACGAAGTGATGCTGTGTGTTGAATTCCCTGTCTATAATGTTCTCAGCACACCTACTGTTGTGTAAGGTAAATTGCATCAGGAGCCCCTGTTGGGACTTGCTACTTGCCAAACCATTTAAAATGACCTGAGCTGTTTAAGAAACAGTGAGCGACTTGCGCGCGCAGTGAAAGTGGCTTCAAAATAGGCCACGAACAAAAAGCCTTTCTGATTCTAGTAACCATTTAAACAAATTTGTTCAGCTCCCCTCGGAGTAGAATTAGTCACAGTGAACCTTGAGTACGTGTGATGGAGGACTGTATGCGTAGTAATTGTGTGGATGTGCTGGTGTGTGCTGAATAAACTTCTGTGCCTCAATTTTGAGAGTGATGAAAAATAAATTGCAACTAATGCATAGGAACAGGAGTGGGCCGTTCAGCCCCTCGAGCCTGTTCCTCCATTCTGTTAGATCATGGCTGATCTGCACCTCAACTCCATTTACCTGCCTTTGTTCCATATCCCTGATACCCTTCCCTAACAAAAATCTATTCATCTCAGTCTTTAAAATTTCAATGGACCCAACAGTTACAGCCTTTTGGGGTAGAAAGTTCCAGATTTCCACTATCCTTTGTGTGAAAAAGTGCTTCCTGATTTCACTCGTAAATAGCCAAGCTCTAATTTTAAGATTGTGTCGCCTTTTCTGGATTCCCCCCACCAGAATAAATCATATCTCTCCATCTACCCTATCAAATCCCTTTATCATTTTAAACCCCTCGATTAGCTCACCTTTCAACCTTCTAAACTCAAGGGAATACCACCCAAATTTATGCAACTTGTTCTCATAATTAAACCCTTTAAGCCATTCTGCTGAATCTGTGCTGTACCCCTTCTAAGGCCAATATATTCTTCCTGACATGCAGTGCCCAAAACTGAACGTTAAACTCTAGATGGGGCCTGACCAAGGCTCTGTACAACTGAAACATAACTTTCTCCCCTTTATAGCCCAACCTCCTTGAGATAAAGGCCAATGTTCCATTAGTCTTTTTGATTGCTGCTTTGGACCTGTGCATTAGGTTTTAGTGATTTGTGTGCATAGACACCAAAATTCTTTTGCTCCTCCACAGTTCCTAGTCCCTCCCCACTAAGAATATATTCAGATTTTTCTTTCTCAGACCAGATGACCTGACATTTCTCCACATTGGGCTCTAGCTGCCAAGGTTTTGTTTACTTTCCTTCCTGTAATGGGATACCCATATGGGTTCCAATTGCGGCCTAACCAACGTCTTGTGCAACTTCATTTTCTTGCTTTTACATTATGTGTCGCTATGTATAAAACCCACAATTTCATTTGGCTTTTTTTTAATAGTCTTTTCTTTCTGCACTCCCACCCTTAATGATCTGTGTATCTGCACCACGAGTTACATGGAGTATTTTTTTTATTTGTTTATGGGATCAAGGCGTCACTGGCAATGCCAGCATTTATTGCCCATCCCTAGTTGCCCTTGAGAAGGTGGTGGTGAGCTGCCTTCTTGAACCGCTGCAGTCCATGCGTGTGGTGATGGTACTCCCACAGTGCTGTTAGGGAGGGAGTTCCAGGATTTTGACCCAGCGACGATTAAGGATCGGCGATATACTTCTAAGTCAGGATGGTGTGTGACTTGGAGGTGGTGGTGTTCCCATGTGCCTGCTGCTCTTGTCCTAGGTGGAAGAGGTCGCGGGTTTGGGAGGTGCTGCCGAAGAAGCCTTGGTGAGTTGCTGCAGTGCATCTTGTAGATGGTACACACTGCAGCCATGGTACGCCGATGGTGGAGGGAGTGAATGCCAATCAAGCGGGCTGCTTTGTCCTGGATGGTGTCGAGCTTCTTGAGTGTTGTTGGAGCTGCACTCATCCAGGCAAGTGGAGAGTATTCCATCACACTCCTTACTTGTGCCTTGTAGATGGTGGAAAGGCTTTGGGGAGTCAGGAGGTGAGACACTCGCCACAGAATACCTAGCCTCTGACCTGCTCTTGTTGCCACAATATTTATGTGGCTGGTCCAGTTAAGTTTCTGGTTAATGGTGACCCCCAGGATGTTGATAGTGGGGGATTCGGTGATGGTAATGCCATTGAATGTCAAGGAGAGGTGGTTGGACTCTCGCTTGTTGGAGATGGTCATTGCCTGGCACTTCTGTGGCACGAATGTTACCTGCCACTTATCAGCCCAAGCCTGAATGTCGTCCAGGTCTTGTTGCATGCGGGCATGGACTGCTTCATTATCTGTGGAGTTGCGAATGGCGCTGAACACTGTGTAATCATCAGCAAACATCCCCATTTTTGACCTTATGTTGGAGGGAAGGTCATTGATGAAGCAGCTGAGGATGGTTGGGCCTAGGTCACTGCCCTGAGGAACTCCTGCAGCGATGTCCTGGGGCTGTGATGATTGGCCCCCTACCACCACAACCATCTTCCTTTGTGCTAGGTATGACTCCAGCCAGTGGAGCGTTTTCCCCCTGATTCCCATTGACTTCAATTTTACTAGGGCTCCTTGATGCCGCACTCAGTCAAATGCTGCCTTGATGTCAAGGGCAGTCACTCTAACCTCACCTCTGGAATTCAACTCCTTTGTCCATGTTTGGACCAAGGCTGTAATGAGGTCAGGAGCCGAGTGATCTTGGTGGAACCCAAACTGGGCATCAGTGCGCGGGTTATTGGTGAGTAAGTGCCGCTTGATAGCACTGTCGATGAAACCTTCCATCACTTTGCTGATGATTAAGAGTAGACTGATGGGGCGGTAATTGGCCGGGTTGGATTTGTCCTGCTTTTTGTGGACAGGACATACCTGGGCAGTTTTCCACATTGTTGGATAGATGCCAGTGTTGCAGCTGTACTGGAACAGCTTGGCTAGAGGCACAGCTAGTTCTGGAGCACAAGCCTTCAGCACGACAGCCGGGATGTTGTTGGGGCCCATAGCCTTTGCTGTATCCAGTGCGCTCTGCCGTTTCTTGATATCACGTGGAGTGAATCGAATTGGCTGAAGCATGGCTTCTGTGATGGTGGGGACCTCGAGTGGAGGCTGATTTGGATCATCCACTCAGCACTTCTGGCTGAAGATGGTTGCAAACGCTTCAGCCTTGTCTTCATATTCAACATAGAAACAGGCCAATCAGCCCAACTAGTCTCTGCCGGTGTTTATGCTCCAGATGAGCCTCCTCCCACGCCTCTTCATCTCACCTTATCGGCATATCAAATGTTCCTCTCTCCACTGATGCTGCCTGACCTGCTGAGTGTTTCCAGCATTTTCTGCTGTTATATCAAATGTTCCCACAGTTTCACAATCTTACCATTTAGGTCATACTTTCGCTGTTCTTTTTCCCAGAATGTTTGATATGTTTCTTTGCCCTGAGCTGCGTCTGCCCAAATCCTTTGCTAACCTAAATCCTTCGATAATCGCAAACCTCCTCCCAATTTGCCATGGCTCGCAAACTTGATATTATCGACAAACTTGAATATCATTTCTCATCGAGCTATGTCTAAGTCATTTACATAAATAGAGAACAAAAATGGTCCCAGCTCACATTACCTGCATCTGGCTGACCTGCAAAACATTCATTTACCCCCTACTGTTTCCTTCCTGGCACCATGCATTTACATTCCCTTTAATTTTCGTAATAGGGGGTCTTGGGTTGCATCTTAGACCTTCTGAAGATCCACATTTGTTGCAATCACTTTATCTATGGAGTCCTGAAAAAAAAATCAATCAAATCAGTCAAGCACAACTTGCCTTTTACAAATTGATGCTGACTGTCCTTGATTAGCCCATGTCTACCAGGGGTTCATTGATTTTATTCTGTATTCTAGACGTTTACCAACCACTGAGGTAAAGCTAACTGGCATATAAGGTCCTGGCTTATCCCTTTTGTCTTTCTTCACTGAACAAAGTTATGACATTTGTTACAATCTGGTTCTTTGGTAGAATACCCATTGTGGTTAGTGCATTTGCTATCTCTTTTCCGACCGCCTCAGTAATCTGGAATGCACAACCATCTGGGTCTCGTGACTTTTCTATTTTTAATTCCATTAACTTTTTTCTGAATATTTATCTCCAGTAATGACTCTTTCACAACCTTCTCAGATACTCCTCCAGTTTTATTTTCACCTTCCGCAGTAAAACCTGATGTGAAATATTAAGCACCCTCACCATTCCCTCACTGTTCACATTGGGCTGGATTTTGATACTGGAGGCGTGTAGGAGGCGGGACTACAACTTTTGGGGTTGTAGTCCTGCCTCCATCGAGTTGTAGCCAACCCACGCGATTTTCACTTGATTGACCTTGTTGAGCCCGCCCAGCGGGCTCAGCAGGCCAATTAAGGACCACGCGGCAACAGGTGACGTCACAGATTGACATTTCATTTGTCGAGCTTTTGACAAATGAAATATCAGCGTTTGACAGCTCTTTGAAGCTGTCAAACACTGACAATCTGTACTCCAAGTTAATTCCTTCCTCTCACGATGATTTAGCGATCCCTCCAGAAGAGAAAGCTGAATGCTGCAACTTTTGACAGCTCGCGGCCATTCTGCTTTCTGTGCCGGTGAGATGAGGGACTCCCGAGACCTGAAGGAAGGAAGGCTGTAAAGGTAAGTAAAACTTCTTTAAACACTTTACACACACCAAACACACTTACCTCTGCACTCATGCACACATCACTCACCTGACACCTCGAACCCTCCAATCCCTTCAGCCCGACGGTCCGCCTCGCTAACTTGGCGTGGTTTGGAGCCATCGGGAATCCCACACTTTAGGGATAAAAATAGGGATTAGGCTAAAAACTGCCTGTTAAGTACCTGTTAACAGGCAGTTAATTGGCGCTAATCACCTTCCCGCCTCCAGGAGGCGGGTCCCAGCACAGGTCTGGTATTCGCGTCCTTTGAAACTGGCATGGGGGCGGGTTGGGGCCGGGATGGGTTTGTGCCCCCCAATTTTGTGATTTTAACCCCCCACACGCCTCCAATCCCGCCTCAACATAGAAACATAGAAGCTAGGAGCAGGAGAAGGCCATTCGGCCCCTCGAGCCTGCTCTGCCATTCAATGCGATCATGGCTGATCATCCAAGTTCAGTACCCGATCCCTGCTTTCTCCCCATACCTCTTGATCCCTTTAGCCTTAAGAAATATATCCAACTCCTTCTTGAATATATTTAATGAATTGGCCTCTACTGCCTTCTGTGGTAGAGAATTTCACAGGTTCACCACTCTCTGGGTGAAGAAATTCCTCCTAATTTCTGTCCCAAAAGGCCGACCCCTTATCCTTAGACTGTGACCCCTGGTTCTGGATTCCCCGACCATCGGGAACATGCTCCCTGCATCTAGTCTGTCCAGTCCTGCCAGAATTTTATAAGTTTCAATGAGATCCCCTCTCATTCTTCTAAACTCCAGCGAGTACAAGCCCAATCGACCCAATCTCTCCTCATACGTCATTCCTGCCATCCCAGGTATCAGCCTGGTGAATCTTCACTGAACTCCTTCCATGGCAAGAATATCCTTCCTCAGATAAGGCGACCAAAACTGCACACAATACTCAAGATGTGGTCTCACCAAGGCCCTGTACAACTGCAGCAAGACATCCTTGTTCCTGTACTCAGACCCTCTCGCTATGAAGGCCAACATACCATTTGCCTTCTTAACCGCCTGCTGCACCTGCATGCTTATCTTCAGCGACTGGTGCACAAGGACACCCAGGTCTCGTTGCACTTCCCCTTCTCCCAATCTATTGCCATTCAGATAATAATCTGCCTTCCTGCTTTTGACACCAAAGTGGATAACCTCACATTTAACCACGTTATATTGCATCTGCCATGCTTCTGCCCAATCACCCAACCTGTCCATATCATCGTGTAGTTTCTCGGCATCCTCCTCACAGCACACACGCCCACCCAGCTTTGTGTCGTCTGCAAATTTGGAGATATTACATCTAGTTCCCTTGTCTAGATCATTAATATATATTGTGAATAGCTGGGGTCCAAGGACCGATCCCTGCGGTACCCCACTAGTCACTGCCTGCCACTCGGAAAAAGACCCGTTTATTCCAACGCTTTGCTTTCTATCTGCCAACCAGTTCTCTATCCAAGTCAATACCTTGCCCCCAATCCCATGTGCCTTAACTTTACACGCTAATCTCTTATGTGGGACCTTATCGAAAGCCTTCTGAAAGTCCAAATACACCACATCCACTGGTTCTCCCTTATCTATTTTACTAGTTACATCCTCAAAAAATTCCATAGATTGGTCAAGCACGATTTAACTTTTGTAAATCCATGTTGACTTTGTCCGATCCAGTCACTGTTTTCCAAGTGCTCTGCTATTACATCTTTTATAATTGACTCTAGCATTTTCCCCACTACCGATGTCAGGCTTACCGGTCTGTAATTCCCCGTTTTCTCTCTACCACCTTTTTTGAATAGTGGGGTAACATTAGCTACCCTCCAATCCATGGGTACTGTTCCAGATTCCATCGAATGTTGGAAGATGATCAGCAATGCATCTACTATTTCTAGGGCCACTTCCTTAAGTACCCTAGGATGTAGATTATCAGGCCCTGGGGATTTATCGGCCTTCAATCCCATCAATTTCCCTAACACCATTTCCCTACAAATACTGATTTCTTTCAGTTCCTCCCTTTCATCAGACCCTATGTTCCCCGACATTTCTGGGAGGTTATTTGTGTCCTCCTTTGTGAAGACAGAACCGAAATATGTATTTAATTGGTCTGCCATTTCTTTGTTCCCCATTATAATCATAATCATAATCAACTTTATTGTCATTGTTCGTGCACAAGTGCAGTACAACGAAATGTAGGCTTGCGGCTCCCGAGAGTGTACATTTAGATTAAGACATTTAAACATTCAACATTCATTTGGCTTGTAATACATTAACATAAACATAACCATAATAAAGTGCATTGGCAGATGTGCAGGCTTTAGAGTTTATTTGTGGAGTTCAGTAGGATGACAGCCCTTGGAAAGAAGCTGTTCCTAAATCTGGTCGTTCGGGTGCGAATGCATCTGTAGCGTCTCCCAGATGGCAGGAGGGCGAACAGACTGTGGCTGGGGTGGGTAGGGTCTTTGATGATGGTCCGTGACCTCCGTAAACAGCGTTTCTGGTATATGTGCTCTATGGTCGGTAGCCGGGTGCCGGTAATGCGTTGGGCAGTTTTGACTACCCGCTGCAGGGCTTTCCGGTCATAGTAGCTACAGCTGCCATACCATACTGTGATACAGTTCGTCAGGATGCTCTCTATTGTGCAGCGGTAAAAGTTAGAGAGGATCAGGGGTGACAGGTTACATCCCTTCAGCCTCCTTAGGAAATATAGGCGCTGCTGGGCCTTCACCAGAGAGGAGGTATTGAGGGACCAGGAGAGGTCTTCCGTGATGTGGACTCCGAGGAACTTAAAGCTGTCCACCCTTTCCACCACAGCCCCATTGATGTGGATGGGGGTGTGACTTCTGCCTTTAGACTTCCTGAAGTCCACAATGATTTCTTTGGTTTTCTTGATGTTAAGGGCCAGGTTGTTATCGGCGCACCACTTCACGAGATGCTGGACCTCCTCCCTGTAGGCTGACTCATCGTTGTTGGTGATCTGGCCTACTACCGTGGTATCATCTGCAAACTTGATGATGGTGTTGGAACCATGAACAGCCACACAGTCATGGGTGAAGAGGGAGTAGAGGAGGGGGCTCAGCACACATCCTTGTGGGGCCCCCGTGTTCAGGGTCGGGGGGGGTGGTGGTGTGGTTACCTAATTTGACAGATTGGGGTCTATTTGTTAGGAAGTCCAGGGTCCAGTTGCAGAGGGAAGTGTTCAGGCCAAGAGTGTGGAGTTTGGTGGCCAGCTTGTTGGGCTTCCCCTGATTCTGACTGCAAGGGACCTACGCTTGACTTCACCAATCTTTTTCTCTTCACATATCTATAAAAGCTTTTACAGTCAGTTTTTATGTTCCCTGCAAGCTTACTCTCATATTCTATTTTCCCTTTCTTAATTAATCCCTTTGTCCTCCTTTGTTGAATCCTAAACTGCTCCCAATCCTCTGGATTACTGCTTTTTCTGGCCAATTTATGTGTCCTCTCCTTGGATCTTATGCTATCCCTAATTTCCCACGGTTGAGTCACCTTTTTTGTTTCATTTTTATGCCAAACTGGGATGAACAAATTCTGTAGTTCATCCATGCGGTCTTTGAATGTTTGCCATTGCCTAGCCACCGTTAACCCTTTGAGTGATATTCCCCAATCAATACTACCCAATTCGCGCCTCAGACCATCATAGTTTCCTTTATTTAAATTCAGGACCCTAGTCTCTGAGTCAACTATTTCATTCTCCATCTTAATGAAGAATTTGATCATATTATGATCGCTCCGACCCAAGGGGCCTCGTACAACAAGATTGCTAATTAATCCTTTCTCGTTACATAATACCCAGTCTAAGATGGCCTGATCTCTAGTTGGTTCCTTGACATATTGATCCAACGGCCCAATGAAAATCGAGCCCATTGTCTCTAAGCGATCTGACCCTTTCTTTACAGCTCATGTAATTATAAAAGCCCTTGTTATTCCCCTTTATGTTGATCTCCAGGTGTCTTTAATGCACCCTTTTAGCAATCCTAATTTACCCTTTTTATACCTTTTTATATTGCTTATAGTTTTCTGCCATACTATTTATCATATGTCTGCTTTTTTTCCAAATCTCATCTCTATTTACCTATAGAAATCCTCCCTTTGATGTGCCCTCTTCATTCCTAGTTGGAATGTATTTAACCTGTACCTTATCCATCTTGAATTTAAATATCTTCCACTGCTAGTCTGCTATTTCATCTGCTATTTCATCATTAGGTTTTTTCTTCCCAACCAATGAAACTGGGCCAGGTGCCCTTTCATCCCACTGTTCAACACCTTTCTCTTGGACTCCTTTATCTGTTTCCAATATAAATTTGATTCGGTTGTGGTCACTATTTCCAAAGTGTTCTCCTACATTTAGAATTACGTAGAATATACAGCACAGAAACAGGTCGTTCATTCCAACCAGCCCATGCCGGCGTTTATGCTCCACTCGAGCCTCCTCCCATCCTTCCTCATCTAACTCTAGCAACATAACCTTCTATTCCCATCTCCCTCATATGCTTATCTAGCCTCCTCTTAAATACATCTATACTATTTACCTGAACCACTCCCTGTGGTAGCGAGTTCCACATTCTCACCACTCTCTGGGTAAAGAAGTTTCTTCTGAACTCCCTATTTGATTTCTTGGTGACTATCTTGTATTGATGGCCTCGAGTTTTGATCTTCCCCCCACAAGTGGAAACATTCGTGTCTACTCTATCAAACCTTTCATAATTTTACAGTCCTCTATTAGGTCACCCTTCACCCTTGCCTTTTCAAGAGAAAAGAGACCCAGCCTATTCATCCTTTCCTGATAGGTATAACCTCGCATTTCTGGTACCATCCTTGTAAATCTTTGTTTTACTCTCTCCAGTGCCTCTATATCCTTTTTATAATATGGCATCCAGACATGTACACAGTACTCCAAGTATGGTCTAACCAAGGTTTGATAATTTCTCTACTTTTCAATTCTATCCCTCTTGAAATAGGTGGTGCTTGTTTTTTTTTATGGCCTTATTAACCTGCATCGCCACTTTTAGTGATTTATGTATTTGTGCTCCAAGATCCCTTTGTTCCTCTACCGCTTTTAGATTCTTATTTTCCAAGTAATATGTAACCTCCTTTTTCTTACTGTGTTTTTGATTCCAAATTCTAAATCGTTAATATAAATTGTGGACAACTGTGGCCCCAGTACTAATCCCTGTGGGACCCCATTTTCCACCTTCAGCCACTCTGCATAGCTCCCCTTTACTCCTACTCTCTGCTTTCCATCTTACAGCCAGCGAGCTATCCATTCTGCTAATTGTGTCCTGACTCTGTATGCTCTGACCTTATTAATTAATCTGGAATTAATGAATAAGGTCAGAGCATACAGAGTGTGGTACCTTATCGAAGGCCTTTTCAAAATCTAGATAAATTACATCTACTGTATTACCCTTGGTAACTCTCTCTGTTACAGCTTCAAAGAATTCAATGAGGTTGGTCAAGCAAGACTTTCCATTTTGAAATCCATGCTGACTATTCATTATTATATTTTTGGTTTCTAGATGTTCTTCTATTTTCTCCTTTAGTGGGGATTTCATTATTTTTCCTACCGCGGATGTTAAGCTGATTGGTCTACAGTTCCCTGGATATGTTCTACCTCCCTTCTTAAATATAGGTATTATGTTAGCTATCCGCCAGTCCTCTGGCACTACACCTTTTTCTAACAATTTATTAAATATGTGTATTCATGCCTCTGCTCTCTTTTCCCTAGATTCTTTAAAAATGAGCGGATGTAATCCATCCGGACCAATGGTTTTATTCTCTCTGAGTTTGATTAGTTTATTTAATATTTCTCTTTTTATTTTAAATGTGGTTATATCATTTCTAGTCTTGCTTCTGATGCAATATCCACCTGATCTGTCTCCCTGGTAAATACTAAAACTAAGTCATTGTTCAACATTTCTGCCATTTTGCTGTTGCTGTCTATGATTTTATCCTGTCCATCCCTTTGTAGCCTTTATTCCCATCCCGACTTTCCTTTTTTAAATTTATGTGCCTGTAGAATATTTTACTATTTTGATTTAGGTTGCTTACTTGTCCTGATTCTATACCTCGCACCAGATTTAGCACTGCATCCTTCATTGTTGGATGTATAATACACTGAACAAAAAAAAACAGACCACAAACTTTTATCTTATCCCAGACTGCCTTAGGATTGTTCTAGTCCATCATAATTACACCCTCGCAGCTGCTGCAAGCCTTTCTACAATGTACACCCAATATGAGAATAGATTCCTTGCTACCTAGGCAGATTCTGAACATTACCATCAATAAGAGTTTCCTTTTCTCCATCTGAAATCATGCCTCCCTGTTTTCATAAAGTCACAGGGGGAAAAATTCAGTTGGTAGTGCCACCTGTTAGCGCCTTAAGAGGGCGCTAAGTGGGGCGCAAACCAACTAGCGCCCGGGCACGGCGATATCTGTGCCTCTCGCGAAATTGACCGGACATTTTGCGATGGCGCTAAACACTACCGCCACGATCTCCTGCGTCAGCAGATCGTGACGTCAGTCGAGTGCGCAACGCCCCGGTAGCGCCCCGGACTGGAAATTGAGTGGCGCCCCCTGCTTTAACGCCTGCCGCTAGCAACGACAGGTTGAGGGGAGCGTTTTGCAGTCGAGAAGGGACTGGGGGAGCACTATTTAAAGGCGACCGCTTCCTGCCTTTTTTTGTTGGTGACATTTTTGCACCATGCATTCTGAGAGAGAGAGAGAGAGAGCGACTTCTGGAGAGATTCTACATTGTGTGAAGGAGTTTTGGGTACTGAGCAGCACTTTGCAGGTTCATTTTGATTTGCCCTTGTATCTATTTAGAAGAGACTGTGGGGGCTGCACTCTGAGCTCTTTCCCTGGGTCTCGCCATTGTTCTTTCCAGCAGATTTGATGTACAGGTCTCTCCAGGCCGAGACTCAAGGCTGCAATGAACAGGATGTAGATGGAGACCAAGATAAACCCTCCCCTTTAAGATAAAAACAGAAAGTGCTGGAGAAACTCAGCAGATCAGGCAGCATCTGTGAAGAGAGAAACAGAGTTAACGTTTCAGGTCGATGACCATTCATCAGAACTCCCCTTTAAGAATTGGCCGGTGCCAGTGTGTCTGTGTTCCATTGCTGACTGACATCACATGAGCTTCGCCAGCGCTGTGAGTTAGCGCCTCGCTCCTTGGCCTTTGCGCCTTAAGACAGATGTGAAGCGCCTGATTTAGCGCTCCAATCACCTCCAGGGGCGATAAAAGCCAAGTTTGCAGTCGGAGGCGATAATTAGCGCCAGGCGCTAATCTTTGCGCCCGGCCGATAATTGTGCCCCAAATGGGGCGATACCGAAATTCTCCCCCATAGAAACATAGAAGATAGGAGCAGGCGTAGGCCATTCGGCCCCACTAGCCTGCTCCACCATTCAATGAGATCATGGCTGATCATCCAAATTCAGTACCCTGTCCCTGCTCACTCCCCATATCCCTTGATCCCTTTAGCCTTAAGAAATATATCTAACTTCTTCTTGAATATATTTAATGAATTGGCCTCAACTGCCTTGTGTGGTAGAGAATTCCACAGGTTCACCACTCTCTGGGTGAAGAAATTCCTCCTCATCTCTGTCCTAAATGGCTTACCCCTTATCCTTAGACTGTGACCCCTGGTTCTGGACTCCCCCGCCATCAGGAACATCCTTCCTGCATCTAGTCTGTCTAGTCCTGTTAGAATTTTGTAAGTTTCGATGAGATCCCCTCTCATTCTTCTAAACTCCAGCGAGTATAAGCCCAATCGACCCAATCTCTCCTTATACGACATTCCTGCCATCCCAGGTATCAGTCTGGTGAATCTTCGCTGCACTCCCTCCATGGAAGAACATCCTTCCTCAGATAAGGCGACCAAAACTGCACACAATACTCAAGGTATGGTCTCACCAAGGCCCTGTACAACTGCAGCAAGACATCCTTGCTCCTGTACTCGAATCCTCTCGCTATGAAGGCTAACATACCATTTGCCTTCTTAACCACCTGCTGCACCTGCATGCTTACTTTCAGCGACTGGTGCACAAGGTCACCCAAGTCTCGTTGCACTTCCCCTTCTCCCAATCTATTGCCATTCAGATAATAATTTGCCTTCCTGTTTTTGCCACCGAAGTGGATAACCTCGCATTTATCCACATTATACTGCATTTGCCATGCATCTGCCCAATCACCCAATCTGTCCAAATCATACTGGAGTTTCTCGGCATCCTCCTCACAGCACACACGCCCACCCAGCTTTGTGTCGTCTGCAAACTTGGAGATATTACATCTAGTTCCCTCGTCATTAATATATATTGTGAATAGCTGGGGTCCTAGGACCGATCCCTGCGGTACCCCACTAGTCACTGCCTGCCACTCGGAAAAAGTCCCGTTTATTCCAATTCTTTGCTTCCTGTCTGCCAACCAGTTCTCTATCCAAGTCATGCAGCACAGAAGGAGGCCACTGTACCTGTGCCGGCTCTTTGAAACAGCTACCCAATTAGCCTCACTACCCCCGCTCTTACACCATAGCCCTGTAAATTTTTCCTTTTCAAGTATATGTCCAATTTCTTGATCTCTCTTGAAAAATTTATAACTGAATATTTAGTTCCTGAGCTTGTGCTGGCTAAAGCCAAGTTCCTGCCTGAATCAGGGGAAGAATATTTTTGTGGTTTAGATTCTTTGACTATTTCTAATGCTTTAAATATTTGTATATAAATACTTGCAACCCTGATTTGTTTTTTTCCCTTCACTGTCCTCCAGAATCTCCTATTGAAAGAAAGTATAGAAAGACTTGCATTTATATAGTCTCTTCCATGACCACCGGACGACCCAAAGTGCTTTACAGCCAATGAAGTACTTTTGGAGTGCAGTCACTGTTGTAATGTAGGAAATGCAGCAGCCAATTTGTGCACAGAAAGCTCCTACAAACAGCAATGTGATAATGACCAGATAATCTGATGTTGATTTAGGGATAAATATTGGCCAGGACACCAGGGATAGCTCCCCTGGCTCTTCTTTGAAATAATGCCACGGAATCTTTTATGTCCACCTGAGAGAGCAGACGGGGCCTGGGTTTAACGTCTCATCTGAAAGACGGCACCTCAGACAGTGCAGCACTCCCTCAGTATGGTACTAGAGTGTCAGCTGAGATTTTTGTGCTCAAGTCTCTAGAGTGGGACTTGAACCTACAATCTTCTGACTCAGAGGCGAGGGTGCTACCAACTGAGCCACAGCTGACACTGTAATTTGTGCTAATTAAATGTCTCTCTACCCCCTCTAAGCTTGCAATTTAAGCCTGCTTTGTCTTTTCATGATACTTGTTCTTGACCCCTCTCTCCCATCTGCTGAAAGAAAACAATTTAAGACCATAACGGAAAAGGCTGGGTATGCGGATGAAATGTGGCTGACTAGCTAAGTCAGTACTTTGCACTAGTTTTAAACCTATGAATCCAATGAGGCAGTCGAGGGTAGGTGTGCAGCTAAAGCTGCTTCAATAGAAGCAACTGCGGAAATGGTCTTGGCTAAGGTTAAAGCACTTAAAGCTAATAGTGTAGCTGAACCCACTTCCATTTACCACAGAGTGCTAAAGGGAACTGACTCACATATTCATTAATTCATTGAGGTCTGAGCTGCTCTTCATGGATTAGAGGGAGGCTCATGCGGCCCCATTATTTATGGGGGAAGAAAATAGATTCTGGGAATTATCGACTCACGAGTCTGACATTGGTTATATGGAAGCTGCTGAAAAGTATTAAATGGGATATGATTTATGATCAATTGGAGACTTCAGCAGTTATTGGGAATTCCCAGCATGGCTTCAGGAAATGTAGGCCCTGCATCACTAACCTGATTGAATTACAAGTATAGTGGCTGATGGCACTCCTGTTGATGCTAAGTACCTAGATTTCCAAAAAGCATTTGATAAAGTACCATGTAGAAAGATATTGGATAAAATTAGATAACATGGCATTATTGGACAGATGTTGTCTGGGATAGTTAAACTGGTTGAAATCTCTTTGGCAGAGGGTTGTTGGGAATGGATTTAAATGGGGTCTGGTCATGAATTGAGTTCTACCAGGCTCTCTGGTGGGTCCATTGTCATTCATCATTTTTATTAATGGTTTAGATGAGAGCATCAATTCCTTAAATTTGTGAATGACGTGAAAATGTGCATGGTGGAAGTAATTTAGATCAAATTTAGAGATTGCCGACCGATTTAGACAAGTTATGAGAATAGGTCAAATGTCATGCGTTTGGGGTTGAGAAATACCTTGCATGCTTATGGTATGCAGCGGGTATTCATTAAGTGTAACAAATCAAGAAAGACTTGGGGATAGCAGTTGATCATTTTTTTTTAAGTTGCACGGGCAGTGTGAGGTACCTAATAGGAAAGCAAATAAGGGTATTTTTGGGCCATTAGGTATAAAATGAAGACAGTACACTTGGGCTGTATAAAGCTTCAGCACATCCGCACGTGGACTATTGTCTCCAGGTTTGATCACCCCACACATGTGAAGTACATCGTGGCTCTGGAGAAGGTGCAGAAGTGGATGGCCAGAATGATACCTAGATTTCGGGCTCTGAGCTATGAGGAGAGGGTCGAAGAGTTGTTGCTGTTTTCTCTAGAGATATGTAGGCTTGGAGGGGAAATGATTAAGGACTGGACTCTGTCCAGTTTTATTGGTTCTTTTAACTGAATGAGGATGGTAGAACTCAAGTGCATGTGTATAAAATCTGCAGGAAAAGAGAACACGGATTGTAAGAGGTGGTTACCCTGCAGCTAGACTAGTGAGGCAGAGGGAGATAATGGGAGCACTCAGGTGGAGCCAGTGCAGGAGACCTCTGGGAGTTGCGAGTTATCCAATAGGTATACTGTGCTAGATACCTAGAATGCAAACAAGAAAGGAGTGAAATTGCACGCAGCACCACAGTACCATGAAGCAAGTCGTTAACCAGTGTCCTGTCACACTCGATAGGCTTAGAAAACCAACTGCACCTCAGTGTCGAACTCCAGCTCAGGGCAAGGTGTACTTACCCAGACGCCTTCTCTCTCTGTCAGCCTCTTGTACCTCATCCTGCGCAGCATTAAAATGGAGACAGCATGGTTTTCTTAGAGGGTTTTCACATTTAAACTGTACCTATTTTTAATGTTACATTACATTCAACAGTTTTTTTTGCAAAATAACTCAATCCATAAACAGTGATTTTAGTAGGACTGTGGGATAACAATCGTATTTATTAGAATTTAGCCTCCCTTGGTCTCTCGCGAGTGAGATTCATTTCTGGAACTGGCAACTCCATTAATATGACTGATGATAGCAAATGTTAACTGTTCATTCCATGAGGCTCTCTTTTTGGATTGATTAACCTGGAGTAATAGTCCATAAAGTGTGTGATTTTTTTTGCCCCCCAGCCATATAGGCGAATACAATTAGAAGCTATTTGCTTCATGCACGTAAAGAACTTTTCAACACATAACCACTAATCATTACTTCATGTTCTAATCATTACTGTTATTATTGTTGTTAGCTTTAACTCATTCATACAGCAAGGGAACTTGGACTTCCAATGTCCAATTTTTCAATTTTACTCAATTGTCAAAACAGTCTCCACTAATGATTTGACAATAATGCGCTTTAATAAATAGCCTCTGTATTAGTCTAAACTTAATCGCATTGCAACTCACTGACATGTAAATATTTTTAACTCGAGTACAATTTGCTATCGGTGACGAGCGATGAGATCACTTGCTGATACTAATAAAATTAAGGACTGCTTCAACATTTTGAATGCCAAAAAGTCAGAGAATTAATTTAGCCCAGGCCTATGAGGATTTATTATTAATGACCTTTAATAAGGGCTTAACTTGCTTAATTGGAGACTCAGGAATGCTTAGCTCAGTGCTAAACATGGATGAATCATCCATGGACACCTCGACCTAACATTTCACTACTTTTTACTCATCTCTACTTTTTTGCTTAAGTCTGTAAGGAAAGGCATGTCGTTTCGGCCTTTGGAGAGGCTCGGAAGCCCTCGCCACCTGTTGGCAAGCTTTGGCCAGGCTTCAGGGAAGGACACAGAGCAGCGACTGGCGAAAGAGAAGAGAAAGGAAAGCAAAGATGTAGATATGAGACTTCAGGCAAGTGACAGAGGAGCCTACATAAGAGCATAAGAATTAGGAGCAGGAGCAGGCCATACGGCCCCTCGAGCCTGCCCCGCCATTCAATAAGATCATGGCGGACCTTCGACCTCAACTCCACTTTCCCACCCCATCCCCATATCCCTCGATTCCCCTAGAGTCCAAAAATCTATCTATCTCAGCCTTGAATATACTGAAAGACTCAGCATCCACAGCCCTCTGGGGTAGAGAATTCCAAAGATTCACAACCCTCTGAGTGAAGAAATTCCTCCTCATCTCAGTCTTAAATGGCCAACCCCTTATCCTGAGACTATGCCCCCTAGTTCTAGACACTCCAGCCAGGGGAAACAACCTCTCAGCATCTACCCTGTCAATCCCCCTCAGAATATTATATGCTTCAATGAGATCACCCCTCATTCTTCTAAACTCCAGAGTATAGACCCAATCTACTCAAACGCCTAGGGCCTGACCCCTTGTTTGATGACTGCTGAACTTGGTGATACGTGCGGTGGTTCTGAGGAAGGAGAGTCATTCTACAACCCCTGGAAGACAGCATTGCTGCATCCATGCAAGGAGCTGGAGCAAGGTTTCAGGTCGCAGTGAACTATTACTGTCACGCGATATGCCATTTCTATGTTGCAGGGAAGTTGCAAGTGTCCTCAACTCTATGCTGGACATACTGAAGGCAATTCCCCACAGTCAGAACCAGCTAGATGTGACAACGCCTGCACCTATGGTGGTGTAGTCAATTAGGCTCATAGCTTTCAAGAATACAAGCAAAGGAATACAGCATTGCAAAAAATCTTTTGAGAAAATGCTAGTTCAGGATAGCCATTTTATTCTTGTCCTTTTCTGTTTCAAATGGATACCATAAATGTTTGAGCCACCAATTCGATGTTGCTCTGTTTGTCAAGTTAAGGTGCTCTTTCTGCACCCCACCATCTTTCTTTTCCGTTGACTTTGCCCCATTGGCTGAAACGCTACCACCTGTTTTCTGGCACCGCCGAAAGTTACAGGAGCTTGACCAGTGCTATCTGTTTCTAGAAATGCTGTGAGATCATTAATTGTATGATAGAGATACATATTGGCCTGGATTTTGCAGTGAACAATGATGGCAAACTATCAGCGTTACTCCTCTGAAATGGACCGTAACTTCAGGGTTTAGCGCATGTCCATCTAAACGCGGAAACCCTGAAGTTGCAGTCAGTCATTCACTGCTCCGACACTGGCTGCGCTGTGGGGCCCCCCCGCCCCCCATAGCCGGCAATCTGTGAAATCAGTGGAACTGTCGAACACTTGAACATTTCCGCGCTAGTATCGCTGTTAAAACACCCCATTGAATGTTAAGCCACGTTGGAACAGGTGTAACTGGGGTTTTAACAGCATATTGACTGCAAAACAACCGTTCTGACCTTGAAAAACTAATTTTTATATTTGTGGAATATTACATTTCTCCATTATGATAAAAAGTACAATTTTCAAAAAAAAATGTTTTTAAAGTTTGTTTGTAATATTTCAGCTTCTACCTTAACCCCATGTGTATGTCACAATCTTTATTTTGCTCTCTGTAACATTTTTAAAAAGTGCAGATTATCAGTGCTTTTTATTTCCTGGTTTACTGTCTGAGATTGCTTCAGTGTGATTGGCTGCTTAGACAGCTTGATGATGTCACTGCTGCATCGCGCTAGGAACCCCCTATTGACGGTGCTACAATCAATTACACAGCGAGGAAGCGAAAGTTCTCGCTGCAGAGCTTGCGAGATCTCTGTGGGTGGCTTTCTTCGAGGTCAGCGACCATTGCCGTTGCTTTGCCGCAGACCACAAATTATGGGGCAATGTGTACATAACACTCACAAACCACAACGGAACAACCTTTTAAAAATCGCACACGTAGCAAAAAGAGACATTTCTAGTAAATCATTATTGGGCGAGTTCCACGACAGGCGGGCTCCATGTCGGGCGGTGATGGTAAAAATCTGCCCGTGTCGTTCTTAGCTGTATGTCCCTCGATTTAAAAATTGAAAAGCAAATTTTATTGAAAGCAAATGCGGCCAGTTTTCTTTTGCTTTTGTAAATACAAAGAAATAATCTTTACATTCATCAGGAGTCATAGCACGGGTACCAGTTTCATGCTTAATTAAGTAATGCCCCTGAGGTGACGTGAATTTTTATGATAAAAATCTCACATCTGGGTACAAGCAGAAATGTGTTGCAACACTGTATTCACAATATTTTCCTCTAGCAGGCAAAAATTTAACATTTCCCCCCTCTCCCCCGGCCCCAGCAGGATTGTGCAAATCCTCTAATAATAAAGTTCAAATCATTTACTGCAGTAATACTGCAGGTTCTGTTTGACTCTAGAATCTGCTTGCAGAGTGGCATCGGTCTGCAGACTTGAGTTATACTGCCCTGTTTCCACTGCACCAGGGAGGCCAACTCTGGTTGGACGTATTCCTGGAGGCTTCATCACATGACCTCCCACCTGCAACTGCCCCGCCCAAACAGCCATCCCCCCCCCCGCCCCCCTGCAGTATTGTTATAACTAATAAATGAAAGTGTTCAAAGAAAATGGAAAAAGAAAAATACAATGGCCCTGAAATTAGGATCGGGTGCTTGCCGCGCGTGCAAGCCCTCGATGTGCACTCACCCTGTGCGCCGACACCTGAAGCCCGGGCCTGCTCGCATTTCCTGTCACTGGCCCGGTTCAGATGTCGGCGCGCTGTGCTAACCTGATCCAGCGGCGTAGTTAATGCGATGTGCCGGCTGGGATCAGGTGAGCACTGTGCAGCCAATCAGGGGAGGGGAAACTCATTCATGAGTTTGAGTGTAAGAGCTGTCAAACTCATGAAAAGTATGGGCTGCCAAAACACTACTTAAACTTTAAATAAAATTTTGAAAAAACATCCCACTGATTATATTAACTATAAATAAGTTTTTAAAAATGTTTTAAACAATTAATCAATTTTTTGAAAAAAATAAATTTTTAAAAAATAGGGTCTAAAACTAAACTTACCTTACTGTAAATTCTTTAAAAATAATAAACCTGTGGAAAAAAAAATTCTAAATTGTACTAAAAGCCCACTTACCTGTAAAACTAAGTACTTACGTCTGGTTTTTCCACGCGTAAAAACCGGAGGCCTTTA
This sequence comes from Somniosus microcephalus, assembly GCF_052327205.1. NCBI lineage: Eukaryota > Metazoa > Chordata > Chondrichthyes > Squaliformes > Somniosidae > Somniosus > Somniosus microcephalus. The sequence goes on along the minus strand of NC_141001.1, from coordinate 98,818,307 downwards.
CACTCGGGCAACTCTGGGGGGAAAAAAAAAGGAATTTCACTGCGCACGCGCTGCCTGTGCAGTCGCACGCGTTCTGCCTCTTAACTCCTTGGGTCAGAGGACAGGAAATGCTGGTTTTTAGCGCATGTGCTGTGCATGCTGAAAACCGGCAATTCCTCCGGTCACACGCGTGAGTACCCCGTCCTTACTCACGCGTTGTGACAGGAATTACTGGGCCAATCTGATTTTATTTCCTCCCGGGTTGTATCGCAGCAATGCCCAGGAGATTAATCTTTAATTCCTGGAGACTCTGGGACACTCCTCGAGGGTGGCAACACTACACTACACCGCACTCTGCTCAAACAAGCTGTACCTCTCAGCATGCATGTTTAAGTGAGTGTACAGTGTTCCAGTCACCGCTGTTTGAATGACTGAGTCGAAACATATCAGACAAATCTTCCTCTCTTTCCACCCCCACCCCCCCGCCCTTCACCAACATCCACACATCAAAAATATTTATCTTTAGCCAAGCCTCGTCTGCACACAAGCAGGACTGCTATAAAACCCTGAGTGAAGCTTAACTTAACTCCTACTTGCTAGAGGGATCAAAGATCGCTTTGGGGACAGATACATAAAGCACTCTATCTAACTAATTCTGCAGTAATACAATTAATGCCATCACAATTTTAAGAATTGGTGATTACAGTAAAAGTAAGCTGTGACTCAATGTCATAAACCAAATGTAAATCATCTTTTTTTTGGCTGCCATCTTCTCATCCTGGCTTTGGCTAATCTCACATGTACTCTAATTTTCTGTTGTGTTACTGTATATATCTCTTTGCTTTGAAGTGTACTCTATGTAATTAACTGTTGATACACTTTATGTGATCTACTAATTAAATCAAAATAACTGAACCTTTAATCTTCCAACTTTTCATTCTTAAGGGCTCTCTTGACTTCTGAAGGCCTACTTGAGCCATTTGGCCTAATTGAGTCTTGACCCTGTATACCTGAAAAGCCTCACAAAGAAAATTCCTCCCTCAAGGGACATGACCAGTAATGACCAATTCAGCCACATGGATACATTACAAAGTCGGGGTTCAACTAAACAGATGCATCAGAAATTATATTATCACATTTTCAGTAGTTTTGACAAAAAAAAGACCTCCTGTAGCGGTTCGTGTACATCGCCACTAAATAAGAGAGTTTGACTTCGACGAACTATTAACAAGTTGTTTATTTAAAGGAACAGACTAATTACATCAGGTAAGATGGCAGGTAAGATGGCTGACTGTAGGAGCACCGTGGTGTAGGTCTTGTCCCAGCGGGGACTCCACGAGGACTGAGTTCACAGTCCTGTGGGGAGCGTGATGACGTCATCGCGTTTGTGTTGTGATGTCATCACGTTGTTCGCGTTTCCCGTGCTTAGGGCATCACGTGATGCGCGTCGTCACGTTTGCCCGCGCTTGGGGCAGTCACGCGACTGCGTCGTTGCGTCGCTGGCCATTGAGGCCGAGGTCGCAAGGCCGGGCTGTGCCGGTGCTTGCCGCGGGAGCAGAAGATCGCGTCGCTCCCGTCGGCTGGCCGATGCGGCCGAAGACGCTATGCCGGGTTGCGCCGGCGGCCGTCCTGGAAGGCCGAGTTGGGCCGGCGGCCGCCGCATGCACGTTACGTCATACGTGATGTCAGCATGTTAGGGTACATCTTAAAGGGGCAACGGCCCCAACAGGTAAGCTAACATATATAAGTAAGTTAAGTACATACAGTTAGGTAAGTTAAAGGGAATTATGTATATATCTATATGTAAGGGACAACCGGTGGTACCGCCACACTCCAATGATTTCTTTAATTTATTTATTTCCAGTGTCTAAATCAGAATGAGGAGAAATATTCTGTTAACAGTTCTTTCCAAAGTCACAATTCTAAACTGTTGGCTGGTATTTTCATGGTAGACATATGGTTTGGAAAATAAGAATCAAATGCCAGCTCTAAATTTGCAATTATTTTCACAGCAGTTTATTTTTTATTGCAGTGCTGTTTATTTTTCAGTCATATTCTTGAATGATATAGAGACCAACTTTGGCCATTTTATCAAAAAAGTAGACACAAGTAAAAAAAAAAAATAGTGAAATGTAGGGAGAAATTATAACTAGATGATTCATCCATGTTTATCACTGCTCCGAGCATTCACACACCCCCAAAAAGGCATTAAGAATGCTTGAGAAATGTGAGGGAAAATTTCAATTTTTGGTACGAAGGTCATATTAAAGGCCATTAATGTTGAACTTGTGAAGCATTCCACAAATTGAAAAGTTACTTACTTTAGCCCACGTGAGGGCTAGCATTAGATCTTGATGTGAAGAGAGATTTGGGAATATTACCACAGCAGTGTTGGAGTGAATAATTAAAGGGACTACATCAGTGTAAGCTGCTGTTGTTGTTCTTGCATACATCTTTAACAATTATGACTTTCCTTCGTTAAAAAGAAAAGAAAGACTTGCAGTTATATAGCGCCTTTCACAACCTCAGGACGTCCCAAAGCAATTAAGTACTTTTGAATTGTAGTCAGTGTTGTTATGAAGGAAACGTGGCAGCCAATTCCTGCACAGCAAGCTCCCACAAACAGCAATGTGATGATGACCAGTTCATTTTTTTTAGTGATGATAATTGAGGGATATATATTGAGAGTTATCTATATATGCCCTGTGCTGTTACTTTATAGTAATAGTTTGTAACCTTGTTGTCGTCGTCTTCTTCTTAGGCAGTCCCTCGGAACCGAGGATGACTTGCTTCCACATTAAAAATGAATTCGCAGGTGACTGATGAGTCCAATGTGGGACCTACAGTCTCTGTCACAGGTGGGGCAGACGGTGGTTGAAGGGGCGGGTGGGTGGGGTGCTTGGGTTGACGTGCGCTCCTTGCGCTGCCTGTGCTTGGCTTCCGCTTGCTCCCGGCGAAGAGACTCGAGGTGTTCGGCGCCTTCCCGGATGCTTCTCCTCCACTTTGTGCGGTCTTGGGCCAGGGATTCCCAAGTGTCGGTGGGGATGTTACACTTTTTCAAGGAGGCTTTGAGGGTGTCCTTGAAGCGTTTTCTCTACCTTGTCAACCTTGCTGTGCCCTTCGATGAGTTGTCCAACAACTTCTGTACTTCCAATTAGGTCCTCTGAATCATTGATAACTGAGAGTGCATTCATACTACAATTAAAGTAGTGGTGTGAAGTGGCTTGGCCCTGAACCATCACTGCAGTTACAGTGCAAATGCAGCCTGAATCATCCAACACGGGTCGACCTGACACCGCAGCTAATGTTGAGTGAGACTCCTTGGAAAGGACAGTCTCACTCTAATCTGTGTTGGAGTCAGTTCATGCCTTCACATCCAATTTACATTTCACAAGTATTTTTTAAAATTAATTCATGGGATGTGGGTGTCGCTGGCGAGGCCAGCATTTATTGCTCATCCCTAATTGTCCTTGAGAAGGTGGTGGTGGTGAGCTGCCTTCCTGAACCAGTGGTGAAGGTACTCCCACAGTGCTGTTAGGGAGTTCCAGGATTATGATCCAGTGATGATGAAGGAACAGCGATATATTTCCAAGTCAGGATGGTGTGTGGCATAGAGGGGAACTTGGAGGTGGTGGTGTTCCCATGCGTCTGCTGTCCTTGTCCTTCCAGGTGGTAGAGGACGTGGGTTTGGGAAGTGCTATCGAAGAAGCCTTGGTGTGTTGCTGTAGTGCATCTTGTAGATTGTACACACTGCAGACACAGCGCGCTGGTGGTAGAGGGAGTGAATGTTTAAGGTGGTGGATGGGGTGTCCATCTAGCTGGCTGCTTTGTCCTGGATGGTGTTGTGCTTCTTGAGTGTTGGAGCCACACTCATCCAGGCAAGTGGAGAGTATTCCATCACACTCCTGACTTGTGACTTGTGGATGGTGGAAAGGCTTTGGGGAGTCAGGAGGTGAGTCACTTACCACAGAATTCCCAGCCTCTGACATGCTCTTGTAGCCACAGTATTTATGTGGCTGGTCCAACTAAGTTTCTGGTCAATGGTGACCCCAAGGATGTTGATGGTGGGGGATTCTATGATCGTAATGCCATTAAATGTCAACGGAGGTGGTTAGACTTTCTCTTGTTGAAGACAGTCATTGTGTGGCGCGAATGTTACTTGCCAATTATCAGCCCAAGCCTAAATGTTGTCCAGGTTTTGCGGCATGTGGGCATGGACTGCTTCATTATCTGAGGAGTTGCGAATGGAACTGAACACTGTGCAGTCATCAGCGAACATCCCCACTTCTGACCTTATGATGGAAGGAAGGTCATTGATGAAACAGCTGAAGATGGTTGAACCTAGGGCACTGCCCTGAGAAACAGCGATGTCCTGAGGCTGTGATGGTTGACCTCCAACAACCACAACTATCTTCCTTTGTGCTAGGTATGACTCCAACCAGTGGAGAGTTTTCCCTCTGATTCCCATTGACTTCAATTTTATTCGGGCTCCTTGATGCCACACTCGGTCAAATGCTGGTGGTGACTGTGGCTTTGCACAGGCGCTACATGTGTGGAGTGTGATATTTGCATATTTAAGCTATCCTCCCCTGTTGCAAATTTGCTCACGTTGCTCCATTGCAGAGATTACCAGCGCTTGCAAGGCTTCATTGCTAAACTAGATTTTTTTCATTTGGTGCTGAGCCATTTTCACAAGGAACTGTGCGCAATAGCACACTCCGCAGGTGGATTACCAACCCTTTGGACAGCTATACTAGCTAAATGGCTCCTCCGCGGCTTGTGTTAAACGACTGTTACTGCAGCTGTGTCATGATTGGCTGCTGATTTTTGGTTGTGAGTAACAAAATCACATTCTCAGAAGTCGCACGCCACAAAGTCAGACATTCCTGCAATTTTGTCGGCTGTTTAGCCATTAAGGAGGTTAGGGCATTTCTCTTTTTTTCGAGAAAAATGTTGGGCTTTACTGATTCCAAAAACTTTTAGAGCAGCTTGGATTATCTAACTGTCAATCAAGAGTCCTTAATTAAACTTAGATTTTGATGTGATTTGATCAAGAAGGTCTCAGGCAAATGTCGAATCTATTCCCGAAAACTCATACAAAATGGAACAGAAAACAAAGTTGTGAAAAACACACTCAGACTGCTGATCATAGATGTCGCACCCGAACATTCGAGATGTTTTACACAGTTTTCTTCTAATTGCTCTTTGTTTGCAACACGTCATACATTCAATTTGAAGATACACTGAGGATGTTTGGTTTATGCATGAAAAATGACCTTCACAGAACAAAGCACCAGCTCCATTATATTTAGCTTGGACAAGCTGACTAATTTTATCACAGTGTTCTCTGCTTGAGCTCATCATTGCATTTGTCAGAAACATAACACCCTTGCATATGCTTTGGCCTTGGAATTACATGGTGAGATGATAGTTATGCACCCTTACTGCGCTCATCTTAAATTCCTCTCTCCGCTATTTTAGCAGAGGCACTGAAACATTTATTTTAAATGAGTTGATGGATCCACCAAGGCAGTGTAGAGAGGAATGCCACACCGACACATTAAGCGTTCAAAGCTATTATCCCACAGCCTAATTTCAGGGCCCTATAGAGTAACCTCATCAAACCCGGACCAGCAGACGACGACTGATCTCCCTGCCTGACATCTCCAACTTGCCAAAACTGCGCTGGAGTGTTATTTCTATGCAGATGGTTTCAGCTTCTGAAGAAAGACCAATGCAAATCCGACTGTTAATTCTCCTAGTGTTAACTGTGGCAAACATCTATTTTGGCAGAGGTTTTTTTTTAATGAGAATGTGCAATCAGTGCTAGCTCAACAGCATTTCAATGGACAAGCAATCTGTAATTACTTTTTAATAAAATAGACTGTACTGAATTCGAAAAGACAACTAGCCTAATTTAATTTTAGTGTACTCAATACTCGGGCAGTATTCTGCTGATCAGTTTATTACACTTTGACACCACATTACAGGGAAGTAAATTTGCCAGTTGTGTTTTGAGTGCATTCATTCTTGTAGCGCTTTTTTAACCTATGAAACTAACCACTCATTAATCAATCACAGAATCATGGAATCATAGAATGGTTTCAGCACGGAAGAAGGCCATTCAGCCCGTTGAGCCCGTGCCAACCCTCAGCTAGTCCCACTCCCCTGCCCTTTTGCCAGAGCCATGCAATTTTTTTTCCTTCAGATACTTATCCCTTTTGAAAGATAAGATTGAGTCTGACTCCACCAGCCTTTCCAGATCTTAACCACTCGCTGCGTAAAAAAAGTTTGTTTCTTACATCGCCTTTGGTTCTTTTGCCAATTATCTTAAATCTGTGTCCTCTGGTTCTCGACACTTCTGCCAATGGGAACAGTTTCTCTCTATCTACTCTGTCCAGACCCCTCATGATTTTGAACACCTCTATCAAATCTCCTCGCAATCTTTTCTGCTCCAAGGAGAACAACGCCAGCTTCTCCAGTCTAGCAATGTAACTGAAGTCCCTCGTTCCTGGAATCATTCTCATAAATCTTTTCTGCACCCTCTTTAAGGCCTTCACATCCTTCCTAAAGTGCAGTGCCCAGAATTGGACACAATACTCCAGTTGGGGCTGAACCAGTGTTTTATACAGATTTATCATAATTTCCACACTTTTGTACTCTATACCTCTATTCATGAAGCGCAGGCTTCCATAAGGCTTTTTAACCGCTTTCTCAACCTGCCCTGCCACCGTCAACGTTTTGTGCACATATACCCCCAGGTCTCTCTGTTCATGCACCCCCTTTAGGATTGTACCATTTAGTTTATATTTCCTCTCCTCATTCTTTCTACCAAAATGCATCACTTCACACTTTCCTGCGTTACATTTCATCAAACAATGTTCATTGTTTAATGATTGATGTTGGCAAATGTTTTCTCACTGACCCTAAACTGCTCAATAAGGCGGACTCAGACCAATTGAAATCAAAAATACCCATTCTGATTTACATGCTTTGGTAATACTTTGAATCAGGACAACTTGCCACTTGCCTGCGATTTCTTTCCATCCTCCGAAAGTGCACCGCAACTCTTTTCCTGGATATATATTACCCTGTCACATTAAAAGCCCCTTAACATGGTACATGGGCGCTTAATGATTCTTGTTGCAGTTCCCTTTCTCAGGCCAGAAAGAGAGAAGTTTGTCCGCTAGCTATTCTGCCACCACGGGCGAACACGGAAAGTCTTTCCCTCGGTGTCAGATCACGATAACGTTCAGTCTGAACTTAGCATTTCAACAAATTGACACAACCAGAAAGCGAATCATTTAAATACACTTAATAGATAAAAAGGACAAAACAGAGGCTCTCTCTTTTCGCAGATTGCATTAGAGACTTATAGGAAAAGGTCACTGACTCCATTATCTTGATTAGGGAACTGCCGCCACATTCTCTCGCTGGCATTTCATGATGAAAGAACAGAGATGTCCTCGGGAACATTGGATCAATGCTCTGAGATAATGGACTGTTGGTTGCTCTGTTTTTTTGCCTGACAGACGAGTGTTGCTTTCATCTATTTTTGCAAATTGTGTTCATTCGGAGACAGCAAATTTGCAGACCCAAGGTAAATGATTGAAAGGGACAATGGATCTGCATTGTAAACAAAATCAATGTAATCAAGCAAGGTCCTGCAATGAGCATTATTCTCGTCATTCTCACTGAAAGGTGTTGTATGGCAGTCCAAATAGCATCCTCTCCCACTGCATGATATGAATCATGACATTAAAGGCCTCCCTCCTACTTGGCTGTCTTGTGCTAATGATATTAATACGGCCATCTATCCTTTTTATTATGTCTCGGTCAGTCTACTTCAGGTTAGTGCACAGTAAGTTGAACAATAACCAAATGAAGATGGGCTTCATTGCATCTGTGGTACTCCCAAGTGATATGAGGAACTCACTGCATGAGGAGTAGCAAGAACTAACCCGTGCCCTATCTCTGAACAAGTGACCAATTTTAAAAAGAGGGTAGCAGCAGATAGATAAACTTGGTACTTAGATAGGATTACGTAAAATTACAACAGAGCAACAGGCCATTTGTTCATTCATGGGATGTGGGCGTCGCCGGCAAGGCCAACATTTATTGCTGCCCTTGTCCTTTTAGGTGGTGGCGGGCTTGGGAGGTGATATCAAAGAAGCCTTTGTGAGTTGCTGCAGTGCACCTTGTAAATGGTACACACTGCAGACCAAGCCTGAATGTTGTCCAGGGCTTGCTGCATGAAGGCACTGACCGCTTCATTACCTGAGGAATTGTGAATGAAACTAAACACTGTACAATCATCGGTGAACATCCCCACTTCAATTTTACTAGGGCTCCTTGATGTCACACTCGGCCAAATGCTGCCTTGATGTCAAGGGCAGTCACCTCTGGAATTCAGCACTTTTGTCCATGTTTGGACCAAGGCTGTATTGAGGTCTGGAGCTGAGTGGTCCTGGTGGAACACAAATTGAGCATTGGTGAGTAAGTACCGCTTGATAACACTGGCAACGACACATTCCATCATGTTTCCCGATGATTGAGAGTAGACTGATGGGGCAGTAATTGGCCGGATTGGATTTGTCCTGCTTTTTGTGGACAGGATATACCTGGGCAGTTTTCCACATTGTTGGATAGATGCCAGTGTTGTAGCTGTACTGGAACAGCTTGGCTAGAGATGCGGCGAGTTCTGGAGCACAAGTCTTCGGCACGATAGCCGGGATGTTGTCGGGGTGCCTAGCCTTTGCTGCATCCAGTGCGCTCAGCCGTTTCTTGATATCACGTGGAATGAATCGAATTGGCTGAAGGCTGGCTTCTGTGATGGTGGAGACCTCAGGAGGAGGCTGAGAGGGATCATTCACTTGGCACTTATGGCTGAAGATGGTTGCAAATGCTTTAGCCTTGCCTTTTGCAATCGCATGCTGGGCTCCACCATCATTGAGGATGGGGATGTTCATGCAGCCTCCTCCTCCTGATAGTTGTTTAATTGTTCACCACCATGGCAGGACTGCAGAGCTTTGATTTGATCCGTTGGTTGTGGGATCGCCTAGCTCTGTCTATAGCATGCTGCTTCCCCTGTTGAGCATGTATGTAGTCCTGTGTTGTAGCTTCACCAGGTTGGCAATTTTTTAGGTACGCCTGATGCTGCTCCTGGCGTGATCTTCAACACTTCTCATTGAACCAGGGTTGGTCCCCTGGCATGATGGTGATGGTAGAGTGAGGGATGTGCCAGACCATGAGATTATAGATTGTGGTGGAGTACAATTCTGCTGCTGTTGTTGGCCCATAGCGCCGCATGGATGTCCAGTTTTGAGCTGTGAGATCAGTTCTGAATCTATCCCATTTAGCATGGTGGTAGTGCCACACAACATGATGGAGGGTATTCTCAGTGTGAAGAGGGGACTTCATCTTCACAATGACTGTGTGATGGTCACTGCTACCAATGCTGTCATGGACAGATGCCTCTGCGACAGGTAGATTGATGAGGATGAGGTCAAGTAAGTTTTACCCTCGTTGGTTCTCTCACCACCCAGTCTGGCAGCTATGTCCTTCAGGACTCGGCCAGCTCAGTCAGTACTGGTGCTACCGAGCCACTCTTGGTGATGGACATTGAAGTCCCCCACCCAGAGTACATTCTGTGCCCTTGCTACTCTCAGTGCTTCTTTCAAGTGGTGCTCAACATGGAGGAGTACTGACTCATCAGCTGAGGGAGGGCGGTAGGTGGTAATCGGTAGGAGGTTTCCTTGCCCATGCTTGACCTGAAGCCATGATACTTCATGGGGTCTGGATTCAATGTTGAGGACTCCCAGGGCCACTCCCCCCCGACTGTATACCACTGTGCTGCCACCTCTGGTGGGTCTGTCCTGCTGGTGGGACAGGACATACCCAGGGCTGGTGATGGAGGAGTTTGGGACATTGGCTGAAAGGTATGATTCTGTGAGTGTGACTATGTCAGGCTGTTGTTTGACTAGTCTGTGGGACAGCTCGCCCAATTTTGGCACAAGTCCCCAGGTGTTAGTGAGGATGACTTTACAAGGTTGACTGGGCTAAGTGTGCCTTTGTCGCGTCCGAATCCGGTGCCTAGGTCGATGCCGGGTGGCCCGTCCGGTTTTATTCTTATTGTTTTTCTTAGCAGTTTGATACAACTGAGTGGCTTGCTAGGCTATTTCAGAGGGCAGTTAAGAGTCAACCACATTGCTGTGGGTCTGGAGTCAAGTATAGGCCAGATAAGGACAACAGATTTCCTTCCAGATGTTTTTTTACGATGATCTGGTAGTTTCATGCTAGCCTTTTATTCCAGATTTATTTAATTAATTACTGAATTTTAATTCCCCAGCTGCCATGGTGGGAACTCCTGTCTCCGGATCATTAGTCCAGGCCCCTGGATCACTAGTCCAGTAAAATAACCACTGTGCTACCGTTCCTGTATGTTGGTGTTTATCCTCCCCATTAGCAGTAGTTCTAAACCTATGTGCCCGCTGTGTTACCATATCTCTTTATTCTCCTTTCCTTCAACCACCGATCTAACCTATTAAATGTTGACGTGGTCTCTGTTTCAAGCTCTAGTAGTGCATTCCATAGCCTCACGGCCCTCTGTGTAAAAGGGTTTCTCCTGATCTCTCTCCTTAATATCTCGCATTTAATCTTATATCTGTATCCCCATCTTCTAAACCCCTAAGTCACTGGAAATAGTCAATTTCTATCTACTCTGTTGTATCCCTTCATAATTTTTATCACCTCTATCTCTCATTAATATCCTTTGTTCTAATGCAACAGCCTCAGTTTTTCAAGTTTTTCTTCATATCTGTAGTTCCTCATCTAGCAACTGAGTGAATTTGTGCTACACCTTCAACATCCTACCCATAGTGTGGAGCCTGTGGCCTTACTAAAGTTTTTTTTTAGATTTACCATTACTTCGACTTTGACATTCTATAGCTTTTGCCATAAAACCCAGTATTCTTTCAGCTTTTTATGGTCTGATCCACTTGAGGTGCTGCTTTTAATGTCTTGTGAAACTGAACCCCCAAATCCCTCTGCTCTTCCACATCACTCGGCTTTTATTTTTGTTACCAAAATGTGCCACTTCATATTTACTGATACTGAATTTCATTTGCCACTTTTTAGCCTTTACACTATCTTTTCAGTATCCCCTGCAGCTTCCTTTATTCCTCAGAATTGTTTACTATGCCTCCTGTTTTAACATCATCTGCAAATTTGGACAGCACTCCCTCTAGCCCTGTATCCAAATCATTGATGTAAGCGGTGAACAGAAGTGCTTCCAGAACACAACCCTGTAGTGTAGAAATTTGCGTATCTGGTAAACAGGATCGAGTGCAAATCAGTATGGTGGGTATATTGTGTTTAATTGGAGTTTAGGACGGAATATAACACGCTAGTTATACAGCAAAAACATACGACCATGACAAACTGCTGGTACCGGACCCGATCGGTCAGACGGCTGGCGTGCACGAACAACTCTTATTCGTTCTCCTTCTTGTCTCACGTGTGTCTCTCTCTTTCTCTGAACTGCCCAAGAGTGTTAGACTAGGGTCCGTATGGGTCCAAACTCTGAAGAGTGTTAGACCACCGTTTCCACTCTTGGGAGCCCCTTGCTCCACGGTCTGAGCTAAGAGTTCTTTAGCTCTTTTTATTCTCTTTTTAGGGGTGGGCCTGAGGTAGGATATGGACTGGACCATTTAACCTGTAGAGGTTCCCCTTAAAACAAGATGCTCAATGGCATGTTGAGTTCTTTGTCTAAACTTACCAATGAAGACCCTCCCTCAAGGGGTCTTCACAACCATTACACATGCTTTCTTGTTTATACATTTTGAAGGCCAGTCTACCTGGACCCTCTTATCTCATCCGGCCCTATCCCTCCAATGCTATAGGGGGAAAATTCAGTTGGTTGCGCCTCCCATTAGCGCCTTAAGAGGGCGCTAACGGGACGCAAAGCAACTAGCGCCCAGGCGCGGCACTGCCCATGCCTCCCGCAAAATTCAGTGGGAGGTTAGTGGTGGCGCTAACCGGTAGTGCTCTGCAGTGCTGCGGCGCTGGCGATGATGTCATTGGCATGCGCAGCGCTCCGCTCACGCCCCGGCCACGATCTTCGGGAGCGCCCCCTGACTTACCGCTGGACGCTATGTCCGACGGGGTCAGGGGGGTGTACCTGCGGCCGGGGAGGCGCAATTTAAAGGTGAGGTGCGGGGCGGCCACTTTTGTTGCTGGCCACCTGCCAGCACCTGCCTGCGCTCCCGTCCCAGACCTCCTGAAACGCCCCCCCCCCCCCGCGGAGTGCTGGCTGCGCTCCAAGAGCCCGGCACTTCTCTTGAGTGCCGGGCTCTCTTGCCTGCATTCCCGATCCCCGGGGGCCCAGCTGGGCCCCAGGTCGCGCTGCACAAGGCCCCTCCCCTTTAAGAAGGGGAGGAAGGCCTGCAATACCGTGGCACGATGTGCCGCAGTGTGTGGCGCTGCGGCACATAACACCGCAATATTGAATCACAGCACCCCAAGAGGGAATGCGGGGTGCTTCCAGTAGTGCCCCGCTTCCCTCTTGGGGCGCAACCACTCAATTTCCGGCGCGGGGACACTAATTTTTCCGGGGTGCTACTTTTAACGCCCCGACGAAGTTGGCGCTACTCAAATTTTAGCCCATAGCCTTTTATCCCATCCTGTCTTGTCCTCCCTGGTCCAGCCGTGCATGTCTCAGGCACAACCTTGGGCCATTAAATCAGAGGCCCCAGGCCAGAGCTGTCTGCTCAACTGGACACTATCCAAACTATCTCCTCTTAATCTAACAGACTATTCCATCCTGAGATGGTACCTTAACTCCCATAAATTCCTTCTATTCTATGTGCTTTATACAAACTAACTTTTAATTATCTTCGCAAGCAGTTCTGTTAAACAAATTCCAAATTCTACCTTAGCATTATAATATGGTTATTAGTAATAATGGATGAAACATAGGTTGGGCCTTCATTGGCCAAATTAAGGACAAAACAACAGAGTCAAAACCCTAAACTTACAAACAACAGACAGTTGGCCTGTTGTTAGCTGACAAAGCCATACTATGGGCCCCTGTGTGGGATGTTATGCCTCATCTAATCTAACTGAAGACATTTTGTTTCTAAGTCTAATACAAGCCTCCAGGAAAATGAAATTTACACAGTTCCAGTAAAACACAACTTATGTATTAACTTGTCTCGAGCACTAATACAATCATTTAAACACAGTATTATTCGTGTTACAGTTTCTTTCGCATAACCATATATATTTTTAGGCACCCCTAGTTTCTAACAATAGGACACTAATATCCACTTCCAACCACTTTGAGAAACTGCCTTCATCTCCAATTCTCTGTTTCCGTCCTTCTAATCAGTTTTTAGTACAATTTTCTACCCTCCTCCTGATCCCACTCCGCTTAATCTTCACCAATAGTCTCCTGTGTGGTACCTTGTCAAAGGCTTTCCGAAATTCCACATTCACTGCGCTTCCCCCTTTTGCCAAATCTGTCACTTCGTCAAAGAACTCAGTCACCTTTGTCAAGCACGGTTTTCCATTCTGAACTCCATGCTGGCTGCTTCTGATTATTTTGTATTCGTCTGGATATTTATTAATTTCATCTTTCAGTAAATATTTTAAATTTTCCTTACCACAGATATTAAATTAATTACCCAGGTTAGCTGTGTCCTTTTTTTGAAAATGGCCAGTACATTGGCAGCTCTCCTGTCCTCCAGTATGCATCCACTCTCAATAGAACCCTGAAATATCATTTCTCCAGCATCCGCTATTTCCATCTCCATTTCCCTCAGGATCCTTTGATGTATCCCATCGGGTCCCAACACTTTTCCTCCTTTAGTTTTTCTAACTTCCCTCATACATTCATTTATTTATTATAATATTTCTCTTCTCATATATTTAAACAATTCAGCATTCCTCAATATCCTTCTCTTTTGTAAACACTGAGTTGAAGTTAAATATCCCTGTCAGTTTCCACTTATCCTCCACTAGCTCACTGTTCTTTCCTTTCATTGGTCCCAGCTCACATTTAACAGTTCTCTTTTGACTGATATATTTATAGAAGAGGACTGATTTTTTTTATATATTTCAGATTCCCTCCATGCTTTCCTTATTCCTTTCTTAACGCCTTTCCTTATTTTCTCTCTTTAAAAAAAAAATCATTTTTATCCTATCTATCATATGCCCCCCCCTTCAATTTTAGTTTGATCCTCATTTCTTTGTCTGCAGCATTCTGCAACCTGAAGCACTTTTTTTTAACGCTACGTATTCTGCAACTTTGCAACCTCCTTTTTAAAGACATCCCCTTTGTTAATCTACAGTCCTGTGCGCCAATACCTCGTTCCACCTCATCTCCAATAGCTCAGGCCTCGTCTTTTTAAAATCTGCCCTATTTCAATCTGGTGCCCTTTTTTACTAATGTGTTTCCCTTTCTAATTGGACCTTAAACCATACCATATTATGCTCACCCACATTTAACATAACTACCGGATCTATTTCCTTCCTTATAAATATATCTAGCAATGCTTTTCCCTCGTAAGCATACAAACATACTGCTCAAATAAAGGAGTCCTTCACATATGGTAATTCCATTCCTTTTGCTCTGTTTACTCCCTCCCTGTCCCAATCAATAAGTGGGTAATTGAAATCCATTAGAGCAATAATTTTGTTCTTCCTTCTGTATCAGCTGTGGTTCAGTGAATAGCGTTCTCACCTCTGAATCAAAGTTGTGGGTTCAAGTCCCACTCCAGGGACTTGAGCACAAAAATCTAGGCTGACACTCGCAGTGCAGTGCTGAGAGAGCACTGCACTGTCGGAGGTGCCATCTTTCGGATGAGATTTGATGTTAAACCCAGGTCCCGTCTGCTCTCTCAGGTGGACGTAAAAGATCCCATGCCACTATTTCAAAGAAGAGCAGGGGAGCTATCCCTGGTGTTCTGGCCAATATTTATCCCTCAACCAACATAACAAAAAAAAACATTATCTGGTCATTATCACCCTGCTGTTTGTGGGAGCTTGCTGTGCCCAAATTGGCTGCCGCATTTCCCACATTACAACAGTGACTACACTCCAAAAGTACTTAGTTGACTGTAAAGCGTTTTGGGATGTTCGGTGGTCGTGAAAGGCGCTGTATAAATGCAAGTTTTTTTTAACTTATCACTGTCTGCGGATCTCCTCTTCTATTACGCTCCCACAATTGGAGGTCTGTATCTCTAATGTAACAAACTCTTTTTATATCTTTGATCTCTAATCATCATGGGTTAGATTTTACTTTGAGCCATCCGGCATAAACGGGATGGTAGCTGAGCGAAAATGTTTTGCCGCCCCCTTTACACTGGTGCCAGGGCTGCCGCCACCTTCAAAGGGGCCTACCGCTGTGCCGTCAAAGCACCTGCCTGTTTCCGGCAATAGGCCCTTTTAATATGCAAGCCTATGCCACACATAGGATCCTGATTGCCATTTTTCGACAGAACCAGGTGGAACATGCGCCATGGGCTCTCGGACTAGTTTCAGCTGATGGCCTGATGAGTATCCCAAAAGTAAGGTTTTATTTATTTTTTGAACCCAGGAGGAGAAGGACTGCTCCTCTGGGCTCCATTAAATAACGCGGGCTGCCACTGCAAAATGGACCAGGCCTCCTATCGGTTCTATGAGGTGGTCGTGCCAGTTAGCTGCTCGTTAGTCAAAATATACCCTCTTGATTCTGTCTGTGCCTCTTTTTTTGTGCATGTAACTCCTCTTTACATGTATTCCCTCCATCAACAAGAACCACACCTCTTACTTTCATACCTATTCTGCCTCTGCTAAAGGTATTGGCCCAGAAATTCCGTTCGCAGCCCTCCCGCGGGCAGAGGGCTGCGATCTGGAAAAATCTGCGCCTGGACCGGAGGGCTCCCGGGAGGCGCAGAATTCCGTTGATGTGCCTCTTCAAACTGCCGGTGTGCAGGGCCCGCGTATCCCAGGGGCGCAGCTAGTTCGCAGCATCCCTGGGATCACGTTGGCCATGGGGAGCCAATCAGAGCAGGGAATCTCCATTCGTAGATTTGACAGGAAGACCTGTCAAATCTATAAATAGAGATCAGCCCCAAAACATAAGTAAAACTTCAAATAATTTTTTTTTTTTAAATCACATTTTTAAAATCACTATAAATTACATAAATTAACTATTTTAAACAAAGATTTAAATTTTTGAAAAAAATAATTAAAGTTTTTAACGGGGCTAAAAATAAACTTACCTTTCTTTAAAGTATTTAAAAATGATAAATCAGTGGAAAAAAAAATTTTCTTTTATTTTCTTCACCTCTTACCTTGTTAAAAGCAGGCTTTGCGCCTGCTTTTCCAGGCACAGCTGTTTCAGACTTACTTGGACTGAAGCAACTGTTTGAAAAAAACGGAAGTTTCAGCCGTACGCGCTGCCTATTCGGCGCAGGCGTTTGACCAGTGAAGCCCTTTCTTTGAAGAACGGAAGTTCCGGTTTCCAGCATATGCGTAAAACCGGCACTTCTGTTGGCCCTACGGGTGAGCACACAGCGCGTACACACCCGTAGGGAATGGAATTTATGGGCCATTGAATAAAACAGACTTGTATTTATAATGAATGCGCTTTTCACGACCACCGGACGTCCCAAAGCACTTTACAGCCAATGAAGTACTTTTTGAAGTGTAGTCACTGTTGTAATGTAGGAAACGCGGCAGCCAATTTGCGCACAGCAAGCTCCCTCAGCACTGCACTGGAGTGTCACAGAAACCCCACAGTGCAGATAGAGGCCATTTCGGCCCATCGAGCCTGCACCGACACATATCCCACCCGATCCCCGTAACCCCTACACCAACACATATCCCACCCTATCCCCGTAACCCCACGTATTTAATCATTTAATCCCCCTAACACTAAGGGTCAATTTATCATAGCCAATCAACCTAACCTGCACATCTTTGGACTGTGGGAGGAAACCGGAGCACCCGGAGTAAACCCACGCAAACACGGGGAGAATGTGCAAACTCCACACAGACAGTCGCCCGAGGCCGGATTCGAACCCGGGTCCCTGGCGCTGTGAGGCAACAGTGCTAATCACTATGCCACCGTGCTGCCTAACTTTTGGCGCTCAAGTCTCTGGAGTGGGACTTGGACCCTGACTCAGAGGCAAGGGTGCTACCAACCGAGCCACAGCTGACACACAACATATTATAACTTGATATATTTATAATCTACTTCTGCCCAGTTTGCTGTGATCTAACCTCTTTTCTTGCTGCCCCATGCTTTTGTTTCTACCTTCTCTGTGGGGCTGAAAGTATACTCTCCATAGAGTATCAGTGCGGTCTGGTCATTCATTGTGTGAATCTTTATTCAGTGGTTATCTACTTTCCATTTTGAAGCACAACTCGATCTAAATCTTAGAAGCACTCGTGTAGGTGAACTGAGGTATGACCATGAAGACTTGTTTCTCTTTGTAACCAGCTGAATAATGATGCACGGTTACATACTGGTCTGCGATGGTTTGGGAAGCTGGGCTCACAATCCATTAAAGCTACATAGACATATTCATTCCACATTCAATAGACTGAAGTATTTTCCTCCAATGTTTGAAGCTCTGCTTCATTTTCTCTTCAAACTTCAAGGTTTTGCGAGACAATGCAGGTCCAAGTGGTACAGCAAATGGAACTGGATGATTTTAGTGAACTGAAGTGGCTCAAATTCATTTTTCTATCCAGTGCTTCGATAGTTTGTGATACCATTGTTGCAGCCGTGTGGAAATTTATTTCTGCTGTTTCTATAGAGACAGGTTACTCCAGATATGCTGTCCCTCACAATGAGGATTTTATTTGACACTGGATAACCTTGGAATGTTGCTATACAGGCATCTCTCTCTATTAACTTCATTTATCCTCGTTTATTGGAATGTCTCATCTTCATCACACTTGACAGGCTGAATTTACCCTAATTACAAATTTAAAAACTCCAGGAAGTCACCATCAGAAGGACTTCTCATATTAAGGCACTTGTGGATGTGTGTGAAATGGCAGTGCTTATGACTCATTTTGTACTTGATACAACCTTCCTTGATTGGGTGTTGCTTTCTTGTGCTCTGTTCGCTCTTCCCACTCACGATTTGATCAAAAGTATTGAAGACATTGAAAGGAGAATAATGATGGTTTTGCAAATAAATCTTCAGGGACATGAACTAGTCAATCAGTTTCTCTCTGATGGGAGAATGCACTGGGCATGTAGTTCTCAGTAATGAGGAAAAACAGCACTGGAGATTATTAGTTTTTTGTTAATTTTTCCCTCTTCTGCGCTTCAGAAGCATTGACTTCCCGTGGGATCAAGTATAGGTGTCAGCCATGACTCAGTGGTAGTACTCTCGTGTCTGAGTCAGAAGGTCATGGGTTCAAGCCCCACTCCATAGCCTTGAGCACATAATCTAGGCGGATGCTTCAGTGCAGTACTGAGGGAGTGCTGTGCCGCTGGAGGTATCGTCTTTCGGATGAGACGTTAAACCCATCTACCCTCCTGGGTGGATGTAAAAGATCCCCTGGCACTATTGTCCATGGACAATATTTATCCCTTAACCAACACCTAAAACAGATGTGCTGGTCATTTATCTCATTGCTGTTTGTGGGATCTTGTTGTGCACAAATAGGCTGCTGCGTTGCCTACACTACAGCAGTGATTGCACTTCAAAAGTATGCCATTGGCTGTAAAGCGCTTTAGGACATCTTGAGGTCATGAAAGGCGCTATACAAATGCAAGTTCTATCTTTCAAGTTCTTTCTTCATGTCTATGCCTCAAATATCAAGTTTTAGCAGGCTATTCAACTATGTTATTAATAAAATATCCGAACTGAGCCCAGTGAGTGCAGCATGAGGAGTCTGGGACGAGCGGGAATCTTACATGATGGATCAGCATAAAGCTCGGAGGGATTTTTACTCCCGGGCTTCATTTCCATCTTGGATGTCCGACTCTGGCGCAAATCTGACGGGAAATATGACCTGCCTGGCGGGCGGGGCGGGGTTTTGGGTGGCAGGAGGCCACTGTTGGGTATCCAAGGGAATTACCCCTCAGCCCTAAGTTAAATAAAGGGGAGGGGGGGAGGCGGTATGGAGGAGATCACGGTCAGGGAAGGGGGAGGGAAGCCTGTGGCAGAGAAGGTCCAAGGTTTCCTTGTGGACCCTGGACGACCCCTCCTACTTCTCCTGGCTCACAAGGAAACCATAAAGAAATGTTTAATTATGCATCTTCCTGGGTGATGTAAAAAGACTACTGAGCACTTGGTTTGAGTATAAAACAAGGCTTTAATCAACTGTTTCACAACCATGAGATTCTAGTTACATCACTAGCTCCCGGTTACAAAAATGTCCTGAGCAAGCTGGGCCCACGCCTGAGTATTTATACTCCTTGGACGGTGCCAGCAGCTGGCCGCCCAGTGTTACTTCATGAGTCATTTCTTCATGAATGATAAGATTCATGACACTGGGCATCTTCTGGCCCTGCTCTACCTTGCCACCAAGTTTCACTGGAGGGTCCAGCACTGTGTGGTCAGGAGTAAAAATCGCGCTGGGATCCTAATTGCACCAAAGAACCCCGGCATTTACATATTATTGAGGCCACTGCCAATGTGTGGTGAGCGCCTTTCTCAAATCCAAAAACTGCGAGGTTAAAATGGCAGCGGGCGGGAGTGCGTTGGTTGCCCAGCGGGAAGCGCACGACCACCGTTGTAACCACGCACCTGCCCAGTTGTGGACGGGCGAACTGGGTTACAATTGAGCCTTAAAACTGTTTTTGAAATTTAAACAGACGATGCTGGCAAAGTACAGCGGGCCCACCTGGCCTAAGATGAAAAAGAACAGGTCAACAGGGAGAGGCAGCACTATGTTGTGACAGAGTTTCCCTCTACCCATACTGCCAAGCCATCTTTCCCCACCCCCAGGTTGGAAGGGGAGGGGGGTGGGGTGGTGTGAAGTATTTTCTAGGCAATGATTTGAAAGCTCCACAATATGACCCCAAATGTCCAGTAGTGTTTGTGATGGACCAGTATCATCATATATCTTATTTTGATTTATTATTTATGGGAACTTAATATTTTTGCCCTTAAATAGTTAATAATTTTTTGAATCTGTGGACGTGTGAGGTGAACAGGTAAGTTGTCTGCTCTTTTGTTTGGTTGTGGTTTTACGTTGATGCGTATGTCTAGGGAGGACCCCCATTTTAGTTGGGGATTCAAATGTGGACAAAGAGAAAACGTTTTGAAGCCTCGGTGCACTGAATTCAAGATTTCCATTGTTATTCCGTAACCAGGATGACTGGCGGTTTTCCAGTTCCTCAAAATAAACGACCTCTGTATTCAGGTCTCGGGCCCTCCTGCTTTGTACCTCTTACTCCACATGGACCTGAGGCCTTGCTCAAACAAGGTAACATTCCTGAACCGGCTTTGTACCCTTCCCGCCTGCCACTGTCATTTTGTGTGTGTTTTTAAATGTAATTTATATAAAGTATATATAAAGAAGCTGCCTTTAACTTGCTTAAATATTTAAAACAAATTTACTTTATATATATATATAAAATATCCTTGGGAGGTTCAAGCGTGGCTAGCCTCAAAAACACTTGCTCTAAATTAGATGGAGGACCTCTGGAAAAGGATGTATTAAATATGTTGATCATTGGTACCTGTATTGGACATATGCCTGGGGTATATTTTTAATTAAATATACTTAATTTTAGATTACTTGAATGCTTTAGATGGTTATAATTCTATGTAAAATTGTAATTAAATGTTATCATTGTGATATTCCATCCCCAGAGTGTTTTAATTAGATCCTTTTAATGTGGCGGTAATGAAATGCTAAGTCATTGACCTCGCATCCATGACACGCAGTCCCATGTGGCTTCCCCACCACGTCTCTCCCACGGTCTGCTTCTCAGTCACATCCAATTATCCAGTCACGAATTTCGCTGCTGCCAGCCGATTTTGCCCTAATACCAGAACGCAGTGGAGGAGAAGGGAGCACAAAGACCGCGTGTGAGTTTTTGTGTATGTAGAGAGGGAGGTATTGGCATCTCCCTCCACTAAGGTTAGCTCTCTAGTCCTCAACTTGATGGTTGCTCCTTCACGGTTAATTTTACATCTGTGTTGATTAGGAACGGGTTAACGTTGCACTCTCTCTGCGGTTATTTTGACTGAAGTCAGCATCAACTGTTTTGAAAAGCGACAAGGCGCCACTTAAATATTTCTCCAAAAAAGCTGTTATTTTACAAAGAGTACACCATCAGAAGCATTTTATTTTCTCTGAAGCGTGGGACCCCTGGAGCCATTTATTCTTCTTTACAGATATTGCAGAACGGCGGCCTTGATTAACTTTTTAAAAAACACAGCATCGGTTCTGTTCCCCTGATGGGCAGCGCAATTATCCCCTGATTGAAAGGCCTTAATGTGAGCAGCATAGCAATAACAAGTAATAACTCTTAAATTCAATTCAGCAATCTTTCTATTTTAATATCTGAGGAATGAAAGGCACTTTGATTCAGATTGTGGCTGGAACAGTTTACTTTTTTAAGCATTTTTTGATTTCACGAAAGTAATTTGGGGAGTTATGTAGCTTTTGAAACACAGGAGGAGTTCTGTTCTGTCCCTGAAGGTGACGGGAACTGAAGCTTAGCTAGTCCTCCATGTTTGTTTGTGAAATTATACAAAAGGGGCACAGGGGAAGAGAGACTCTTTTTGTGTCCAAATCTTTGTTTCCGACCCCTCCGCCCTCTCTCACACACATTCCTGTATTGCAATATTTATACTGTCCATTGCCAGGACTTGTGAGAATGATTTGTTCCAGTAATTTTTTTTAAGTTATGTCGACTACAATTAATGACTACGTAATAGAATTTTACAGCACCGAAGGAGGCCATTTGGCTTATTGCACCCAAGCTAGCTCTCTGAAAGACCTACTCATTTAGTACCAGCATTTTAGAGCTAATCTTATTTGGCATTTGTTTGCAAAAGTACACAGCAATGAGACGAATGAAAATCGAAGGCCACATTTTAATTGATTCCTAACGGTTGTGCACCAAGGATATAATCTTCAGTCCTCTAGCTCTAAGTTCCCTGTAAACCGTGATTGTTTTATCCTGAAGATAAATAGCCACTGGAACTGAGATTGATGATACAGTAATTCATTCATCAGAAAATGATATTAAGCACCATCATTAGCTCTGAGCAAAAGAACTTTTTTTTTACAGTTGAGCCACTTGATTCAAATAGCCTTTGACAGAAGCCAAATTTCCTCTCCAAACTGAAAAGCCTGTAAACGCCTTGAACTATGTGGGGGCGTTGAGAATCTCTTTATGACCTTTTTAGGCTTTTCACATGTCACACACCGTCCCCCACCCAGGAGAGTGAGGACACGACCTGCTCCCAGGTTTTGTCTACGTTTACTCTCCAGCTAGTTACACAGTGGTGCTCTAAATGTACTGGCCTTCCCTGTGGGTCAAGATTTCCCGCGGAACCTCTTCTGGATGAGAATGGGATTTACTGTGCCCTACACAATGCGCCTGGTATTCGGCACCATTTCAGCTTGGCCCAGTTGATGGCACTCTTACCCCTCAGTAAGACCGATGTAGGTTCAATCCTTGCCAGGATGAGTGCAGTGCCAGCAACACTCAAGAAGCTCGACACCATCCAGGACAAAGCAGCCCGCTTGATTGGCACCCCATCCACCACTTTAAACATTCACTCCCTCCACCACCGGCGAACCGTGGCTGCCATGTGTACCATCTACAAGATGCACTGCAGCAACTCACCAAGGCTTCTTCGGCAGCACCTCTCAAACCCGCGACCTCTTCCACCTAGAAGGACAAGGCAACAGGTGCATGGGAACACCACCACCTCCAAGTCACACACCATCCTGACTTGGAAATATATCGCCGATCCTTCATCGTCGCTGGGTCAAAATCCTGGAACTCCCTCCCTAACAGCACTGTGGGAGTACCTTCACCACACGGACTGCAGCGGTTCAAGAAGGCGGCTCCTCACCTCAAGGGCAATTAGGGATGGGCAATAAATGCTGGCCTTGCCAGTGACGCCCACATCCCATGAATGAATTTTTAAAAATCCCCACTCTGAGCATTGTCAAATGTGCCATTATTCAGGTCAGATTTTAAATTGAGGTCTGGCTCCTGCACCCTTCAAAGAAGGACAGGGAGTTTTCCTGCTGTCCTGGACAACATTCTTCCCTCAACTAACACCACCACCAAAAAAAAAATCAGATTAAACAGATATATCTCATTTGCTGTTTGTGCAGATTACGAACATACGAATTAGGAGCAGGAGTAGGCCACTCGGCCCCTCGAGCCTGCTCCGCCATTCAACAAGATCATGGCTGATCCGATTACTCCACGTTCCCGCCTACCCCCCGATAACTTTTCACTCCCTTGCTTATCAAGAATCTATCTAACTCTGCCTTAAAAATATTCAAAGACTCTGCTTCCACCGCCCTCTGAGGAAGAGAGTTCCAAAGACACACGACCCTCTGTGAGAAAAAATTTCTCCTCATCTCTGTCTTAAATGGGCGACTCCTTATTTTTAAACAGTGACCCCTAGTTCTAGATTCTCCCACAAGAGGAAACATCCTCTTGTTTCAATCAAGCCACCTCTTACTCTTCTAAACTCCAGCGGATACAAGCCTAGCCTGTCCAACCTTTCCTCATAAGACAACCCGTGCATTCCAGGTATTAGTCTAGTAAACCTTCTCTGAACTGCTTCCAACGCATTTACATCCTTCCTTAAATACGGAGACCAATACTGCACACAGTGCTCCAGATGTGGTCTCACCAATGCCCTCTATAACTGAAGCATAACCTCCCTACTTTTGGATTCAATTCCCCTCGCAATAAACAATAACATTATTATCTTTCCTAATTACTTGCTGTAACTGCATACTAACCTTTTGTGATTCATGCACTAGGACACCCAGATCCCTCTGCATCTCAGAGCTCTGCAATCTCTCACCATTTAGATAATATGCTCCTTTTTTATTCTTCCTGCCAAAATGGACAATTTCACATTTTCCCACATTATACTCCATTTGCCAGATATTTGCCCACTCACTTTTCCTATCTATACCCCTTTGTAGCCTCCTTATGTCCTCTTCACAATTTACTTTCCTACCTATCTTTGTGTCATCAGCAAATTTAGCAACCATACCTTCGGTCCCTTCATCCAAGTCATTTATATAAATTGTAAAACGTTGAGGCCCCAGCACTGATCCCTGTGGCACACCACGCGTTACATCTTGCCAACCAGAAAATTACCCATTTATGCCTACTCTCTGTTTCCTGTTAGCTAGCCAATCTTCTATCCATGCCAATATGTTACCCTCTACACCATGAGCTTTTATTTTCCGCAATAACCTTTGATGTGGCACCTTTATCAAATGCCTTCTGGAAATCTAAGTACAGTACATCCACTGGTTCCTCTTTATCCACAGTACATGTTACTTCTTCAAAGAACTCCAATAAATTGGTTAAACATGATTTTCCTTTCACGAAACCATGTTGACTCTGCCTGATTACCTTGAACTTTTCTAAGTGCCCTGCTATAACGTCTTTAATAATAGCTTCTAACATCTTCCCTATGACAGACGTTAAGCTAACTGGCCTGTAGTTTCCTGCTTTCTGTCTCCCTTTTTGAATAAAGGAGTTACATTCACTATTTTTCGCTGTTGGCTGTGGTTTTTGCCTGCATAACAGTGATTACACTTCAAAAATGAATTCATTAGGTGTGAAGAACATTCCACTTGTGGCTGAGATCAAACGAGAGCCGTAAGGTAGTCACTAATAAATCCAAGAGGGAATTCAGGAGAAACTTCTTTACCCAGACAGTACTTAGAATGTGGAATGTGGTTATTAAGACAAATAGCATAGGTACATTTAAGGGAAAGCTAGATAAACACATGAGGGAGAAAGGAATAGAAGGTTGTGCTGATAGAGTTCTATGAAGAATGGTGGGAGTGTGGCAAAACCACTAAGTGACTTACATAATTGTCTGTAACCAATGTTATTACCTTTCAAGTTGGCTCTGGTTAAACAGAGCTAGATTGACAACATCGCGATCTGACGCGATGACGTCATCACATGGGTCACGTGACGTCCCCTTCGGCGGGAAACGTGATGACGTCAGAGGTAGAGGGCGGGACCAGCCAGTCCTCGTGTGGATTGAAAGAGAAAAGACCTGTTTTGAGCTTCTCCTGTAGTTTCTTGTTTTGTAAAGTTCTTAGACAATAAATTCAGTTTGTTAACTTCCAGTAAGTTATAGATTCTTTGTTAGGAGTGCAGAGACTCCTACAGGAGGAGGCTCGTGTGGAGCATAAACACAGGCATGGATCAGTTGGACCGAATGGCCGGTTTCTGTGCTGTACATTCTATGTAATTCTACAGCATGTGATGCAGGGTTAGATAAATGCAAACTTTTTTGTGTTCGCTGCTCCTTGAAATTCAATTTTTTTTAGCTCTGCAACCTACACTTAAATACAGCTCACATTTGTTATGAACTGAAATGCCTTTGTCTGTTCCATTTGAAATCTTTAGTTTGAGTAACTATTTTGGACAAAGGATCTAGTTGTAATTTATGCAAAGATATGTTAGTTAACAGTGAGAATCTTACACTATGGGCCATAGGTGATCAGAATTATACTGCCACATAAATTTTAATGGGCCAGAAATTCGGGTCGGAGGCTTCCCGCGGGTGCAAGCCTCCGACCTGCACTTACCTAGCGCGCCTGCTGTTGTGTTGTGGTCCCGTGTAGGATTCTGATCCTGGGCCTCCTCCAGCTGCCGGCGCGCAGTGCTTGCGTATCCCAGGGGCGCAGTTAGTTCGAAGCGTCCCCTGGGATCACGTGGGCAATGGAGAGCCAATCGTAGCAGGGAATCTCCATTCATAAATTTGACAGGAAGACCTGTCAAATCTATGAATAGAGATCGGCCCAAAACCTAACTAAAACTTCAAATAATTTTTTTTTTAAATCACATTTTTAAAATAACTATAAATTACATAAAATAACTATTTTAAACAATAATTTAAATTTTTGAAAAAATGAATTACAGTTTTTAACGGGGCTAAAAATAAAATTGCCTTTAAAGTATTTAAAAATAATAAACCTGTGGAAAAAATGTTTTAAGTTTACTTAATTCACCACTTACCTTGTTAAAAACAGGCCTTGCGACTGCTTTTTAAACGCGTAGCTGCTGGAGACTTACCCTCCCGGAGAAAGCTGTAAAAAAAATCGGAAGTTTCAGGCTGCCTCTCCGGCACACGCGTTTGACCCTCGAACCCCTTCCTTCAAGGGAAGGGAAGTTCCGGTTTCCAGCACATGCGCAGTGCATGCACGAAACCGGCACTTTCGTTGGCCCTATGCGTGAGTACACAGCGCATACTCACCCGTGGGGACCCAAATTTCTGGCCCAATGGCCTAGAAATTCGGTGGGGTTAGCGCCCAATTAGAGGCGTTCGAGGGTCTTGCGCCAGAATTATAGCTGGTAACGAAATTGCGTTGGGCCCTACCATCGGCGTTAGCCGGTAGCGCTGCGCCGGCACCGATGACGTCATCGGTGTGCGCAGCGTCCCGGTTGCCGTGGTAACCCGGCCCCAAGCCCAAATTCAGTTGCGGCCGCCTCGCCCGTGGCAGCCGCAACCAACGATTGTTGAAAGGGATGTTACACACCTTTGCGCCGGCGCATAAAGGTGGAGCGGCGGCCGGCTGCTTTCCCGGCGGCCGCCTGCCCGCACCTCCCTCCCCGGACTCCTCCACCACCCCCCCACGGCACTGATGTGTGTGGCCCGCGAGCCCGGTTCTTCCCCGAGGTGCCGGGCTCATTTGTCGGGCGAATCGACCGGCCAGCGGTCGGCTGCAGGCAGCTCCTCCTTAACAGAAGGAGGAGGCCTGCAGTACCCCAGCCTGCCGTGCCGCAGCGGGGGATTAGCGCCTCAAAACTGCACTGAACGCCCATAGTGAGGCGCAAAAACCCTCCATTAGCGCCCGCCGCCATCTGGGCCCGGGGCAACCGAATTTTCGTCGGGCGCAGCGGCATTAACGCCGGCGCAAAATTTCGGGCGCTAAAGCCCTGGCGGACCCACAACCGAATTTCTAGGCCAATATGTTTTAAATTTACACTTTGACATTACTGGGGTCCCAAAGAATAACCAGGAGGAACTTCACAAATCTTATCATATCAATGGTGGGTGATATATGAAATTCTGTGGGATACTACCTTATCTCCAGGGAACCAAGCACCCAGACTAAAGTTGAATAGTGTGTGTGTGTGTGTGTGTGTGTGTATCTCCATCATTACAGTGAAACCTGCATAAGCGAACACCTGCAAAAAAAAAGGATACTTACTGACAGACCCAAATAGCTTGCATTGTAAAATATACAAGAGGCACTCTGAGACCATGCACACTCACAAATTATGATCAACGGACAGCCTTCAATGCACCAAGCTTTTATCCACGTTAAAACATGGGACACAGCCTGACGTCACGTTTTAAAATGCTCAAAGTAGGTACTGTATCTGAGTTTGAAGATCATGATGACCGATGAATTGTTACTGGATTCCTTTTCGTCCGTGCCGGTAGCGGGCTTTGAATCACCCACTGCAACCCTGTGCCTGCTTCCCAAATGCAACCTTGTTGATAGCGAAATGACAGAAGCTCCAAGTGCACCCCACCCCACGCGGACCCAGAAGATGCGCACACACCCCACCCCATGCGGTACAGTTGTCCGTCGTCTGAGAGTGTCGTTTGGAACAGCTACTGTACTTGGCACATTGGTATTGCTGTCGTGTTTGCTTCCCCAAACTTAAGTTCTTAGCATAGTTGCAGCTGATTAGGTGCTGATCGTAATCTCAGCTGGTTCTTCAAGATTGTTGGGATAATTTTTACCGTACATACAGTGACCATTTTGAAAATAAGGACACCTGCAACAAAAGGGCAGCTGATGCCAGTTCCTTAGGTGTCCATAATTTACAGGCATCACTGTATATGAATAGAACTGCACTTGCAACCCAGTATGATACCACATTCATTTTGCTGCACTTCTATGTCAACGTTTTCCCATTATAAATCCCTGTTTATAATTTATATAATGGAAACTGCCTCTGCAAACTTGTCATGCTGTAATTACACTCTCCCACCAGTTGTGGCACTGTAACACCTCAGTGCTTTGTATAGCCTCTCCTCAGAAACGAGAACTGCAGAGAAACACCAAAGCTCCAACCAACGTTACTTCCCAGATTTCTTAAGTTTTGCTATTTAATTGTACATAACATGAAATCAGGTATTATAGAAAAGTAAGGGCAGAATGTGTGACTTTAAAATAAGGACCGGAGAAGCTGGTGTTGTTCTCCTCAGAGCAGAGAAGCTTAAGGGGAGCTTTGATAGAGGTGTTCAAAATCATGAAGGGTTTTGATGGCGTAACTAAGGAGAAACTGTTTCCAGTGGCAGGCGGGTCGGTAACCAGAGGACACAGATTTAAGGTAATTGGCAGAAGAACCAGAGGCCAAATGAGGAGGATTATTTTTACGCAGCGAGTTGTTATGACCTGGAATGCACTGCCTGAAAAGGTGGTGGAAGCAGATTCAATAATAACTTTCAAAAGGGAATTGGGTAAGTACTTGAAGAGGAAAAAATTGCAGGGCTATGGGGCAAGGGCAGGGGAGTGAGACTAATTGGATAGCTCCTTCAAAGAGCCGGCACAGGCACGATGGGCTGAATGGCCTCCTTCTGTGTTATATGATTGAATTACGCTTGCATGTCCAGGCTCAATGATTCCCCCGCCCTCTAACCCTGTTTCACTTGGCAACACCACGGGAGATCGCCTAGCATCAATGTACAAATAGAGCAGAATGCGGCATCCAGAATAATACTATGTTTATGCAACTCTGAGACCAGACTCGATATAAAACACTAATGATTTTACCAGTTATGTCAAGTGGTTGGGTATACTTGTATCATTGTAGATTTACAGAAAGAGCCATGAGGTGTTCCTCTGATTTTTCTTTAAAGTAGATGAAGGAATAATGTTCATGGTGGAGGACACCGCTATAGTTGAAAGAGGCGAGGCAAATCAGGAAGCAGTGATTAAATGGCACTTTGGTTTTAAAAGCGATTGCAGATAGAAGGACAGCTGTGGGAGGTAAATACAGTAGTTACATAGTTTATACCTGGTTCTGAATAAAAAGCCTCTCGAGATAAATCCATTTCTGCAAAGTTCTGTGTATAGTTTTCGTAGCAGAGAGAATGGGGGCGTTTTAAGAAATCTATCCAGCTTGTCAGAATAACACTTTGGGAAAATGGAATTACTTCTGTGGAATCTAATCTAATGGTATTTGACAGGATGTTGTGTGGGCATAATTTTAACAAAGTGCACAACTCCTGGGGCCTCTGCTGTAGTGCTGAAGATATTTTTTAAAGGAGCTGTTCCAAACATCCAATTGCTGTTCTAAAGCTGTGGACCTTGCAGAAGTTTTTTTTTGATGCACTGTGATTGGCATTATATTTACTTGCAGCAATACTTAATGCACTGCCCCACCCCCCAGGCCATTCCTATTGATATCTGAATAATAATTATAAATGATAAGTGTGACAGCAGGAACTGTCGATTTCAAATGAAATAATATTCTGACAGTAATGAGAATTTTTTTTTATTCATTCACGGGATGCGGGCGTCACTGGCAAAGCCAACATTTATTACCCTCGAGAAGGTGGCGGTGAGCCGCCTTATACAACTGTGCGGCTTGCTTGGCCAGTTCAGAGGACAGTTAAGAGTCAACCACATTGCTGTGGGTCTGGAGTCACAATTAGGCAGATTTCCTTCTCTGAAGGACATCAGTGAACCAGATGGGTTTTTACGACAATCCGGTAGTTTCATGGTCACCATTAGTGATACTAGCTTTTTATTCCAGATTTATTTAATTAACTGAATTTAAATTCCCCAGCTGCCGTGGTGGGACTTGAACTCGCATCTCTGGATCATTAGTCCAGGCCTCTGGATTACTAGTCCAGTAACATCACCGCTATGCTACTGTACCTGTGCCATATTACTTGCATTGAGTTATTATATAATGTTTCAGCCTTTGCTGTAACCTTTAATAAACCAAAGCCTCCAGATATGTTCTGAAGTGACCTGAAAAGACATGATTCATTTGTGAAATATTAGGCTAGATGTAATTGACTTAAGTCTTATTAATCCTTTGTCAGCACACAACATGAATTGATACAGCTCTAAATTTATTAATACATGCCAAAGTTCTATTGACACGACACCAATTCCTTCAAATGAAATAATTTCATGCCTTTCATGATAGCACCACTACAGGAACTTGCTTTGAAACCTTTTCTGTTCAACTGCCATTATAAATGTAATTAGATTCAGTATTTGCCTTCTATCTAACTATTAAAATGGAGCAGTGAGGCGGCTTGCCAGTCAACAGAATTTCTCTCTTACTATTTTATTTTTCACATGGCCTCCGCCCCCCAGGTAAACTTTGTGTTGAATGGAGCTCTGCATCAAGCATTCAAAGGCAGGCACATTAGTTAGTTAAACATCTGTGGTACTGTCCCAACCTCGAGTACAGAACCCACAGCACCAGTCCAATTTTGAATGATTCTTCTAATTAGTTCTGAATTATGGGTAGCTTTGTGCTGTGGTCTAGCATCCATTGGCACTCAAGGCCATGAGATTGGAACTGCCTAACTTTATTTACATAAGAACATAAGACTTAGGAGCAGGAGTGGGTCATTTGGCCCCTGGAGCCTGCTCCGCCATTCAATGAGATCATGGCTGATCTGATCTTGGCCTCAACTCCACTTTCCTGCCCGCTCCCCATAACCCTTGACTCCCTTACCATTCAAAAATCTGTCTATCTCCACCTTAAATATGTTCAATGACCCAGCCTCCACAGCTCTCTGGGGTAGAGAATTCCAAAGATTCACGACCCTCTGAGAAAATAAATTCCTCCTCATTTCCATTTTAAATGTGTGTCCCCTTATTCTGAAATTATGCCCCCTAGTTCTAGATTCCCCCACGAGTGGAAACATCTTCTCTGCATCTACCCTGTCAAGCCCCTTCAGAATCTTACATGTTTCAATAAGATCCCCTCTCATTCTTCTAAACTCCAATGAGTATCGGCCCAACCTGCTCGACCTTTCTTCATAAGACAACCCTATATTTCACTTGGGTTTATTACAGTTCGCAGAAGGAACCTAGACTGGATTCAAACTCTTGAACCCAACCATGAAGTCCAACTCACCGTATCACCAATTTACACATTAGGTTGCATTTCTGGTGCTGGCCCATTTACAGTGG
Source organism: Somniosus microcephalus (assembly GCF_052327205.1). NCBI lineage: Eukaryota > Metazoa > Chordata > Chondrichthyes > Squaliformes > Somniosidae > Somniosus > Somniosus microcephalus. The sequence goes on along the minus strand of NC_141001.1, from coordinate 98,786,954 downwards.
CTTACTGGGTTGAATTTCCGGAGTAGCCAATGAATGGTACAAAGTCTTTGCCAGACAGGAGGGGAGCAGGCAGATGGCTCTCCTCCCCTCGAACAGAATTTGGGATGGAGCAGAAGCAGGGTAGAAACCTAGTGGATCTGGGTTCCATTAGTTAGAGTTAGATAGGAGATAAATACTGAGCCTAATTACATCTACAATGCCAAATAGGCCAAAAAGGTTTCAAAGCAAGTTCCTATAGTGGTGTTCAACCATTAGGTTGAATTTCTAGTACTGGACCATTTACAATGCAGATATTATGGGATGGAAGCCTTTTGATTTTCACAATTGTGGCTAAATCCAGGCCTGGATAGTTTTCTAAGTGGGCAAGAAGTTGAAGGCAGATCCACTTAACAAACACAAAAAGAAAATACTGCAGATGCTGGAAATCTGAAATAAAAACAGAAAATGCTGGAGATACTCAGCAGGTCAGGCAGCATCTGTGAAGAGAGAAAGAGAGTTAACGTTTCAGGTCGATGACCTTTTGTCAGAACTGGAAAAAAGCAGGAAATGGAACAGATTTTTAAGCAAGTGTAGGGGCTGGGGAAGGGGGGAGGGGAATGAAAGAACAAAAGGGAAGGTCTGTGATAGGATAGAAGGCAGGAGCGGTTAAGAGACATTCAGAGATATTCAAGGCAAAAGGAGATGGTAATGGGACAGGTTAAGAAACAAAGGATGGCTCTAGATGAAGTGTAAATTGTGCTGGCGGAATGAAAGACAGCTGCCATGTGGGAGAGAAGAAAAGAAGACACAAAAAAAAAGGAAAAAAAAAAATATGATAGGGGCCAAGGTTATGATCTGAAATTGTTGAACTGAGTCCAGAAGGCTGTAAAGTGCCTAATCGAAAGATGAGGTGCTGTTCCTCGAGCTTATGTTGAGCTTCAGTGGAACAATGCAAGAGGCCGAGGACGGTGAGATCTGAGTGGGAGTGGAGCGGCGAATTAAAGTGACAGGCGACCGGAAGCTCGGGGTCACCCTTACGGACTGAACAGAGGTGTTCTGCAAAGCGGTCATCCAATCTGCGCTTGGTCTCCCCAATGTAGAGGAGACCGCATCGTGCGCTAAATTGCAAGAAGTACAAGTAAATCGCTGTTTCACCTGGAAGGGGTGTTTGGGGCCCTGGACAGTGGGAAGGGGGGATGTATAAGGGCATGTGTTACATCTTCTGTGCTTGCACGGGAAGGTGCCGGGCGAAGGGGAAGGGGTGTTGGGGGTGATAGAGGAGTGGACCAGGGTGTCGCGGAGGGAGCGGTCCCTTCAGAATGCTGAAAGGGGAGGTGAGGGGAAGATGTGTTTGATAGTGGGATCACGCTGGAGGTGACGGAAATGGCGGAGAATGATCCGTTGAATGTGGAGGCTGGTGGGGTGAAAGGTGAGGACAAGGGGAATCCTATTGTGGTTCCAGGAGGGAGGGGCAGGGGTGAGTGCAGAAGTGCGGGAGATGGAATGGATACGGTCAAGGGCCATGTCAACCACAGTAGAGGGGAATCCTCGGTTGAGGAAAAAGGAAGACATGTCGGAAGCACTGGTATGGAAGGTGGCATCGTCAGAGCAGATGCGGCGGAGATGGAGAAACTGGGAGAATGGAATAGAGTCCTTACAGGAAGCGGGGTGGGAGGAAGTGTAGCCCAGGGAGCTGTGGGAGTCAGTGGGCTTGTAGTGAATGTTTGTCAATAACCTATCCCCAGAGATGGAGACGGAGAAGTCGAGGAAGGGTCAGAGATGGACCATGTGAAGGTGAGGGAAGGGTGGAAATTGGAAGCAAAGTGAATGACATTTTCTAGTTCAGGGCGAGAGCAGGAAATGGCACCGATACAGTCATCAATGTACCGGAAAAAGAGGTGAGCGAGGGGACCTGAGTAGGACTGGAACAAAGAATGTTCCACATATCCCACGAAAAGGCAGGCATAGCTAGGACCCATGCAGTTCCCATAGCAACACCTTTGATTTGGAGGAAGTGAGTGGAGTCAAAGGAGATGTTGTTCAATGTGAGAACAAGCTCAGCCAGGCGGAGAAGCGTGGTGGTGGATGGGGACTGGTTGCGCCTCTGTTCAAGGAAGAAGCGGAGTGCCCTGAGGCCATCCTGGTGGGGGATGGAGGTGTAGAGGGATTGTACGTCCATGGTGAAAAGGAGGCAGTTGGGGCCGGGAAACTGTTAAAGTGGCGGAGGGCGTCGGAAGAGTCGCGGATGTAGGTGGGAAGAGACTGGACAAGGGGAGAGAAAATAGAGTCGAGATAGGAAGAGATAAGTTCCGTGGGGCAAGAACAGGCTGAAACGATGGGTCTACCAGGGCAGTCCTGTTTGTGGATCTTGGGAAGGAGGTAGAAGCGGGCTGTGCGGGGTTGGGGAACTCTGAGGTTGGCGGCCATGGGGGGAAGATCTCCAGAGGAGATGAGGTCAGTGACAGTCTTGGAAACGGCGGCTTGATGTTCGGTAGTGGGGTCATGGTCCAGGAGGAGGTAGGAGGAGGTGTCGGAGAGTTGGCGTTCAGCTTCTGCTAGGTAGAGGTCGGTTCGCCAAACAACAACAGCACCACCCTTGTCACAAGGTTTAATGACCATGTCGGGGTTGGATCTGAGAGAATGGAGTGCTGCAAGTTCAGAGGGAGGTAGGTTGGAGTGAGTGAGGGGAGCAGAGAAATGGAGACGGCCGATGTCGCGGCGGCAGTTAGCAATGAAAAGATCTAGAGAGGGTAAGAGGCCAGAGGGAGGGGTCCAGGTAGAACGAGAATTCTGAAAGCGGGAGGAAGGGTGAGCCGTGTGGGGGCAAGACTCCTGGCCAAAGAAGTGGGCACGGAGACGAAGGTGGCGGAAAAAGAGCTCAGCATCGTGCCGAGCTCGAAATTCATTGAGGTGGGGGCGTAAGGGGATGAAGCTCAGGCCTTTGCTAAGGACTGATCGTTCGGGGTCAGAGAGGGGAAGGGTAGAGGGGATAGTGAAAACGCAGCAGGGGGTGAGATTGGGAGAAGGGATGGGGTCAGAGGGGCGTTGGTGTCCAAGAATTGTTGAAGCTTGCGATCCTTGACACCCGAAAGGAAGAAAAAAAGTTTTTTGTTAAAGCGCCGGATGAGGCGAAGGATGAACTGGAACTGCGGACCAGGACAGCTTTGAGATAGAGTGAGTCGGTGCTGCTGAAGAGAGAGGTTGAGAGTTGTTTTTGTTTGTGTTTTCTTTTCTTCTCTCCCACATGGCAGCTGTCTTTCATTCTGCCAGCGCAATTTACACTTCATCTAGAGCCATCCTGTTTCTTAACCTGTCCCATTACCATCTTCTTTTGCCTTGAATATCTCTTAATGTCTCTTAACCTCTCCTGCCTTCTATCCTATCACAGACCTTCCCTTTTGTTCTTTCATCCCCTCCCCCCTTTCCCAGCTCCTACACTTGCTTAAAAATCTGTTCCATTTCCTGCTTTTTTTCCAGTTCTGACGAAAGGTCATCAACCTGAAACGTTAACTCTGTTTCTCTCTTCACAGATGCTGCCTGACCGGCTGAGTATCTCCAGCATTTTCTGTTTTCATTCTACTTAACGCACGTTATGCACTGTTGTGGGTGGCTCACTAAATTACTGATATGACTGCTCAGCAGTGTTCTGAGCTACGGTAGCAAATTTACCCAAGTATCGCCAATGGTAAGGACAGGGCAGACGAATGCTTGAGCCATGAGCGGGGGCTGGGTTGCAGTGAGGGAAATTAATTTTTATACCCCACCCAGATTGTAGTTCAGTCACCCAGCAAAATTCTCGCCCTGTTCATATGACCTCGGCTACATCAGACGGATAATGAAACCTGTTTATCAAAAGCCTAGGCAGAATTCTCAGGTTAGCCAATGAATGGCCCAAAGTCTTTGCCAGACGGAAAGTGGAGCAGGCAGAAGACGCGCGTTTCCCTGGCCAGAATTTGGGAGAGAAAACCACTGGTTAGAATCGTAGAAATTTACAACACAGAAGGAGGCCATTCGGCCCATCGTGTCTGTGCCGGCCAAAAAAGAGCTATCCAGCCTAATCCCACTTTCCAGCTCTTGGTCCGTAGCCCCGTAGGTTACGGCACTTCAGGTGCATATCCAAGTACTTTTAAAATGTAATGAGGGTTTCTGCCTCTACCACCCTTCCAGGCACTGAGTTCCAGACCCCCACCGCCCTCTGGGTGAAAAAAGTTCTCCTTAACTCCCATCTAATCCTTCTACCAATTACTTTAAATCTATGCCCCCTGGTTATTGACCTCTTTGCTCAGGGAAATAGGTCCTTCCTATCCACTCTATCTAAGCCCTTCATAATTTTATGCACCTCAATTAAATCTCCCCTCAGCCTCCTCTGTTCCAAAGAAAACAACCCCAGCCGATCCAATCTTTCCTCATAGCTAAAATTCTCCAGTCCTGGCAACATCCTCGTAAATCTCCTCTGTACCCTCTCTAGTGCAATCACATCTTTCCTGTAATGTGGTGACCAGAACTGTACGCAGTATTCTAGCTGTGGCCTAACTAGTGTTTTATACAGTTCTAGCATAACCTCTCTGCTCTTATATTCTATGCCTCAGCTAATAAAGGAAAGTATCCCGTATGTCTTCTTAACCACCTTATCTACCTGTCCTGCTACCTTCAGGGATCTGTGGACATGCACTCCAAGGTCCCTCTGTTCCTCTACATTTCTCAATATCCTACCATTTATTGGCCCAGAAATTCAGGTCGGAGGCTTCCCGCGGGTGCAAGCCTCCGACCTGCACTTACCTAGCGCGCCGGCCGTTGTGCTGTGGGCGCGCGTGGGATTCTGATCCTGGGCCTGCTCCAACTGCCGGCGCGCAGTGCTTGCGTATCCCAGGGGCGCAGTTAGTTCGAAGCGTCCCCTAGGATCACGTGGGCCATGGAGAGCCAATGGTAGCAGGGAATCTGTATTCATAGATTTGACAGGAAGACCTGTCAAATCTATGAATACAATTTAGCCCCAAAACATAACTAAAACTTCAAATAATTTTTTTTTTAAATCACATTTTTAAAATAACTATAAATTACATAAAATAACTATTTTAAACAATAATTTACATTTTTGAAAAAATTAATTACAGTTTCTAATGGGGCTAAAAATAAACTTACCTTTCTTTAAAGTATTTAAAAATAATAAACCTGTGGAAAAAATGTTTTAATTTTACTTAATTCACCACTTACCTTGTTAAAAGCAGGCCTTGCGACTGCTTTTTAGAAGCGTAGCTCCTGGAGACTTACCCTCCCGGATAAACCTACAAAAAAACCCAGAGGTTCCAGGCATACGCGCTGCCTCTGCGGTGCATGCGTTCGACCTGTCAACCCTTTCCTTTAAGGGAACGGAAGTTCCGGTTTCCCGCGCATGCGCAGTGCGTGCTCAAAACCAGCACTTTCGTTGGGCCTACGCGTGAGTACCCAGCGCGTACTCACCCATGGGGACCCGAAGTTCTGGCTCATTGTGTATTCTCTTGCCTTGTTAGCGGTCCCCAAATGCATTATCTCATACTTCTCCGGATTGAATTCCATTTGTCACCTTTCTGCCCACCTGACCAGTCCATTGATATCTTTCTGCAGTCTACAGCTTTCTTCCTTAATATCAACCACACGGCAAATTTTTTTACCATCTGCAAACTTCTTAATCGTGCCCCCTACATTGAAGTCTAAATCATTGATATACACCACAAAAAGCAGGGGACCCAGTACTGAGCCCTGTGGAACCGTACTAGAAACAGCCTTCCAGTCACAAAAACACCCGTCGACCATCACCGTTTGCTTCCTGCCACTGAACTAATTTTGGATCCAACTTGCCACTTTCCCTTGGATCCCATGGGCTTTTACTTTTACTTTTTTGACCAACCTGCCATGTCGGACCTTGCCAAAGACCTTGCTAAAATCCATGTAGACTACATCAAATGCACTCCCCTCATCGACCCTCCTCATTACCTCCTCAAAAAGTTCAGTCATGTTACTCAGACATGACCTTCCCATAACAAATCCATGCTGACTGTCCCTGATTAATCCGTGACTTTCTAAATGATGATTTATACTGTCCCTCAGAATTTCTTTCAATAGTTTTCCCTCCACCGAGGTGGTTCCGGGATCAGCTCCAAATTCCTTGGGGGGGAACATTCGGTTGCTTTGCGCCTCCCATTAGCAAAGCAGCTCGCGCCCGGGCACGGCGCCGCCAACGTCTCCCGCGAAATTCAGCAGGTGATTAGCGGCGGCGGTAACCGTTAGCGTACCGCAGCGCTGTGCCTCCGGCGATGATGTCATCGACGTGTGCAGCGCCCTGGCCGCGATCTACGCCAGCGCCCCCTGACTTACCGCCAGACTCTATGTCCGACGGGGTCAGGGGGGCCTACCTGTGATCGGGGCGGTGCTAATTAAAGGCGAGGTGCCAGGCGGCTATTTTTGCTGCTGGCCGCCTACCAGCATGTGCCCCCGTTGCCTTCCCCAACCTCCTGACCAGCCCCCCCCCCGCAGAGTGCCGGCTGCGCTCCATGAGCCTGGCACTTCTCTCGAGTGCCGGGCTCTTTTGCCAGCACTCCGATCCCTGGTGGCCCAGCTGGGCCCCGGGTCGCGCTGCGCAAGGCCCCTCCCCTTCAAGAAGGGGAGGAAGGCCTGCAGTACCGTGGCGTGCGCTGCGGCATGTCGCGCCGCGATATTCCCTCGCAGCGCCCCAAGAGGGAGGCGGGGCGCTTCCAGTAGTGCCCCACTTCCCTCTTGGGGCGGTACCAATGAATTTCGGCCGCGGGGGTATAATTTTTTGGGGGCCTCTGGTGAAGTTAGCGCCTCAAAGGGGGTGCGACTCAATTTCTCCCCTCGCTTCCATCCCCCTCTCCTCAGTGGGCAATCCACCAGGTTACACCCTCTCCCTTCCCAGGAATTTCGGTCCTCAGGAGCTTGGTCAATAATTCCATCAACCCATTGTTTTGTATCACTTTATTCGCTACCCCATTCTTCCCATTGAGTGTCAAACCAGTAATGCACTATTAACAGCACTAGGAATATTACTTATCCATTGCTGTCCATCAGTACTTGAAAACTAGTCTAAATTAAGGCAACATAATGATCCTCAACAGGAGTAGCCAGCCACCTTAGTTTGTACGTTGTCTGCAGGGCTTTTAGCATGCCAGTGGTAAGTAGGGAGAGCAGTGACACTCACCCAGTGAACATCTGTCTCTGTTGACTTGTGTTTCATTGCAGCTGATAAACTGCCGGGGAATGAAAGATTAACACTGGCCTAAGGTAGCTGCTATTGAAACAGTACTGATATCAAACTGTCAGTATAAACATAGGGAGCTAGATTTCCTTCACTTATAGTGAATAGGGGCAATCTAGGCCACAACGATAAACTCTTGTGTATGAATTCACCTCTTTTGATTATGGCTTTATACCAACACATAATGAATATCTGGAGAGTGTGAAAAAAACCTGCATTTTAAATGGCCTTCCTATGCTTTCTCAGCTTCCCATATTTTTTTTTCGTAATCTAGTCAGTGTGCTTGGGGATATATCATGTATTTGCATTATAATGTGCATATTTATTGTAAAGCAATTTTCTAATTTCATGAGGAGGGCCATTGTAACAAAATAACCTGCTGTGCAGTTAGTGCAACAGAGCCATGAAAAAAGCAGTTTGTACCTGGATACTGTGTGCATTTTATCAGAATGTAAATGGGACTCAGTATGTCTTTGGCAATGTGCTTGTGCCAGTGATTCAATTTAGCTGCTCCATTTTATGACAAAATCTAGGTATTCCACATGTCTCAGAATGCTGCAATGTAACTTATTTTAGCAGCTGTCAGCTGAGTGCCCTGCAGTTCTTCGGTTACTTCAAGTATTCCTTTTGAATTCCTGTTCCTTTTTATAATCTTTATAATTCTCCTTCCTTTATTTTCATATCCTTTTGTTTGCTAATGATGTTGGTCAAAATTGTTTTGTAAATCATCTCAAAAAAGATGATGCAACACACCTGGGTGTTCCTAAGAAGTATTTGATGATTCCGTTCATCTGGCTCGTAAGTACAAATGGTGGCTATATGCTTAAAATGGCTCTGGGAAGCATATGACTGCTATTTTCTGAAATGCACGATTCCTAAAATTGAGTTGAATTCATATATTCTTTGAAAACATCTTACATTCCAGTTGGACTTTAAACTAGCTGGTCTCAAGTTGGCCAATAAATCAGCCAATTGCTTGCTACAATTGGCAACACCCTGTTGGCTTACAGAGATTCCATCTTTGGCTTTGCTGTAACGACAGCACCTATGACATCACAGTTGTCAACATATGTAGGCAAATTTATGGTTCAAAAAATATCTCAAGGTTTTTTTCGTCTGAAGTTAGAATGACGGATTTGTGGAACCAACGCTGAGTAAAAGCAGCTGAGCTGTGTTGATTGGTTCAGAAATGAACTGGATTGGTAACTGTTTAGGAATGGTTTTGGAAGATATAGGCTGTGATACCCAAATACTCCATGGGGGTTGCTGATTCTTGGATTAAAAGTGAGGTGATGTTGGTTGGAAGGAAGCAGGCTAGAGTTCAATAATAGAGATGTGGGAAGTGCAAATAATATAGAATATTGTCAGTTAACTGTGGATAAGAGAGTATTTATGCAGAACCTTGGATCAGGAGTTTAAAGGACTAGGGTTGTCTGTGATAGGCTAGAGACCCGGTCCCGATTTTAACTCCAGGTGGATTCCCCGCTCAAGCCTGAGTTAAAATTACAGTCGGGGCTCAATGATGTCATCGGAACAGAACATGCACATGTAAAGAAGGACCCTAATAACAACAGAAAATGCTCGAAAAACTCAGCAGGCTAGGCAACATCCGTGGAGAGAAAATAGAGTCAACGTTTCGGGGCAAACTCTTGACTGAGTCTTGACAAAGGGTTTGCCCCGAAACATTGACTCTATTTTCTCTCCACGGATGTTGCCTGGCCTGCTGAGTTTTTCCAGCATTTCCTGTTGTTATTTCGGATTTCCAGCATCTGCAGTATTTTGCTATCGTAAAGAAGGACCCTGTTGGCTCCGGGCGCGTGACCTCACTACCTGCTCAGGAGAGCAGGTTAAAATTGCAGATGTTGCGATCATGGCGGCTTTCGGACAGGTTAAGAGCCAGGGCGATTTTAACTGCCCACCCGCCAGGCTTGTGCTGAGCGAGTTGGGTTAAAATCACCCCCTATATATGAATTGTTGAAGGAGCAATGGCTGGATGGCCATTTTTCATTCCATGCTTTTTTATATTGCAGCAGCCGCACTTCCGTTTGAACATCTATTATTAGTCCATTATACACAGCTCAAGTCATCCAGTGATGAGTAATTCTGGCCCACATTTCTAACTCTAATCTTACCAATGCACAAATTCACAGAGTAAACCCACATGCTGATTGACTATCTTGGGAAATGTCTCCATTTGATACATTGCAGCTCAAACCAGGCTGTAATAGCACTGTGCTAACATCAATCATCTTATACGCTGCCCAAAATCATGTATTGGAATCTAGAGTATTTTGTAGAGCTCAGTTAAAATGGTGCCACTACATTTTTAGCTGTTAATCACAGGATTAGAGAAGCCACACCTCATTATGTTTGTAGTTGTATTGCAGTACGGAGAAAGGCTGACAAAATTGTAAGGGAAAGAAAAGGGACAAGTGATGGGAACAAATAAGGAGAAGTAACGAAAGGAGAAAGTTAGCAGAAGGAGTAAAAAAAATAGCAAGAGAAGGAGGCACGTTAAATTGAATTGGATCCGAAATCACCTCTCTTCTCCATTGTGCAAACATGAACAACTTGCACTTTATGTATGAACATTTGAAATAAAACCCATTTTGAACATGTAAGCAATTATGGCATTGCTTTTCGTTGAGCTCATGCATTTCTCTGCCTCTCCTCAAGGCATTCCATGCGAGTAGAGAATCTGGCCATACCCTACATTTAGGTCAAGGTCTTCTGTGTTCTGCACTGCAGTTTCAGGCTGCTGCCAATGTAAATCATTAATGTCAGCATCACGAGAGCGCTCTGGAGGCTTGAGGTTCTGGTACACAGATCTTTGTTAACGGCTGATTGTGAAAATCCTCCCAGTGGTATTTAAAACAAACACTACTTCCAGAAGAAACAAAAGCAGTTTTCCTTAGCATTCAGCTCCAATAGAGTCCTAAGAGAGTGTGAGGATTATATTGCCCAGTGCACATCATCTGGGTTTCAGTAAGGGTTTTAAAATTAACAGAAATCATTAATAACAAAAGAAAAATCAACTTGCCACTCCTGGCTATTAGGATACAGCTGTTCCACAGCTGAAGTTCTAAAGTGCTGAACTTCAGTAAGTGGAGTGGAGTGAATTGTGTTTCCTTGTGGCAGTGTACTTCTCAGACACCTGTGTATCTGGAAGATACCCAAAGCATGTGGGCGCATAGACCTTCCCACAGCACTCAACAACCCAGCAAATGACTGCCCTGCTCATGCCCTGCGTTAGCTTTCAGCTTTGCTATTTCCTCTTCTTCCTCCACCTCCCCATCACCCACACTTGACAGCAGCTCCAGCTCTAGCTCCAGCCCTGATGCTCAGCTCTGCTCAGCCGCAGACCCAGCCATCCTTTCTCTCAGCTGCTGCTTTCAGTGCCAGCCTTTCCCAGTTCCATGTCATCTCAGCTCCTCGCGCCTGCGCAGTCTTTTCTCATTAGATTTAGAAATGCAGGCCAGAATTACGAATCACTGGATCACTTGAGCTGTGTATAATGGACTAATAATAGATGTCCAAATGGAAGTGTGACTGCTGCAATTTAAGAAAGCATGGAATGAAAACTGACCATCAGCAAATTAAGATTGCTTCTTCAACAATTCATATATAGGGGGCGATTTTAAAAAGAGCAGTCACTCTTAAAAGATTGCTCTGAAATAATCTCTCTGGGCTGGATTTTGTCAATGAGAAGCTTTTGGAGGCGGGACTGCTGCTTGCTGGCTTTCAATCCCACCTCCATCAGCTTCTGGCCAACAGCGGGACTTTCCCCTGATTGACCTTGTTAAGCCCGCCCAGCGGGCTCAGCAGGCCAATTAGGGGGAAGTCAGTGACAGAGCACGTTAACGTCTGACGTGCCATCTATCAAGATTTCTTGAAAGAAGAAATGTCAGCGTATGACAGCTCTGTGAAGCTGTCGAACACTGACATTCTGTGTAGTTTGATGAGCCCTTGTGTTCAGGACTCATCAAACCTTTCAACTTTAGAGAAATGGTTCGGAGGATCCAACAGCCAGTCTGTGAAATCTACAATGAAGATGTCAGGACTCTGGATCCACAGCGGCTGAAGGCTGTAGGCAGAAACAAAGGTAAGTGAACATTTTATAACACTCAATACTCACCTTACATACTTACCACTCCACACTTGCACCCATCACTCACCTCTACATCTCACTTTCAGACCCCTCCGACCCCCGCAGACCTCCTTGTCGTCTCCTACACCCTGGCGGGGTTCTTCGAGGTCGGGAAGCCTGCGCTTCAGAGCTAAAAATAGGGATAATCCTATTTTCTGCCTGTTAACTACCTGTTAACAGGCAGTTAATAGGCTTTAATCCCTTTCCTGCCTCAAGGAGACGGGACCCGGGGCAGGACGGCTTCCCGCCTCCTGGCAAGAGGGCATGGAGGTGGGTTGGGGGGTGGGTTTGCCAGCCTCCCCCAAATTCAGCAACTTTACCAGCAGTCCTGCCTCCATACCCACCTCCTCAGGGCTGACAAAATCCATCCCTTTGTCTGAATTGGAATTTTTTGAACAGAAAAACGGCTACAGATAAATTAACTATGTTAGTGTTATATGTTATCTCTGGTATGAGTTGGTTCTTGCAGTAAACCATTCCTGATTGCAAGTCAGCTCTTTTTTCCTTCCTGGCCTCGGCCAGATGCACCTGCCATCCAGAAGTGTTATTTACGCTGCACAACCATTTCATGACTGTCCATTTTAGCAGCACTATCTCTGTTATCTATTCTGGATCCATCAGCTCATTCCCACAAGGGTATCTTACCATATTTATCTGCGGAGTTGTCTGCCCTATTGCTCATTCATCGAATAGCAAGCACCCTCTCCTACTCAGCCTGCTCATAAGTGGACCATCAAAAGAAAATTCCATTAAATATTATCTTTTCTCATTAAATATTATCAAAATTGTACAACTGTCATAATGAAGGAAGGAAAGTGTTCATCATCAAGCTCTGCAGTGCAGGTTTAAATCTTTGGAGGGCTAGAGACGATACAAACTTGCAAAATATATTTGGCGAGTTTTATCACCCTCAGCCAGACTATGAGGACTGTGGCAATACCCAGGGAGAAAACTTGACATCATGCCTGATAGATGTGTGGCACCTGCCAAATGATTTCTGGAAGTATCCGCAATGACCGCTTCAATTTCTGAATGAACTCTCATCTTTTCACTCAAATCAATTTAAAGCCAGTTACGTTTAGGTATACATTGGCGAAATATTTTACCACCACAACTGCTTTGGCAGCACAGATGCTAACATGCTAGAAAATGCGGGCGCACGTTTGGATGTCAGGACTTCAGATAAATAAATTTAACAAATCTCTCAATGTTGAATAATAAAGGAGTTTATAGTTAGAGAATGAAATTTGGGGATGTCCCTAGACTGTTAAACAAGCTGCTGGTCCACTCAGAGGCCCATCTCTGCAGCTTTCATTTAAGAATATAGGAGCAAAGAAATGTAAGATTCAGGACTCAATTTTGGCACTTCCTCTTCCTCTCTCTTAACTTTAAGAATTACATGTTTCTTCGAACGATACCTGGAAGTAGATTTACACTGGCATATGCTGTTGTCATTTGAATGAGTTAGCGGCAGGGTATACACTGAACTGTAAAAATTTCTGTTTAAAATGTTCATCTGAACTGCTGTCATTTGGCAAATTTTCAGAATTTATTAACATGTAAAAACGTTGGAATATTTGCTTATCTTTCAAAGCTATTTTTTATCTCTAAAAGTAGGAGTGGAACATCAACAGCCAATGCTCTGAGACTTGAAATGGTCAGCTGTGCTCGAGGCACGTGGCAGGCAACGCGGGATGCGGGGAAAAGGGCAATGCCAGGTTGCAAGAAACAGCTTAGGAAAGAGCAAAGGTCGCAAGCAAAGAACAGAAATAAGAGCACAAAACAGCTGGAATAGAAAAGCCTCCTCCTGTGCTGTATCATTCTATGAAAGCCTGAGGAAACTTGTGCTTTTCAGCCTGGAGAGAAAGGGGGTGATTTTCATTCAGAAGTTGGGAAGGAGGCGGGACTACAACTTTCGGGGTTGTAGTCCCGCCTCCATCGAGATGCGGCGAATCCACGCGATTTTAACTTGATTGACCTTGTTGAGCCCGCCCAGCAGGCTCAGCAGGCCAATTAAGGGCCACCCGGCAACAGGTGACGTCAAAGACTGAAATTTCATCTGTCAAGACGTTTTGACAGATGAAATATCAGTGTTTCACAGCTGTTTGAAGCTGTCAAACACTGACAGTCTTACTTCTAACCTGAGTCCTTCTCCACAGACTCAGTTAGAAATCTCACCGGCACAGAAAGCTGAAGGCTGTCACTTTTGACAGTTCGCAGCCATTCTGCTTTCTGTGCCGGTTAGATGATGGACTCCCGAAACCTAGAAGAAGGAAGGCTGAAAAGGTAAGTACAGGTAATTTAAACTTCTTTACACACTTTAGACACACCAAACACACTTACCTTTGCACTCATGCACCCATCACTCACCTGAACACTGACATCTCGACCCCTCCAAGTCCTTCAACCTGACGGCCCGACTCCTCTAACTTGGTGTGGTTTGGAGCCGTCGGAAATCCCACACTTCAAGCTTTAAAATAGGGATTAGGCTAAAAACTGCCTGTTAACTACCTGTTAACAGGCAGTTAATTGGCACTAATCCCTTCCCACCTCGGGTAGGCGGGTCCCAGTGCGGGGCGGGTACCTGCCTCCTTTGAAACTTACACGGAGGCGGGATGGTGTCGGGACCCCCGAATTCGGGACTTTAACCCCCCGCACGCCTCCAGTCCCGACTCCACGGGTCAATGAAAATCGACCCCAAAGTGTCTGAGAAGCGATCTATAGAGGTTTATAAGATAGTTAAGGGAATGGAAATCGGTGATCTGGAATACTACTTTAAACTAATGTCTGATGTCAGGAAATTCTTCACACAGACTGATCAGTTAATGGAATAGATTTCCAGAAAGAGTAGTGGAGGCAAAATTCAAGAATCTTTTATGAAGTAATTTGACACTGGACTGGGGGAAACCCTTAGGATCTCTTTGGATAGATGAATTAAGATAGGCCAAATGGCCTTCCTCATTGTAACTACCTTGGGACTTCCGGAGCTTGAATGCTTACTGTTGTGTCTGTGTGTTGATAGAGACACTGAAGACAGGAGTTGGTTTCATAGGTGTTTACTAAACAAAGTCTGGAGGGGAACTAACGGATACAACACAATATACAGGCTTATATAGCCCGAGTGGCCATTACCGGCATTACAGTACACCTGGGGCTCTTAAAGGCACATACACTACACTTACTTTTTGTCTTGGTAACAAAAACTTTTACACAGTACCTGAAGTGCTTCTAAAATTAATTTCTGAAGTGAGGTTTCCTTAGCTTCTCGTCATGTCCCTATTTTAGGGCAAACAAAAGCTCTGTACATTCAAGCTGCTTCACCTTAGTTATTGGAAACTGTTAACAGGCCACTTGGGCATCTTGTGTATCATTTCAGGCCTCACTTAATAAAAAGTAATACATAAATATAACCTAGAGCTCAGAGCTCATTCCAGAAGGAAAGAAAGCTCAATATTCGAAAGCTTGGAAGAAGATGAAGTGCACATTCATTAGATGAGAGAAGAACAGGATGATTCATCCTCAAGGGACGCTCATCTTTCTACTTCTTCATATCGTGACACTGTATGTTAGTGCCTGAGAGAAAGATATTTCTGTGGATTATAACAACTGTTCTATTTATTTGATCTTGAGCAAGTCTGAGCTAAAGCAAGTTTTTGATCATTCTAGTTTACCGAGTGACCACTAAATATCTTAGCCTAGAAATTACCGTTGATAAGAGCAAACGATTGTGTGATGCTTTCATATGACAGTCCACTGTCTGCTATTTTAGCAGAGGTAATAGAGCCATAGAATAGTACAACACAGAAGGCGGCCATTCAGCCCATCAAGTCTGTGCCGGCTCTTTCGAAGAACAGTCCAGTCAGTCCCACTCCCCCTCTCTTTCCCCATATCCCTGCAATTTTTTTCTCCTTCAAGTATTTTTCCAATTCCCTTTTGAAGGCTACTATTGAATCTGCATCCATCACCCCATCAGGCAGTGCATTCTAGATCCCAACCACTCGTTGCGTAAAACTCACGTTGCCTCTGGTTCTTTTGTCAATCACTTTAAATCTCTGCCCACTGGTTATCGACCCTTCAGCCATTTGAACCAGTTTCTCTTTATTTACTCGATCTAAACCCTTCATGATTTAAAATAAACAGGTAAATGCCATTAGCCAAAAGCATAAGCATTTATCCACTAATATCACCAACACTAACTTCTGGACTCTAGACCATTCCTATCAATACACAGAATGCTACAAGGATGGATGCACTAAGATGGTCAAAATGGGCTTCCTCACCCCTAATTATCTCGTGGTCTTGTATAAACTATGCGCTTGCACAGTTATATAAATTTGCCGCAGCCAAACCTCGGGTGATATGGTCTTTTAAAAAATGTAAGTAATTTGGAAGAGTGATTTAAAATATTTATGCCCTCTGTTAGTACATTAGATGTGACTTGTTGAAGAGAAAATTACTGTCAAGTATGCAGTACCCAAAAGTTTAGCATACTTAAGTACTTTGACACCATGACTAATTTAGGGAAAGGCAGCGCCGGTTTTAATAGACTCCAGAAACCAAAGTCATTGAGAATTATTCTTTTATTAAATATTAATTTGAGTATTTTATTTCATATGTGATTTCATTAATTATTATTTGGAATCCTGCAGTGCCAGTTTTGTTAATGGGTGAATATTTGTTGTGCCTAATGTTCCCGATTTTTGAATTGGTGCAATCATATAACTGTGTTGATGGCTGGATTTGATTATTCGCTTCAGTTTGCAAGTGCTGCATGTGAGCAGAAAGGCTAACTGTGTACTACCGCCAGAATTGATGTTATTGGAAAAAGAACCAGTTGGAATTGTGTTTCGGTTGGGATTTCAGTAAGTCAACAGGCTGTTATTTTTTTTCCTAACATTCGTGCTGACCTGGGTCTCCCTGCACCACTAGGGGGGAATTTTAACCTAAAAAAACGGGTGGGTTGATTGAGGGTGTGGGGGTAGTTAAAGTGTTAAAAATCTGAATCCGCCACCAACCCGCCCACTTCTGGTTTTAGCGGAGGCGGAACAGGGGCGGGCAACCAATTCGCTCCCAGGAGGCGGGTTGTCTATTTAAATATTATAATGTGTCTGGCAGCCTCTGCTTTAACCTCCATTTTGAATTTAGCTTTAGCTGGTCGGGTTTTGCAGGCCTTGTGAAACCCGCCAGCTAATGCAAGGCGAAGACTGCTGGATCCAGGAAGTAAGTGCCTTTACACGTATCTGTTGGACCCAGGGTCCCTGCCTAACCCACCCCCCACGAGACTTCCGATCCCCCCCCATGAGGCCTCACCCCTGCTCCTCCGGCTGCTTCCTGACCCCTGATCCTCTTCTGACACCGCCCCCCCCACCCACCCACCCACCCACCCACTCCTCCATTGGCCCCCCGACCCCCAAGCAATCCCTCCCTCTCCTCCTCCTCTCTGCAGCCTAGTGCCGCAGTCCTACCCGCCCGGAGCCAGCCAGCCTCTCAATCTGACAGGCCGCGGGTGAGAAACAGAGGCTTCCCATGCAAATCAGGCCCTGCCGCTAAATTCGGCAGGGCCTGCGGGAAACCCGTTCTCCTGAGTTTCCTGACTGCTTCAGAGCCTCACCACTCCCAACCTGCCTTCCCCATTAAAATTCAGCCCTTAGTGTGAATGCTCTCCTTAAAACTGCTGGCTCGGAAGTACAGAAAACAACTAGGGAGTATACCCCTCTCCCCCTCCCCCCCACCCAACTTTAATTTCTCCTCTCCTCTTCCCTCAGTGGATTACCTGGCCTCAATTTTGCATTTTCCCACAGTGGAGATTGGGAACTGCATGTGAAGGACTGCTGGTATGAATCTATGGCTTGCCACATTATGGAGCAATGAAACAGGGCTCTGATACATTGGGGTTGATTTTCCTAAAGCTGCCAGGAAGGAGGCGGGACTACAACTTTCGGGTTTTACTCCCGTCTACATCGACATTCGGCCAATCCAAGCGATTTTCCCTTGATTGACCTTGTTAAGCCCGCCCAGCAGGCTCAGCAGGCCAATTAAGGGCCACCCGGCAACAGGTGACATCACAGACTGAAATTTCATCTGTCAAGAGGTGTTGACAGATGAAATATCAGTGTTTCACAGCTGTTTGAAGCTGTCAAACACTGACAGTCTGACTTCTAACCTGAGTCCTTCTACACAGACTCAGTTAGAACTGTCACCGGCAATGAAAGCTGAAGGCTGTCACTTTTGACAGCTCGCAGCCATTTTGCTTTCAGTGCCGGCTGAGCGATGGACTCCCAAAACCTAGAGGAAGAAAGGCTGATAAGGTAAGTACAGGTAATTTAAACTTCTTTACACACACCAAACACACTTTGCACCCATCACTCACCTGAACACTGACATCGCGACCCCTCCAAGTCCTTCAACCCGACGGCCCGACTCCTCTAACCTGGCGTGGTTTGGAGCCGTCGGGAATCCCACACGACACCCCTCAAAATAGGGATTAGGCTAAAAACTGCCTGTTAACTACCTGTTAACAGGCAGTTAATTGACACTAATCCCTTCCCGCCTCGAGTCGGCGGGTCCCAGTGCGGGGCGGGTACCCGCCTCCCCTGAAACTTAGTGGAGGCGGGTTTTGGACGGGATGGTGTCGGGACCCCCAAAATCGGGATTTCCCCCCCCCCACACGCCTGAAACACCACCTGACGGCTCCAGGAAAATTTACCCCATTATTACTTATCCTGGCTAGGTGCCTGTTAAGGTACTTGAGAAGTGCGAAATTGATATTACCATTTCTGTCCCAGGGATGGACAGACTTCTGGTACCAATAGTCATAATAAAATGAGCAAATAATTAGCTCAGTGGAAAATGGGATGAACCTAACTGTAAAATACTCCACAAAAAAAGATTATTTATGCCCAGTTCTAATGAAAGGTCATTGACCTGAAGCGTTAACTCTGGCCCGTAATTTCTGATAGGAGGCATTCTGCGTGCCAGACGAGTATAAATGGGGATCACTAAAAAAAGACATCAAAACATTGAATAATTTTTTTTAAATCACGTTTTTAAAATAAGTTAAAATTATATTAAGTTAAATATTTTAAACAAAAATTAAATTTTTTGAAAAAAATAATAAGTTTTTTATGGTTCTAAAATTAAACGGACATTTTTTGAAGTATTTTTTACATTATAAATGAGTGGGAAAAAAATATTTTTTTACTTTTTAAACTCTTATGCTGGTAAAAGCAGGCCTTACGCCTGCTTTTACCAGGCGTAAGATTTCTAAGGGATTTCAGCGGGCGGAGGTTCTGCAGAAAGTGGAACTCTCCCCCCGCAGAGGCCCTTCTCTTGCGGATTCTTGACAGATCGGAAATGCTGGTTTCCAGCGCATGCGCTTCGCATTCCTGAAACCGGCACTTGCGAGGTCCCAACGGGTGTGTACACAGCTCGTACACACCCATAGGAATCGGAAAATATGGGCCAATGTTTCTCTCTCCACAGATGTTGCCTGACCTGCTGAGTATTGCCAGCATTTTCTGTTTTTATTATTTGCGTCCATTTGTATAAGTAGAAAATGTAGCTACTGGTTGATGTAAATCACTTTCTATCAGGAACATTTTGAGATGTGTAAGAAGAACAAGTGTTCAGAATTTGTACAGTATTTGCATTGTGCTTAAAAATAATAAGGCTTTTCATTTCATATTACCGGTGACAAAATGACCCCCAGCATTTCACCTTGACGGTCGAGATGAAACTAAGGAAAAGTGCATGATCACAGAAATACAAGCTTTCGTAATGACTGATCCAAGTGTGCATTGTAGAGCTATTAGTTCCTTCAGCCGCTGCATCATAGTGGAACATAGTAACAGGAGTAGGCCATTCAGCCCCTCGAGCCTGTTCCGCCATTCAGTGAGATCATGGCTGATCTGCGACCTAACTCCATATACCTGCCTTTGCCCCATATCCCTTAATACCATTGGTTAACAAAAATCTATCAATCTCCGATTTTAAATTAACAATTGATCTAGCATCAATTGCCGTTTGTGGAAGAGAGTTCCAAACTTTGTGTGTAGAAGTGTTTCCTAATTTCACTCCTGAAAGGTCTGGCTCTAATTTTTAGAATATGCCCCCTAGTCCTAGAATCCCCAACCAGCAGAAATAGTTTATTTCTATCTACCTTATCTGTTCCCTTTAATATCTTGAAAAGTTCGATCAAATCACCCCTTAACCTTCTAAATTCTAGGGAATACGATCCTAATTTGTGTAATCTCTCCTTGTAATTTAACCCTTGGAGTCAGGGTATTATTCTAGTAAACCTACGCTGCACTCCCTCCAAGGCCAATATATCCTTCCTAAGGTGTGGTGCCCAGAACTGCTCACAGTACTCCAGGTGTGGTCTAACCAGGGTTTTGCGTAGCTGTCGCATAACTTCTACCCCCTTGAATTCTAGTCCTCTAGATATAAAGGCCAGCATTCCATTAGCCTTTTTGATTATTTTCTGTTTCTGTTCATGACCTTGAACCGCCAAGTCTCTTTGGACCACTATTGATTTTAGCTTTACACCATTTAGCAAGTACCCTGTTCTATCCTTTTTAGGTCCAAAGTGGATGACCTCACATTTACCTACATTGAAATCCATTTGCCACAGTTTTGCTTTACTTAATCTTTCAATATCCCTTTGTAATTTTATGCTTTCACCTACACTGCCTACAATGCTGCCTATCTTTGTGTCATCATCAAATTTGGATATATGACCTTCTATGCCATCATCTAAGCCGTTAATAAATATTGTGAATAGTTGAGGCCCCAACACAGATCCCTGCGGGACACCACTAGTCACATCCTGTCAATTGGAGTACCTACCCATTATCCCTACTCTCTGTCTCCTGTCAATTTCCTACCAGGTCAATAATTTGCCTTCAATTCCATGGGCTTTTATATTAGTTAACAGTCTCTCGTGTGGGACTTTATCAAATGCCTTCTGGAAGTCCATATAAATAACATCCATAGATATTCCCCCGTCCGCTATTTTAGTCACCTCTTCAAAAATTTCAATCTGGTTTGTCAGGCATGACCTACCCTTCACAAATCCATGAAATCCTGGCTCTCTCTAATCAGCTGAAAATTTTCACGGTGTTCAGTCACCCTATCCTTAATTATAGACTCTAGTAATTTCCCGACAACAGATGTTAGGCTAACTGGTCTATAATTCCCTGGTTGCCCCCTCTCGTCATTTTTAAATAGCGGAGTGAAAAGAGCAATTTTCCAATCTAAAGGGACGGTTCCTGAATCCAGAGAGCTTTGGAAGATTATAGTTGGGGCATCTGCAATGTGCTCCCCTACTTCCTTTATAACCCTAGGATGGAAACCATCTGGTCCTGGGGGTTTGTCATTCTTTAGTGCCATTATTTTCTTCATTACTGCTATTTTGCTTACGTTAATTTTATTGAGTCCCTGTCGCTGATTCAATATTAGTTTCCTTGGGATTTCCGGCATGCTATCCTCTTCCACTACTGTAAATACTGATGCAAAGTAATTATTCAACATGTCCGCCATTTCCTTATTATCATTGACAATCTCACCAATATCAGTTTTCAAGAGGCCAACATTGTTCCTGACCACCCTCTTTTTTCGAATACAATTGTTACAATTCTTTGTGTTGATTTTGATATCCCTTGCAAGTTTCCTTTTATACTCCCTTTTTGTAGATCTTACTACAGTATCTGTTTTGTCACCTTTTGCTGTTCTTTGTATCTTTCCCATTCACTAGTGCTATTGTTTGCATTTTTGTATGCTTTTTCTTTTAGTTATATGCTGTCTCTCACCTCTTTAGTCGTGCTCCTCAGGGATATAAACTGGTTTTTATCACATTAAGTTCTTTTTTGAACACCTCCTACTGATCTTCTGCCATTTTACCTGTTAACAGATTTGCCGAGTTTACTGTGGACAGTTTCTGGTCTCATTCCATGTTTCATGTTATGATCGCTATTAGATAAATGTTCACGCACCGTTAGGCTGTTAACTAAATCTGGCTCATGACTCATTACTAAGTTGACGTTGGATATTGAACAGTTTTCTTTCAGTCCAAAAAAGAAAGTTGATGTGATGAACTGCTTTTTTGCTGACAAAGCTCATCAGTTTAAAAAATCAACTTTCCTCGTCAACGAAGCGGAAACTTGTGCATCTTATTTTTTTAAACTGGTATAACAGTCAAGAGTGCAAAAAGAGGTGATATGCTTAAAGTCGGTTCTGTTCAATAAGAATTTTCACCGTGGAAGATACTTTTAAGTAAAGCTATGAAGGGGTAGAGTTTCCACTTTGGGCCCAGTCGGGAAATTGCGCTTAAATGGCACTGGTTAGGTTAGAATCATAGAATCGTAGAAAGTTGCAGCACGGAAGGAGGCCATTTCGGCCCATCGTGTCCACACCGGCCAACAAAGAGCTGTCCAGCCTAATCCCACTTCCCAGCTCTTTGTCCGTAGCCCTGCAGGTTAGAGCATCCCAAGTGCACATCCAAGTACTTTTTAAATGTGGTTCGGGTTCCTGCCTCTACCACCCTTTCAGGCAGTGAGTTCCAGACACCCTCAAAACTTGCCCCAAATACTTTAAATCTGTGCCCCCTGGTTTTTGACCCCTCTGCTAAGGGAAATAGGTCCTTTCTATCCACTTTATCTATGCCCCTCATAATTTATACACCTCAATAAAGTCTCCCCTCAGCCTCCTCTGTTCCAAGGAAAACAGACCCAGCCTATCCAGTCTTTCCTCATAGCTAAGATTCTCTACTCCCGGCAACATCCTTGTAAATCTCCTCTGTACCCCCTCTAGTGCAATCACATCTTTCCTGTAATGTGGTGACCAGAACTGCATGCAGTACTCTAGCTGAGGCCTAACTAGTGTTTTATACAGTTGAAGCATAACCCCCCTGCTTTTGTATTCTGTGTCATGGCTAATAAAGGCAAGCATTCCGTATGCATTCTTAAGTACCTTATCTACTTGGCCTGCTACCTTCAGGGATCTGTGGACATGCACTCCAAGGTCCCTTTGTTCTCAGTGTCCTACTATTTAATGTGTATTCCCTTTCCTTGTTAGCCGTCCCAAAATGCATTACCTCACACTTCTCCAGATTGAATTCCATTTGCCACTGTTCTTCCCACCTGACCAATTTATTGATATCTTCCTGCAGTCTACAGCTTCCTTCTTCAGTATCAATCATACAGCCGATTTTAGTATCATCTGCAAACTTCTTAATCATACCCCCTATATTCAAGTCAAGATCGTTGATATATACCACAAAAAGCAAGGGACCTAGTACTGAGCCCTGCGGAACCCTACTGGAAACAGCCTTCCTGTTACAAAAACACCCATCAACCATTATCCTCTGCTTCCTGTCTCCGAGCCAGTTTTGAATCCAAATTGACACTTTGCCCTAGATCCCATGGGCTTTTAACTTCGTGACCAGTCTGCCATGTGGAACCTTATTAAAAGCCTTGCTAAAGTCCACATACACTACATCAAACGCACTACCCTCATCTACCCTCCTTGTTACCTCCTCAAAAAATTCAATCAAGTTTGTCAGACACGACCTTCCCTTAACAAATCCGTGCTGACTATCCTTGATTAATCCGTGTCTTTCTAAATGAAGATTTATCCTGTCCTTCAGAATTCTTTCCAATAATTTTCCCACCACCGAGATTAGGCTGACTGGCCTGTAATTACTCGGTCTATACTTTTCACCCTTTTTAAACAGGCTTCATGTTTCCGCTAAAATTAATTTGCATAATTACGAACTTAAAATCTTTCATGAACCAGCGCAATCGGCCAGAACGCAATTTTTTTCCTTTCCATTAACAAGTGTTTAAGAGTGGTAACTTGGTGCAGTTTTTTAATATAGCTGAAAATGGGATTATCACTGAAGTAAGCATTTTCAATAAGAGTGTCCAGTCCTCCACCTGTGAGTAGCCTGATTTAAAATCTCTTAAAAAAAAAAACTAGACTGAAACTTTTAATAGTTTCATTGGTGTACACTAGTCTTTTTCTTAGTAAATTATGTATTTTACAATAGGAAAAAAATTGCCTGTGCGCCCTAGAACACAAATGCAATTTGAAGAACTTTCCTGAACCAGCGCAATTGGTAGAAGCTTGCAGTTTTGACCTGGGGGTGTGGCCAATTTTGTGGGTGGGCGAATTGAATCTTGAAATAGCGTAAAACACGAGCGTGAGTGGTTTTGAGCACAACTCACTTGCGTTTAAAATTTCTCGATCTTTCGCGCTCGTTAGGTTGATTCCACCCGAATTGCGCTGATATTATTGGCGTAAGCAAGTGGAAACTTGACCGCAAAGTACTTTTTCTCTTTGTGGTTGAGTGGCTGGATTCCCCACCCACCCCCCCCCCCCGCCCCGAGTGCCAGGTGCCATTGACAACGGCCAGGTGAAAATAAAGGCCATGTCTGAAAGTGCCATTCATTTCATAAACGAGGAGCAGATTTCATTCAGTGAATGTGCGGATGTTGACTGATAACCACTTCATTCTGCATGTCAATGCATGCTACCCAGAAAGCAGCCCTGATTCTCGGGCAATCCAGGATACTAGCACTGTTCAGCCAAAGGACTGAGCCATGATTCCTGAAAGGAGGCCAGGGTACTCGCTTCAGCTTGATGACTCTCTCCTGCCATCTGACAGAGACCTAGAACAGGTACAATAAAGTCCTACGTAATTAACAGTTGAGCAGACCATAAGGAGTCTCATGCTCACTTTACGTTGCCTAGATAGGTTGGGGGAAAAGCTATTTTACAGTCCAGCAAGGGCTTCCAGAATTATAGTGGTTTGTTGCATCCTCCATAATTTGCCCATTACAAAGTGATTGGGCCTTTCATTTGCAGCTGAAGATGAAGAAAATGGAGAACACCAATCCCCTGATCAGGAAGACGACTCAAAGAAAGAAAGAAAGACTTGCATTTTATATAGCGCCTTTCGTCTCAAAGCGCTTTACAGCCAATGAAGTGCTTTTTGAAGTGCAGGAAGTCACACAACACCAGGTTATAGTCCAACAGCTTTATTTGAAATCACAAGCTTTCGGAGCGCTGCTCCTTCGTCAGGTGAAGTGGAGAGAAGCATACAGGCACAGCATATATAGTCAGAGAAAACTGCCAGATGATTACAGGTAATCTTTCTATCTGCCCTTTATCACACCTCGGCAGAGAGATAATCACAGCAATCAAAGGTGTGAATGGTGTCCAAACAGGTCAGTCAGGAAAACATTACATCAGAGAACAATGAGGTGGGGTCACAAGGGGTCAAATGTTGCAGATGCTGGGGTCTGTATGAAAAACAGAAAAAAACCCAAAAAACTTTGCTGGAAATCACAGCAGGTCCGGCCGCATCTCTGCAGAGAGAACAAGCCAACGACAACTCGAGTTTGGATGACTCTACGTCAGGTGGGGTTACATGTAGCGTGTCATGAACCCAAGATCCCGGTTGAGGCCATCCTCATGAGTGCGGAACTTGGCTATCAGTTTCTGCTCGACGATTTTGCGTTGTTGTGTGTCTCGAAGGCCGCCTTGGAGAATGCTTACCCGAAGATCGGAGGCTGAATGTCCTTGACTGCTGAAGTGTTCCCCAACTGGGAGGGAACACTCCTGCCTGGCGATTGTTGTGCGGTGTCCGTTCATCCGTTGTTGCAGTGTCTGCATGGTCTCGCCGATGTACCATGCTCCGGGGCATCCTTTCCTGCAACGTATGAGGTAGACAACATTGGCCGAGTCATATGAGTATGTACCATGTACCTGGTGGGTGGTGTCCTCACG
This sequence comes from Somniosus microcephalus, assembly GCF_052327205.1. Lineage (NCBI taxonomy): Eukaryota > Metazoa > Chordata > Chondrichthyes > Squaliformes > Somniosidae > Somniosus > Somniosus microcephalus. Next base: position 98,761,791 of record NC_141001.1, on the reverse strand, counting down.
TGTGATGATGGTATCTGTGTTGATGATCTGGTATGTCTTGCAGAGGTTGCCGTGGCAGGGTTGTGTGGTGGCGTGGTCGCTGTTTTCCTGAAAGCTGGGTAATTTGCTGCGAACGATGGTGTGTTTGAGGTTAGGCGGCTGTTTGAAGGCGAGTAGTGGAGGCGTGGGGATGGCCTTAGTGAGGTGTTCGTTGTCGTCGATGACATGTTGAAGGCTGCGGAGAACATGGCATAATTTCTCCGCTCCGGGGAAGTACTGGACGACGAAGGGTACTCTGTTGGTTGTGTCCCGTGTTTGTCTTCTGAGGAGGTCTATGCGATTTTTCGCTGTGGCCCGTCGGAACTGTCGATCGACGAGTCGAGCGTCATATCCCGTTCTTACGAGGGCGTCTTTCAGCGTCTGTAGGTGTCCATCGCGTTCCTCCTCGTCTGAGCAGATCTTGTGTATTCGCAGGGCTTGTCCATAGGGGATGGCTTCTTCAACATGGTTAGGGTGGAAGCTGGAGAAGTGAAGCATCGTGAGGTTGTCCGTGGGCTTGCGGTAGAGTGAAGTGCTGAGGTGTCCGTCTTTGATGGAGACTCGTGTGTCCAAGAATGAAACCGATTCTGAGGAGTAGTCCATGGTGAGTTTGATGGTGGGATGGAACTTGTTGATGTCATCGTGTAGTCTTTTCAGTGATTCTTCGCCATGGGTCCATAGGAAGAAAATGTCGTCGATGTATCTGGTGTATAGCGTTGGTTGGAGGTCCTGTGCAGCGAAGAAGTCTTGCTCGAACTTGTGCATGAAGATGTTGGTGTATTGGGGTGCGAACTTGGTCCCCATGGCTGTTCCGTGTGTTTGGGTAAAGAACTGATTGTCGAAGGTGAAGACATTGTGGTCAAGGATGAAGCGGATGAGTTGTAGGATGGCGTCTGGAGATTGGCTGTTGGTGTTGAGTACTGAGGCTGTCGCAGCGATGCCGTCATCGTGGGGGATACTGGTGTAGAGTGCCGAGATGTCCATCGTGGCGAGGAGTGTTCCTAGTTCAACTGGTCCGTGGGTGCTGAGTTTCTGTAAGAAGTCTGTAATGTTGCGACAGAAGCTGGGGGTTCCCTGTACGATGGGTTTCAGGATGCCCTCGTCATATCCAGAGAGGTTCTCACACAGGGTTCCATTGCCTGATACGATAGGACGTCCGGGTATGTTGGCTTTGTGTATCTTTGGGAGGCAGTATGTGGGATGAGAGCGCGTAGAATGCTCTGAAGGTCTGGATCGAAGGTCTTGATCAGTCTGTTGAGTTGGCGGGTGTGTTCTTTGGTTGGATCTGCGGGTAACTGTCTGTAGTGTTCCTGGTTGTCCAGTTGTCGGTATGCTTCTTTGCAGTAGTCCATTCTGTTCTGTATGATGATGGCTCCTCCTTTGTCTGCTGGTTTGATGACGATGTTGCGGTTGGTCTTGAGAGCGTGGATGGCGTTGCGTTGTGCTCGGGTGACATTCTGGACTGTCTTGTGAGTGCAGCTGATGAATCTGGCGTTGATGCATCGCCTGACAGCTTGAGCATACATGTCAGGCTTAGGGCAGCGGCCCTCCGGAGGGGTCCAATTTGACTCTTCTTCGGCTGCTGCACTGCGGATCCCTCTGTCTGCTGTTCTGGATCATTGATTGTCTCATTGGGTTCGCTGCTGACATCTTGGGATTTGTGGAAGAATTCCCGGAGCCTCATTCTCCTGATGAATTCCTCTGTGTCTGCCGCGAGGCTGACGGGGTCCATTTTGGTGGTGGGGCAGAAATTGAGCCCTCGGCTGAGAACTTCGATTTCGTCTGGTTGAAGGGTGTGGTTGGACAAGTTGACGATGGACTTCCCTGTGGTTCCAACCGTGGTACCGGGGGGAGGCTTGGTTGCTGCTGGTGGTGATGCCGAGTTTCTCAAGCTTCATGTTCTTGGTGTGCATGTAGGCAGTGTAGTTCCGTTGCCTCGTCTGCTTGGCGGTGTCTCGTAGCTGGTCTGCTGTGTCCTGAGCACAAGCTGAGAACATGGACTCTATCTTGGTTTCGAGGCTGCGGCGTCTGCTGTAGAGCTGGTGTACGAGATGGTTGAGGAGTGTGCGAGAGGTACGACGGCAGAGTCTCTCAGTGTAGCCTGTGTTGTAGGTCGACTTGAGTGGGTTCGTGATCTGTAGTCCTTTCGGGATCTTGTCTGCTTTCTTGCATCTGTGTAGAAACTTGATGTCTGTGTCTATATGCGCGATCTTCTTGGAGATCCTCTCCACTTTGAGCCGGCAGTTTGTGGTGTCGATAGTAGCCATGATGTGGAGATGCCGGTGTTGGACTGGGGTGGACAAATGTAGGAAGTCACACAACACCAGGTTTTCCTGACTGACCTGTTTGGACACCATTCACACCTTTGATTGCTGTGATTATCCCTCTGCCGAGGTGTGATAAAGGGCAGTTAGCAAGATTACCTGTAATCATCTGGCAGTGTTCTCTGACTATATATGCTGTGCCTGTATGCTTCTCTCCAGTTCACCTGACGAAGGAGTAGCGCTCCGAAAGCTTGTGAATTCAAATAAAGCTGTTGGACTTAACCTGGTGTTGTGTGACTTCCTACATTTGTCCACCCCAGTCCAACACTGGCATCTCCACATTTTTGAAGTGCAGTCACTGTTGTAACATAGGAAACGCAGCAGCCAATTTGTGCAGGAGAGAGAGAGAGGCGGTGGCAGAGGACATCCTGATGCAAGAAAACTACTAGGCACTTGGTCTAAGCGTTAAACAAAGCTTTAATCAACTGTTTTACAACATGGAGGTCTAGTTGTGTCCTTCACTAGTTCCTGTTAAGAATGTCCTGCGCAAGCTGGGCCCGTGCCCGTGTATTTATACTCTCCCTGGACAGCGCCACCCGTAGGCCGCTCAGTATTATTTCATAAGCCTTTCTTCCATGAATGACTGATTCATGTCACATGCCAGCAGCACATGTCATCAGGCAGGACATCATGACCAGCTTGTTACACTAGGAAGGGCGCACTCCATCCGCATAAAAACAAAAAAAATCCCTGCTTATCCCTTGCCTTACTATCAGATCATCATTATCCAATTCTGGTGCTTCCGATATTCTCTCAGGGAGAGGAGACTTGCAAACATAAATCGCCATATACGAAAGATAACAGGAGGTCTCCATTGAAATAATGCACAAATACACTAAGTTGCCAAATATTTGCATATTTACTCCATATGGTCAACCTTTTTGCCTAAAACTCTTTTTGTGAGTAAACCTAATCCCTTACTCCAGTGTGGTGTTACCTCAGTGTCAGGAGTCTGTGAGATTTTTAGTTGGGACTGTACTAATGGAGCCCTCATGGACTGAGATGGCAATTGTCTCAGTGATGCCGATGTCCTTGCTGGACCTACTTCTAGTGTCATGTCACTTGAACGGCCAGTTTCCACTGGGCCCAGGCCTGAAGCTCCCTCCTGTCCTGGCATTGGAAGAGGCTGGATTGTTGCAGCCGCATTGCCACGATCATGGGGAAAGTCGAGGCACAAAGACACAAAGGTGAAGGATTTGTTACATATGAACTTATGGAAAAGGGCAAGAAAAAAACCCAACTGGTCCCTGCCCATTTGGTACAACCTGCTCATAGTATTAAACCCATTCTACCCCTCACCTTTAGCAGCTTTATAAACTCCTGGAAAAAAAATAGAGATAAAAGTCTTGGGTCAAATTAGTCAACAATTGGGAAAGTCCTTCTTGACCCCTATTGGTGACCAAGCAAGCTCCAGGAGGGCATGATGGCTGGTACCACTATCCCCGCTAACCCACTTGCCTTCTATAACTCAGTCTTCGCAGGAACTCGTTCAGTTCCCTTTTGAATGCTTGCAGCACATCCATGCATGCTGGCAACTTTGTTTTACAGATTGGCGACACTACAAAAAGAACTTCTTCAGGCATCAGACCTACTTCTATACTTTTGTAACTTGGATTGTTATTCCTCGTTTGCTCCCTGTGCTGCCAGTTGGATCCTGCACTATTCACGCTTTCTCCGGCTGAGAGACAGGTTGAGCCAACTGTTTTAGCGGCTTCTGCCAAAGTCTCTGTGTCATTGTCCAGCCAATGATGCCCAAGAGCAGCAGGTATGGATGAGCACTCGGACCTTTAAAATTCATTTAATTGTGTAATTTTCTATCCATCCTCTGAGGGAACCATCTCACCTCTGCTTGGCACCTTCTCCAGACATCACCACCATAGAATATATCACCTTCCTCTGCAACATTATCAGTGCACTCAGGCTCTGGTTAATTGGGACCAAAACAAAACTTCTTAAATGTGATTTTATTTTAATGGTTTTAAAGGAAACCATAAGTAGTCTGCTTGATTTCACCCCATCCACCACCTTAAACATTCACTCCCCCCACCACCACCTCTAAGTTTCCTTGACAATCACACGTCATCTTGACTTGGACAAATATCACCATTCCTTCATTGTCGTTGGGTCAAAAACCTGGAACTCCCTATCGAACAGCACTGGGAGCACCTTCACCACATGACTGCAGTGGTTCAAGAAGAAGGCCTACCACCACCACTTTCTCGAGGACAACCAGGGATGGGCAAAAAATGCTGGCTTAAAAAAAAAAGAAATTGTGGAGCTGTAAAATTGCAACTTAGAGTGTGTCCCCTTCAGTAAGATCAAGTGACAAAGAATTATGATTAACTTTGATATATATCAGGTCATTCTTAATACTTTGAAGAATGAGTACTGATGATGGCTTGGAAGGAAATACTGCCGACGACAGTGAAGTGAATGAATTGACTTAACATTATTTAACCCAGACTGCGTCATCGCTCCTGCCATTTTAACTGTATCTGTTGATTCAGCTACATTGGCCGTTGGCCTCAATAACTCCCTCAAATTACTTTCTCCAATGATATTAGCACTTTAAACACTATTAAAAAATATCAAACAGCAATAGGAAGAAAAAGATGCTGATTTACAGCTTGAGTTTTAAAGGAAGCCTTACGGTGACTATTGCCTTTTAAATTAGTTGATATCATTGATGCTGAGGAGCAATCTCATTGCGGGCCAGTTTATTGATTGGTATCGGTGCTTTTGACGATTGCTCTGGTTGAAGGGAGATGGGGACAGGAGGATGGGTAAATGTGATTAGAACGACTTGCGCGCCTGAAGGTTAAACACCAATCAAGGCTGGTTGGACCGATTGGCCTGTTTCCACATTATAACCTCAATATATTTCCATCTTTTGATGCAGTGACGAGAGGTTGATGTTGTTGTTTTATTTGATGACAAATCCTAAGAGAAGCTCCTTTCATGAATTATCAATGGAAACCTCTACTCTTCAGACACATGTGGGAAGAGCTATCAGTTGGGGTGGGGTATCGGGGGGATTAGCTGCTGCCTATGAAAAGATGGACAGGAAAAGATTGGCTGCTGCATCGAGGCTGTCCCAAACAGTCACGACACAACAGAGTATCCTAACTCCCACTGTTCTCTCCCACCGGTAGTAATGCTCTGATAGAGGCAATAAAAAGCCCTCGGCCAATCCAGGGTTATGGTACTGGGCCAGTGAGATTAAATCGCACCCTAGTAAGTTAGGATACTGAATTCAGTAAATCTGGTAATTTGTGGTCTAGCACCAGGATAAAATGGTCTTGGAAGCTATTGGATTGTGTTGAGTAACACATTCTTTTACACAAATTGTGTTACTCAAGAAGAAGGTCCACCATCACCTTCTCAGGTCAGTTAAGAATGGGATGAGCAATAAATGTGGTCATAAAAGCTTTGCTCACATCCCAGGAACAGATTAATAAGAAAGGAAGAACTTGCATTTATATAGCGCCTTCCACGACCTTGTGACGTCCTAGAGCACTTACAGCCAATTAAGAACTTTTGGAGTGTAGTCACTTTTTTAAAATTCGTTTTTATGGGATGTGGGTGTTGCTGGCAAGGCCAGCATTTATTGCCCATCCCTAATTGCCCTTGAGAAGGTGGTGGTGAGCCGCCGCCTTGAACCGCTGCAGTCCGTGTGGTGATGGTACTCCCACAGTGCTGTTAGGGAGGGAGTTCCAGGATTTTAACCCAGCGACGATGAAGGATTGGCGACATACTTCTAAGTCAGGATGGTGTGTGACTTGGAGGGGAACTTGGAGGTGGTGATGTTCCCATGCGTCTACTGCCCTTGTCCTTCTACGTGGAAGAGGTCGCAGGTTTGGGAGGTGCTGCCGAAGAAGCCTTGGCGAGTTGCTGCAGTGCATCTTGTAGATGGTACACACTGCAGCCATGGTACGCCGGTGGTGGAGGGAGTGAATGTTTAAGGTGGTGTAATGTAGGGAAATGCGGCAGCCAATTTGCACACAGCAAGGTCCCACATACAGCAATGAAATAATGATCTGACATTCTATCTTAGTGATGTCGGTCGAGGGATAAATATTGTCCAGGACACTGGGGAGAACTCTCCTGCTCTTCTTCGAATAGTGCCATGAGATTTTTTGCATCCACCTGAGAGGGCAGACAGGGCCTCGGTTTAATGTCTCATCTGAACGACGGCACCTCCGACAGTGCAGCACTCCCTCAGTACTGCACTGGAGTGCCAGCCTAGATTTTGTGCTCAAGTCTCTGGAGTGGGCCTCGAATCCACAACCTTCTGACTCAGGGAAGAGTGCTACCCACTGAGCCACAGCTGACCCTTCAAAAAAAAATGTGCAGAGGGGAAATTTGGAGGAGGAGAAGCACAAAATTATTCAGGAAAATGTGTTGGAAATAACATATCTGCTTGTTTTAACCCAGTGTTGATTAAATGTGGGAGAATTTTCCAAATAATGGTTTTTGAACACTGCTTTGTTTCCTGATGTTTCTTCACTGAACCAGAAGATTTAATATTATACATCCCGTTGCATTTCCCGTTGGTGAATCAATACTTCTGTACAAAGTATCAATAGACATTGTCTCACAGAGCTGTGGCTTTTTTTTTACTGGATTAAAAGTAATGTTGAAGTGCTGTACAATTGGAACAAACTCAAGTACAGTAGTTCATTCAATAACATGAGATATTGGCACAAATGGAGAGTTGGATTAGGTGGCTTCAGGGCATTTTAGATCGCTGGATGTTTGTATCAAAATTTCTTCATGATCTGTCTATTTTTTTTATTCATTCATGCGATGTGGGGCTCGCTGGCAAGCCCAGCATTTATTGCCCATCCCTAATTGCCCTTAGCTGAGTGGCTTGCTGGGCCATTTCAGAGGGGCAGTTTAGAGTCAACCACATTGCTGTGGGTCTGGAGTCACATATAGGCCAGACCGGGTAAGGACGGCAGATTTACTCTCCTGAAAAACCAGCTGGGTTTTTAGAAACATAGAAATATAGAAGATAGGAGCAGGAGTAGGCCATTCGGCCCCTCGAGCCTGCTCCGCCATTCAATGAGATCATGGCTGATCATCCAAATTCAGTATCCTGTCCCTCCCTTCTCCCCATATCCCTTGATCCCTTTAGCCTTAAGAAATATATCCAACTCTTTCTTGAATATATTTAATGAATTGGCCTCCACTGCCTTCTGTGGTAGAGAATTCCACAGGTTCACCACTCTCTGGGTGAAGAAATTCCTCCTCATCTCTGTCCTAAATGGCTTACCCCTTATCCTTAGACTGTGACCCCTGGTTCCGGACCCCCTGCCATCAGGAACATCCTTCCTGCATCCAGTCTGTCCAGTCCTGTTAGAATTTTTATAAACTTCAATGAGATCCCCTCTCATTCTTCTAAACTCCAGCGAATACAAGCCCAATCGACCCAATCTCCCCTCATACGTCATTCCTGCCATTCCAGGTATCAGCCTGGTGAATCTTCGCTGCACTCCCTCCATGGCAAGAACATCCTTCCTCAAATAAGGCGACCAAAACTGCACACAATATTCAAGGTGTGGTCTCACCAAGGCCCTGTACAACTGCAGCAAAACATCCTTGTTCCTGTACTCAAACCCTCTCGCTGCGAAGGCGAACATACCATTTGCCTTCTTAACCGCCTGCTGCACCTGCATGCTTACCTTCAGCGACTGGTGCACAAGGACACCCAGGTCTCATTGCACTTCCCCTTCTCCCAATCTATTGCCGTTCAGATAATAATCTGCCTTCCTGTTTTTGCCACCAAAGTGGATAACCTCGCATTTATCCACATTATACTGCATCTGCCATGCTTCTGCCCAATCACACTGGAGTTTCTCAGCATCCTCCTCACAGCACACACGCCCACCCAGCTTTGTGTCATCTGCAAACTTGGAGATATTACATCTAGTTCCCTCGTCTAGATCATTAATATATATTGTGAATAGCTGGGGTCCTAGGACCGAGCCCTGCGGTACCCCACTAGTCACTGCTAATTACAACAATCTGGCAGTTACATGGTCACCATTACTGATGCTAGCTTTTTATTCCAGATTTATTTTGAATTAATTGAATTTAAATTCCCCAGCTGCCGTGGTGGGGTTTGTACTCATGTCTCCGGATCATTAGTCCAGGGCCTCTGGATTAATAGTCCAGTAACATAACCGCTGTGCTACCGCGTCCGTCATTCGCAGAAAAAAAATAATCTTTTAAAGCAGACTCATTTGAAGGAGTTATCAGAACCGACCCGCCTGAAGTCCTGTCTGAACTCGAAGCAGAAGGCAGAGGCTTTTGCTTAAACTTGGTGACCCGATAAAGAGGTGGGGGGCAGTGCCTTCTTCCCCATCAGGTAAAACATCATGGGCTAAATCTTTTGAGATCCGGCATCACAGGCAGGACCTTGGATGCAGCGGGCAGCTTATGGGGGGAAAAAAAGTCACAGGTGCCCCGCCCCAATTTTCCATTCACAATGGATGGAAAATGGTGGTCAGTGTCGCTACACATAATTGGAAAAAGTAACCCATAAAAATACACAACCGTACTTTGAATTTCCTCTACTAATTAAACATCCCTTGCGGTTAACGTGACCAATGTTGCGATTAGCACTTGTATCAACTAGATTGTTAGTATTTCCCTTCCTCTATGTTGACTAAAAGAAAAGAGTGATTGTTGTCCCTTCACCTCCCCCCCCCTCCCCCGATGGAGCAGCTAAATATTGCACCGGCAAAATTACAGAGAAAATTGAATATAAGGTGCAAATATATATGCTGCAGGCGTAGAAGGCTATTAAAGCTGAGAAATAAATGGCAAAACATTGGGACGTTCACAGTAAGTCAAAGGAAAAGTGTTTTAAAAAGGATCGGAAAGGGAAGAGGCTTGGAATATATACACAGTCAACCCAATATAAAACAAACAACAGCTTGCCATGTTGTACAGTCATTAGGACTGCCTGTATTTGTATAAATAATACCTTTAAAAGTGCTCATTTGATACTCATTTGCCACCTACTGTGATAGTGCAGCACCCAGTTCCGAAAGGCATCTCGACTCTGCTGAAACATAAAGGTTCAGTCATCCCAGAACCAGCACTGATTACCTGAGGCGTTAGCTGAATCCCTGCTGTGCAGTATGCCTTTTATTCTGGCTGAGAGAATGAAGAGCTATCCAGGGGCGTGCATCATGGGAGGAGGAGCAGCAGCAGCTGGAAAGTGAAGGTGATGTGGAGAGGGAGGTGGTGGCAAGGGAACTGATGGTGATGAGTCAGTGTTGAGGTGATGAGTGGCATAACTGTTGTAAATTGATTGGTAAGACTAGCCACCTACAATGTAGTCTGAAACCTATCATGTAATCTGCCCGCCAGCCAGGTAGCGATTCCCGCTAGGTACAGGCGGGAGTCCGACTTCCAGCCTTGAAATGGGGCATGGGGAGTTAAAATTTCCTGGGGCCTCGTGCTGCGGAGGGCTGAATGCTTTGCTTCCCGCCTCGGCCTGTGCTCGCACAAGTCCCATCTGGAGTTAAGATCCAGGCTAAAGTCAGGTAACTGGAAGCGCCAAGTAGAATAGAGGGATATGGGAACATAGTAGCAGGAGTAGGCCATTCAGCCCATCGAGCCTGTTCCGCCATTCAAGTAGATCATGGCTGATCTGTATCTTAACTCCATTTCCTTTAATATCTTTGCTTAACAAAAATCTATCATCTCAGTTTTTAAGTTTTCAATTGACTTAGCCTCAACAGTTTGTTTTGGGGGTGGGGGGGAGAGAGTTCTATATTTCCACTCCCATTTATGTGAAGAAGTGCTTTCTGACATCACCCCTGAACGGCCTAGCTCGAATTTTAAGGTTATGCCCCCTTGTTCTGGACTCTCCCGCCAGAGGAAATAGTTTGTGGGGGAATCTAGAACTGGGGGTCATAGTTTCAGAATAAGGGGTCGCCCATTTAAAGTGGAGATGAGGAGGAATTTCCTCTTGTGAATCTTTGGATAGAGCTGTGGAGGCTGGGTCATTGAATATATTCATGGCGGAGAGAGACAGATATTTGAAAAACCGTGGAGTCAAGGGTTATGGGGAGCGGGCAGGGAAGTGGAGTTGAGGCCAAGATCAGATCAGCCATGATCTCATTGAATGGCGGAGCAGGCTCGAGGGGCCGAATGGCCGACTCCTGCTCCTACGTCTTATGTTCCTCTCTATCTACCCATATGATATTAAATCTTTGAGAAAAACTTGGCTTCAGCTGGGGCAGGGCTGGGAACTAAATATTCCTGCTATAACATTTTCAGAAGAAATAGAGAGGGCAAAAAAAAAAGCAAGAAGGGTTGGCCTTTTTTATTAAGGACTTTGATTCTAGCCATAGAAAGTTTTTATATTGTCGTGCTCAGAAGGGTAGAGATTAAGGGGGTGGGGCCAATTTCTTTGGATACTTTAGGCGCTAAAGAGCTTCTGTGGTGGCCAAGCTGGGGCCTTGAGCTGCAACGCTGGTTTAACCCGTCTTTAGTGCAAGACACCATCTTGGTAAAGGCGTTGAAGCGCGCGCAAGGAAGGCCGCCCAGAGGATCATTAAGGCTCTGATTGACAAATAATTTCCTACTAGTGCTGATTAAAGAGGCTGCACGGCATTTTGGTGGCTAGCGTTTCAATTAACAACCTCTCCGAACAGCGACCAGCTGAACAGGAGTAAACAAGTGGTTGCTGAGGATTTTGAGCGCTACTTAAAGCTATGCTTAGCTATCACTGTTCACTTGCTGCTGGAGATCTGAAGAGGACGTTTGAGACACATCTTGAGACTTTCTGGGACACTTTGTCAAGACTTCACCAATACTCGAGCAACATTTATTCTGGATATTCTCTGAGGACTTCATCTGAAGAGAATGAATGCTGTGCTACTCTACCTTATTGGACAACTCATAGGAGTCACCAGGAGAAAGGGAGTGCCTGGCCATGGGCATCTTTCTAGGGCTCACCTTCGGTCTGCAGGAGGAATGGGAGGAGGACATGAGGCCAGACAGAGCAGTACCAGCTGCTGCAGGAGAGAGGGACAGGAGGGCGAGGTGCAATGTTCCCGTTAAGCTGTGCGGCCACGCAGCTGTCTGGAGGTCCCTCGCACCATCTTTGTAGTGGGAGATTTTGCGCATGCGCGAAATTGTGAATGGGCTGCGCAGCCCGTTTAAGGGACTGCGCACCCCAAAGAAAGTTAGGGGAACATTGGCAAGGTGGACTCCTTCCCCGTTCCCCCCCCGCCTCCTGCGGGTACAGGACATCCCGCCTCCTCGGGACCTCCTCCACCAGGACATTCCAGTGCCATGTCGGAGAACCTGTACGCCCTCTCCCTCGGTCCCTGAGCCATCCTGATGCGTTCCATTGTGTGTCACCCAGCGCACTCCACACCTTCAGTGGAAGTGGGTGCTGGAGGCTACGTATAACCGCCCCACGAAAACTGCTCCTAATCAGCGCTTGAGTCTTAAACCTGCAGGTGTCTGTTTTAGCGCCTCCGGACACGTTTGAATCATGATAATCGTCAGTTAGCCCTAAAATTGCGAGCTAAAACCAGACTTTTAAACAGGCGTGTTTTATTCGCACAGCACCCACTTAACGCCTGATTTCATCCTTTCACCAAAATAACCCCCAAGGAATAACAAAGAATGTTACCATATCGGGAATGCATACGAAGAGACAAATAGCATGAAAGAAATCGAGAATGGTCTTTGTAGGCAACTTAGAGGAGTTAGAAGTAAGAAAGAAAGGAGAACTCCGAACTTTAGGGCCCCCACAACAGGTTACTTTTTCTGAAATGCGGGGGGGGAATTTTAACTGAAAAAAAAACTGGGTGGGTTGAGGGTGTGGGGGCAGTTAAAATGTTAAAAATCTGAATCCTGACCTGAACCCACCTCCAACCTGCCCACTTCCGGTTTTAACGGGGGCGGACAGCCAACCCGCTGCCTGGAGACGGGACAGCAATTTAAATATTATAATGAGGCTGGAAGCCTCTTTAACCTACATTTTGTTTTTAACTGCAGTTTTAATGGCAGTTACAGCGAGACGGGGACTGCTGCAACGCGGAGGGTGAGCACCTTTATACTAATCTCCTGCATCCAGTATCCCTGCCTAATGCAGCCCCTGCGATCAGAGACCCCCTCATGAGGCCTCCGATCACCTCCCCCCGCCCCGATCAGCCTGAGGCCGGCCATGATCCTTTGGTAGCCAGCCGCAATCTACTTTCTTTCCTCCTCCCCGGTCCCTCGACAGCCACGATCATCCTCACCTCCCCCCCCCTGCCCCTGGTCCCTCGATGGCCGCAATCATCCTCACCTCCCCCCACCCACCCACCCCGCCTCTCCCATTCCCCCAGAGACCGGCACCAGTCCCCACCCGATCCCTCCCTCCCCTCCTCTGTGCGGCCTAGTGCCGCAGGTCTACCCGCCCGCAGCCAACCAGCCTCTCCATCTGGCGGGCGGGAAACAGAGGCTTCAGATGCAAATCAAGCCCTGCCGTTAAAGTCGGCAGGGCCTGTGGGGAAACCCGACCCCCCGAGTTTCCCGCCCTCATCGGAGCCCCCCCTGCCCCCAACCCCCCTTCCCCATGAAAATGCAGCCTGCTGTCACTACTTTTATTTAGGGAAACATGGCCACCGATTTGCTCTCAAACAGCAAGTGCATGAATAACCAGGGATCTTTTAGACCCCACCTGAACAGGCCAACAGGGCCTTGCTTTAACATGCGATCTGAAAGATGGCATCTCCAACAATGCAGCACTCACTCAGTACAGTGCTGAGGTATAAGCCGAGATTATAGGCTCAATACCAATAAGACTCTTCAGTTACCAACCTGCTGACTTGGAGGTGAGAGGGCGACGAGCTGAACTCAGCTGACAGAATAGTAATAGAGTTGTAATATTGGAGGGCTTTAACATTCCTAAGGGGATAATTGTTTGTGGTCAAATGATAAGTGGTTCTTCGAATGTACACAGGACGATTTTTATTTAAATGAGGTCTGCTCACCAAAATTGAGGAGGCCTCCCGCCACTGGCTGTGGGTGGGGTTTGCAATCGTGCCACCCGACGTTCCCTCAAAATGAAAATCGCTCGCCCCCCCCCCCCCCATGGTATAAAAGGAAACATAGGCGCGTGGGTTCTGACAATAGGTCATCGACCTGAAACGTTGGGGGAAATTCAACCTAAAAAAACGGATGGGTTGGGGTTGGGTGAGAAATAAAAGTGTTAAAAATCTGAATCCTGACTAGAACCCGCCTCCAACCCACCCACTTCCGGTTTTAACGGAGGCGGGACGGGGGTTGGGCAGGCAGCCAACTGCTCCCATGAGGCTGGTTGTCCATTATAATGAGGCTGGCTTGCCTCAGATTTAAGCACCATTTAAAATTTAACAGTGGTTGGTGGGGTTTTGCAGGCCTCGCGAAATTTGCTAGCGAATGGATGGTGAGGACTGCTGGATCCAGGAGGTGCCTGCATACAGTCTATTTCACAGCAGACACAGTCTATTTCACAGCAAAGAGCAAAGCAAACGAGGTCTATTCATATGGCCTATTTAAAAAGAATCTCCATGAACTGCAGCAGACAGAAACTGCAGCAACTCCTCCCGATAAAAGCAGGATCATTTCTCCAGCAACATGCAGTGAGTGGAGGATAGTTACATAATGCAAATTATTTGTGTAAAATCAATGCCAGTCACTTCCAGCAGTGCGGTCTCCAGGCGGGAGTGATGGGGGAATTACCCAATAATTTCTATTCTGGCTGGGAATGGCGGTGTCACGAAATGCAGCCGTAATATAAACAGGGCGGTGAAGGTGTCTCTGCTGGCACGGGCACCCCATCGTGCAGATGGTGTTTCCCTGCACCATCACAGGTAAACATAAATGGATGGCACCCCTGGCCCTGGATGTCTCTGGCCACCGATACAGGTGCAACGTTTGTCATTGCTGACCGTACGGACTGACCCCTGACATTGGGAAAGGTCCAACGCCCAGAAAATGAAAGCTTGATGGTAGCTTTTCAACATCTGTGCTTCCTGTCTGTGAAGACCCATGTACAACTGCGGATAGTAGGGTCTTCATCTTCTTCCAAAAAGAAGTCCAGGGCCAACTGTGTTCGGGGGAGCCAGCGCGGACTTGGTGGGCCAAATGGCCTCTTTTGCGCTGTACAGTAATGCCTCCCCAACTGTGGGGGATACGTCCCTGAAAACCCCCATGGTTAGTAAAACCGCGGTTGGCAAATACAGTATAAATGTTCAAATAACACAATAAAAAAGAATATAAAAGCAATAAAATCATGTTATTTACCTTAATCCTAAATTAAAAACCGCGTATACGCAAAATTCAGTGCCGCGGCTGGCAAAAGTTTTTGCAGAGAGGAAACCGTGTATACTTGAAATCCGCATATGGCAAAACCGCGGTTGGGGCGGGATTCCTGTACTATTTATTCTATGTATGTGGAGCAGGGTAGATGTTTAATAATAAACTGCTCTTTACCTATTGGGTGCAGTTTTGGTCGCCTTATCTGAGGAAGGATGTTCTTGCCATGGAGGGAGTGCAGCGAAGATTCACCAGACTGATACCTGGGATGGCAGGAATGACGTATGAGGAGAGATTGGGTCGATTGGACTTATATTCGCTGGAGTTTAGAAGAATGAGAGGGGATCTCATTGAAACTTATAAAATTCTAACAGGACTATGTTACGTCCGTGTGTAATTGAGACGCGGACTGCAGGAGTTGGTTATAACAGGTGTTTACTGAGTGGAGACAAAACTGGAACTACTATACAAAGTTACTTCACAGGCTTATATACAGGGGTGGTCACTACTGGTACTGCAGTATACAGGGGCTGCAGAATATAGTTCCTTCTTCAAAGTACATACACTACAATTCCTCCCCTTTTAGCTAAACAGTACATAACATTCGATTAATAATTAAATAACATATTTACAATTACAGTTGCTATACACATTAGCTGAAGTTAAGCAATTATAAATTCAGTCTTTGAGGAGGCTTCCTGATTCTGTCCGGATAACGCCTCTTTGGGGTATCAGGTTCTTCTGGCAAAGTTGATTCGGGATTAACGTCGTTGTTTGGTTCATCTGCTTCCAATATCACCGATTCTGAGGTAGATGCAATTGGTACTTCGGTTTCATCACCAGGTGTATCGGATCGTGGTGTGGATTTGACGTTTTCCAGTGACTCTAGAATCTGGTCAGCATGGCGTCTTACAATGCTCTCTCCCACGTCCACGGTATACATTAGAGGTCCTTGCCGTGTGCAGATCGTTCCTGGCTGCCATTTCTCTGTGCGGTAGTCCCGGGCCAAAACTGGTTGACCGATCTTAAAACTCCTGGTCGGCCTTTCATTCATATTCTGAAACTGCCTGTTCGCCACATCTCTTCTGATGTTTGGCTTAACCAAATCCAAGCGGCATCGTAGTCTTCGATTGAAGAACATCATGGCTGGAGTTTGGTTGGTAACCGCATGTGTCGCATTCCGGTAGGCAAACAAGAAGTTATCCACCTTGTGTTGTAGGGGTATGTCTTCATTACCCATTGCCTTGATAGCCTTCTTGAATGTTTGAACGAACCTCTCAGCCAATCCATTGGTGGCTGGATGATATGGGGCGGATGTGTAATGCTTAACACCATTGTTCTTTAAGAACCTCCGGAACTCTTCAGACACAAACTGTGGTCCATTGTCGGAGCAAATCTGTTCAGGCAGCCCATTTCTGGCGAATATGGTTCGTAAGACTGTGATAGTTTTTTTCTGTGGTGGTTGAGGACATTTTTATTACCTCTGGCCACTTTGAATGTGCATCCACCGCAATTAAAAACATCGAGTCCATAAATGGACCAGCAAAATCAATGTGCACCCTTTGCCATGGAGATGAGGGCCACTCCCATGGATGTAGAGGGGCTTGCGGTGGGGCGTGTTGGACCTTCTGGCATCCTGTACAGCTCTTGGTCATCTCTTCGATTTCTCTATCGATTCCTGGCCACCACACAAACGCTCTGGCTAAGTTCTTCATTTTTACCCCTCCCAGATGACCCTCATTGAGCACTCTATCCTTCAATTTGGGTGGAATTACTACTCTGGATCCACACATCAAGGTTCCTCAGCACACTGACGGCTGTTCTCTTCTCGGCGAGAATGTTGGCAACAGTGGTTCGCCATGTGCTGGCCATCCCTTCACCGTTAAATCATAGACCCTGGAGAGTATCGGGTCATTTCGTGTTTCTTTTTCTATGTTTGCATTCGTCACAGGTAGACATTCGACTATGGTCGAGTGGAATATCTCCACAGGATCCACTGCAGGTGCTTCTTCCACCGTCGGCAACGGTAGGCGCAACAATCCATCAGCATTCCCATGCTGTTTAGTTCCTTTGTACTCGATGTCATATTGGTGTGCCCCTAGGAAAAGGGACCACCTCTGTAGCCGTTGTGCTGTCATTATTGGGACGCCCTTCTGAGGGTTGAAAATGGAGACAAGAGGTTGATGATCAGTTAGTAGAGTAAATTTCTGACCGTGCAGGTAGTGATTGAACTTCTTCACCCCCCACACCAGGCTGAGGGCCTCTCTGTCAATCTGGGCATAGTTACGCTCGGCTGAAGTTAACGAGCGTGACGCAAAAGCTATCGGCCTCTCTGAACCATCAAGGAATTTATGTGACAGTACCGCTCCAATGCCGTAGGGAGACGCATCACACGCCAGTCTTATCAGTAGTGATCGGTTGTAGTGAGTCAATACTTCTCTTGAAGTGATTAGGTCCTTACTCTTCTGAAAGGCCCGCTTACATTCATCGCTCCATTTCCATGCTACTCCAGTTTGTAGTAGGGCGTTCAGTGGGTGCAGAATTGTGGACAAATTCGGCAAAAACTTATGGTAGTAATTCACCAATCCGAGGAATGACCTCAGTTGCGACACATTTTCAGGCGCTGGAGCCTTAACTACCGCTTCAATTTTGTCAGGGGACTTATGTAACCCCTCTTCATCAATCACGTGGCCACAATACGATATCTGTTTCTTAAAAAACTCGCACTTGGGGCGATTGGCTCGTAGCCCATGTTCTCTTAGCCTAGTGAGCACCTGCTCTAGGTTGGCAAGGTGTTCACTGTCATTTTCACCTGTCACTAGGATGTCGTCCAAGTAACACTGAGTCCCTGGAATCCCTTGCAGGACTTGTTCCATGGCTCTTTGCCATATAGCCGGAGCTGATGCTACTCCGAATACCAGTCGATTATACTGGTAAAGACCTTTGTGAGTGTTTATCGTGAGATACTTCCTAGAGGATTCTTCAACCTCCATCTGCAAATATGCTTGTGCTAGGTCAATTTTTGTAAAACGCTTCCCTCCAGATAGTGAGGCGAAAATATCTTCTATCCTCGGGAGAGGATACTGTACTGTGTGAAGGACTGGGTTCACCGTCACCTTGAAGTCCCCACAGATGCGAACCTTCCTTGGCTCCTCAGACTTATTGTTTAACGTTTTCTTCATGACAGGAACGATGGGTGTCGCCCACTCGCTCCAGTCTACCTTAGATAACACGCCTGCATTCTCCAGATTCTCCAGCTCTGCCTCGACGGCTGGGCGAATTGCATACGGTACCGGTCTTGCTTTGAAAAACTTGGGAATTGCATTCCCTTCTATTTTTATCGAGGTGGTTACGCCTTTAAGAGTTCCCAGTTCTTTTTGAAATACCTCTTTAGCGTTAGCTAAGATTTTTGACAATCGTCCAGGTGTGACATCGTCATCCTTTTTACCAGCCACCGTCAGTGCCTGAATGGAGTGCCAGTCTAAACCTATCTTTCTGATCCATTCACGTCCCAATAACGGTGGTCCACCATCTTACAGTATGTACAGATACAATTTCTGTATATCCTTGCCATTGTATTCAACAGGCACCCTTATTTTCCCTCTGGGGTATACTTTCTGCCCCGTATCCGTCTTCAAGACAATGGATGTGTCTTTCAAGGGTATGTGTGAGAATAGCCGCTCGTAGTCTTGTCGATTCATGCCGGTCAGGGCTGATCCTGTATCCAATTCCATTTTGACTTGGGACCCTGCTATCGTGAGGGTGACCCAAATGGTTCGGTGATCCTCTTTTGTGATTACGTTGTGAAGTTTGAGACAGCTTAGTCTCTTGTTCCCGGATTTACTATCGCTCTTCTGGTCTTCAGAACTACTGTCCGTCATCTTTTGTACTTTCCTGTCCTGTTCCTTAGTAGCCTTTTTGTTGTCATTAGTCTTCTTCCCTGACCTGCAAACTCGTGCAATGTGTCCCATCTTTCCGCATTGCCTGCATATTTTGTCCTTGGACCAGCAGTCCTTCTGGTCATGGGTTGTTCTGCCGCAGTGATATACCTATCAATTCCTCCAATAAAAGGCGAAGAGTTACGAAGGTGACTAAAGGTTTTTATTGACTAAATAACAGCCCACTCTCGTGGGTGATCCGATCCAAGCAGGAGGAATACCAGCCAGTCGCTCACCTTTATACCTGGCCTGGTGGGTGGAGCCAAGGCGGAGTCGGCAGTGGTCATCCCAGGTATAGCAGTGTGGCAAGAGGCGACTTCGTACCGTGATACAATAGTGGTCAGTGATACAGTTATAACGAACAGTGGTGAACAGTGCTAACTACTAACAGTGATACGATAGTGAACGTGGTTTACCACATTCACCCCTTGTTTAGAATTAAGTCCGGCGGGGTGAAGTGTACTACCAATTCTGGTAGGTCAGTCTGTCCGGAGGCTTCGTAAGCCTCTCCGATCGCCGCAGCGGTGGTGTTGCCTTATCCGGTGCTGGTGCCTTATCCGGTGTTGATGCTGGTGTTTGCGTGGTCGGCGAGGGCTCGTGGGGTTCCGGCATGCCGTCTACCTGGACTGAGGTTGGGGGGGGTGGTGGCGGTGTTTCCGGATCGGCTGAGGGTGCGAGGTCTCGTAGGGAGACAGTGTCCTCCCGCCCGTCTGGGTACGCCACGTAGGCGTACTGGGGGTTGGCGTGCAGGAGGTTCACCCTCTCGACCAGGGGGTCCGTTTTATGGGTCCTCACGTGTTTCCGCAGCCAGACCGGCCCCGGGGCGGTCAGCCAGGTTGGTAGAGTGGTTCCCGTAGTCGACTTCCTGGGGAAAACGAACATTCGTTCATGGGGGGTGGTGTTAGTGGCCGTGCAAAGTAATGACCGGATGGAGTGCAGCGCTGTCGGGAGGACTTCTTGCCAGCGGGAGGTTGGGAGGCCCTTAGACTTTAAGGCTAAGAGGACGGCCTTCCATACCGTCGCGTTCTCTCTTTCCACCTGACCGTTACCTCTGGGGTTGTAGCTGGTGGTCCTGCTTGCTGCAATACCTCTCTCTAGGAGGAATTGCCGGAGTTCCTCGCTCATGAAGGAGGAGCCCCGGTCGCTGTGTATATAGTTCGGGAACCCGAACAAGGCGAAGAGGGCATTCAGGCACTTAATGACCGTGCTACTGGTCATGTCGGGGCAGGGGAAGGCAAAGGGGAAACGGGAGTACTCATCAACGATGTTGAGGAAGTACACATTACGGTCAGAGGACGGGAGGGGCCCCTTAAAGTCGATGCTCAGGCGCTCGAAGGGGCGGGTGGCCTTGATCAGGCTTGCTCGGTCCGGCCTATAGAAGTGCGGTTTGCACTCCGCACAGGTCTGGCAGTTCCTGGTCATGGTCCTGACCTCCTCGATGGAGTAGGTCAGGTTGCGGGCCTTAATGAAATGGTAGAGTCTGGTGACTCCGGGGTGGCAGAGCTGGTCGTGGAGGGTCTGAAGCCTATCGATATGCGCGCTGGCGCATGTCATTCGTGAAAGGGCATCAGGGGATTCGTTCAGCTTGCCTGGCCGGTACAAGATCTCATAATCGTAGGTGGAGAGCTCGATTCTCCATCTCAAAATCTTGTCATTCTTGATTTTGCCCTTCAGCTTGTTATTAAACATGAAAGCCACCGAACGCTGGTCGGTGAGGAGGGTAAATCGTTTGCCTGCCAGGTAGTGCCTCCAGCGCCGTACTGCCTCCACGATCGCCTGGGCCTCTTTCTCGACCGACGAATGTCGGATCTCGGGGCCCTGTAGGGTCCTTGAGAAGAAGGCCACTGGCCTCCCCTCCTGGTTTAGGGTGGCGGCTAAGGCGAAGTCGGAGGCGTCGCTCTCCACCTGAAAGGGGATGGACTCGTCCACTGCGTGCATCGTGGCCTTGGCTATGTCTCCCTTAATGAGGGAGAAGGCCGCGCACGCCTCCTCCGTGAGGGGGAAGGAAGTGGCTTTCAGGAGGGGTCTGGCTTTGTCCGCGTAATTGGGTACCCATTGGGCATAGTAGGCGAAAAGCCCCAGGGTTCTCCTAAGTGCTTTAGGGCAGTGGGGGAGGGGTAGCTCCATGAGGGGGCGCATTCTTTCTGGGTCGGGGCCGATGATTCCGTTCTCCACTACGCAGCCGAGGATGGCAAGGCGCGTGGTGTTAAACACGCATTTCTCCTTATTGTAGGTGAGGTTCAGCCGTTGGGCCGTACGGAGGAATTTCTCCAGATTCGCGTCATGTTCCTGCCGGTCGCGGCCGCAGATAGTGACGTTATCTAGGTAGGGGAATGTAGCCTGCAGTTCGTTCTGGTCAACCATCTGGTCCATCTCCCTTTGGAAGACCGAGACCCCATTAGTGACACCGAAGGGGACCCTAAGGAAGTGGTATAGGCGCCCATTCGCCTCGAAGGCGGTATACTGGCGGTCCTCAGGGTGGATAGGGAGTTGGTGGTAGGCCGACTTCAGGTCGATGGTCGAGAATACTTTATACTGTGCAATCTGATTGACCATGTCAGATATGCGGGGGAGGGGGTATGCGTCCAGCTGGGTATATCTGTTTATGGTCTGGCTGTAGTCGATGACCAGGCGGTTTTTATCGCCGGTCTTTACGACTACGACCTGGGCACGCCAGGGGCTGCTGCTCCCCTCGATAATGCCCTCTTTCAGGAGGCGCCGCACCTCAGAGCTAATGAAGGCTCTGTCCCCGGCGCTATACCGCCTGCTTTTGGTAGCGACGGGTTTGCAGTCAGGGGTAAGGTTAGCAAACAGAGAGGGTGGCGGGACCTTGAGGGTGGAGAGGCTGCAGGTGTTACGCGGTGGGCGGTTTAACGTTTGCTGGTTGTTGACTGTGAGTGGGGGGAGGGGTCCACCGTATGCTAGGGTTACGCTTTGGAGGTGGGATTGGAAGTCCAGCCCTAGTAGGACGGCAGCGCAGAGATGGGGGAGGACGAGGAGTTTAAAGTTTTTATACTCCGTGCCCTTAACCGACAGGGTCACGACACAGTAGCCGCTGATGTCCGTGGCGTGGGACCTCGATGCCATCGAGATTCGGCTGCGCGTTGGTAGGACAGAGAGGGAGTAGTGGCTCACCGTGTCTGGGTGGATGAAGCTCTCCGTGCTTCCGCTGTCGAACAGGCAGGTCGTGGCGTGGCCGTTCACTTTGATGTCCATCATTGACTTGGACAGATGGTGCGGGCGGGCTTGGTCCAGGGTGACGGAAGCTAGTGTGTAGCTGAGCGAGTCGTTGTCATCTGCGGGCGAGGCGGTCGGGCGTGGTGAGTAAAATGGCGTCTCCCACGAGGTAGGGCCCCATGAGGCACTATTGGGGTCGGTTGCCTTAATCAAAGATGGCCGCCCCCATGACTCATGTGTGGGGATGCTGGCCTCAGTTGCCCTAAACAAAGATGGCCGCCCCCATGACTCATGTGTGGGGATGCTGGCCTCAGTTGCCCTAAACGAAGATGGCCGCCCCCATAGTTCGCATGCGGCACTGCTGGCCTCTGAGGATCCGCTCCTGCAGGCCTTGGAGAAGTGGCCTTTCTTCAGGCAGGTTTTACATATGGAGTTCTTGGCTGGGCAGCGCGACCTCGGGTGCTTCTCCTGGCCACAAAAAAAACAGCCGGCGGCCCGATCGCGGATGCCCGATGTCGGGGCCGGTGCCGGGGGTGGCGGGGCCGGTCGGGTCCGGGCCGCCGACGCAGAGGTAGGTCCCGGGGGCGGCGCTGGGAAGGGTGCTGTGGTAGGGGTCGGGCCCGAGTCCCAGGGTCGCGAGCAGTACCTGGTGAATGCTTCCTGATCTTGGTGGGCCACTTCCAGGGAGATAGCGAGGGCTTCAGCTTTTTCCATGCTGAGGTCTTTAGCTTCCAGCAGTCTTTGCCGTGAGTACTCGGACCGTAGGCCTTTCAGGAATGCGTCGCGGATATTATCTTCAGTATTTTCGGCTGCCGACACCGATTTAAAGTCACAGTTCCTGGCGAGTGCATATAGCGCCTGTGAGAATTCGGCTACTGATTCTCCTGGCTGTTGCGGCCGTGATCTTAGGAGGTGCCTAGCGTACATGTAGTTTACCGGGGTCCGGTACTTCTGTTTCAGCAGGTTGATGGCGGTCTCGTAGGTAGTCATGTCCTCGATGAGAGTGTATACTCTCGGGCTCAGTTGTGCCTGCAGGACACTTAGTTTGGATGCCTGAGGGACGCTGGATTCTCTCAGGTATGATTCGAAGCAGACCAGCCAGTGTTTAAAGTCTGCGGCTGAGTTTGCTGCTCGTGGGTTCAGGTCCAGGTACGGCGGTCTGAGGGCTCGCAGCCAAGCTGGCTGGTGTGGCTGTGCTCCTGGGAGCTGCGCTGGTGGCTCCTCCGCCGGTTGTGACTCGTTGTCGGACATCATTAAATTTAGTCAATAAAATTGATATACCTATCAATTCCTCCAATAAAAGGCGAAGAGTTACGAAGGTGACTAAAGGTTTTTATTGACTAAATAACAGCCCACTCTCGTGGGTGATCCGATCCAAGCAGGAGGAATACCAGCCAGTCGCTCACCTTTATACCTGGCCTGGTGGGTGGAGCCAAGGCGGAGTCGGCAGTGGTCATCCCAGGTATAGCAGTGTGGCAAGAGGCGACCTCGTACCGTGATACAATAGTGGTCAGTGATACAGTTATAACGAACAGTGGTGAACAGTGCTAACTACTAACAGTGATACGATAGTGAACGTGGTTTACCACACGCAGCGATAACATTTTTCAAATCCCCATGTCATTTCATGGGTGCCGTATTCCTGTGGCTTTTGCTGTATTTCCGCAGCTCCCCTTGCTGCTGCTTCGTATGATACTGCCACGCTGAAAGCCTTATCTAGCGTCAGCTCTTTCTCTGAGAGTAACCTCTTCTGGGTTCCTTCACTCAGGAGTCCACAGACAAATTTGTCCCGTAGGGTATCTGCCAGTCCTGCTCCGAACTGGCAGTGCTTTGATAGCTTGCGTAGTTCCGTAAGGTAATCAGCATTGCTCTCATCTTTATGCTGATTTCTCTTGTGGAATTTAAATCTTTCTGCTATCAGCAGCGGTGTAGGATTTAGGTGTTCCTGTAGGATATCAACAATTTCGTTAAAACTCTTCGCCATCGGTTTGGCTGGAGTGATCAGGTTCCGCAATAGGCCGTACGTTCTTGCGCCCATTAAGTTTAGTAGTACCGATGCCTTTTTCTCATCGGCTACTTCATTTGCCTTGCAATATATTTCAACTCTTTCCACATACGTGGTCCAGTCTTCCATTGCATTATCGAAGGCAGTGATATTGCCAGTCTTCGGCATCTTGGAGATCTAAGATGGCGCCTCCCGCGCTTTGCCTTCTTCCCCGATGGAACAAAAATGGTGCCTCCCGCGCTTTCTGTCTTCTCCGCTGCTGCTAGCGCTGTTGCTGGCGTTTTTATGCCTTGATGGCAACGCCCTATGGTCTTCGCGCACTTCCCCCCGCGCTGCTGCTAACGCCGCTCTCCGCGGTCCCCGTGGCAAACTGCAGCTCCTCGTGGCTTTCTGCGCTTCTAATTTCTTTTATTTCAATTACTGTTCCCATCGTCAGAGCAAACCCTACGGAACACTTTCCTCCCTCTTCTCGGGTCTGTACGCTGCCCGGCTTCGTAGCACCGGCCGCGCCCTGTGTGCTCCACCCTCTCTCTCTCCTCTTCCTGACAACGCTGCTCGTCCCCGTTGAAAAGCCACCCGATCGAGCTCTAGCCCGCCGCAGCCCAGGAAGAATCAGTGTACTACCTGCCACCAGCCCGATTAGCTGGAACACCATAGACAGGATAACCAAGCCCCGCTCTCGACAGCCTCTCCTGCAAATCTTCGAATTCGATGAATCAGAGGCGGTTGCCCATGGTCGACGCCCGTTTCTTCTGTTTGTTTGTTTTTTTCTTTTCTTCCTTCTGGCCTCGACCTCTAACAACTTCGCTTCAGGGATGGACCCCCATGAGGTGGTGCAGAACTGTAGGTAAGTTCGGATCTGTTCGTCGCCAGTGTTACGTCCGTGTGTAATTGAGACACGGACTGCAGGAGTTGGTTATAACAGGTGTTTACTGAGTGGAGACAAAACTGGAACTACTATACAAAGTTACTATACAGGCTTATATACAGGGGTGGTCACTACTGGTACTGCAGTATACAGGGGCTGCAGAATATAGTTCCTTCTTCAAAGTACATACACTACAGACTAGACAGACTAGCAGACTAGATGTAGGAAGGATGTTCCCGATGGCGGGGGAGTCCAGAACCAGGGGTCACAGTCTAAGGATAAGGGGTAAGCCATTTAGGACAGAGATGAGGAGGAATTTCTTCACCCAGAGAGTGGTGAACCTGTGGAATTCTCTACCACAGAAGGCAGTGGAGGCCAATTCATTAAATATATTCAAGAAGGAGTTGGATATATTTCTTAAGGCTAAAGGGATCAAGGGATATGGGGAGAAGGCAGGGACAGGGTACTGAATTTGGATGATCAGCCATGATCTCACTGAATGGCGGAGCAGGCTCGAGGGGCCGAATGGCCTACTCCTGCTCCTATCTTCTATGTTTCTATATTTCTAAAAACCCAGCTGGTTTTTCAGGGGAGTAAATCTGCCGTCCTTACCTGGTCTGGCCTATATGTGACTCCAGACCCACAGCAATGTGGCTGACTCTAAACTGCCCCTCTGAAATGGCCCAGCAAGCCACTCAGCTAAGGGCAATTAGGGATGGGCAATAAATGCTGGGCTTGCCAGCGAGCCCCACATCGCATGAATGAATAAAAAAAATAGACAGATCATGAAGAAATTTTGATACAAACATCCAGCGATCTAGAATGCCCTGAAGCCACCTAATCCAACTCTCCATTTGTGCCAATAAAAGTGACAATATCTCATGTTATTGAATGAACTACTGTACTTGAGTTTGTTCCAATTGTACAGCACTTCAACATTACTTTTAATCCAGTAAAAAAAAGCCACAGCTCTGTGAGAAAATGTCTATTGATACTTTGGACAGAAGTATTGATTCACCAACGGGAAATGCAACGGGATGTATAATAATAAATCTTCTGGTTCATTGAAGAAGCATCAGGAAAGAAAGCAGTATTCAAAAACCATTAGTTGAGGCCAATTCATTAAATACATTCAAGAAGGAGTTAGATATATTTCTTAAGACTAAAGGGATCAAGGGATATGGGGAGAAAGTAGGGACAGGGCACTGAATTTGGATGATCAGCCATGATAGCATTGAATGGTGGAGCAGACTCGAGGGGCCGAATGGCCTCCTCCTGTTCCTATCTTCTATGTCTATGTTTCTATCTGCCTCCCCCAAGCGATCGAAGACACCCCCACGAGGTCTCTGATCTCTCTCTCCCCCCCCCCCCCCCCATCCCCGCAATGCTCCTCCGGTCCTCCCGATGTTGCCTGCCTGCCCCCACCCCCCCCGCTCCTCCAGCCCTCCATGATGCTCCTGGCCCTCCAATCAGCTCTTGGCCTCCCCTCCACCCCCCCCCCCCCCAATTCTCCTCTGGTCTCCCCCATGCTCCTCTGGTGCACCACGCCCTGGCTCCCAACTGATTCCTCCCTCCCTCCCTCCTCTCTGTGGCCTGGTTCCCCGGGCCTACTCGCCTGCAGCCAGCCAGTCTCGCCGTCTGGCCGGCTGCGGGTGGGAAACAGAGGTTTCAAATGCAAATCGGGTTAAATTTGGCAGGGCCTGCGGGAAACCCGTTCTCCCGGGTTTCCCGACTGCTGCCAAGCTCCCCCACCCCCCCCCCCCCGCGCACCCAACCCGCCAAAGTGTTAAAATTCAGGCCATGAACCCTATTTCTCGTTCCACAGATGCTGCCTGACCTGTTGAGTATTACCAGCATTTTCTGTTTTAATTGCCGATTTTCAGCATCCGAAGTATATTGCTTTTGAATTGGGTAAATAGGTAGCTAGGCAACAGAAAGCAGAGAAGGGGAACACAGATGTTTTTTCACATTGGTTGGATGTCATTTTATCTTTCAAAGAGATTTTGATCAGCTTCCTCGTAAGAGGCTTGTGGAGAGTGATTCTAGTTCTAGTGGAATCCGCTGTGTTTCAGTTAGTTTCTCGCCTGCCTGCAGCAGTACGAGGCTAAAGCAATTTTAACTACCGGGTCTCATTAACATGCTGCTGGTCCACTTTCTGCCCAGAACGAGCAGGACATGGGTGAGAAAGTGGCTGTCGGCCACCCACCACACTCAGTTACGTGTCGGGGGGAAAGGGATTCCAGGGCGTCTCAAGAAGGGGGAGAGGAGATGCCCCTGCCAGGGGAGGCCTAAACATTTCTCATGGGGCCTACAGGAACGCTCTTGCGCCTCCTTACCCAGAGGGCCTCCTCCAGCTTTCCTGTCCGCTTCATGCTGCCCCTCTGCCGGCGGGAAAGCTTCCCCACTCGGGCCAAAGTTAAAATCACAGTAGCGGCCCGATAAGATCATCAGATCCCAACGGAATCAGTGAATTAGGACCCCGCCGGCTTTGGGCGGATGCCTTAGCCGCCTAGCAAGAAGCATCTGTTAAAATCTGAAATGGTGGCTTTTGCCAAAAAGGGTGACGATTAATTATATTCTAGGCAGCTGTGACCAGTAGAATACAGCAGGGATTTCATCATTGAAACTGTGCTGAACACAATATGATTAAATGATCTTAGAGATATTAAAAGTAATAATACTTAAAAGAAACTATTTTAAATTAACAATAAATCAAACCTGGCTGTTAACCTTTTTATAATGCGAAAATAAACTATATTAGAATGAAAGACCTTATGAGCAACAATGTTTTTCAATTGGATTCTGTTGCCTTAACCAGGAGGCTGTGGCTCTCTGGTGCTCAGCTTCCTTTTCCCTGTGTGCCGAGGACATATTTAGTCAAAAGGATGTTCCCAATGGTGGGGGAGTCCAGAACCAGGGTTCACAGTCTAAGGATAAGGGGTAAGCCATTTAGGACAGAGATGAGGAGGAATTTCTTCACCCAGAGAGTGGTGAACCTGTGGAATTCTCTACCACAGAAGGCAGTTGAGGCCAAGTTGTTGGGCCAGAAATTCCAGGCCAGAAGCGTGAGTACGGTCGGCTTACTCACGCTTCTGGCCGTTGGAAATGCCGGCGTTCAGCATGAACAGCGCATGCGGGGAACGCCGGCATTTCCAGACCGCGAGCGCGTGCGACTGCACAGGCAGCGCTTGCGCAGTGAACTTCGTGGATTTCATTCATGAAATCCGTGAGGGTAAGTCCTTAGAAGTTACACTTGAAAAAAGCAAGTGTAAAGTTGTTCATTGGCTGCGGAGGAAGATATATTTTATCGTGGAGCTTTTGAAATGCAATATTTTTGTTTGGGAAAGGGAGGGAAGTTATTTTAAGAAATTTTAAGTAAGTTTTAAAGTTTAAATTTTTTTTTTAAAAGGGTTTTCAGAACGGTAGGTAGAAGGAGCAATTGTGGCTGTGTGAATGGAATGTGAGAATGAGTTATGTATGTATGTCCACATATATTCCTTTACGTATATGTATGTATGTTTTATATTCCTTTACTAATGTGTATGAATGTATGTTTTTAATTATGATTTTCCAATAAGTTACTTTCTCTGAAAGTCATAATTAAATAATACATTCATACACATAAATAAAGGAATATATACATAACACGCAAAGGAATATATACAGACATACATACTTTCAGAAGCTCCACGATAAGAAATATCTTCCTCCGCAGCCTGTGGAGCAACTGTACCCATGCTTTTTTCATGTGTAAGTTGTAATGACTGGACCTCACTGAAAGCATTAATGAAAGCGGCGAATTATACTGCGCACGCGCTGCCTGTGCAGTCGCACGCGTTCTGCCTCTGAACCCCTTCGTTCAGAGGACAGGAAATGCCGGTTTTCCCCACATGCACTGTGCATGCTGAAAACCGGCATTTCATCCGGCCAGATGCGTAAGTACCCCGACCGTACTAGCGCATTTGGAAGAGAATTACTGGGCCAACATTTTACATGTCAATAAAATAAAAAATTTAACAATTGCACGACTTGCCCACTCGCATCTGCGACTGAGGGCCCAAGGAGGTGCATTGCGCAAGAGGTCATCATCGTACGTATCCTCACACTGTTCCCTTTGGGGAACTGTATGAAGTGGTGGAAGGATTTATGGCCGTGATTAACGCTCATTCCGTGACCGTAACCATCTTTGAACCAGCCATTAGGGTGGTTAGTCCTATGGCGGGAGGGTTTTACGGGCTCCCACAACCCATCTGAGGGCGGGGGGGGCCACCAACACCCACGGACGCAAGTATCCCGCTGGATGTCCACCCAGAATTTAAAGTTGGAGCTCCGACTCCACTTGCCGGGACTGTCTGGAGTGGGGTTCAAAACCCTACTCCTTCTGGCCCAGCGGCGGGGATGCTTACTGCTACGCAAAAGGCCCACTCCGCACAAAAGGTGACACCCATACGTTTCCTGCGCCTTTTCCCTCCCCGTGACTGGAGCCCTATGCTGCCATTTCACGTTGCTAATTGGATTGGGCCTTTGTCATAGCGGTAGGATCCCTGCCGCTGGGCCAGATCAGGGTAGGGTTTCGAACCCTGCTCCAGACAGTCCCGGCAAGTGGAGTCGGAGCTCCGGCTCTAAATTCTGGGTTGACATCCAGTGGGATATTTGCGTCCGTGGGTGTGGGTGGCCCCCCCTCCTTGTATAGCTTGTGGGAGCCCGTAAAACCCTCCCGCCATAGGACTAACCGCCCTAATGGCTGGTTCAAAGATGGTTACGGTCACGGAATGAGCGTTAATCATGGCCATAAATCCTTCCACCACTTCATACAGTTCCCCAAAGGGAACAGTGTGAAGACACGTATGATGACGACATTGCTAAATAAATAAATGGAATTTAAAAAATTCTTTTAGGGCTTTTAAAAGTCTTTAAATTGCTTTAATTCTCTTTAAAACTACTTCAGATTACTCAAAATAATGTAAACATTTTAAAAAGTTTATAAAAGTTACCAAAATCTTCAAAAAACTTCCAAAAACCTATTTAACCTGCTGCTTTGCATGTAAAAATGGTTAGCAGCTTGACAGAAACATTGGGGGCGTGTCCAGTGAAACTGAGACCTCAAGGGGCGTGTCTCACTTACACTGCACGCTCCTGGCTTCGCGCTGGCTGCACTCCTGGGCGGCGTGACGTCATACGCTGCCTGGGAATGTGCTTTCTATTTCTGCAAGTTCAGGCGTCCCAGAAGCTGATCGGCACGAGCGCGGGGTAAGTGCAAATACGGGGCTTGCACGCGCTGCAAGCCCCGTTCTGGAATTTCTGGGCCATTAAATATATTCAAGAAGGAGTTAGATATATTTCTTAAGGCTAAAGGGATCAAGGGATATGGGGAGAAAGCAGGGACAGGGTACTGAGTTTGGATGATCGGCCATGATCTCATTGAATGGCGGAACAGGCTCGAGGGGCTGAATGGCCTACTCCTGCTCCTATCTTCTATGTTTCGATGTTTAAAGTTTAAGAACGGAACAAGGTGGAGGGAAGTTTAAAGGGAAGGTTTTTATGTTGTATTTGAAGACTGCTGGTCAGTTAGCTCAGGTGGTTAGATCATGGTGCTAATAAGGCCAGGGTCGCGGGTTCAATCCCGGGAAGGGTTGGGGGAGTGAGATTAGCTGAGGTGCTCTTGCAGAGAGCCGACACGGGCTCGACGGGCCGAATGACCTTCTTCTGTGCTGTAACCATTCTACGATTCTATTCAAGTGCTTTCTCTAAAGATTGACTTGCATTAACACAAATATATATATAATGTAAGTAGATGGACTTTTAAGCAAAATGATAGGACAGCTGAGACCTGTTGCCTGGAATTCCTGTTCCATGTAGGAACTCCATGTGTCCTGGATAACCATGAGTGCAGCACTTGCCTCGAGTTGCTCGAAGTCAAGCTCAGGGTTTCTGAGCTTGAGGAGCAGCTGGAGTCACAGCAGGGCACACGGGAGACTGAGAATTTCCTGGAGCATACATTGATCACCCCCTGCTACAGAAAGTTCAGGAGGTTAATAAGTGGGTGGCCAACCGGCAGGGTAGGAAGAGGCCGGCTGTGCAAGAATCCTCTTCGAGTGTGGCGCTCTCAAACCGGCTTTCAGTGCTGAATACCAGTGAGGGTGATGACACCTCGGGAGAGTGCAGTCCAGCTTGCATCCACGGCTCCGTGGGGCAAGTGACTGCATGTGGGGGCACATCAAAGTGTAGTACTGTAGTGGTCATAGGGGATTCGATATTCAGGGGGATTGATGGGTGTATGGTGTGTTGCCTCCCTGGTGCCAAGGCAAAGGACATCACTGTGAGGGCGAAGAACATTTTGAGTGGGGAAGGGGTACAGCCAGAAGTTGTGGTCCATGTGGGAACCAATGACATAGGCAGGAAAAGGGCGAGGTCATAGAAGATAGGAGCAGGAGTAGGCCATTCGGCCTCTCGAGCCTGCTCCGCCATTCAATGAGATCATGGCTGATCATCCAAATTCAGTACCCGGTCCCTGCTTTCTCCCCATACCCCGTGATCCCTTTAGCCTTAAGAAATATATCCAACTCCTTCTTGAATATATTTAATGTATTGGCCTCTACTGCCTTCTGTGGTAGAGAATTCCACAGGTCCACCACTCTGCAGGTGAAGAAATTCCTCCTCATTTCTGCCCTAAATGGCCTACCCCTTATCCTTAGACTGTGACCCCCGGTTTTGGACTCCCCGACCATCGGGAACATCCTTCCTACATCTAGTCTGTCCAGTCCTGTCAGAATTTTATAAGTTTCAATGAGATCCCCTCTCATTCTTCTGAACTCCAGCGAGTACAAGCCCAGTCGACCCAATCTCTCCTCATACATCATTCCTGCCATCTCAGGTATCAGCCTGGTGAATCTTCGCAGAACTACTTCCATGTCAAGAACATCCTTCCTCAGATAAGGCGACCAAAACTGCACACAATACTCAAGGTGTGGTCTCACCAAGGCCCTGTATAACTGCAGCAAGACATCCTTGTTCCTGTACTCAAACCCTCTCGCTACGAAGGACAACATGCCATTTGCCTTCTTAACTGCCTGCTGCACCTGCATGCTTACATTCAGCGACTGGTGCACAAGGACACCCAGGTCTCGTTGCACTTCCCCTTCTCCCAATCTATTGCCATTCAGATAATCTGCCTTCCTGTTTTTGCCACCAAAGTGGATAACCTCACATTTATCCACGTTATATTGCATCTGCCATGCTTTTGCCCAATCACCCAACCTGTCCAAATCATCCTGGAGTTTCTCGGCATCCTCCTCACAGCACACACGCCCACCCAGCTTTGTGTCATCTGCAAATTTGGAGATATTACATCTAGTTCCCTTGTCTAGATCATTAATATATATTGTGAATAGCTGGGGTCCAAGGACCGATCCCTACGGTATTCCACTAGTCACTGCCTGCCACTCGGAAAAAGACCTGTTTATTCCAACTCTTTGCTTTCTGTCTGCCAACCAGTTCTCTATCCAAGTCAATACCTTGCCCCCATGTGCCTTAACTTTACATGCTAATCTCTTATGCGGGACCTTATCGAAAGCCTTCTGAAAGTCCAAATACACCACATCCACTGGTTCTCCCTTATCTATTTTACCAGTTACATTCTCAAAAAATTCCAGTAGATTAGTCAAGCACGATTTACCTTTTGTAAATCCATGTTGAATTTGTCCGATCCTGTCCTTGTTTTCCAAGTGCTCTGCTATTACATCTTTTATAATGGACTCTAGCATTTTCCCCACTACCGATGTCAGGCTTACCGGTCTGCAATTCCCCGTTTTCTCTCTACCACCTTTTTTGAATAGTGGGGTAACATTAGCTACCCTCCAATCCATGGGTACTGTTCCAGAGTCTATCGAATGCTGGAAGATGATCAGCAAAGCATCTACTATTTCTAGGGCCACTTCCTTAAGTACCCTAGGATGTAGATTATCAGGCCCTGAGGATTTATCGGCCTTCAATCCCATCATTTTCCCTAACACCATTTCCCTACAAATACTGATTTCTTTCAGTTCCTCCCTTTCATCAGACCCTATGTTCCCCGACATCTCTGGGAGGTTATTTGTGTCCTCCTTTGTGAAGACGGAACCAAAATATGTATTTAATTGGTCTTCCATTTCTTTGTTCCCCATTATGAATTCCCCTGATTCTGACTGCAAGGGACCTACGCTTGACTTCACCAATCTTTTTCTCTTCACATATCTATAAAAGCTTTTACAGTCAGTTTTTATGTTCCCTGCAAGCTTACTCTCATATTCTATTTTCCCCTTCTTAATTAATCCCTTTGTCCTCCTTTGTTGAATCCTAAACTGCTCCCAATCCTCTGGATTACTGCTTTTTCTGGCCAATTTATATGTCCTCTCCTTGGATCTTATGCTATCCCTAATTTCCCTTGATAGCCATGGTTGAGTCACCTTTTTTGTTTTATTTTTATGCCAAACAGGGATGAACAAATTCTGTCGTTCATCCATGCGGTCTTTGAATGTTTGCCATTGCCTATCCACCGTCAACCCTTTGAGTGACATTCCCCAATCAATCCTACCCAACTCGCGCCTCAGACCATCGTAGTTTCCTTTATTTAAATTTAGGACCCTAGTCTCTGAGTCAACTACTTCATTCTCCATCTTAATGAAGAATTCGATCATATTATGATCACTCCGACCCAAGAGGCCTCGTACAACAAGATTGCTAATTAATCCTTTCTCGTTACATAAGATGGCCTGATTTCTGGTTGGTTCCTCGACATATTGGTCCAGGAAACCATCCCTTAAACACTCCAGGAATTTCTCCTCCGCAGTATTGTTACTAATTTGGTTAGCCCAATCTATATGTAGATTAAAGTCACCCATGATGACTGCTGTGCCCTTATTGCACGCTTCTCTAATTTCCCTTTTAATGCCGTCCCCAACCTCCGCATTACTGTTTGGAGGTCTATATAGCACTCCCACTCATGTTTTCTGCCCCTTGGTATTTCTCAGTTCTACCCATACAGATTCCACATCATCAGAGCTAATATCCTTCCTTACAATTGTGTTAATCCCTTTTTTAACCAGCAATGCTACCCCACCTCCATTTCCTTTTTGCCTATCTTTCCTGAATATTGAATACCCCTGGATGTTGAGGTCCCAGCCTTGGCTACCCTGGAGCCATGTTTCCGTAATCCCAATCAAATCATATTTGTTTACCTCTATTTGCGCAGCTAATTCATCCACCTTATTACAAATGCTCCTCGCATTAAGACACAAAGCCTTCAGGCTTGGTTTTTTAACGCTCTTACACCTATTAGAATTATTATTTACTGTGGCCATGTTTGATTTAAACCGTTGATTTCTCGGACTGCCACTTTTGTTTTTCTCCTTCCTATCTTTTGCTTTTATCCTTGTTTCCCTTTCCTCTGTCCCCCTGCTCAGGTTCCCAACCTCCTGCCATTTTAGTTTAAACCCTCTCCCAGAGCACTAGCAAACACTCCCCCTAGCACATCGGTCCCGGCCCTGCCCAGGTGCAGACCGTCCGGTTTGAACTGGTCCCACCTCCCCCGGAACCGGTTCCAATGTCCCAGGAATTTAAATCCCTCCCCCTTGCACCATTCCTCTAGCCACGTATTCATCTGAAGTATCCTTCTATTTCTACTCTGACTAGCACATGGCACTGTTAGCAATCCTGAGATTACTACCTTTGAGGTACTATTTTTTAATTTACCTCCTAACTCCCTATATTCCACTTTTAGGACCTCATCCCGCTTTTTACCTATATCGTTGGTGCCTATATGCACCACGACAACTGGCTGTTCACCCTCCCCTTCCAAGATGTTCTGCAGCCGCTCTGACACATCCTTGACTCTTGCACCAGGGAGGCAACACACCATCCTGGAGTCTCGTTTGCGGCCGCAGAAACGCCTATCTATTCGCCTTACAATTGAATCCCCTATTACTATAGCTCTTCTCCTCTTTCCTCGCGTCCTGTGCAGCAGAGCCACCCCTGGTGCCAGGAAGTTGGCTGCTGCTGCCTTCCTCTGATAAGCCATCCCCCCCAACAGTACTCAAAGTGGTGTATCTGTTTGAGAGGGGGATGTCCACAGGGGACCCCTGCACTACCTGCCTGTGCCTAGTACTCTGTCTGTTGGTCACCCATTCCCTTTCTGCCTGTCCAACCTTTGCCTGTGGTGTGACCAACTGATTAAACGTACTATTCACGACGTCCTCAGCCTCGCGAATGTTCCAGTATGAATCCAATCGCAGCTCCAGCGCTGCAATGCGGTCTGCCAGTAGCTGCAGCTGGACACACTTCCTGCACACATAGTTGTCAGGGACACAGGAAGTGTCCCTGAGTTCCCACATAGCGCAGGAGGAGCATACCACAGCACCGGGCTGTCCTGCCATGACTTACCCTTTAATTAATTGCAATTAAATTAAATCAAATCAATCCCACCAATTACACTAGTTAAATGGTATATTTAAGGGCCCTGGTTTATAAACAGTCCCCGCTACACCACAGAGACTTTAGAAACTATAAACCACAGAGTTAAAGTTTATAAAGAGAGAATCCGGCCTCGGGTGACTGTCTGTGTGGAGTTTACACATTCTCCCCGTGTTTGCGTGGGTTTCCTCCGGGTGCTCCGGTTTCCTCCCACAGTCCAAAGATGTGCGGGTTAGGTTGATTGGCTATGATAAAAAAAAAAAAAATTGACCCTTAGTGTTCGGGGGATTAAATACGTGGGGTTACGGGGATAGGGTGGGATATGTGTTGGTATAGGGGTTACGGGGATCGGGTGGGATATGTGTCGGTGCAGGCTCGATGGGCCGAAATGGCCACTATCTGCACTGTGGGGTTTCTGTGATTCTGTGAAATACTCACCAACCAATCACTTACCTGCTTTCTGGTGATGTCACACTTCGATTACATTTTACTTCTCTCCCTCTGAGATTGGAGATTAGTAAGCCTACCTGAGCCTCTGGGGCCTTTTTATAGTCGCCGCGATTCCCGCCGAGAATTCTCCCGCCGCTGATGCACTGAGGCCTACCTGAGCCTCTGGGGCCTTTTTATAGTCGCCGCGATTCCCGCCGAGAATTCTCCCGCCACCGCCGCTGATGCACTGAGGCCTACCTGAGCCTCTGGGGCCTTTTTATAGTCGCCGCGATTCCCGCCGAGAATTCTCCCGCCACCGCCGCTGATGCAGTCAAGAGTTTCATGAACTAGGGAGCAGGACCTCAAAGTAATTAATTTCTGGATTACCCCCAGTGCCACGCTCTAGTGAGTTTAGGAATAGTAGGAAAAGAAAGGTTAACACGTGGCTAGAGAAATGGTGCAGTAGGGAGGGCTTCAGAGTACTGGGGCATTGGGACCAGTTCTGGGGCAGGAGGGACCTGTTGAAGGTGGACGGGTTGCACCTCAACAGAGCTGGGACCAATGTCCCCATGGCGAGGTTAACTAGTGCTATGGGGGAGGGTTTAAACTAATTTGGCAGGGGGATGGGTCTGCTGAAACATTAGAGAGAAGAAACAAGGTGCAGAGAGCTCTGGGAGAGACAAAAAGCACTAGAATAAAGAACACATCCAACACCGGGCAAATGAGAGGCAGTCTAAGATGGGTTTGGTGTGCCTGTGCGTAAAGGCACAAGGCACCACATGGGACTATGATATAGCGGCAATAACAGAGGCTCAAAGAAGGGGAGGATTGGGAACTTAATATTCCTGGCTACAAGGTATTCAGGAAAGAAAGTGAAGGAAAACAAGGAGGGGGAGGGTGGTAGTATTGATCAAATAAACTATTGTAGTACTGGAGAGTGTTGATGTAGTTGAGGGGTCAAAGACAGAATCTGCTTGGTTAGAACTAAAGAACAATAGAGGAGCTATTCTGCTACTGGGTGTATACTGTCGGCCACCAAATAGTGGGAAGGATATTGAGGAGCAAATTTGCAGGCAAATTACAGGAGTTGCATGAAGTTCAGAGTAGTGATAATGGGGACTTCAGGTATCCTAATATAGAGTGGGATAGTAACAGTGTAAAGGTCAAAGAGGGGGAGGAATTTTTGAACTGTGTATAAGAAAACTTTCTTGATCAGTGTGTTTCCAGCCCAATGGGGAAGGAAGCAGTGCTGGATCTAGCTCTGGGGAATGAAGTGGGGCAAGTGGAGCGTGCTTCATTGGGGGAGCATTTGTGGAACTATGATCATAATATTGTCAGGTTTAGAATAGTTGTGGAAAAGGACAAGGAAGAATCAAGCGTAAACATAATTAACTGGAGGAGGGCCAATTTTACTGAGTTGAAAATGGATCTGGCCTAGGTGGATTGCAATCAAAAATTGGTAGACCAAACAGTAATTGAACAATGGGTGGCCTTCAAAGAGGGGATGGTTTGGGTAGACACATTCCCACAAGGGGGAAAGGAAGGGCATCCAAAACTAGAGTTAGATGGATGATTAAAAATAAAGGGGCTAAAGGGGCGCAAATCAACTAGCGCCTGGGCGCGGTGCCGCTAACGCCTCCCACTCACGCCCCGGCTGTAATACTGGGTGGCGCCCCCCAACTTACCGCCAGACGCTATGTCCGCCGGGGTCAGGGGGGGCCTACCTGCGGCCGGTTAGTTAAAGGGGAGGTGGCAGGCGGCCATTTTTGTTGCTGGCCGCCTGCCAGCACTTGCCCCTGTTGCTGTCCCCGGACCCCGTGAAGCCACCCCCCCCCTGTTTGCCAGCACTCCCGATCCCTGGTGGCCCAGCTGGGCACCAGGATGTGCTGCACCAGGCCCCCTCCCCTTTAATAAGGGGAGGAAGGCCTGCCGTACCGTGGCACATAGCGCCGCGATATTCACTCGCAGCGCCCCAAGAGGGACGCGGGGTGCTTCCAGTAGTGCCCCTCCTCCTCAGGGCGTTATCTGGGAAAATCGGCCGCGGGGCGGTAGCTTTTTCGGGGTGCTAAAATTAGCGCCCCGCCGAAGGTAGCGCCCCCACCCAATTTTTACCCCATAGAAATTAGAATGAAACAGAAAAAGGAGGCTTATGACAAATGTAAGGTTCATAACACATTAGAGAACCAAGCAGAAAGAAGAGGACGCTACCAATGTAGCAGTAAAAGAGGAGGTAGTAGCGATATTGGACAGGATAAAAATAGATAAAGAAGAGCAATGTTCCCTTTAATTTTTTTGGGTGTGCGGCCCTTTTAACGGGCTGTGCGGCCCATTCAAATTTCCGCGCATGCGCGTTTTTTTCTATTCTAAAGCTGGTGTGCGCAGCTTAAAGGGAACATTGAAGAGGAGGTACTGAAAAGGTTGGCAGTCCTCAAAGTAGAAAAGCCACCCTGTCCGGATGGGATGCATCCTAGGGGCTGGATTTTCATTCAGAGGTTGGGAAGGAGGCGGGACTACAACTTTCGGGTTGTAGCCCCGCCTCCATCGACGTCGGGCCAATCCACGCGATTTTCCCTTGATTAACCTTGTTGAGCCCGCCCAGCGGGCTCAGCAGGCCAATTAAGGGCCACCTGGCAACAGGTGACATCACAGACTGAAATTTCATCTGTCAAGAGGTGTTGACAGATGAAATATCAGTGTTTCACAGCTGTTTGAAGCTGTCAAACACTGACAGTCTGACTTCTAACCTGAGTCCTTCTACGCAGACTCAGTTAGAACTCACACTGGCACAGAAAGCTGCAGGCTGTCACTTTTGACAGATCGCAGCCATTCTGCTTTCTGTGCCGGCTGAGTGATGGACTCCTGACGTCTAGAGGAAGAAAGGCTGTTAAGAAGTACAGGTAATTTAAACTTCTTTATACACTTTAGACACACCAAACACACTTACCTTTGCACTCATGCACCCATCACTCACCTGAACACCGGACATCGCGACCCCGCCAAGTCCTTCAACCCGACGGCCCGCCTGCTCTAGCCTGGCGTGGTTTGGAGCCGTCGGGAATCCCACACGACACCCCTCAAAATAGGGATTAGGCTAAAAACTGCCTGTTAACTACCTGTTAACAGGCAGTTAATTGGCACTAATCCCTTCCCGCCTCGGGTCGGCGGGTCCCAGTGCGGGGCGGGTACTCGCCTCCTTTGAAACTTACGTGGCGGCGGGTTTTGGGCGGGATGGTGTCAGGACCCCTGAATTCAGGATTTTAGCCCCCCCGCACGCCTAAAAGCCCGCCTCACGGCACACTGAAAATCTAGGCCTAGGTTACTGAGGGTAGTAAGAGTGGAAACTGCGGAGGCTCTGGCCACAATCTTCCAATCCTCCTTAGATATGGTGGTGGTGTCAGAGGACTGGAGGATTGCAAATGTTATACCCCTGTTCGAAAAAGGGGAGAGCGGTAAACCCGGCAATTATAGGTCACACGTTTAGAGACAACAATCCGGGAGAAAATCAATTGGTACTTGGAAAAGTATGGGCTAATAAATGAAAGCTGTACAAGTTTGTTAAAGGCAAGTCGTGTTTGAATAACTTGAGTGAGGTCTTTGATGAATTAACAGAGAGGGTTGCTGAAGGTAGTGTGGTTGATGTGTATATGGACTTTGAAAAGGCATTTGATAAAAGTACCACATATTAGACTTGTTAGCAAAATTCAAACCCATGGGATTAAATGGGCAGAGTGAGCATGGATACAGAATTGGCTAAGGAATGGAAAGTAGAGGGCGGTGGTGAATGGTTGTGTTTCAGACTGAAGGGAAGTATACAGTGGTGTTCCCCAGGGGTTGGTATTAGAACCACTGCTCTTTTTGACATATATTAATGACCTGGACTTGGGTATATGGAGCATAATTTCAAAGTTTGCAGATGATTCAAAAGGCGGAAATGTCATAAACAATGTGGAAAATTGTAACAGACTACAGGGGGACATAGACTGGTGAAATGAGCAGACACATTAGATAAACTTTAACACATAGAAATGTGAAGTGATACATTTTGGTCGGAAGAATTAGGAGATGCAATGTAAACTAAATGGCACAATTTTAAAGGAGGTGATGGAACAGAGAGACCTGGGGGTGTATGTACATAAATCTTTGAAGGTGGCAGGACAAGTTAAGAAGGCTGTTCAAAAAAGCATATGAGATCCTTGGCTTTACTAGTAGAAGAATAGAGTACAAAAGCAGGGAAGTTATGCTAAACCTTTATAAAACACTGGTTAGGCCTCAGCTGGAGTACTGTGTTCAATTCTGGACACCATACTTTAGGAAGGATATCCAGGCCTCAGAGAGGGTGCAGAAGAGATTTACTGGAATGGTACCAGGGATGAGGGACTTCAGTTATGTGGCGAGACTGGAGAAGCTGGGGTTGTTCTCCTTAGAGCAGAGAAGGTTAAGAGGAGATTTGATGGAGGTGTTCAAAAATCATGAATGGTTTTGAAGGAGTAAATAAGGAGAAACTGTTTCCAGTGGCAGAAGAGTCAGTAACCAGAGGAGACAGATTGAAGGAAGTTGGCGAAAGACCCAGAAATGACATGAGGAAACAGGGCTTTGGGGTAAGAGCAAGGGAGTGGGACTAATTGGATAGCTCTAACAAAGATATGGCACAGGTACAATGGGCCGAATGGCCTCCTTCTGTGGTGTATCATTCTATGATTTCCTACTAAGTATGAAAGAAAGAACTTGCATTTATATAGTTCCTTTCACGACCTCAGGATGTCCCAAAGCTCTTTACAGCCAATTAAGTACTTTTAAAGTGGAGTCACTGCTGTAATGTACAAATAAACAGCTTCCAACAAACAGGATCAGAATTGGGCCAAATATTTTTGAAGAAAGTTAGAATCATAGAATGGTTACAGCACAGAAGGAGGCCATTCGGCCCCATCGCGCCCATACCGGCTCTCTGCAAGAGCACTTCAGCTAGTCCCACTTCCCTGCCCTTTCCCCGTTGTCCTGCAATTTTTTTCCTTCAGGTACTTATCCAATTCCCTTTTGAAAGCCTTGATTGAATCTGCCTCTGCCACCCTTTCAGGCAGTGCATTCCAGATCATAACCACTCGCTGCGTAAAAATGTTTTTCCCTCACGTCGCCTTTGGTTCGTCTGCCAATCACCTTAAAGTTCCAACATTTGAAACTTGTCTCGACTTTAAGCTTCTGCTGCAGCACCGAGACAACACAAGTTCTGTTTTAAACCCAGTGCTACTAAATTGG
The DNA here is from genome assembly GCF_052327205.1 of Somniosus microcephalus. Taxonomy (NCBI): domain Eukaryota; kingdom Metazoa; phylum Chordata; class Chondrichthyes; order Squaliformes; family Somniosidae; genus Somniosus; species Somniosus microcephalus. The sequence goes on along the minus strand of NC_141001.1, from coordinate 98,721,018 downwards.
ACAATTTGATAAAATGAGAGCACAGTGCCTCGTCGTTGGATCATCCTAATGCTTCCAGAAATAAAACTGGATGTTGGTTCACCAGCGTGAGTCAGTATCTCGCAAGATTTTCATTTAATCTGTATCCTGCTTTCGACAGAGACCATGTTGAAATGACAGCACAGAGATCTGATTTTTTTTTAGGATGGGATTCACGAATAGAATTCAGACAAATAAATAGGAGGGGGGAAAAAACTGGAATAATTTAATCCATTCAGTTGACCATAATCTTTCGGCTTGCGGCAAGAATATCGATAATAACATAAAGAACTTTTTGATCTGGGGGCAGCACAAGATGAATAGTATCAGTTTTTGGTCAGCCTAATGGTTTTAGGAGTGTCATGGTGATGAATTTACTGCTATGTTTGGAGCTGTGCCGCACATAATTTAGTGGCACTGGATAATATTGCAGCTGAAATAATTTGGAAAGATAAACCAGTGTCAAATCTTGGCTGATGGGCTAATTTACGCTCAAGGATTCCAGTAAACAAATAGGGCTGTGGTTTGCAGCTTGAATTCTTCATTTGTTAAATTTTGACAAGAGTTCACAGCAGGTACAGGTCAAAATATCCTGGCATCCATCCACTCTGTTTGTAAAGGTCCGTGCCACAGGTCAGTTTGTGGTGTTCAGTCATGCCGCGACTCATGCTGCTTTCGTTTCTCTTTGTGACTATGTGCGTGTTTACAGGTGAGATGCGGACCTGTTTTAGTCTTCACCAGCATATATTCCCAAGGTTCCGCAAAACTCTTTCATAATTTCTATATTTTTAAACTTCCCAGAATTTAGCCTGGGAATATTATACTGCAGAAAACAGTACCAAACAGCTTTAAACTCCTTGCCCTCAGTGCTATTAATAAGTTACTATGATTTATAATAAATTGTTATACTGGGCCAGAAATTCCAGGCCAGAAGCGTGAGTACGGTCGGGTTACTCACGCATCTGGCCGTTGGAAACGCCGGCGTTCAGCAGGAACAGCGCATGCGGGGAACGCCGGCATTTCCAGACCCGAGGTCTATTCACAGCGCGTGCGACTGCACAGGCAGCGCTTGCGCAGTGAACTTTGTAGATTTCACTGATGGATTCAGTGAGGGTAAGTCCCTGGAACTTGCACTTAAAAAAAGCAAGTGTAAAGTTGTTCATTGGCTGGGGAAGGAGATATATTTTATGGAGGAGCTTATGAAATGCAATATTTAGGTTTGGGAAAGGGAGGGAAGTTATCTTAAGAAATTTTAACTAAGTTTTAAACTTTAATTTTTTTTTTTTAAACGGGTTTTCAGAACGGTAGGTAGAAGGAGCAATTGTGGCTGTGTGAATGGAATGTGAGAATGAGTTATGTATGTATGTCCACATATATTCCTTTACGTATATGTATGTATGTTTTATATTCCTTTACTAATGTGTATGAATGTATATTTTTAATTATGATTTTCCAATAAGTTACTTTCTCTGAAAGTCATAATTAAATAATACATTCATACACATAAGTAAAGGAATATATACATAACACGCAAAGGAATATATACAGACATACATACTTTCAGAAGCTCCACGATAAGAAATATCTTCCTCCGCAGCCTCTGGAGCAACTGTACCCATGCTTTTTTCATGTGTAAGTTGTAATGACTGGACCTCACTGAAAGCATTAATGAAAGCGGCGAATTATACTGCGCACGCGCTGCCTGTGCAGTCGCACGCGTTCTGCCTCTGAACCCCTTCGTTCAGAGGACAGGAAATGCCGGTTTTCCCCACATGCACTGTGCATGCTGAAAACCGGCATTTCATCCGGCCAGATGCGTAAGTACCCTGACCGTACTAGCGCATTTGGAAGGGAATTACTGGGCCAACATTTTACATGTCAATAAAATAAAAAATTTAACAATTGCACAACTTGCCCCCTCGCATCTGCGACTGAGGGTCCAAGGAGGTGCATTGCGCAAGAGGTCATCATCGTACGTATCCTCACACTGTTCCCTTTGGGGAACTGTATGAAGTGGTGGAAGGATTTATGGCCGTGATTAACGCTCATTCCGTGACCGTAACCATCTTTGAACCAGCCATTAGGGTGGTTAGTCCTATGGCGGGCGGGTTTTACGGGCTCCCACAACCCATCTGAGGGGGGGGGGGGGCCACCAACACCCACGGACGCAAGCATCCCGCTGGATGTCCACCCAGAATTTAAAGTTGGAGCTCCGACTCCACTTGCCGGGACTGTCTGGAGTGGGGTTCAAAACCCTACTCCTTCTGGCCCAGCGGCGGGGATGCTTACTGCTACGCAAAAGGCCCACTCCGCACAAAAGGTGACACCCATACGTTTCCTGCGCCTTTTCCCTCCCCGTGACTGGAGCCCTATGCTGCCATTTCACGTTGCTAATTGGATTGGGCCTTTGTCATAGCGGTAGGATCCCCGCCGCTGGGCCAGATCAGGGTAGGGTTTCGAACCCCGCTCCAGACAGTCCTGGCAAGTGGAGTCGGAGCTCCGGCTCTAAATTCTGGGTTGACATCCAGTGGGATATTTGCGTCCGTGGGTGTGGGTGGCCCCCCCTCCTTGTATAGCTTGTGAGAGCCCGCAAAACCCTCCCGCCATAGGACTAACCGCCCTAATGGCTGGTTCAAAGATGGTTACGGTCACGGAATGAGCGTTAATCATGGCCATAAATCCTTCCACCACTTCATACAGTTCCCCAAAGGGAACAGTGTGAAGACACGTATGACGACGACATTGCTAAATAAATAAATGGAATTAAAAAAATTATTTTAGGGCTTTTAAAAGTCTTTAAATTGCTTTAATTCTCTTTAAAACTACTTCAGATTACTCAAAATAATGTAAACATTTTAAAAAGTTTATGAAAGTTACCAAAATCTTCAAAAAACTTCCAAAAACCTATTTAAACTGCTGCTTTGCATGTAAAAATGGTTAGCAGCTTGACAGAAACATTGGGGGTGTGTCCAGTGAAACTGAGACCTCAAGGGGCGTGTCTCACTTGCACTGCACGCTCCTGACTTCGCGCTGGCTGCACTCCTGGGCGGCGTGACGTCATACGCTGCCCAGGATTCTTCTTCTGGAAACACCAATTCCAGGCGTCCCTGGAGCTGATCGGCAGTAGCGCGGGGTAAGTGTAAATACGGGGCTTGCACGCGCTGCAAGCCCCGTTCTGGAATTTCTGGGCCACTATCTGGCAAAGTATGCAAAATGTCACGCTCAAGTGCCAGTTGCCTCCTCCAATCCTAAAGTAACAAGAGTAGTACGGTACACTAAAGCTATTTTTTAGCAGCCAGTTCACTTTCCAAGTCCACCATAGCCCTGTTCCGCCACCCCCACCCCCTCCCCCCGCTGCACTCCACTCTGCTCCTCCCCTTCTTTTATGGATTTCTCTTTTTTTCTCTATCACAGTCTAAGGATAAGGGGTAAGCTATTTAGGACTGAGATGAGGAGGAATTTCTTCACCCAGAGAGTGGTGAACCTGTGGAATTCTCTACCACAGAAGACAGTTGAGGCCAATTCATTAAATATATTCAAGAAGGAGTTGGATATATTTCTTAAGGCTAAGGGGATCAAGGGATATGGGGAGGAAGCAGGGACAGGGTACTGAATTTGGATGATCAGCCATGATCGCATTGAATGGCGGAGCAGGCTCGAGGGGCTGAATGGCCTACTCCTGCTCCTATCTTCTATGTTTCTATGTCACCAATTTTCCACCCTCTCCTCCTCTCCTGCAGGTGTTGATTCCTCACCGGGGGTCTGATTCCAGGGGTGCAGGACACCCTCTGGTATTTTGCCTAGGTGGCCGTTATTCATGCTCGAGCCTTTGGTGTATCATCAGGCTATTTTACCATGATAGTATCACAGTTCTTTTCTCTCCCAACCTCCACAGATATACGCTGCCAACAAGGGTTGCAGGATAGTGATCCAGCCTGGTTTTCCCCTCCTTAACCCAGGCTCTCTGAGCCGGTTATATTGCCTCAGCTACGATCAGCTTACTCAGTACAAACCAGGGATACGTATGAATGTAACGATTGATGGGAAAAGTCCATCAAGCCCGCCTCATCCAGGCATGGTGCAACCCACATACACCAATGACCCATCCCCTAGTCACATCATTTCCCTGGAAGAGGGAAAAAGACCCGCAGCTAAACTCAGGGAAAAGTATGGAAAATTCCTCTCTGACTCTCTAACGTGTTCAGGCAAACCTCCAGGGGAATCACCATACCTCATATCTCTTCATAATAATTAGCAACTCAACCTCTATAAATGATCCTTGGCCAACTCAGCACAGAATCAGTTCAAACCTGGATCTTTCTGGCCCGTATGACTCAGCTGCTGATTAAATGCACCGAATCGTTTAATGAGCTTTCATTTCACTTCCATTTTCAGTGCTATCTAATCAGTGGCAAGTCACAAACTGCATTATGAACAACAGCATATGTTGCTTTTGCCAGGTTTCCTTCACAGCCCCCGATTTCCTTCGCCCCACCATTGGCGGTTGTGTGATTCAGCCGTCTAGGCCCTAAGCCCTAGCATTCCCTCCCTAAACCTCTTCACTTTTCCCAACAACAACAACAACTTGTATTTATATAGCGCCTTGAATGTAGTAAAACGTCCCAAGGCGCTGCACAGGAGTGTTTTAAGACAAAATATTTGACACCGATCCGCATAAGGATAAATTAGGGCAGGTGACCAAAAGCTTGGTCAAAGAGGTAGATTTTAAGGAGCGTCTTAAAGGAGGAACGAGAGGTAGCGAGATGGACAGGTTTAGGCAGGGAATTCCAGAGCTTAGGGCCCAGGCAACAGAAGGCACGGCCACCAAAGGTTGAGCGATTATAATCAGGGATGCTCAAGAGGGCAGAATTAGAGGAGCGCAGATATCTCGGAGGGGGGAGGGGCGGAGTTGTGGGGCTGAAGGAGATTACTGAGATAGGGAGGGGCGAGGCCATGGAGGGATTTGAAAACAAGGATGAGAATATTGAAATTCTCCTCCTTTAAGACGCCCCTTAAAACTTACCTCTTTGACTAAGCTTTTGGTCACCTGCCCTAATATCATCTTATGTGGCTCAGTGTCAGGTTTTGTCTGACAACGCCCCTGTGAAGTGCCTTGGGACATTTTACTATGTTAAATGTGCCACATAAATGCAAGTCATTGTTGGCACAATGAATACTAAAACAGGACTAAAGTCTGCTGGCCTAATTCACTTCCAACACTGCTTTTGACGACTCAGTTTGTTACAATGTGAAGTAGAGACTCAAAAGATTCAGACGTTAAAAAAAAAGTAACGAGCCGAGCTTGTAAATCCCGTGTAGGCAGAACGTGCAATTGCATCAGTACGAGGCTTCTAACTCAGGGGTGAGAGTGCTACCACTGAGCCGAGGCTGACACCTTGAAGACAGAGCGTGGGGTGAGGTGGTGGGGGGGGACGCGGTGGGGGGGCGGCTGGTGTTGCAGAGGGACGAAACTGAAACTGAAAGCATTCATTATTTTACAAAGGGATAGTCTACTGTGCAAAATGAACTGGATAATCGTTCAGTTTTCTCAGTGTTTGACAGGATATTAAACTGTTTATTGCAAAAGTTGCTAAAACTTTAGTTGCTTCATAAAACGTGTTAAGTATGTGTATTGTATTGAACAATTAACACAAAGACTTAAACGTATAACTCAAACAGGTCTTTACTGGTTGGAGGTAGGGACTATACATAGGTCTTTACTTCATGCCCACAGGCGGGAACTGAGGGGAGATCAGTACCCACAGTACTATTTATACCCCTATGGCCAGGAGTGGTACTGCGTATCACTACGCCCAACAAGTAGTGCAGTCCTGTCCATAGGTTCAAAGTAGCACACATATTACATACACAACATTCCTCCCTTCCTAGCTTTACAGCCATCTCCCCATTTAACATAACGTAATAACATATATACATATATAACTTCAGGTTTACATAACAGAATAACATAGATACATAGATAACTTCATGTCAAAACAGATCACAGATTCAGTCTCTGCGGAAAACAGTTCACAGATTCAATCTCTGTGGTGGAGTCGGTTCACGTTGCTGGAGTGACTCATTCAATAGTCCTTCCATGGATTTAACAGTTTGAACTTCCGAACTGAATTGGCTCCGTTCGGAGGGACCACGTGTGTGATCTGGTAGAGGTAATAATGGTTCAGATGGGTCATCTTCTGTTTCGACTTTTCCTTTTCTGCTTCTTGGAGACTCTCTGGGCTCCACTGTCAGCTGCCAGCTGCATGCGCAGTTCCTCCTTCTCTCCCTCCTTTTTCCGTAGTAGATCCACCTTCTCCCGATGTTCCGTAGACTTTCGGTGCTCCTCCATGATTTCTGTATGGTGGGAGTCGAAGTTACAAGTTGGGCAGGACAGGACATAGTAATATTCGGTGTCGTCCTGATCTAGGCCAGCGAGAGGGTCTTCTATTTCCTCCATACCCAGCTGGGCGTTAGCCAGCTTTTGTTCCAAGTCCAGACATCTTTCCTGAAGAGACTTCTTCATGCGTACCTCTTCATCCAGCTTTTTCTGGGCTTTCAGCAAGTCGTTTACTAATGACCTCATTTGAGATTTTACTACTTCAACTTCTTTTGGAGATTGATTGATCGGACTATTCAATCCCTCTACCGGAGCAGCTGTTTCAGCGGTCTGTTGTTCTACGTTGACGTGAGTCAGCGTACTTTTGGCATCCAAGGGCTGCTCTGTTGCAGTCATCTCAGTCTGTGTTGCCACCTCAACTCTTCCAATAACCTTTGAGAGCTCCGAACCCCTTTCGTTTGAATATTGAAGTTTGTGTTCAAGTTTTTCCCATTTCAGAGTCCTGTCCTTCAGCAAATGCAGGAGTTGGCTGACCGTTAACTCCTCTGACATCAGACGTTTTGTGTGCTCCTGCTCCATTTTCTCCATCAGCTGCTTCTGTTGTCTTTCCAGATTCTCCAACTCTATATCAAAGAACTCTTTCGTTGCATTCAACTCTTGCTCACAACGGCGAAGCATTTGTTCTAATTGCTGTTGTAGTTTGAAATGGAGTTGAGTTCGAGCCCGGTGTCCCTCAGAAATGGGCACATCAGTAGACTTGCCAGACTCAGAATCCACAGTTAAACTATGTTGTTGTTGCTCAGTGGAATTCTGTGCTGAAACTTTGTCTTTTGCACCTGAGTTGGGCTTACCATCATCCGTTCCAGAGTCTGGGCCGACTATCTTCACCGAGTTCTCACTCGTTATTGTTTGTAGGAAATGCCAGTCCATATTCATTTTCCTAATCCACTCCCGTCCTAGTAGTGGAGAACCTCCTTCAGATATCACATATAAGTCCATTATTTGACTGTCTTCGCCCTTGTGGACCACTGCAACCTCTATTTTCCCGATGGGGTACACTCTTTGCCCCGTGTATGTTTTCAATATAATCCCCGTATCCTGTAGGGGAATATGTTGGAATAACTTTCCGTAATCTTTCTTATTTATGACCGTCAATGCCGATCCAGTGTCCAATTCCAGTTTTACTTGGACTCCTTCTATCTGAAGAGTGACCCAAATTGTCTGGAGGTCTGCACCCTTACCAGCGTTGAGTACTCTTAAGCTAGCCAGTTCATTACTGCTAGCGTCTGAATCGGACTCCTGTTCGGTCACCTTGTGTACCTTTGCGTATTTTCCTTGCGGTGACTTCTTGTTGCTGGTCTTCTTCCCTGACCTGCATACTCTAGCTATATGTCCAAGCCTACCACAAGTTCTACATTCTTGGTTTTTAAACCAACACTGGTTCTGATCATGCGTTGTCTTTCCACAACGATAACATTTGCCAGAACTCACACCCAATTTGTGTGCACTGAGCTCCGGTGACCGTAGCTGCATTACTGCCGTGCCTCTCGCTGCGGCTTCGTGTGCTGCTGCCATAGTGACCGCCTTCTCAAGCGTCAGCTCATTCTCCTCGAGCAGTCGCTTTTGTGTATCCTGTTTAAATAAACCACACACAAATTTGTCTCGTAGTGCATCTGTCAGTCCCGTTCCAAACTGGCAATATTTCGCTAATTTACGCAATTCCAGCAAATATTCAGCATTGCTTTCATGCTGTAGCTGCCTTCTGTCGTAAAATTTAAATCGTTCCGCTAGCATCAGCGGCGTGGGGTTTAGATGATCTTTCAGGACAGTAACAATCTCATCGAACGTCTTATCCGCCGGTTCATCTGGTGATAACAGGTATTTCAATTGCCCGTATGTCTTCGCACCCATTAAATTTAATAATGTTAGAGCTTTATCTTGGTCATGAATTTTATTGGCCTTACAATAATTTTTTACTCTTTCAACATATATGGCCCAATCTTCGAGGTCACTATCAAAGGTGCTAATATTCCCGTGTTTAGGCATTGTAGATTTGCAATTTCTCAGATTTTATTTTGTTTACTTGTTATCAAAGATGGCGGCTTCCCGCTCTTGCCGTTGTCCTCTGCCCACAAAATGGCGGTTTTCCCGCGCTTGGCGGTCTTCACCCGTCCCCCGACGCCGTCTCCCTTCAGCCCCCGAGTGCGGCCCTTATCTTTGGTTCCGATCGCTGGCCCGCGCTGCGCCTCGCACTTGAAGCGGCTCCCGGCCTCTGGCTCACCCGCTCGCGCGGCTCTTGCTCGCTCCCTCCCGGGCTCTGGCTTACCCGCTCGCGCGTTTCACCGCGGCTCTTATCAGGGATTGCGATCGCCCTTATCTTCTCCAACTTCCCCAGCCCTGTCTTTGCAGCCAACACTGCACGGCTTACCCCACCACCTAGGTTGAACAAGGAAACTGCAGAAAGACTTCTGTCAGTCGCTGGAAGCTGTCAGGATGTTTGCTGCACTCCAGTGCTCAGTCGCTGATGGAGGCTTCAGAGTCCTAAAGCCTGTCGCTTCTAGTGGGGTGGTGATGTTTGAAACCTCTCTTCAACTGCCGCAGGGTAAGAACCTGACTCGTCGCCAGTGTTAAGTATGTGTATTGTATTGAACAATTAACACAAAGACTTAAACGTATAACTCAAACAGGTCTTTACTGGTTGGAGGTAGGGACTATACATAGGTCTTTACTTCATGCCCACAGGCGGGAACTGAGGGGAGATCAGTACCCACAGTACTATTTATACCCCTATGGCCAGGAGTGGTACTGCGTATCACTACGCCCAACAAGTAGTGCAGTCCTGTCCATAGGTTCAAAGTAGCACACATATTACATACACAACAAAACGGTATTCCAAAAAGATCAAGATTCTTGTTTATTTTAAGTCTTGAGCAATTGGCTACTTTACACGAACTACTTGCAATGTATAACATCTCACTGTGTAATGCATTCAGTGTTGCGCCTTGTTCCCTTGAACGCTGTTCTCGTAATGCCTATTTCCATCATGGTTTTTTCACACCATTCCTGCCATGCCCGTCATCATCCATTGCTACAGTTTTGGCTGCCTTGATTGAGTCCTCCACTCTTGGGCTAAGAACATAAGAAATAAGGGCAGCAGAAGGCCATTTGGCCCCTCGAGCCTGCTCCGCCATTCAATAAGCTCATGGCTGATCATCGACCTCAACTGCACTTTCCCGCCCGATCCCCGTATCCCCTGATTCCCCTCGAGGCTGCAAGAGTAGTGGTGCTTTCATGTACTTTCTTTCCCGCTCAGCCTCCAAAAGAGCTGCTGGCATCATGCATTTGTCCTCCATGCCACCTGCCGTGGAACCCTTCAGATCAGGCCTGTGGCTTGCTGCTGCTGTCCCATCCCTCCCTTGCTGCTGCTGTCTCCCTACAAGGTGGTGAATTTGCCCAGCAATAAAAAGCTATTTAAAATGACTCATTTCACAATTACATTATTAAATTAAAGTTGTCTTTTGTGTTGTTCACTGGTTCCATTCATATTTTTGCATGAGCTTTGAGTTTCTTTCTGAGTATTTTTTCTTCAGAAAACCTCCTGCAGAATTTTCAGGCAGAGATTCATACTTTGCCAACGATTGCAATTTTTAAATGAGAGAGCCAGCATAAGATAGAGACAGCTGGCTAACCAGAGAGAGAGAAAGAGAGCGCGAGAGTGCGACACAGAGACACAGACTGTGGTCTGGGTTTTTTGTCTGTGGCGATAATCCTGCTGGAATTGCGGAGGGGGTGGTGGGGGCTGTTTTATGTCATTTCTTCTCGGGACGTGGGCATCGCCGGCAAGACCAGCATTTATTGCCCATCCCTGGGAATTTTCCCAGGTCGGCGGATTTAAATGTCACGGGGCGGGCTTTCCTGCAGAAAACAGGGAGCCCACTTCTTGGGAGGACACAAACGAGGACACAAATAACCTCCCAGAGATGTCGGGGAACATAGGGTCTAACGAGAGGGAGGAACTGAATGAAATCAGTATTTGTAGGGAAATGGTGTTAGGGAAATTGACAGGATTGAAGGCCGATATATCCCCAGGGCCTGATAATCTACATCCTAGGGTACTTAAGGAAGTGGCCCTTGAAATAGTAGATGCATTGCTGGTCATCTTCCAAAATTCTATAAACTCTGGAACAGTTCCCATGGATTGGAGGATAGCTAATGTAACCCCACTATTCAAAAAAGGTGGTAGAGAGAAAACGGGGAATTATAGACCGGTAAGCCTGACATCGGCAGTGGGGAAAATGCTAGAGTCCATTGTAAAAGATGTAATAGCAGAGCACTTGGAAAACAGTGACAGGATCGGACAAAGTCAACATGGATTTACAAAAGGTAAATCATGCTTGACTAATCTACTGGAATTTTTTGAGGATGTAACTGGTAGAATAGATAAGGGAGAACCAGTGGATGTGGTGTATTTGGACTTTCAGTAGGCTTTCAATAAGGTCCCGCATAAGAGATTAGCGTGTAAAGTTAAGGCACATGGGATTGGGGGCAAGGTACTGACTTGGATAGAGAACTGATTGGCAGACAGGAAGCAAAGAGTTGAAATAAACGGGTCTTTTTACGAGTGGCAGGCAGTGACTAGTGGAATACCGCAGGGATCGGTGCTAGGACCTCAGCTATTCACAATATATATTAATGATCTAGACGAGGGAACTAGATGTAATATCTCCAAGTTTGCAGATGACACAAAGCTGGGTGGGCATGTGTGCTGTGAGGAGGATGCTGAGAAACTCCAGTATGATTTGGACAGGTTGGGTGATATGGCAGATGCAGTATAATGTGGATAAATGCGAGGTTTTCCACTTTGGTGGCAAAAACAGGAAGGCAGATTATTATCTGAACGGCAATAGATTGGGAGAAGGGGAAGTGCAATGAGACCTGGGTGCCCTTGTGCACCAGTCGCTGAAGGTAAGCATTCAGGTGCAGCAGGCCGTTAAGAAGGCAAATGGTATGTTGGCCTTCGTAGCGAGAGGGTTCGAGCACAGGAACAAGGATGTCTTGCTGCAGTTGTACAGGGCCTTGGTGAGACCACACCTTGAGTATTGTGTGCAGTTTTGGTCGCCTTATCTGAGGAAGGATGTTCTTGCCATGGAAGGAGTGCAGCGAAGATTCACCAGACTGATACCTGAGATGGCAGGAATGACGTATGAGGAGAGATTGGGTCGATTGGGCTTATACTTGCTGGAGTTTAGAAGAATGAGAGGGGATCTCATTGAAACTTATAAAATTCTAACAGGACTAGACAGACTAGATGCAGGAAGGATGTTCCTGATGGCGGGGGAGTCCAGAAGCAGGGGTCACAGTCTAAGGATAAGGGGTAAGCCGTTTAGGACAGAAATGAGGAGGAATTTCTTCACCCAGAGAGTGGTGAACCTGTGGAATTCTCTACCACAGAAGGTAGTTGAGGCCAATTCATTAAATATATTCAAGAAGGAGTTAGATATATTTCTTAAGGCTAAAGGGATCAAGGGATATGGGGAGAAGGCAGGGACCGGGTACTGAGTTTGGATGATCAGCCATGATCTCATTGAATGGCGGAGTAGGCGCGAGGGGCCGAATGGCCTACTCCTGCTCCTATCTTCTATGTTTCTATGAGGCATGTCCCTGCTGCAGGATGAAATAATAAAATAATGTACATGTAAGGGAAATCTCAACGCAGCTCATTTATGCTTTTCATAGAAAAATAGGCAGAGCCGTAGCACTTGATTCTCATAAGTGGTTAAAATGCCACTATTCATAGAATCGTAGTATGATACAGAACAGAAGGAGGCCATTCGCCCCATCGTGCCTGGAAGAGCTATCCAATCAGTCCCTTTCCCTTGCTCTTTCCCCAGAGCCCTGTAAATTTACCCCCTTGTAACAAATACAGAATTTGACATTCAGTCAATATAATTCAATGACCCAGATAATAGATTCTGTGTTACATGGCATAACATGTTCTCTCTCACCATACACAACAGTGCAGGACATCTGCTAGTATTTTTTTTAAAAAAAGGAAAGTGCCTGGAAGATGAACAGAGCTGCTGTATAATTGGGATTCACATTTTGGTATTTAGACAGAATAGATGTGCTGAGCCCTGATTTACATTCTTTGCCCAACAGTGACCATTTCACATGTTTTTTCTTTGGAGTGCAATTTAAGCGTTTTGAGAGATGAGGGGCTGGATTTTCATTGGGCCGTGGAGTCGGGATTGGAGGCATGTGGGGGTTTAAAGTCCTGAAATCGGGGGTCCCGACCCCATCCCGCCCCCAACCCGCCTCCATGCCAGTTTCAAAGGAGGCGGGTACCTGCCCCGCACTGGGACCCACCTACCCAAGGCGGGACGGGGATTAGTGCCAATTAACTGCCTGTTAACAGATAGTTAACAGGCAGTTTTTAGCCTAATCCCTATTTTCATTGTTGAAATGTGGGATTCCCGACGACTCCAACCCACGCCAAGTTAGCGAGGCGGGCTGTTGGGCTGAAGGGCTTGGAGGGGTCGAGATGTCCGGTGCTCAGGTGAGTGATGGGTGCATGAGTGCAGAGGTAAGTGTGTTTGGTGTGTGTAAAGTGTTTAAATAAGTTTTATTTACATTTACTTACCTTTACAGCCTTCCTTCAGGTCTCGGGAGACCCTCATCTCACCAGCACAGAAAGCAGAATGGCCGCGATCTGTCAAAATCTGCAGCATTCAGCTTTCTGTTCCGGGGAGATCTCTAAATCATCCTGAGAGGAAGGAATTAACCTGGAGTATGTATCGACTTGTATTGTGGGTTCAATGACGACACATTCATGAAAGAGAATGACTTTTTATCTAAAGTATTATAACTCAGTTAACAGCATTTCAGGAGACACCATCTTTCAGATCCATCTAAAATGAAACTGAAACTAAACTAAACTGCTTGTCTCTCACATGCCCTCTGCTAGTCAGGCATAAGTAATCAATACATGCAATTATGCCCCTCTGCTGGTCAGGCATAAGTAATCAATACATGCAATTATGCTGGTAAGGCATCATAATCAAACAGGCAAATACCATCACTATTTGCTGATATCATTACATCTCCCTTTCTTAAAACAAAAGTATTTTACTTTTAACTAACAACATGCTTTCTTTGTATTACTCTGCATTTTAACTGTAACACTTAATGAACTTACATTATCATTATCAAGGTTTTTTAACCTTGCTTTGTGTGTTCACATGAAATATGTAAATACACTAGAACTTGAAGAAAGAATAAGATAACATTACTTCCTTCTATAACAAGAGTCCTTAAATTTGCTCAATGAGTCTCTCAGGAGGCTTCACGTGTCTTGAGGATTTTCTGATTGATTGTCCTTGAATCTGAGTTGTTGCCTCAGATGATTGTTTCTCAGCTGTGTGATCAGGTTGTTCAACAGTATCAGTCTTTTGACCTGTGTGATCAGGTTGTTCAACAGTATCAGTCGTTTGACCTGCTGTGGCTGGTCCCATGAGAAGATCTCGACGATTTCTTCGCAGAACAGCACCCTCATCTGTCTGAATGGTGTATGATCTTGGTTGAACTTCACTCAGGACAGTTCCCTTCTGAGTCCATATGTTTGTTTTGTCTTTGAACCTTACTTGGTCACCAGTGTGGAGTTCAGGTAGATTTTGTGTTCCTCTGTCATAGTAGTACTTTTGCTTTTCTTTCTGTTCTTTGAACTTCCTCACTTTCTCCCCCTCTTTTGTTTTCAGGAGGTTCTCCGGGATGGGTAGGTTTGACCTTAGCCGACGTCCCATAAGGAGTTGGGCTGGTGACATACCACACTCGAGCGGCGTTGTGCGGTATACAAGCATGCTCTGGTAGAAGTCAGTTCCACTGTCTTTTGCCTTGTACATCAGTCTTTTCACTGTCTGGACCGATTTTTCCACTAGTCCATTGGACTGTGGAAAGTGAGGACTTGACGTTGTGTGGACAAAGTCCCACTCTTTGGCAAAGTGTCGGAAACTTGCATTGTAAAACTGGGGTCCGTTGTCTGTGAAGACCTCGCTTGCCACGCCATGTCTGGAGAATATGGCTTTCATACATGTTATCACAGCATCTGCAGTGGTGGTGTGCAGTCTACAAACCTCTGGATACAGGGAGTAATAATCTGTGACTACAAGATAGTCTTTCCCTTGACATACAAATAGGTCAGCGCCTACCTTCTGGTAAGGTCTGTCTGGCGCTGGGTGTGGCTTTAGTGGTTCTACCGGATTGCTTGCTCGATATTTCAGGCATATTGTGCAGTTTGACACCTCATTTGTCACATCTTGGTTGATTCGTGGCCAGTACATCACCTCTCGTGCTCTTTTCTTACACTTTTCGATTCCCAGATGTCCTCCATGGATCCTTTTTAGCATCTCTCTTCTCAGACTCTTTGGGATAACTATTTTACTTCCTTTGTAGATGATGTCTTCAACCAGTGATAGTTCCGCCCTGCAGTTCCAGTACTCTGCCATGTCAGGTGAGCAGTCTTGCTTCATGTTGGGCCATCCATCCAAGATGCTTTTCCTCAGTCGTCTCATTGTTTCATCTTTGTTTGTCTCAGTCTTTATGAGCTCCATTTTTGCATCTGCTATGGGCAGTGCACTTGTGATCATGTCCACGTAGGCGTTCACTTTTTCATCCATTTTGGTGTTTGCAGGCTCACTTGGGTCAACAGCTCTGGACAACGTGTCTGCTGTATACATCAGCTTACCCGGTGTGTACGCAACATTCAGTGTATAGCGTTGCAGCCTGATCATCATTCTTTGTATTCTAAGCGGACAGCTATTTAGTGGCTTTTGGAACAATGCAATCAAGGGCTTATGGTCAGTCTCTACACTGATTGCTTGTCCTGCCACAAACTGGTGAAATCTTTCACAGGCGTATGTGATGCTGAGCAGCTCCTTTTCTATTTGAGCATATCGCGTCTCCGCGTCTGTCATTGAGCGCGATGCATATGCAATAGGTTGCCAGTAGTCATATTTTTGCAGAAGAACGGCACCGAGCCCACTCTGTGATGCATCTGATGATATCTTGATGGGTCTCGCTGGGTCATAAAACCTCAGAACTGGTTCCTCTGTGAGCAGTTTCTTTAGATCGCTCCATGACTTCTCATGCTCATGATTCCATTCCCATTCTATGTTCTTTTCAGTTAGTCTTCTCAGTGGTGCCATCTTTTCTGAGAGGTTGGATATGAATTTACCCATGTAGTTGATCATTCCATTAAACCTCTGCACGTCCTTTTTGCATTGTGGCTTTGGCATATTCTCAATGGTGGACACCTTTCTGGGATCTGGTCTGATGCCCTCACCGCTAAGGATATCTCCCACGAATGTCAGTTCTGTCACCCCGAGCTGGCATTTCTCTCTATTCAGCTTCAGGTTTGTTTTCCTTGTTGCTTCCAGCACTTTTTTCAGTCTCTCGTCATGCTCAGTTCTCATGGTTCCCCATACTATGATGTCATCCATTGATGTATCAACTCCCTCCAGGTGCTCATAGATCATATGGATAGTTTTGTGATACACTTCAGGAGCTGAGGCAATGCCAAATGGTAACCTTAGGAATCTGTATCTGCCAAATGGACTGTTGAATGTGCACAGTCTTGAACTTGCTTCGTCCAATTTCATCTGCCAAAATCCTGATGATGCATCTAACTTGCTGAAATACTTTGCATTTGCAAACTGTGACATGATTTCCTCACGTGTAGGAAGCTTGAAGTGCTCTCTCTTTATTGCTCTGTTTAGATCTCTTGGATCCAGGCAAATTCTGAGCTTTCCATTCTTTTTGTCCACAACGACGAGGGAACTCACCCACTCAGTTGGCTCATCTATCTTCTGAATCACGTTCAGGCTTTCCATCCTGTCCAACTCTGCCTTCAGTTGCTTTTGAAGAGCAAACGGAACTTTTCTGCATGGATGTATGACCGGTGTCATACTTTTATCTACTCTGATCGTGTGTTGTCCTGGAAGGCAGCCTAGACCCTTAAATAGGTCGTTGTACTCTTTCATGAGTTCATCATAGACTGTCTCTTCTTTGCTTTCCACAACGAGGACTCTCTTTACCAGGTTCAGTCTCTCACAGGCTTTTAAACCTAATATGGCTTGCACATCCTTTGGCACCACGATTAATGCTAGCGTGTGCTCTCTGTCCTTGTGTGTCACTTTGACAATGCATCTTCCTTTCACTGGTATATCAGTACCTGAGTATCCTGTCACTTTCACTTTCATTCCATGTATCTTTGGTCTGGGTCTAATTTTCTTAAAATCAGTCTCTGATATCACATTAACTTGTGCTCCAGTATCCAATTTAAATGGAATGTGTATGTCATTCACTTTTAGTGTCAACATCCAGTCTCTTTTTTCTTTTTTGTTTTCAGACACAACATCTACATTGAACTCCTCTTTCTCGCTTTCATCTACTGCATGGACCTTGCTTTGTTGCGCTTGGTTCTTGCAGCAACGAGCATAATGGTTGTTTTTGTTGCAACTATTGCATGTTTTACCATATGCTGGACACTTTTTTGGTGTATGCTGTGTACCGCATCGACTACATTACTTTCGATTGCCCCTTTCATTTTTGTTCGCTGGCCACGCCTCTTTTTTCACATTGGCGCTCTTTTTGTTAAACGGTTTGTGTCCGTTCTTACTCATTGCATCCACGTTGCAGCTACTGTCACTGAACAGCTCCTTTGCCTGCGACTTCACAGTCTCTGTAGCCCTACACAGTGCTATGGCTTTTCCCAGGTCTAGATCTTGCTCTCTTAGCAGTCTTTCCCTTAGACCATTATCTGGAATACCACACACTAGTCTGTCTTTTATCAGCGAGTCTGTCAGTTCCCCAAATTCACATGTTTTGCTTCGGTTTCTCAGTTCAGTCACATACTGATCAATAGTCTCACCCGTTTTCTGTACACATGTGAAAAATCTGTGCCTCTCAAACGTCACGTTACGTTTAGGGATGCAGTAGGCCTCAAACTGTTCCATTATTTTATCTAACTTCATTTTGTCTCCATCAGCAGCGAATGTGAAGTTATTATACACCTCCAGCGCTTCATCACCCACGACATGTAAGAACACTGACGCTTTCATTTTATCACTTTTCTCGTCAGCTCCGATTGCTGATAAATACAACTCCAAACGTTGTTTGAACCTTCTCCAATTTTCAGCCACATTACCTGTCAAATGAAGCTTCGCCGGTGGGTGTAAACCTTCCATTTTTTCACTTCGTTAGCTATTCTCCAATGGTAAGTAACGATGTTCTCTTTTGGCTTGCTAATATGTGGAGAGCTGATTTAACTTCAGATTTTTCCTCTTCATCTCTTTCAATCACTTCTGACACCATGTATCGACTTGTATTGTGGGTTCAATGACAACACATTCATGAAAGAGAATGACTTTTTATCTAAAGTATTACAACTCAGTTAACAGCATTTCAGGAGACACCATCTTTCAGATCCATCTAAAACGAAACTGAAACTAAACTAAACTGCTTGTCTCTCATATGCCCTCTGCTGGTCAGGCATAAGTAATCAATACATGCAATTATGCTGGTAAGGCATCATAATCAAACAGGCAAATACCATCACTATTTGCTGATATCATTACAGAGTACAGATTGTCAATGTTTGACAGCTTCAAACAGCTGTGAAACGCTGATATTTCATCTGTCAAAAGATCTTGACAGATGAAATTTCAATCTGTGATGTCACCTGTTGCTGGGTGGCCCTTAATTGGCCTGCTGAGCCCGCTGGGTGGGCTCAACAAGGTCACTCAAGTCTAAATCACGTGGGTTGGCTAGAACTCGATGGAGGCGGGACTACAACCCCGAAAGTTGTAGTCCCACCTCCTACCTGACTCCTCAATGAAAATCCAGCCCAAGATCTCTCCTTCCCAGCTGATAACAGTGCCAATCGTTTCTCAGCCAAGGGAAGACTCTGAAGCCTCCCCGAAATGTTGTTATTTTGTGGTCACTTCCTGTGGTTTGAGTGGAAAACCTGCATGCTTAGTGGAACAGACTCTTGCTTTCAGGATTCAACTTCGTGTCGGTAATATTTTTGAAGTAATCAAGAGTATCTTTTTGATAGTCTCGTTGCCTCGTACCAAAGGAGGAAGTGACTGGAACAGATGATTCTATTGAAAAACGCTTGTAGTTGTGTTGCAGTGTGCAGCCCAATGTTCTTTGGCTTAATGAGGTGGCACTTCCATTTGACAAATGTCCATATCTCTCAACGGGAAGACTTGAGTTCTCCTAGCTCTAAACTCTGCAAAGGTTGTATTAGGGGCCAAATTGCATTGAAAATGCAGCAATTGCCACACACCAAAGAGGCGGTCGTGAAAGGCCAGCAGAATGGAAAAGCCACAATTGGCTAATCATGAAATTCAAAAAGGAGAACACTTTCTGCACTGGACTAGAGCTAGGGTAATCAGGCAGAATGAAAAGCCCATCTCGCTGCATGAAATCCTTTCCTACAGGTTTCGACCGTTTTAAAGGATTAGTTGCAAAGTGGCTGTTTCTGAGGTGACGGACTCAGCACATCCCTGTTTGAAGCAGGGAAAGTCTCAAGTGCCTTGTGATCTCCATTGTGGAACAATTTGAAACTTTAACAGAAGTGTAAAAATGTCAAAGGGCCAGGTGGTGATGAAATATAAATAACGTGCCATTGTAAATATGTAGTGAAAGCCTCAGTAAAGCCCCTTAATTTTTTACCACTTATATTCAGTCTGGTTGAGACAGAAGTTGACGGCTTAAACTGCATTCATCTTTCTTTAGGACATTAAAGTATTGAATGAGAAATGGTCGTTCGGCCCATCAAGCCCATTCTTTCCACAAGCTAGTAATAATTTGCCCTGTCACTAATCCTAGCTAACGCATTAGCCTGAAGGAAAGTTTTGCACCTTGATTCCCTGATCCCCTAAGGTAATCGAGTGAAACTGCAGAATATTAATCCAACCTTACAATAGAATAATTGAACACTGACCGCCTTTCATACATGACATTTCCACCCTCCCAGCAACACAGGAGCCATCAAGTACTACTATTTGTGCTTATAATCTTCAGTTCCCTTCCTACATAAGAACATAAGACGTAGGAGCAGGAGTAGGTCATTTGGCCCCTCGAGCCTGCTCCGCCATTCAATAAGATCATGGCTGATCTGATCTTGGCCTCAACTCCACATCCCTGCCCGCTCCCCATAATCCTTGACTCCCTGACCTTTCAAAAATCTGTCTATCTCCACCTTAAATATATTCAATGTCCAGCCTCCGCAGCTCTCTGGGGAAGAGAACTCCAAAGATTCACAACCCTCTGAGAGAAGAAATTCCTCCTCATTTCCGATTTAAAAGGGTGCCCCCTTATTCTGAAATTATGCCCCCTAGTTCTAGACTCCCCCACTAGGTACTGTGGGCAGAAATGGCAACTTTGGAGAGGGCGCAAAACAGATGGTAGTGGATCGGCTGCCCGTTATCCACCCTGATCCACTACCCGTCATGTTGCACCCCCCCTGAAGTTGAAAGATCCCCCACCCACGTATATTTATCCAACTTTAAATGAGTTCACAGCACAGCATCTATGCTGGGGATTTCTTCCATTGCTCCCGCCGCGCTGGCCTAACTTTGTTGGAGGTTTGGGAGCAACCCCACTTAGGACGTGTAAATAGGGTTTCTGTAGTCACGGCTGCGAGTGGGAGAAGTCCTAAGGAAATTCCCTCCCCCCCCCCCCCCCCTACTGTTTTGCTAGGATTCTGTTCCCCTTCTCTGTAGTTGAAATTTTCTTCTAATTATCTTGCTTGAAGCTTGTATTTTTGTATTAATTTCCTTTAGTTTGGCACTCACAGCCCCAATTAAATATATGCATGGTTGTTGCCCATTATAATTTTGAAGACCTGCATCATGTCCCCTCTTGGTTGTCTTATCTCCAATTAAACCGTTTCATTTTAGTGAGTTTCTCTTCATACGGCCTATTATAATCTTTGCTCTTCCGTAGCTCAGTTGGAAGATGGTTGTGGTGATTGACGGTCAATCATCACAGTCCCAGGACATCGCTGCAGGAGTTCCTCAGGACAGTGTCCTAGGCCCAACCATCTTCAGCTGCCTCATCAATGACCTTCCCTCCAACATAAGGTCAGAAATGGGGATGTTCGCTGATGACTGCACATTGTTCAGCACCATTCACAACTCCTCAGATAATGAAGCAGTCCATGCCCACATGCAACAAGACCTGGACGACATTCAGACTTGGGCTGATAAGTGGCAGGTAACATTCACACCACAGAAGTGCCAGCCAATGACTATCTCCAACAAGCGAGAGTCTAACCACCTCCCCTTGACATTCAACGGCATTATCATCGCCAAATCCCCCACCATCAACATCCTGGGGGGTCACTATAGACCAGAAACTTAACTGGACCAGACACATAAATACTGTGGCAACAAGATCAGGTCAGAGGCTAGGTATTCTGCGGCGAGTGTCTCAGCTCCTGACTCCCCTAAGCCTTTCCACCATCTAAAAGGCACAATTAAGGAGTGTGATGGAATACTGTCCACTTGCCTGGATGAGTGCAGCTGCAACACTCAAAAAGCTCGACACCATCCAGGACAAAGCAGCCCATTTGATTGGCACCCCATCCACCACCTTAAACATTCACTCCCTCCACCATCAGCGTACCGTGGCTGCAGTGTGTACCATCTACAAGATGCACTGCAGCAACTCGCCAAGGCTTCTTCGGCAGCACCTCCTGTTATAAATCTCATGATCAAGAAACTACTTATGAAATAACGCTGGATGGCCAGCTAGTGGCGCTGTCCAAGGAGCATAAATACTCGGGCGTGGGCCCCAGCTTGCCAGGGACATTCTGTAAGACAAGGAGCTAGTGAAGTACAACTAGACCTCCATGTTCTGAAACAAGTTGATTAAAGCCTTGCTTTATGCTCAAACCAAGTGCGTAGTGAGTTTTATTACGTCACCTCCCAAACCCGTGACCTCTTCCACCTAGAAGGACAAGAGCAGCAGGCACATGGGAACACCACCACCTCTACGTTCCCCTCCAAGTCGCACACTATCCTGACTTAGAAGTATATCGCCGTTCTTCATCGTCGCTGGGCCAAATTCCTGGAACTCCCTCCCTAACAGCACTGTGGGAGTACCATCACCACACGGACTGCAGTGGTTCAAGAAGGTGACTCACCACCACCTTCTCAAGGGCAACTAGGGATGGGCAATAAATGTTGGCCTTGCCAGCGACGGCCAGATCCCATAAACGAATTAAAAAAAACCCACAGCTGAGTCTGAAGGTTGTGGTTCAAGTCCCACTCTAGCGACTTGAGCACATAATCCAGGCTGATACTGCA
Organism: Somniosus microcephalus; assembly: GCF_052327205.1. NCBI lineage: Eukaryota > Metazoa > Chordata > Chondrichthyes > Squaliformes > Somniosidae > Somniosus > Somniosus microcephalus. Next base: position 98,699,292 of record NC_141001.1, on the reverse strand, counting down.
CTGCTGGAGATGACGTGTTTTGGATGAGATGTTAAACTGAGGCCTCTTCTGCCCTCACAGGTGGAAGTAATGGATCCGATGGTGCTATTTTGAAGAAGAGCAGGGGAGTTCTCCCCGGTGTCATGTCCAATATTTATTCCTCAACCAACATCACTTACAAAAACAGATTATCTGGTCATTATCTGATTTGTGTTTGCGGGAGCTTGCTGTGCGCAAATTGGCTAATAGGTTTTCTAAATTATAACAGTGACTACATTTCAAAAGTACTTAATTGGCTGTAAAGCGCTTTGGGGTGTCGTGAGGTGATAAAAGGTGCTGTGTAAATGCAAGTTTGTCTTTTGTTCTTTCTCTTCTTCGCTAAACCCTCAACAATCCTTCAATGCCCCTTTCAAGATATTGCAAACAATGGGCCGTATTTTGCGACCCCTACGGGTGCGTACGAGGTGCGCGCACGCCCATAGGGGCCGCGCAAGTTCCGCGTTTGGGCATGCGAAGCGCATGCGCTAAAACCCGGAGCCTGCGATCTATCAACAATTCGCTTGACAGATCCTCCACATCCCCGGGAGATGGGGCTCTGCGGGTGGAGAGTTGCGCTATTTGCCCAACTTCCGCCCGCTGAATGCCCGTGAAATTCTTACGCCTGGTAAAAGCAGGCGTAAGACCTGCTTTTACCAGCATAAGAGTTTTAAAAAATAGAAAAATAAAATTTTATCACTCATTTATACATTAAAAACCAATAAGGTAAGTTTATTTTTAGCCCCGTTAAAACATATATTTTTTTTCAAAATATTAATTTAAATTAAAAAAAATTAAATGACATTTTAATTAATTTTAAATATGTAATTTAAAAACATTTCATGTGGTCGTGTATATTTTTTAAGTGCTCCCCATTCATTCTTATGGGGTTTCCGTACGCACGGAACTCCCATTAATATGAATGGGGATTCCTTTCTTTTATTGGTTGGGCTGACCCACATGATCCCAGGGGTGCTTGTGCACTGTGTGCGCCCCTGGGATACGTGGGCCTCTGCCCGTGCATACCCGGAGAGGCCCAGAATCGCAAGTCTCCGAACCTCCCGGGCCACCAGGTAAACGTGTAGATTTTTTACAGGTCGGAGCCATCCGCCCGCAGGAAGCCTCCGATCACAAATTTTGTACCAATATTCCAGATGTGTCCAGACCAGTGATCCGTACAAGATTTAAAAAAAAACTAGTTTTGACTTTTCATCAAATATCATTGAGTTGCACCGAGTACTTAATCGGTCTTGTTGAAAGTCACCATGTTGGATTTTGTTATTTAACTGGACAAGCTCTGCCTTCTGGCTTGTGCTTCCTTGTCGAACACAGTGTGAGATTTTACCAAATGTGCCACCCCAGTATTTTAATTTGATACAAAATTGAATTTTCTTTTGTGTTGTTTGCATTTTACTTTAGGGAATGCAGGAGAAACCTCGCTGTGTGAAAGCTGTAGATCCTGTCACTCATAATACCCGACTGGCACTGAGCTCTGTTTGATATTCGGTCTCTCATTTGATGTGCCTTTTATTGACTTATCGCTGCCCACGTATGCTTGATGAAACAGTGGCGCTGATGTGACGTTACTGGTCTTTTCTCTAATAAGAGCCTTTAATGGGCACGCTAAATCAAATTAGGCTAGCTATACATCTCATCTGGTCTAATTTAGACCACTTTGGTTCACATGCAATTATTCTAGAGACAAGCTCTTACATTATTTATGCACACAATTGTTGTCTCTAAAATGTTCTTCACCGTGGGGTCTGATGATTTACTGGAATTGGCAACAAATGTAAAGTAAGTGGCTGTTGCTTTTAGTTAAAATTATTGTATTTTCCCACCTTATATAATTTTAAAGGGATACAACCTTCTTAAAAAGTGCCCAGGGATTTTTTTTTTTGATGTGGGCAGAAGCAAGTGCTGGAAAAACCATGTGCCATTGTAGTCATGAGGATGTCACTTGCAAATGACAGAATGATATGTTTCAACAAAATTTCCCTCTTTGCATTTCAGGTTATCTAAGATTTGTCAAAGTTTATGGAGACAGTGCCCCTTTAATCTCTTCTCTGGTGTAAAAGGGGGCCTGTCTGATATTTAGTGGGTATGTTTTTGTCTTTCTACTGGCGTAGATGATCCAGTGAAGGGATGGGGAAGGGTCAAGTAAATGTGTGTCTAATCTCTCGCAGTCCAGTGAGGTGGTAGAATATGATCTGTTTTTGCTGGCGGACTAGGCTTATGCTTTGGTTTCTCAAATATCCAAACATTGGCCCAGAAATTTGGTTCTCCACGGGTGAGTACGCATGGGGTACTCACCCGTAGGCCCAATGGAAGTGCCGGTTTCCTGCATGCACTGCGCATGCGCGGGAAACCGGCACTTCCGTTCCCCTGAACAAAGGGGTTCAGAGGTCGAACGCGTGCGCGGGAGAGGCTGCGCGTGCATATCGAACTTACATTTTTTTTGCAGGTTTTCCCGGGAAGGTAAGTCTGCAGAATTTACACATTTAAAAAGCAGGCGCAAAGACTGCTTTTTACAAGGTAAGTGGTGAATTAATTAAAATTAAAACATTTTTTCCACAGTTTTATTATTTTTAAATACTTTAAAGAAAGGAAAGTTTATTTTTAGCCCCGTTAGAAAATAAAATTATTTTTTTCAAAAATTTAAATTATTGTTTAAAATAGTTATTTCATGTAATTTATAGTTTATTTTAAAAATGTGATGGTTTTTTAAAAATTTATTTGAAGATTTAGTGATGTTTTGGGGCCCGTAGTATTTCTAAGTTTTGACAGCTCTTCCAGTCAAACTTATGAATGGGCATTTCCCTGCTCCGATTGGCCCCCCATGGCCCACGTGATCCCAGGGGACGCTTCGAACTAACTGCGCCCCTGGGATACGCAAGCACTGCGCGCTGGCAGTTGGAGCAGGCCCAGGATCGGAATTCCACGGGGGCCCACAGCACAACGGCCGGCGCGCAAGTTAAGTGCAGGTCGGGGGCTTACACCCACGGGAAGCCCCTGACCTGAATTTCTGGGCCATAAAATCTAATAATAAGCCAAAAACAAGTGAATGCTCATGTTAAGGGTCATCTAACCTCATGCAGTAACGGGAATGGGTTCAGATTGTTGAGTTATTTATTGGTTAGTACCTGATCCGAAGTTAGATAAGATGGGAAAGCCTATTTAGTTCACCTTAGGTCATACATCCAGAAAGAAAATGATTGCCCTTCCTTTGTCAACTATTTCTTAAATAATTCAATGTTTTTGCCTCCACCACCCTACCTAGAAATTCATTGCAAATAGGCTCATTGTTTTTTTAAAATTCGTTCATGGGATGTGGGCGTCACTGTCGAGGCCGGCATTTATTGCCCATCCCTAATTGACCTTGAGAAGGTGGTGGTGAGCTGCCTTCTTGAACCACTGCAGTCCGTGTGGTGAAGGTACTCCCACAGTGCTGTTAGGGAGGGAGTTCCAGGATTTTGACCCAACGTCGATGAAGAAAAAGTGATATATTTCTAAGTCAGGATGGTGTGGAACTTGGAGGTGGTGGTGTTCCCATATGCCTGCTGCCCTTGTCCTTCTAGGTGGTAGAGGTCGCGGGTTTGGGAGGTGTTGTTGAAGAAGCCTTGGTGAGTTGCTGCAGTGCATCTTGTACATGGTACACACTGCAGCCTCGGTGCGCCGGTGGTGGAGGGAGTGAATGTTTAAGGTGGTGGATGGGGTGCCAATCAAGTGGGCTGCTTTGTCCTGGATGGTGTCGAGCTTCTTGAGTGTTGTTGGAGCTGCACTCATCCAGGCAAGTGGAGAGAATTTCATCACACTCCTTACTTGTGCCTTGTAGATGGTGGCAAGGCTTTGGGAAGTCAGGAGGTGAGACACTTGCCACAGAATACCTAGCCTCTGACCTGCTCTTGTAGCCACAGTATTTATGTGGCTGGTCCAGCTAAATTTCTGGCCAATGGTGACCCCCAGGATGTTGATGGTGGGGGATTCGACGATGGTAATGCCATTGAATGTCAAGGGGCAGTGGTTACACTCTCTCTTGTTGGAGATTGTCTTTGCCTGGCACATATGTGGCACGAATGTCACTTGCCACTTATCAGCCCAAGGCTTAATGTCATCCAGGTCATGCTCCATGCGGGCATGGACTGCTTCATTATCTGAGGAGTTGCAAATGGAACTGAATACTGTGCAATCATCAGCGAACATCTCTACTTCTGACCTTATGATGGAGGGAAGGTCATTGATGAAGCAGCAAGGCAGTCACTGTCACCTCACTCTGAAATTCAGCTCTTTTGTCCATGTGTGGATCAAGGCTGTAATGAGGTCTGGAGCCGAGTGGTCCTGGTGGAACACAAACTGAGCATCGGTGAGCAGGTTATTGGTGAGTAAGTGCTGCTTGATAGCACTGTCATAGAAACATAGAAGATAGGAGCAGGAGTAGGCCATTCGGCCCCTCGAGCCTGCTCCACCATTCAATGAGATCATGGCTGATCATCCAAATTCAGTACTCCGTTCCTGCCTTCTCCCCATATCCCTTGATCCCTTTAGCCTTAAGAAATATATCCAACTCCTTCTTGAATATATTTAATGAATTGACCTCCACTACCTTCTGTGGTAGAGAATTCCACAGGTTCACCACTCTCTGGGTGAAGAAATTCCTCCTCATCTCAGTCCTAAATGGCTTACCCCTTATCCTTAGACTATGACCCCTAGTTCTGGACTCCCGGCCATCAGGAACATCTTTCCTGCATCTAGTCTGTCCAGTCCTGACAGAATTTTATAGGTTTCGATGAGCTCCCCTGTCAATCTTCTAAACTCCAGTGAGTACAAGCCCAATCGACCCAATCTCTCCTCGTACGTCATTCCTGCCATCCCAGGTATTAGCCTGGTGAATCTTCGCTGCACTCCTTCCATGGCAAGAACGTCCTTCCTCAGATAAGGCGACCAAAACTGCACACAATACTCAAGGTGCGGTCTCACCAAGGCCCTGTACAACTGCAGCAAGACATCCTTGTTCCTGTACTCGAACCCTCTTGCTACGAAGACCAACATACCATTTGCCTTCTTAACCGCCTGCTGCACCTGCATGCTTACCTTCAGCGACTGGTGCACAAGAACACCCAGGTCTCTTGCACTTCCCCTTCTCCCAATCTATTGCCATTCAAATAATAATCTGCCTTCCTGTTTTTGCCACCAAAGTGGATAACCTCACATTTATCCACATTATAGTGCATTTGCCATGTTTCTGCCCAATCACCCAACCTGTCCAAATTGTACTGGAGTTTCACAACATCCTCCTCACAGCATACCCTCCCATCCAGCTTTGTGTCTTCTGCGAATTTGGAGATACTACATCCAATTCCCTCGTCCAGATCATTAATATATATTGTGAACAGCTGGGGTCCTAGGACCGATCCTTGCGGTACCCCACTAGTCACTGCCTGCCACTCGGAAAATGACCCGTTTATTCCAACTCTTTGCTTTCTATCTGCCAACCAGTTCTCTATCCAATTAATACCTTGCCCCCAATCCCATGTGCCTTAATTTTACAAGCTAATCTCTTATGCGGGACCTTATCGAAAGCCTTCTGAAAGTCCAAATACACCACATCCACTGGTTCTCCCTTATCTATTCTACCAGTTACATCCTCAAAAAATTCCAGTAGATTAGTCAAGCACGATTTACCTTTTGTAAATCCATGTTGACTTTGTCCGATCCTGTCACTGCTTTCCAAGTGCTCTGCTATTCCATTTTTTATAATGGACTCTAGCATTTTCCCCACTACTGATGTCAGGCTTACCGGTCTATAATTCCCCGCTTTTTCTCTACCACCTTTTTTGAATAGTGGGGTAACATTAGCTACCCTCCAATCCATGGGTACTGTTCCAGAGTCTATCGAGTTCTGGAAGATGACCAGCAATGCATCTACTATCTCCAGGGCCACTTCCTTAAGTACCCTAGGATGTAGATTATCAGGCCCTGGGGATTTATCGGCCTTCAATCCCGTCAACTTCCCCAACACCATTTTCCTACAAATACTGATTTCTTTCAGTTCCTCCCCCTCATTAGTCCCTATGTTCCCCGACATCTCTGGGAGGTTATTTGTGTCCTCCTTTGTGAAGACAGAACCAAAATATGTATTTAATTGATCTGCCATTTCTTTGTTCCCCATTATAAATTCTCCTGATTCTGACTGCAAGGGACCTACGCTTGACTTCACCAATCTTTTTCTCATCACATATCTATAAAACCTTCCATCACTTTGCACATAAGAACATAAGAACTAGGAGCAGGTGTACGCCAATCGGCCCCTCGAGCCTGCTCCACCATTCAATAAGATCATGGCTGATCTGATCCTAACCTCAAATCTACTATCACTCTCCATCCCACCCGAACCCATGTGACCTCCCGGGAGAGGCGAAAAACCAGATAAAAAACCCAATGGCCAATTTTGGAGAAAAAATCTGGGAAATTCCTCTCCGACCCATCTAGGCGATCGAAACTCATCCAGGAGATCACTCTGTCCCTGTATTTCCTACAGTACTTACCTTCTGTAAAAGGTGATCTCCACCCCAGCCAGGAACAGGCCCAATTTACTCTTGAAGGACAGCTAGCTGGCAGCCACTAATCCCTGTGAATAGAACCATCTCCTGAAATCTAACACAGAATTAGAACACAATAAGTCGGAGCAGGACCAGGCTACACGGCCCCTGGGCCCGCTCCGCTACCCACAGGGCCATGACTGTTCCAAACCTAGACTCATGTCCAATTTCCTGCCCACTCCCCGTAACCCCTAATTCCCTTTACTTCTAGGAAACTGTCTATTTCTGTTTTAAGTTTATTTAATGATGTAGCTTCCACAGCTTTCTGGGGCAGTAAATTCCACAGACCTACTACCCTCTGAGTGAAGAAGTTTCTCCTCATCTCAGTTTTAAAAGAGCAGCCCCTTATTCTAAGATTATGCCCCCTAGTTCTAGTTTCACCCATCATTGGTAACATCCTCACCGCATCCACCCGATCAAGCCCCTTCACAATCTTATATATTTCAATAAGATCGCCTCTCATTCTTCTGAACTCCAATGAGTAGAGTCCCAATCTACTCAACCTCTCCTCATATGTCCACCCCCTCATCCCCGGGATTAACCGAGTGAACCTTCTTTGTACTAACTCGAGAGCAAGTATGTATTTTCTTAAGTATGGACACTGTTAAGTCTGTGGGTTGTATTATAAATAATCACAGACTCCACTGTTAACAAAATAAAACACGTCTTTACTATTCAGAGGCTCGGGCGATTCTGCCCTAGTTAACGTATCACAACCCTTATATACTGGTGTGGTCACTATCGGTATTACAGTATACATGAGCCAATAGATAGTGCCACCCTAAAGTAGTGCTCTTAAAGGCGAACGGTTACATTCTATAGTTCCCTTAAAGGTAAATGGTTACATACACAACACTCCTCCCTTCCTAGCTTATTACTTACAGAATCCCGTTAAACATACAATCTTCAACTTTATATAAACAGTTTGCAGATATACTCTCGATGGAGTCAACGTCATATAACAATTTACAGATATACTCTCAATGGAGTCAACGTCATATAACAGTTTACAAACATACTCTCAGTGGAATCAGTTTACAGGTTCAGTCTCTGTGGGAACAGTTCATAAATTCAGTCTCTGGTATTAATTCGTTCCAGACAGCATCCTCCATAGCCTTTTTTTTTTTTTTAACAGCTTGTACTTTCGTCCTGTTGAACCAGCAGTGCGGACTTATACAACCCACTGGCTGTCTTGATAATGTCCCTGGATTTTTTTTACAAATTTAGCACCTTTCGTAGTGTTCGGACTGAGGTAGTAGAAGTAATAATATTTTAAACAGTTATTATTTTCTGCTTCTTCTTTTTCTTTTCTGCCTTTTTGAAACTCTCCGAGCTCTTTTCCCGGCTGCCATCTGTAGCGCCACCAACTCTCTATGTTCCTTAGACCTTAAGTGCTTCCTCAGGATTTCAGCACTTTGGGAGTTCCCATCACAATTTGGGCAGACCACATCCTCATAACATTCGGTGTCACTCAACAGGTCAAAACCCTTCTTCAAGCAATCATATTCATCCTGCTCTTCCTCGGATGTCTGCCCTTCCTTCCCTCCTGGCCTCATTTGTGCGTTCAATCCTTTCCCTTCCTTCAGGGATTTCGTTATCAGGCTATTTAATCCTTCTACTGAAGTAGCTGTTTCCCCATTCTCCTGTTCCCCTGGACGTAATTCAGCGTACTCCTCCATTTCATCCATCATTTTCTCCAATGCTTTCATCTTCTCTTCCTCTTGTACTTTGGCTTCCAGTGCTTGGAGAAGTTGCGCCTCGATGCTCTCTAGCTCATGTTCAGGGCCCATTCCCAGTTGAAACTGTTCTTCAAGTCAGTCAACCTCGGTAATTGCCGCCTCATATTTGTCTTGGGCTTCCTTCCATATTTTTATGAGTTCTGCCATGTCTTTCACCTCTACATCCTCATCTATGTATGGAACTTCTACCGATGAGTCTGTCTTGGCCCTGAGCTCCTCAAGAATTTCCTGCAGCCTTTGGACTTCTTGCTCATGTTCAACCTTTAGTTGCTCATATACTTCCAATGAAACTAGCTTTTCGGAGGTTGCTGAGTTAACCCCCTCCAGAATTGTAGTCTGGGCCTGTTCATACTGTTTTTTCAACTTCTCGCACTCTGCTTGTAAGGAGTCGTAGAGAAGAACTGGAATAAAATCCTGGCTTCCTGAAGATTCCTCTTCATTTGTTTCTTTCGCAATTTCCTGTTGGAGTTCAGCCAAGGCTGCTATGCTATCTGCCTCTCGAAGTCTCACTGCCATCAACTCTTCTTTATTCTTGCAGTCCATCTCAGCCATTTCCCGTTTACTTTCATTTAACTGAGTGAGTAGTCCCTTATTTTGGGCTGAGAGATATTGCACCTTCTCATGTAGACCCTTGCACTCCTTCTCTGCTTGACATAGCTGATTACCGCTGATTTGGTTCTGCGTTTCAAGTTCCAACATCCTTTGCTTAGCTTCTTTCAGTTTCGCCCCTATAAGCTCCTCTTGCAACATGGCCACATTATTCTCATCAGGTAAAGAAGCGTTTCTCTTTTCCATGTCCAAGATTTGTTTCTGCATCTCCTTAAGAGCACCCTGTGATTCAACTTCTCTTAACTTTGCCTGCACTAGCTCCGTCTCTAATTGCAGAACAAAATCCTCAGTGCAGCGTGATTTGCCCTTCTGCTGTATCTCTAGATCATGCAAATATTCTAACCCCTGAACATCATCAGGGAGATGTGATCGGTAATTGGTCACGATGGCTCTATGGTCGCTCTCTGCTTGAGCCAGTAGGTTCTGTTGTCTTTCCAGACTCTCCCATTCGGTGTCATAGAACTTTTTCATTGTTTTCATCTCTTGTACGAGGCGGTAACTTAATTGTTCTAATTGTTGTTGTACTTTGAAATAGCGTTGAGTTCGAGCCCGGTGTTCCTCCGTAATGCATATGTCTGTAGCTTGAACAGACTCAGAATTCTCTGTCTTTATGCACGCCATCGATTTTCCAACCTTAGTCCGTGAGTTAATGTTAACCTTGTTTTTCATACATAAGCTGGACTTATCGTCTTCCGGCTCAGAGTCTGAGCTGCTTGTCTGCACCGAGTCCTCACTCGTCATTGCTTGTCGGTAGTGCCATTCCATGTCTATTTTCTTGATCCACTCCCGTCCTAGAAGTGGTGGTCCTCCCTCAGGTAGTACGTACAAATTCATTCTTGGGTGTACTTTACCCCTATCTCTCACCTTGACTCTTATTTTCCCCATGGGGTATACGCGATGCCCCGTGTATGTCTGTAATACGAACTTGGTATTTCTTAAGGGTATGTGAGAGAATAGTCGGTGGTAGTCCTTTTGGTTGATGACTGATACAGCTGATCCCGTGTCCAGCTCCATTCGTACTTGGACTCCAGCTATTTTTAGTGTGACCCAGATCGTCTGTAGATCAGTTACTTTACCCACATTGTGGATTCTCAGACTATCCAACTCCTGGCTGTTTGGGTCTGAGTCTGAATTTTGTTCGTCTGAACTCTTTTCAGCCACCTGATGCACCTTGTTGTACTTTTCTTGTGGTGGTGGCTTCCTTTGTTTGTTGGTCTTCTTTCTGGACCTGCATACCTTCGCGATGTGACCCAGTTTGCCACATTTCCTGCACTCTTGATTCTTAAACCAGCACTGATTCTGGTCGTGCGTTGTCTTTCCACAACGGTAGCATTTGGAAATGCTTGCAGTAATTTGATCCTTCAGCACTGCTACGATCTCTTCGAAGGTCTGGTCCACTGGTTTAACTGGTGCTATTAGATGTTTCAAGAGCCCGTATGTTTTTGCTCCCATCGAATTTAACAAAGTTATTGCCTTGGCGTATATGGCTACGCAATATATTCCTATGCGTTCCCCATACGTGGCCCTGTCTTCTATTTCAGCATTAAAATCATTAATATTTCCTCGCTTAGGCATCTTCTCTTTCCGAGAACAGCACAAGTATTTCTTTACTTATTATTAATTTTCTTCTCTTCTTGAGAACACCACAAGTATTGCTTTACTTATTTCTTGTTTCTGAAAATTCTAATTAATTTTCTTCTCTCTTCTTGAGAACACCACAAGTATTGCTTTACTTATTTCTTGTTTCTGAAAATTCTAATTAATTTTCTTCTCTCTTCTTGAGAACACCACAAGTATTGCTGTACTTATACTTATTTTCCCTCTCTTCTTGAGAACACACCAGCCTTTCTGAAAAATCTTATTACTTTCCTGAAATTCTTAATAATTTCCAAGATGGCGGTTTCCCGCTTCTTCCTTCTTCTTCAGCGGTTTCCCTGCGAAAAATGGCGGCTTTCCCGCGCTTCTCGCTCTCCCCGCCCACTTCGATGGCGGTTTTCCCGCGCTTCTCGGCGCTCTCCGCCCACTTCAATGGCGGTTATCACCCGTTCCCCGACGCTGACTTTCAGGCCGAGTGCGGGCCTTATCAGCGGATGCGATCGATGGCCCGGCTGCGCCTCGCACTTGAAAGCGGCCCCCGGCCTCTGGCTCACCCGCTCGCGCGGCTCTTGCTCGCTCCCTCCCGGGCTCTGGCTTACCCGCTCGCGCGTTTCACCGCGGCTCTTATCAGGGATTGCGATCGCCCTGTCTTTGCAGCCAACGCTGCGGCTTACCCACGAGGTTATGGAGGCTTCAGGGTCCTAATGCCTGTCGCTTCCAGCCTGTCGGTTCCAGACTGGTGAGGATTGAAACCTCTCTTCAACGTCCTGTCTTCGGACGAAGCCGCCGTGGCACAACTGCCGCAGGGTTCGAATCCTGACTCGTCGCCAATGTTAAGTCTGTGGGTTGTATTATAAATAATCACAGACTCCACTGTTAACAAAATAAAACACGTCTTTACTATTCAGAGGCTCGGGCGATTCTGCCCTAGTTAACGTATCACAACCCTTATATACTGGTGTGGTCACTATCGGTATTACAGTATACATGAGCCAATAGATAGTGCCACCCTAAAGTAGTGCTCTTAAAGGCGAACGGTTACATTCTATAGTTCCCTTAAAGGTAAACGGTTACATACACAACAGACACCAAAACTGTATGCAGTATTCCATTCCAGGTGCGGTCTCACCAATACCTTGTACAACTGCAGCAATACCTCCCTGTTTTTATATTCTATCTTGATTGAGAGTAGGCTGATGGGGCGGTAATTGGCCGGATTGGATTTGTCCTGCTTTTTGTGGACAGGACATACCTCCACATTGTCAGGCAGAAGAATGACTTTGTCATATCAATCCCAAATTTACCTTTCACCAGTTTGAACCTGTGTCCCCTTGCCCTCTGCTCAGTGTAAGGGCCTAGATTTACTTTTTCACTTTGCCATCTAGTATCATATACCTGTAAGAGGTCCCCTCTTAGACACTTCAGCCTTGAAAGGAAGTGACTAAGTTTCTGCAGTATCTCTTCATACTCCAGTCCTCTAATGCTAGGGATGAGCCTGGTTATTCCTATCTGCGCTGCTTCCAGGGCATCCTTTTTTCTTTTAAGGTGAAAACTGGACACCGTATTCAAGATATTGTTTTATTGTATTCTTGGCAATTTAACTTAAAAAAATTCCCTAGTCAGCTATTGGAGATGAAGTTTAAGATTTATGTATCCGATTTTAATTGTTTAATATGACTCTACGACTCTCTGGTTTTTTGCCTCTTGAAACACCTTGGGATGTGATTCTATGTTAAAGGTGCTATATAAATACACGTCGTTGTTCTAGCTCTTGTGGGTGGATGGTATACTTCTGCTTATAACTCGCTTCGTTATTTAGAAATTCAGATTCAAGGGATCCGATATCTGAACCTTCCAAATCTTGAGGTTCTAACATGAAAGTAAGATAAAATCTTAAAATAATAGCACTTTACAAACTCTGAGCAGCTCCTTCAGCATGCCGGTGTGGACAAGCAGCCTGGAGCAGAGACACTGCAGATCAATTGAATGGGTAGCCGGCAATAATTTATCATTTGGAGATAGCATCTGTGTGGAATTGAAAGGCAGAATTAGTCAATATCATTTGGAGAGCTGTGGAAGGACAGAGCAAGGCAGGGCATTGATACTTTCAGATAAAAATAGGCCAGTGAGAGTAAAAGGATGGGGGAGGGCAGACGGTGCATGCTGATAGGATCGGGTATTTTAGAATAATCTTGCTGGGTTTTTTAGTGATTAATGGTTTGTTAAGAGACATCTATTTCTGTTAAAACAATCTGGCTCCCAAAGGAATATCCTCGTAAAACACTTGCTAAAGTGGCAATTTTGATGTTAATGACAGTAGCGATTTCATTTGACTCTTTTATGCTGCTGATAAAATTCTTGGCCAAAAATAATTCATTCAATTGGGTAAGTTCTTTACGGTTAGCAACTAAGAAGGCTGGCACTAAAGTGGGTGAAAAAATAAGGTAAATAGCACTAATATTGTTAAGAGGCTGTTTTACTGCTATTCCAAATTTCCACCTGATGAAAAAAAGAAGTTGTAAGTACAGGAAGCTTTCGTTTAACCGGAGGTTAAATGTCCGGAAAGCTCTATCCACCGGCAAAATTCAGGAGTCGGTTCAGATAAGTTTTTTTACTTCTCGTTGCTTTTTTTCTCCAGTCGTGGCTCTGCAAGGTCTAGCTGAAGCTGTTGCTTAGCTACAGAGATGCTTGCAAGCTACGCCGACTGTTTTGAAGCTGTTGCTAAGCAACAGGGTTTGTTGCTTCACACGGAGCTCAGAAGCTCCGTATGTTTTAACATTAGCGCTGGTTTCTCCGGCAGTTTTGATGGAATGGCAACAGCTCGGTCCCGTCAGTGCCGGATACCAGAAAGTTTCCTGTACTAATGTTTTGCCATTATTTAAGTGCTGACTGCTTAATATTGTAAATTAATGGCTTATTCATTGCTGGTGCTAATTTCTCTTTGGAGCAGTAATTTCCTCATTGGTGCCCATTGCTGCTGACCTGAGCTTAAGTTATGTTGTCTCTGGGTGAAGTAGATGTACTGGTGAGTATTACAGCTGTAATATTTGTTGTCCTGCATCATCGCAGAGCACACACGTAGAATACCCCCTGGCCTCTGTGTACAGGTCAAGGAGCAGCTACCTCGTCCTATCTGAGGAGCAGCTGTAGGTGTCATCTGAACCTGTCCGAGTCGACGGTTGCAGCCTGTGCCACCTTCTGAATGGCGAGCGAGTTGCAAGGCCATTCTTCAGTTAGTACTGCCTTCCCCATGGCAGTTAAGCTAATGGACAACTCTCTATTGTCAAGTCTCACCAGTACATCAGTCTCACCAGTAGAGCAGAGAAGGCTGAGGGGGGACCTGATTGAGGTGTACAAAATTATGAGGGGCATAGATAGGGTAGATAGAAAGGAACTTTTCCCCTTGGTAGAGGGGTCACTAACCAGGGAGCATAGTTTCAAGGTAAGGGGCAGGAGGTTTAGAGGGGATTTGAGGAAAAACATTTTCACCCAGAGGGTGGTTGGAATCTGGAACTCACTGCCTGAAAGGGTGGTAGAGGCAGGAACCCTCACAACATTCAAGAAGCATTTAGATGAGCACTTGAAACTCCATAGCATACAAGGCTACGGACCAAGTGCTGGAAAATGGGATTAGAATAGACAGGGCTTGATGGCGGGCGCGGACACGATGGGCTGAAGGGCCTCTTTCTGTGCTGTATAACTCTATCAACTTTGGCACGGAGATCCACCTGCCATCCCAAAGGTAGTAAGGGTTATACTGACTTGTGCAGCTCCCTAGGGTTCATGGAATAATCGATTGTTCCTGTTGTTGCTGTTGAGCACCATCCAGCAATACCATGGTATACATAAATGGAAAGGGCTTTCACTTCCTTAATATGCAGATGGTATATAACCCCAATTTAGGGTTACTTACTTTAATGCCCCATTTACAGAGAGTATTCAGGCTACTGGTTTTCATACAAAAATGGATGTAATCATGGAATATGATCCTCAAAATCCTGGTAAGTCCTGGCAATCTCACCCAATAAAAATAGAATTTGACTTATTCAGTCACCATGAACCAATGGATCTAATTATAATGCAATTCTCAAAGCATTGGTAAAATTCCAGAATCAGATATAATGGGCTAGATTTTCGTGGAGCCGTCAGGCGGGGTTTCAGGCGTGTGGGGGGGGAAAATCCCGAATTTGGGGGTCCCGACACCATCCCGCCCAAAACCCCGCCCCACGTAAGTTTCAGGGGCGGCGGGTACCCGCCCCGCAGTGGGACCCGCCGAAACCAGGCGGGAAGGGATTAGTGCCAATTAACTGCCTGTTAACAGGTAGTTAACAGGCAATTTTTAGCATAATCCCTATTTTGAGGGGTTTCGTGTGGGTTTCCCGACGGCTCCAAACCACGCCAGGTTAGAGCAGGTGGGCCGTCGGGTTGAAGGAGTTGGAGGGGTCGCGATGTCGGCGCTCAGGTGAGTGATGGGTGCATGAGTGTAAAGGTAAGTGTGTTTGGTGTGTCTAAAGTGTGTAAAGAACTTTTACTTACCTGTACTTACCTTCACAGCCTTTCTTCCTGTAGCCATCGGGTGCACATCACTCAGCCGGCACTTAAAGCTGAACGGCTGCGATCTGTGAAAAGTGACAGCCTTCGGCTTTGAGTGCCGGTAACAGTTCTAACTGAGTCTGTGCAGAATGACTCATGGTAGAGCTCAGACTGTCAGCGTTTGACAGCTTCAAACAGCTGTGAAACACTGATATTTCATCTGTCAAAAACTCTTGACAGATGAAATTTCAGTCTGTGATGTCACCTGTTGCCGGGTGGCCCTTAATTGGCCTGCTGAGCCTGCTGGGCGGGCTCAACAAGGTCAATCAAGGGAAAATCGCGCGGATTGGCCGGACGTCAAAGTAGGTGGGTCAAAAATCCGAAAGGGGAAGTCCCGCCTTCTTCCCGACAGGTTCAGGAAAATCTACCCCAATGAGTTGCATTTCTAGCCTGGTCCTCACATGCACGAAGACATCTTCAAAGTGGTTTACGTTGCAGAGGAGAAACAGTGGACACCAAGCAAGAGGCTGGATGTCTGGAGAACAGAATCTGGCACCTGTAGGAATTGCTGCAGCCCCTTTTGCAGGGGTTGGACTTCAGTCTTGCTTCTAATGAGTCAAAGCCGGCCCTCGTACCTTCCGCCATTTTGCTACTTGAGGCTCCCAGAGCTTGTGGTATGAGACGCATTCTGAGCTTGAGGCGTTATTCACTGAGACTTGCATTAGCACACACCACAATGGCTGGCATCTGCTGGATAAGCCTTTTACCACTGACCTTACCCCACAGTCTGCTTAAAATGTTGGACGCAGACTTATTTCGAACACCCACACCTTGCTTGCAGCACAGAGCTCCTCATAGATACAAATTAAATGGATGCACTATAGACAAAGGTCAGCATTTTCTGCTCAAAGAGATCCACTGAGAGACTGATCTCTTCAGATAATGTCTGGGGATGGTTTCCTCAATTCTCAGCTCCTCCTATGAATAAGGTCATTCTATGCCCTTTCGGGCAGGCAGCTGACCCTGCTGTTAATATCAGAGGTGGCCTCCCAAGGAGACTACCATGTGGGAAGCCCACCAGCTTCCCCTGGCTTCCTGCCTGGGAGTTAAAATCCACCCCATATCATTCTCCCTCATGTTTGTCTAGCTTCCCCTTAATTGCATCTATGTGGGAAGTTTAATTACATTTCTACATAAACTTTACAGAATATGAAAAGGGTATTTTATTCACAAAGATAAAATCTAAAGCATAGTTATCAATTTTGTCAAACTATTCATTCATATTTGGAGGTGCAGTGGCTTTCCTGTGTGTGAAAAGCTTACTTTAAGCATCTCTGACTCAATATGGAACTGCGCTATGCCATGCATATAACCTCATTATATGGTGTATGCACATTCTATTATATGAAATTCAGATGCATTTTCTCACAAATCGTGTATCACACCTTGAAAGACAAATACATTTTATTATATAATGTACATTCCCTGTGTGATTTATGATGAATATAACTGCTGACTTCAAGTGATAAAGTCTCTATGTGTCCCACAGCATCCTCACAGTTGTCAGTTAACTTAGCACCTTGCTTTAAAAGAGGTCAGGGATACAAGTCAGGGATTCGCAACAAAATGAAATACTGAAAATGGTGCTTGGAGAAATGTCTCAGAGCTGCAAGGCAGTCTTCAGAAGTGGAGCAAAAAATGTGCTGGGTCAGCGCAAAGTCCTGCGCCAAGAGGTGCCTCGTGTATTGAGGTGGTGGCTTCACCCAATCAGACATATCCTCAGTCATTTGAGTGCGGTGTCTAGAAGTTGCAGATGTGGTGTCACCCCGGCAGACCTCTCTGTCATCCAGGCTGTTACCTGGGATTCCCCTGCTGCTGGGTACTCTGGATATATGTGGGAGCAGAGGATTCTTTGACAGCACCTCCCAGACCTGCGACCTCAACCATCGAGAAGGACAAAGGCAGCAGGCGCACAGGAACGCCACCACCTCCAAGTTCCCCTTCAAGCTACACACCATCCTGAATTGGAAATATTTCGCCGTTCCTTCATTGTCGCTGGGTCAAAATCCTGGAACTCCCTCCCTAACAGCACTGTGGGAGCACCTTCACCACACGGATTGCAACGGTTCAAGAAGTTGGCTCACCACCACCTTCTCAAGGGCAATAAATGCCAGCGATGCCCACATCCCATGAACAAATAAAAAAAAAAAAAGAACACTGGATAGCAGTAATGTTATTGAAGTCCTCTATTTCAATCTTAATTCTCCAACATGCTGAATCCAGACAAGACGCACTCAGGAGATTGGACTCGAGCATAAAGTGCTGTTAAGATGCATTGTTAGGCAATGTGTGTAAAATGAAGTACAACGTGAGTAGCGGTGCTCTCTGCATCCTGTCAGCAAATTACGTCCTCACCTGCTCCTAGGTTCAATAGATGTGACGGTATTGACTCTTCCTGCCATGTCCAGGAAGACTGCCCCAGCACTGCTCTTGGCCTTCAGCTCCCAAAAGGATGGCCCTGCTTTCCAGGACCTCCGACAGCAGCAGCTCTAAAGCAGCTTTAGTGAAAGGAGCAGTTCAAGTTCTGGAAATTGCTCCGGCCATTTCGTCCCCAGGATACCTTTTAAAGAATGGGAAGTGGCACTTTCGGAACTGCCGCACCCCATATCTCGGCTCCTGACTCCTGCGTGCTCTCAGTGTGTTGTATGCTGTGTGTTACAATGTTATGTAAATGAGCTGAGCTTGCATTATGACACAAGGTCAGTTCATTGTAGCATAGGTACATGCAGCACCTGAAGAACAGTAACCCTGAATTCCATTACGATCCTCAATATCTCTTTGCACTATGAATTTTAACCCTTCGCCTTATTGCTCTTGAGTAAAAAGGTCAATGGTGCTGTGACCAGAACCGTGGAATGGTTGGTCCCTGTTCAGGCAAATAAAAGTCTCCTTTTTCTACAACAACAACTGCCTTTAATGTAGTGAAAACATCCCGAGTTGCTTCGCAGGTGCATTATCAGAAAAACAATTGACACCAAGGCACATCGGGAGATATTGGGAAAGGTGACCAAATGCTTGGTCAAAGAGGTCGGTTTTAAGGAGCGACTTAAAGGAAGAGAGAGAGAGCTGGAGAGGCGAGAGGTTTAGGGAGGGAATTCCTGAGCTTAGGGCCTAGGCAGCTGAAGGCACGGCCACCAATGGTGGAGCGATTAAAATGTGCAGGAGGCCAGATTTGGAAATCTCGGGGAGGTTGTAGGGCTGCGGGAGTTTCCAGAGATAGGGAGGGGGCGAGGCCATGGAGGGATTTAAACATGAGGATGAGAATTTTAAAATCAAGGGGTTACCGGACCGGGAGCCAATGTAGGTCAGCGAGCACAGGGGTTGACATGAATCAGTCATTCATGAAAGAAAGACTTATGAAATAATACTGAGCGGCCTGCGGGTGGCGCTGTCCAGGGAGAGTATAAATACTCGGGCATGGGCCCAGCTTGCGCAGGACATTCTTAACAGGAACTAGTGAAGGACACAACTAGACCTCCATGTTGTAAAACATTTGATTAAAGCTTTGTTTAACGCTTAGACCAAGTGCCCAGTCGTTTTCTTACGTCAGCGGGGATGGGTGAACAGGACTTGGTGCGACTTAGGCTACGGGCAGCAGAGTTTTGGATGAACTCAAGTTTACGGAGGGTGGATGGTAAGAGGCTGGCCGGGAGAGCGCTGGAATAGTCGAGTTTGGAGTTTGCAAAGGCCACGGATGTGGGTTTCAGCAGCAGATGAGCTGAGGCAAGAATGACCCATTTTCAACTTTTGCCAAGTATTGCTTATTACTACTTCAATGGACACATCAATGGAAGAGACCTGCCATTTGGGTTGCATAATATCTGGCCAAGTAGCCAAAAGAATACCGCAGAAGTTTTATCAATGCCTTCAGGACCAGTTTTGCCAGCACCATAATGATTTTTTCTTTAACCATCAATATATTTAACAACCTTGCTTGAAGTTTCATGTTGAACTACAGGCAGAGAATCACAAACTGGCTGTATGTACCTGCATATTAATTGAAAGCTTGGAAGAAGGTGACGAATTGTGCAATTGCTCAGAAAGCGTGAATGTTTGGCTTTGCCTTGGAAGCAGCTTGATGGTGTGGGAGGAACCTGCCCCAGAGGACTTCAGCAATATAAGTATTGTACAAAAGTGAATTGTCTTAATGTGCAGATACAAAGACTGTTGAGTGAGTGTAAATAAATAAATAGTCTGCAAGGATTCCAGATCCTGATTTTCTTTTGGCCAGTGGAAGTGTAAACAGACTTAACATTAATCTTTCCCTATAATTGTTTCGAACCTGTCTATAGTCACGAGAGTCTTCTGGTAATTTTTTAAAAATCCTTTTGCATTGACCCACTAGATTTATTAGTTGAAATAAAAAGCCTTTTGGAGATGATTTGTGTCCCTGTTACATGACTTTAAAGCGATTTTCTGATTACTTTCTCTTTCAAATGAACTCTTGGATTGTTGTCATTGCAATGAAAACTCAAGCTGTTTGCATTTGTTAAAGATAAATGGTACAGGAGCAACAGGGTGGTGAGATAAATGAACGTGCCGTGCCAATGAAGTGGCACATTGTTTGTTCTTGACCGTGGAGGCTTTTAAATTAGTCGTGATTTCAATGAACTGACCACTGTCATTGCCTTCCTGTTGTGTGATTATAGGTTGCTGAGTTTGCAGCCTTACACTTTTGGATTAATATCTAACGCTTGCGTCTGCAGTATAATGGTGTGCTAGAAGCAATATCGCGGCAGCGATCTCAGGCTGAAGCTTATTGCAGCTTAACCTTCTCCGTTCTGCCCATTCACGTGAACTAGTCGAATGTAACGTCCAGAATTGATGAGCAATAATTTATCTGCTGGATCCATGTGGCATTGTTAGACCTGGAAATATCCCTGAATGTTTACTGTGCATTATGCTTACTGAACGTTTGAATTCACTGTACCTAATTAAGTCTGGATAGGTGTAGATGTTAGATTTTAGGTTAAACAGCATAATGACATGCATTGATCCAAACTGTGGCCAAGGGCCCCGATTTTAACTCCAGGTGGATTCCCCGCTCAGGCCTGAGTTAAATTTACAGGCGGGTCTCGATGATGTCATCGAGCTGCAACATGCATATGTAAAGAAGGACCCTGTGGGCTCTGGGTGCGAGTCCTTGCTGCCTGCTCAGGAGAGCAGGTTAAAATTGCAGATGTTGTGATCATGGCGGCTTTTGGACAGGTAAGAGCCAGGGCGATTTTAACTGCCCACCCGCCAGGTTTCTGCTGTTAAAATCACCCCCAAAGAATCTGTGACAGGTAAAATATTTAATAAAATCACTGAATATTTACTGTATTTCTATAATTCAAAATTATTTTGAAAAACTTCTCTTCATAAATACTTAATGAAAGCTTGCAAGATCTATAGGTCAACAAAGGGTGTATTTTGAGCATGGAAGGACCATCAGTAATATCTGTGGTCCCATGATGTTGATGCAAATTCTCTTATTATTTATATCTTTGGTCTGTAGCTTGTCTGGCAGAATGTAAAGTCTTTTTGACATTGATTGGGGTCAAATGCCAGGAATTGTGTGGAAAAAAAACACTAGTTTGTGTGGGCTAAGGTTATATTCAGGCAGACACAAGAGATTCTGTAGTAGCGTTTTATCCAAGAATATGTCCTTTCACTTAATCACATACCTTTGCATTGATTTTCACTGTTATTCACATGTGCAACATTTTAACTGCATCATTCCTTTCTTCGATTCTGCTGCGAATGCATCACTTTCATAGATTACAAAGCATTCAGTAAGCTGTTTAAGATTTTTGAAGGAAATCGTGAATTTCTTTTTCTTATTTTGCCTAATTAAACATAGATGTCTTGTAACTATCATAAGCCATTTAAGATGCCATTTTGAAATCACAATTGCCCTGAGCTACCTGAAGCTTAACACGAGTGAACTGTCTCATTTATTTATAACAATAGAATCAGCAAATGTCTGGAGGGAAAAATTTAAATTTGTCAAGTACAAACTAATAGCTGCTGGCAACTGATTAAATTCGATATCATATTGTGAAGACGTGAAAAATATCTGTGTGTGTGTGTTTTACTCTTTACAGTCCCAGATGACACTTTACTTCCTTTTAAAGAGAGTGTCCCCATCAGCGTCCTATTTAAAGGGTGAATTTCACAGTCAATTGTGAAACCTTTCAACAGTTTATATATATATATATATTCTTCTTAGGCAGTCCCTCGGAACAGAGATGACTTGCTTCCACATTAAAAATGAGTTCTCAGATGACTGATGAGTCCAATGCGGGACCTACAGTCTCTGTCACAGGTGGGGCAGACGGTGGTTGAAGGGGCGGGTGGGTGGGGTGCTTGGGTTGACGTGCGCTCCTTGCGCTGCCTGCGCTTGGCTTCCACTTGGTCCCGGCGAAGAGACTTGAGGTGTTCGGCGCCTTCTTGGATGCTTCTCCTCCACTTTGTGCAGCCTTGGGCCAGGGATTCCCAGGTGGCAGTGGGGGATGTTTTATATATATATATATATATTATATATATGTATTATGTAATATATGTATGTATCTATATATATAAAAGGATATGTCTGTCTATCTGTCTGTCTCTCTTTCTGTCTCTCTGGCCGGCTATACAATCAAAAGTTATAGAGCGTACCTACGCATATGTTATATCAAAAGAAAGCTCATCATTAGGGGACTCTTGTAGGCGTATTTACTTTTTGTTCCGACAAAAATTGTGCCGACGGTCGGACAAAAATTGTGCTGACGGTATCCAAAAAACGTTCAAAATTCCTCTCATTATCTGCTCATTTGCATCGAGTGGGGGCAGGTTCATTGAGTGTGCGGGCGGGCCATCCTACAGTTGAGTGACGTGATGATTGACCAATCCTACAGTTCAGTGACCTGACGGTTGACCAATCGGTGCGTGTGTAGGCGGGCCTTATCATTCTGAACCGAGGTGAGTCACCGCCATCTTGATTCCAAACTTTTCCTTTTTCCCGCTTTCTGTGTGTTTCTTTTCAAATCTACATTTCCAGCAAAAAAAAAGTTGCTTTTAAAACACAAATTGTTTTTAAAAAAAGTTAATTAATTTGTAAATCTTTTCTCTAACCTCTATAATTCTCCTACCTTTCACCGTTTTTCCAGGCCCGGGGCCTAGGCTTCTCCAATTGCCAGCAGCGCAACTCTAGACCCAGGCTCCTGGCCTAGACAGAGACAAACACTGGCAGAGGGGAGAGGGTGTGCTGCCTCACCTCCATTCCCGGGGTCAGCAGGTGGGGAGGCTTCATAAACAACTGGGGTAGGTCGCAAGCCCCGAATAATAATCTGAAGATCCTGTTTGCAGCTGAGGAAATTTCTTCTGCTGACAGCCCCAGGTTAACGGCAGCCATCTTTGTCAAGGAGGGTGAAAAGTTTCAGTGCGACGCCATTTTGATTCAGTGTGTAACAGAGTGCATGCGTGGCCATCTTAGTACAGGAACATAGAGTGGGTGGGGCTTCTGTGCTCCAAATCGGGTCCTCGTGACCGAGACAGACAATCGACTGTGTGGGCGGGGCCTAATCTTTCCAACTGAAAAGCAAGCGGCGGCCATTGTTTGTGATATGACACACTGAGAGGTGAGCACCCCTTTTTTAATAAAAAGATTGGTGAGGTTGTAAAGTGTATGTTATAGAAAGATTTACCAAAAATGTTTTATAAGTACAGGAAACTTTGTGCTATCCGGAGGTGAGCTATCCGGCAATCTGGAGCCACCGGCAAAAATCAGCAGCCGTTTTTTATTCTTTTTGTTTGTTTTTTTTGCTTTGTTTGAACAGTCAAGCTGTGCAAGGTCTGTAGCTATAGCAACAGCTTTAGCTACAGAGCTTTAGGGCCACACCTGAGTGTTTAGAAGCTGTTGCTAAGCAACAGTGTTTGTTGTCAAATACGGAGATAAGAATCTCCGTATCTCTCAACATTAACTCTGGAGAGTACTTGAGGCAAGGCAGCAGCTCGGTCCGGTGGGTGCCGGATAGCACAAAGTTTCCTGTACTTTAAGTTTATCTCCCCCCCCCACCCCCCTTCCCCCCGCACCCCCCTCCACACCCCCCCACCCCCCCTCCCCCCCACACCCCCTTCCCCCCTCCACCCCCCCCACCCCCCCTCCCCCCTTCCCCCCCACCCCCACTCCACACACCCCACCCCCCTTCACAACCCCCCTTCCCCCCTCTCCACTTCCCCCCTCCCCACCCCCCCTTCCTCTCCCACCCCCCCTTCCCTCCCCCCCTCCCCTCCCCCTCCCCTCCCCTCCCCCCTCCCCTCCCCCCCTCCCCTCTCCCTTCCCCCCTTCCCCTCCCCTTCTCCCCTCCCCTTCCCCCCTCCCCTTCCCCTCCCCTTCCCTCCTCCCTCCCCTCCCCTTCCCCCCTCCCTCCCCCCATCCCCCTTCCCCCCCTGCCTCCCCCTTCCCCCTCCTGCCTCCCCCTCATCACCCCCCTTCCCCTTCCCCCACTCCCCTCTCCCCCCCTCTCCCCCCCTCCCCCCCCACTCCTCCCCCACTCCTCCCCTCTTCCCCTTCCCCCACTCCCCCCTCCCCATACCCCCCTCCCTCCCCCCACTCCTCCCCCCTTCCCCTTCCCCCACTCCCTCTCACTCCCCCCTCCCCCCCAGTCGCGCTCTCTCTTCCCCCGTCGCGCGCTCTCTTCCCCCCCAGTCGCGCGCTCTCTTCCCCCCAGTCGCGCCTCCCCAGTCGCTCTCTCTTCCCCCCAGTCGCTCTCTCTCTTCCCCCCAGTCGCTCTCTCTCTTCCCCCCCAGTCGCTCTCTCTCTCTCTTCCCCCCCCCCAGTCGCTCTCTCTCTTCCCCCCCCAGTCGCTCTCTCTCTCTCTTCCCCCCCAGTCGCTCTCTCTCTCTCTTCCCCCCAGTCGCTCTCTCTCTCTCTTCCCCCCCAGTCGCTCTCTCTCTCTCTTCCCCCCCAGTCGCTCTCTCTCTCTCTCTTCCCCCCCGTCGCTCTCTCTCTCTCTTCCCCCCCAGTCACTCTCTCTCTCTCTCTCTTCCCCCCGTCTCTCTCTCTCTTCCCCCCGTCTCTCTCTCTCTCTTCCCCCCCGTCGCTCTCTCTCTCTCTTCCCCCCCAGTCGCTCTCTCTCTCTCTTCCCCCCCAGTCGCTCGCGCTCTCTCTCTTCCCCCCCCCAGTCGCTCTCTCTCTCTCTTCCCCCCCCCAGTCTCTCTCTCTCTCTCTCTCTTCCCCCCCGTCGCTCTCTCTCTCTCTCTTCCCCCCCAGTCGCTCTCTCTCTCTCTCTTCCCCCCCAGTCGCTCGCTCTCTCTCTTCCCCCCCCAGTCGCTCTCTCTCTTCCCCCCCCAGTCTCTCTCTCTCTCTCTTCCCCCCCAGTCGCTCTCTCTCTCTTCCCCCCAGTCGCTCTCTCTCTCTCTTCCCCCCCAGTCGCTCTCTCTCTCTCTTCCCCCCGTCGCTCTCTCTCTCTCTTCCCCCCCAACCATGTCGCTCTCTCGCCCTCTTCCCCCCCCCCGTCGCTCTCTCTCTCTCTTCCCCCCCAGTCGCTCTCTCTCTCTTACCCCCCCAGTCGCTCTCTCTCTCTCTTCCCCCCCCAGTCTCTCTCTCTCTCTCTCTTCCCCCCCAGGCGCTCTCTCTCTTCCCCCCCAGTCGCTCTCTCTCTTCCCCCCCCAGTTGCTCGCTCTCTTCCCCCCCAGTCGCTCTCTCTCTTCCCCCCCCAGTCGCTCTCTCTCTTCCCCCCCCAGTCGCTCGCTCTCTTCCCCCCCAGTCGCTCGCTGTCTTCCCCCCAGTCGCTCGCTGTCTTCCCCCCCAGTCGCTCGCTGTCTTCCCCCCCAGTCGCTCGCTCTCTTCCCCCCCAGTCGCTCGCTCTCTTCCCCCCCAGTCGCTCGCTCTCTTCCCCCCCAGTCGCTCGCTCTCTTCCCCCCCAGTCGCTCGCTCTCTTCCCCCCCAGTCGCTCGCTCTCTCTCTTCCAACAACAACATGCCCTCGAAAAAGCCTCGGCACCGCCGGGCACTCCAGCTAGTAATATATAAAAAGATGGTGAATGATTAACATCTCATTATGGAAAATGTATTGTGCCCTAAAGTGCAGAAGAAGGTGAATTGCCATCAGGAAAGATTGTTATTGATCTAGCATGCGTTACAGATCTTGCTATTTGAACTATAATGTATGGTAACTCGCTTTCAGGTCCCTTGCACTGTCAGACCCAGCAACCATTCTGGCCAATCTGCCAGTGAACACAAGAGCATGCACCGCCTAAAACAAAAGATGTATATTTTTATAATCTAACAGAGATAAGAAATGAGGGTGTTGAAATATGCTACGATTAGTCAACAACTCCAGTATCATTGTATCATGCGACTACTAGGAGGGTAGATGGCGAGCTAAATGGACCGTGGTCTTTTTTCGTCCAGCAATACCTCATTTCCTCAGGAAATTCTAATTCTAAATGCTTTTACAACACAGTAGTCAGAACTGAGGTGTTCCAAGGATGTCGTGGACCCAAATGAGGTTTGAGCAGCACGTAAATAGCTCATGAATGCTGAGATTAGATTTCAGTCTTGACGTTGCTCCCTAGTATACATTAATATGTAATACATGAGTGGTTTTAATTGTATCTGGAGGTTTTGGTCAGTTTTACTAACTGCCAGTGACAGCTGCCAGCTCACCTCATGTAGCTGGAGCCTGATGGCGTTCATGTGAGAGGACTGACAATTGTGACGTTGCGACTGTCCGTGTTTTGAGGAGAGGATGTCTTCAGAACCCTTTATCTCAAAAGTAAAGTTTGGAAAGCTTAGACTCTGTTTGCAATGGCATGGTATATTAACAGAATAAAACACTTTTATGTTCGTTTAAGATCATTCATCTTCAAAATTTGAATCAATGTTGTCACTCTCCCAGGAGTTCATTATTTTAATGAGCATTCTCAATGTAGAAAATCAACCTACAGTTATAAATAAAATAATTATGTTGTGTATATTGTTTTTTAAAAAAAGTCTCTTGACTTCAAACTGAAAAAGAATCTCTTCATATTCTTCTAAAGCTTTTCAATTACTGTGTGTTCTTGAACTTTAAAATGTGGCACAGGTGTAATTACTGAGATGAAGAGGAGCCTCTTACTGTCTTTGAGGGAATGTGCATGCGGCCGTAAGAGCCCCGCAAGTTCTGGGTTTCCGTGTGTGCCGCGCATGCGCGAAAACCCGGAACTTGCGATCTGTCAAATTTCAGCTTGACAGATCCACCGCATCCCCGGGAAATGGACATTCGCGGGCAGAGAGTTGGACTATTTGCCCAACTGCTGCCCAGCGAATGCCTGTGAAACTCTTACGCCTGGTAAAAGCAGGCGTAAGGCCTTCTTTTACCAGCGTAAGAGTTTAAATAAATATTAAAATAATGAAAACAAATTATTTACACATGAAAAAACCTTTAAAATTAGTTTAGGTTATTTCTAGCCCCTTTAAAACGTTTAAATTTATTTTTCAAAAATTAAATTTGTATTAAATGTTTAATTCAATTGCATTTTAATTAATTTTGAACATGTAATGATTTATTTGGTTAATTGGTGTGTAATTGTGTTTTTTTTAGAGCATTCCAATTCATGCTTATGGGGATTCCATGCGTAAATGGAATCCCCATAAGCATAATGGCCCAGAAATTGGGGTCGGGGCTTCCCGCGGGTGCAGGTGAGCTGTGGGCCTGCATGGCATTCCGATCCTGGGCCTCCTCCAACTGCCGGCGCGCAGTGCTTGCGTATCCCAGGGGCGCAGTTAGTTCGAAGCGTCCCCTGGGATCTCGTGGGCCATGGAGAGCCAATGGTAGCAGGGAATGCTTCATTCATAAATTTGACAGGAAAAGCTGTCAAACCCATAAATACTATAAGCCCCAAAACATAACTAAAACTTCAAATACATTTTTTAAAAATCACATTTTTAAAATAACTATAAATTACGCAAAATAACTATTTTAAACAATAATTTAAATTTTTGAAAAAATTTATTACATTTTCTAACGGGGCTAAAAGTAAACCTTTCTTTAAAGTATTTATAAAAATAATAAACCTGTGGAAAAAATGTTTCAATTTTAATTAATTCACCACTTACCTTGTTAAAAGCAGGCCTTGCGCCTGCTTTTTAAAAGTGTAACTGCTGGAGACTTACCCTCCCGGTGCACGTGTTCCACCTGTCAACCCCTTCTTTCAAGGGAACGGAAGTTCCGGTTTCCCGCACATGCGCAGTGCATGCACAAAACCGGCACTTTCGTTGGACCTATGCGTGAGCACCCAGCGCGTAGATGTGCGGGTTAGGTTGATTGGCCATGATAAAAATTGGCCCTTAGTGTTAGGGGGGATTAAATATATGGGGTTACGGGGATAGGGCTTGGGTGGGATGGCTGTCGGTGTAGGGACCGGGTGCTAGGGTTTGGATGATCAGCCATGATCTCGTTGAATGGCGGAGCAGGCTCGAAGGGCCGAATGGCCTACTCCTGCTCCTATCTTTTATGTTTATGTATGTTTATGTACTCACCCGTGGGGACCCGAATTTCTGGGCCAATGGGAATCCCCCTTTGTGATTGGTTGGGCTGGCCCACGTGATCCCAGGGGCGCTTGCGAACCGCGTGCGCCCCTGGGATACATGGGCCTTTATGCAGGTGTACGCTTAGAGGCTCAGGAGCGCGAGTCTACGAACCTCCGGGACCATCGGGTAGGTTCGTACTTTTCTTGCAGTTCGGAGTCATTAGCCCGCGGAAAGCCTCCGACCGGAAGTTCAGGCCTCTGGAGAGAATTTGCAGCACAGAAACAGGCCGTTCGATCCAACTGGTCTTTGCCGGTGTTTATGCTCCACACGAGCCTCCTCCCACCCTAATTTTAAATTCCAGAGCTAGTTTTGCCTGGGGCCCTCACACACCGCCGACACTGAAGCTCTTTTTCATTAGGAGTCAATGAATAGAAATCAACAGGTTGAAACTTGGCTAATATTCCCATCCCTCCTGCTAGATTGCTAACCCCAGCCTAGAAGCATTGATTGTATCATCTCCACTGCAACCCCAGCTGTGATCTACCAAGTCAGGGATTCCATCTGGGACTTTGTGAGACTGTACGGTTCATTACCGTACTAATTGCTGCCGTTACTCTCAACCATCACTGAGCAAAAACTAGTTCAGTTGAAGCTCTCCAAATCATATATTGTCCTTTAGAATTCAAACAGCAGATTCGGATTCACAGAATCTGAACACTGAATACAAAGTCTTTATTTAATTAGAGGTAAAATACTTGTTAACCACTTCTGCTGTTACTTCATTCTTTAATATAAATTTGCCATCTTCATCCCTAAGTCGCATTTCCGGCCAGAAGTGCACCACCTGCCATGTTGGTGAAGGAAAAAAAAAAGGCGTCCAGGCCCCATGCCTGAAAACGGCGTTAGGCCCTTTGCATATGCAAATAAAGGACCCAATGCTGGTTTGAGGCCTTTAGTGCAAGATTGGTTTGCCCTGAGACTGCCAGTGCCAGCACCTGCTGAACTCTTCGCCGACTGGCTATTCATACCACGCCCTTGAAATGAGGTCCTAGGCCCAATATCAGAGGCGTCTCCAGCTTCACCATTCATAAGAAAGACTTGCATTTATATAGTGCCTTTCACGACCACCGGACATCTCAAAGCGCTTTACAGCCAATGAAGTGGAGTCACTGCTGTAATGTGGGAAACATGGCAGCCAATTTGCGCACAGCAAGCTCCCACAAACAGCAATGTGCTAACGACCAGACAATTTTTTTTGTTATGTTGGTTGGGGGATAAATATTGGCCAGGACACCTGGGATAACTCCCCTGCTGTTCTTCGAAATAGTGCCATGGGATCTTTTACGTCCACCTGAGAGAGCAGACGGGGCCTCGGTTTAACGTCTCATCCGAAAGACGGCACCTCCGACAGTGCAGCACTCCCTCAGTACTGCACTGGAGTGTCAGCCTAGCTTTATGTGCTCAAGTTCCTGGAGTAGGACTTGAACCCACAACCACAGCTGACTCAGAGACGAGTGTGCTATCCACTGAGCCACAGCTTCATGCACAGGGAATGCACCCTGTGCTCCCTATGCACCCAAAAAATGGGCTTGCCCGAATTTCTAATTGTTAACTATTTGCCACTCTTTAAGAAAACTACACCAGGGTTCAGAAAATGCACTCGCGTTTCATAATAATGAAAGCATCAAAAATCTCTCGTTATGGACTGAAAGAAAACACTTCCTTATTTTAGATTATGACCATATAAACAACATTAGAAGCCACAGACCATTTCTGAGAAATGCTCTTAAGGTGCCCCTTTTTGAGTGCTGTCTGAAGGCTTGATGTAAAGTGCAATTTCTATACCTGTCGCATCTTTTAATGCACAGCACAGCCTATAAAGCTCACTCTGCTGTCAGCTTTCATCTAAAAATCTATAGGTACACCCATATAAGAAGAAAACAAGCCCCTTAAGTAAAGCATAAATCATCCGTGGAACCCCCTCTACTTCATCCCAGAAGGCCAAGATGGGTCGAAATCTAATCTTTGAAACGAAACATTTAAACCATGTATATAAATCACTATTTTTGAGCATTTAATTTCATTTTTTTTTCAGGCCCCAGGCTGTTAACAGTATAATGTAGAGGAATAAATATTAATTTGACATTCTCTATTTTTAAAAAATTATTTTGCGTGCAAGTCGAGAGCCAGTGCTAGAGATGCACATAAAGTCCTGTAACTGGAAGAAATTGAAGAGAATTCACGTTTCACTATCACACTTTCTGGGTCTTTTATGGTCCTATAAATGGCTTCTATTAAGATATAAAAGTCTGCTTTCATTTCTTTCATCTGTTGTAATGTTTTCCTTCCAGTCACGTGCGTGACTGATAGGTTTAGGTGAAGCCCCATTGATCTGAGCTGCTGCTACAATGTTGATGACGTGAAGCTGCCATCTTAACCCTTTTGACCTCCGTAATTAGCATTTCTCCCCCCCCCCCCCCGCGGGGTTGAATCCTCCAGCCGGCAAGAAAAATCACTGAATTATTGTAAGGTCGCTGATAATGTCCTTGGCGCCCAGGTGTCATTTGGAGGACATAAAATGTTGAGTGTGTTTAAATTCACCTCATTTTGTCAGAGTTGAGACTCTGGGATCTCTACAAGAGCACACTTCCCCAAAAATGTTGGGCACTTGGACTTCAGATTTTACAAGTTCCGTGCTCATGGACCCTCGGCCCTTCAGGTTAGCAATTCTATCGCATGCTTGTTTGTGGTCATTTTAATTTATATAAGAATCTGACCTCAAATGTTCATTTTGTAGAGTAACTCTACACCTTTTACTGGAACCATGACATTTACCTCATGAAATGTAATTTTCCACCTACTTACATAAACTTGTGCATCATATTTCATTAAGATCCATATGGTTAGCTGATTATTTAAAAAATTGTGATACAACCTAAGATAGCATCACTGCTGGCACCTGTCATCCTGCTGCAACTTTACAGACTTAACTTCTGAAGAATCTCCGCTATTTATTATTAAGTGGTTAAGCCTTCAACTTTCATTCTGGTTGGGAACTCGATTCAGTGTTAATGTTGCAGGTGATCGCAAAGATAACTGAAGGTATTTTCCCTGGTTCACATGTCTTGATACGGTAAGGGGCAAAGTGGGTAAGGCAGACCAGCATCCGTTGTTGCTAAACAAGAGGAATGGATGCCGGGAGCCATTGTTCAGGAAAGTAATCCACGGTCTAAAAAATGAAATGATGGTGAGAATCCTAACTCTATAGGAAGTGCAATCTGATGTAAAATCTTTTGAGGGGCAAGGGGGAAGACCAGATTGGAGGTAAAACACTCTGGGGGAGAAATTCGGTAACTTAGCGCCTCTCATTATCGCCTCCGGGGGCTGATAAGGTGGCGCTAATGACTTACCGACCGGGCACGACGAAATGAACAACTCCCGCTCAATTGGCCGAGAGGTTTGCGGTGGCGGTAACACATTGCACCACGATCTCCTGCGCCTGGAGATAGTGACGTCATTGTCCTGCGCATTGCCCCGGTAGCGCCCCGGACCCGAACTTTGGTCCTGCCCCCTGCAGCATCGCCGGGCGACAGCACCGACAGCTGCAGGAGGCGTTGTTGGGGAGGCCGGGCACTTCAGGGGCACAAGTTTTAAAGGGGATGTTGGCACGGTAAGTAGAAAAATTGTTTCAATGCATTATTTCAATTTTTTTACACTTTGCTTCTTCCGCGATCGATCAGCCTGGCACGCTGCTTGAGTGCATGGGGCTGATTGGGCCGGATCGTGGCTGCCGTCGGGGACCAGCTAACTAGTCCCAATGCAGAGCCTACAGCGATGGGCGTTCCCTTTAAGGGAGGGAAGGAGCCTTGGATCTCAGCAGCGCTGCACGGGACATTGTGCAGCGCTGCACCACTACCACCTTGCCTGTGTCCTTTAGTGCTCCAGGCAGGAAGTGGAGCGCTTGATTTCGTGCTCCACTTCCTTCCTGCAGGGCTAACTCCAAATTTAGGGGAAGCTCAGAATCATTAGCGCCTAGTGCTAATTTTTCAGGATTTCAAAGTTTAGCGCCCCGAACGGGGCGATACCGAATTTCTCCCCCTCTGTGTTCTGAAGTAAAATGTGCTTGACACCCTCAATGCCTCTATTTATATATACCTGGAAGTCTGTGGCGGCCGGTGATCTCTGACAGTTCAGGCGCAGCTATACATGCTTCACGACGCCAGTGCGTTACCATGGCAACGGGCCCTTCCCGTGGAATCCCACCCCCAACCATAATTTTGTTTTTCGTTGATAAGAGCCCGAGTAAGTGCATTACTCAAACAATGAATGAAAGAGCTGTTCTACCTTCTGTTAGCCACATTTCCCTTGGATTCTCTGAACGTTAATTAAAGACAGTGTTATGTGCAGTAAGGTGGAAGTTGACAAGAGGGGTCAGAACAGCAGTACTGGATTCTGGCAACAGAATTCCGTCCAATGCTGTGGCTCAGATTTTGGCAGTTACAAGCTGTGGTGTCATGTAAAAGGCGGTTCTGCACATCTGCGTGCTGACGGTGGTGTTGACTCCCCCCTCGTGCGCACATACATTATTCCAGGTGAGGCAGTGCTTTGCTTGACGAGCCACCTCTGCTGGAAGTGGAGAATTAGAACCCTGGGTGTAACACGCAAACGCCCACTTCAATTTCACATGGCACATCTCCTACCACAAGTCCACACATCAGCTTTGATGACTGTGCTGCCGCGTTGCGAGGGCAGAATAATGACCGTAAATAGGAAAGAGTAATCTACCCAAGCAATTTCAAACCTAGTTTTATGTTTGCATGGGGCAAGAAATGACCAGTGAAAGAGTCCTGTTTGTAAACAGTCAAGCCTATCCAAGGAGCTAGAGATGGAAAGTAATGCAACCGTTACAATATATTAACACTCCAGAAACATCAAAACATGACATTTGCTCTAGCACAAAAGGCCATTCTTGCCCATGAAGTATTTTGGTCCCTTTTGGAGTCTGACTTTACACAGTCCCATTTGTAGTGTATGTACCCGTCTACCCTTAAGGGAACGATTGAGTGTAACCGTTCACCTTTAAGAGAACTACTTTAGGTGTGGCACTATTTGATTGGCTTCTGTATACGGTAATACCGACAGTGACCACACCAGTATATAAGTGATGTTACAGGATAACTAGGGCAGATTCGCCCTGACCTCTGAATAGTAAAGACCTGTTTGTTTGTACTTCAAAAGTCTGTGTATTTATTTACTGCACAACCCACAGACTTTACAGTGGCGACGAGTCCGATCGTACCCTGCGGCAAGAATAGCAAAGTAACAAAGAGCGTCGAAGAGAGGCAACCGCCCTCGTCGTGCTACCAAAAGAAAACACGAGGCTACAACAACAGAAAGTGTGGTACTTTACAGAAGCTGGAAGACTAGCAACAAAAGCTTCATCAGCAACAGGCACTGATTACCCTGCTACCACGGTGTGGAGTGAGCCGACCAGCAAGAAACAAGGCGGCCGAAGAGACTGTGAGTAGGGGAAGGGGTAGAAGTATCCGGAGGAGAAGGGCAGAGCACTCGACCTCGGTCGAGGGGGAGCTGTACCGGCCAAAAGTCGGGTCCAACGGCGTCTGGTGACAGCCGGACCGCAATCGGCGGGAAAAATCCGGGCAGCGACCGCAGCCACGAAGCGCTGAACCTGCGAGCAGGCGCGGGAGGAGAAACCCAGCCGCAGCCGGGGAGGGAAACACCGGTCTGCGAGAGGGCTGGGGAGGCGAACGGGAACCGTGCGGGTGAGAGCCGGGTGTGGAGTGAGAGACTGCGAGGAGCCAGTCCAGCGGCTGAGCTGTTCTCCACCAATGGGGTACTCAGAGCCGGCAAAACCGAACGTGCGGGAGTGGGAGAGCGAACAGGAGCCGAGAACGGGGAGAGAGACTGCGCGAGAGCCAGTCCAGCGGCTGAACTGTTCTCCACCTACGGAGTACCCAGAGCCGGTAGAACCGAACGTGCGGGAGAGGGAGAGACAGAGCCGAGCACGGGGAGAGAGAGACTGCGCGAGGGCCAGTCCAGCGGCTGAACTGTCCTCCGTTAACGGGGTGTACCCAGAGCCGGTAGAACCGAACGTGCGGGAGAGGGAGAGACAGAGCCGAGCACGGGGAGAGAGAGACTGCGCGAGAGCCAGTCCAGCGGCTGAACTGTCCTCCGTTAACGGGGTGTACCCAGCGCCGGTAGAGCCGTGCGGGCGGGAGGAAAAGACAGAGCCGAGTAAGGGGAGCTGTGCGAGAGCCAGCCCAGCGGCTGAACCTGTCCGCTGTGGGGAAAGCGTACCCCTTACACCAGGGAGAAACGCGGAAAGCCGCCATTAGGCGGAGAAGACGACAGAGGCGGGAAACCGCCATTGAAGTGGGCGGGGAGAGAAAGGAAGAGCGGGAAACCGCCATTTTCGCGGGAAAAGAACGGCCATCTTAACTGCCATTGAAGTGGGCAGAGAGAGAGAGAGAGAAGGGAAGAGCGGGAAACCGCCATTTTCGCAGGAAAACCGCCATTTTAGAAAAAAAAAGATAATAAATAATACTTAAAGAAATACTGTGCTGCTTCAAAGAAAGAAAGATGCCTAAGCGAGGGAATATTAACGATTTTAATTCTGAAATAGAAGACTGGGCCACGTACGTGGAACGCATAGAGATCTATTGCGAAGCCAACAAAATAGAGGAAGACGACAAGGCGATAACATTGCTAAACTCGATGGGGGCAAAAACATATGGGCTCTTGAAGCATCAAATAGCACCAGCTAAACCAGCGGATCAGACCTTCGAAGAAATTGTGGCTGTGCTGAAGGACCACTTGAACCCCACACCGCTGATGCTGGCTGAGCGATTCAAATTCTACGCAAGAACGCAGAGGAAAGACGAAAGCAATGCGGAATACTTGGTCGAACTGCGTAGGCTAGCGAAATACTGCCAGTTCGGAGGGAATCTGACAGAGGCACTGCGGGACAAGTTCGTATGCGGATTGTCCAAAGAAGGAACGCAGAAGCGACTACTGGAAGAAAACGACCTCACACTGGACAGGGCTGTCCTCATAGCTGCATCACACGAAGCCGCAGCGAAAGGAACGGCCGAAATGCAGCTAAAGGCGGCGGCACTCGGGGTAGACCAAATTACTTCGAGCACAACAAAATGCTACCGTTGTGGGAAGACCACGCACGACCAGAATCACTGCTGGTTTAAGAACCAAGAGTGTCGGAAATGTGGCAAACTGGGTCACATCGCGAAGGTATGCAGGTCCGGGAAAAAGACCAACAATCAACGGAAGCCACCACAAGAAAAGTACAACAAGGTACACAAGGTGGCTGAAAAGAGTTCAGACGAACAGAATTCAGACTCAGACCCAAACAACCAGGAGCTGGGTAGTCTGAAGATCCACAATGTGGGTAAAGAAACTGATCTACAAACGATTTGGGTCGTACTAAAAATAGCTGGAGTCCAAGTACGAATGGAGCTGGACACTGGATCAGCTCTATCAGTCGTCAACCGAAGGGACTACCACCGGCTGTTCTCTCACATACCTTTGAGAAATACCAAGTTCATATTACAGACATACACGGGGCATAATGTATACCCCATGGGGAAAATAAGAGTCAAGGTGAGAGATAGAGGGAAAGAACACCCAAGAATGAATTTGTACGTATTACCTGAGGGAGGACCACCACTTCTAGGACGGGAGTGGATTAAGAAAATAGACATGGAATGGCACTACCTAAAAGCCATAATGAAGGAGGAATCGGTGCAAGCTATCAGCTCAGATTCTGAGATGGATGACGATAAGACCAATTCAAATATGCATGACAAGGCTAAAGGGGACTTGCCGACGATGGGGAAGGAAACAAAGACATGCAGAAAGACTTATGTCACCAAGAAGAATAAAGTTACAGAGCAGAACTCCAGGTTGACAGAGAATTCTGAGCCCGTTCAAGCTAAGGATTCATCCACGACGGAAGAACACCGAGCTCGGACTCAAACTTATGTCAAAGTACGACAACAATTAGAACAGTGGAGTGACCGTCTCGTACAAGAGATGAAAAATATGGAAAAGTTCTGGGACACTGAATGGGAGAACCTGGAAAGACAACAGAGACAGCTAGCTCGAGAAAAGAGCGACCATAGAGCCATCGTGGTCAAGTACCGATCACATCTCCCTGAAACTGTTCAGGAACTAGACTATTTACAGAACGACCTAAAGGAAGAGGAATCTTCAGGAAGCCAGGATTTTATCCCAGTTCATCTCTACGACTCGTTGCAAGCAGAGTGTAACAAGTTGAAGGAACAGTATGAACGGGCCCAGACTACAATCCTGGAAGGGGTTAACTCGGCAACCTCCGAAAAGCTAGTTTTAGTGAAAGCATATGAACAACTAAAGTTTGAACATGAGCGAGAATTACAAAGGCTGCAGGAAATGTTTGACGAGCTCCAGGCCAAGACAGACTCATCGGTAGAGATTCCATCCGTAGATGGAAAATTAGAGGTGGAAGACATAGCAGAACGTGAAATTCAAGATGTCCAAGAACTCGTTAAATTATTGAAGGAAACCCAAGACAAATATGAGGCGGCAATGGCAGAGGTCCAACAACTTGAAGAACATATTCAACTCGGAATCCGGGCAGTGGAAGGAAAGGCCAATGGAAGGAACACAGAGACTGTAGGAATGGCCCCTGATCAGGAGTTAGAGAACACCAAGGCGCAATTTCTTCGAGCGCTTAAAACCAAAGGACCGGAGGAAAGGAAGGTGAAAACATTGGAGGGAAAGGTGGATGAAATGGAGAAGGCGCTAATCCACAGTGTCCCCGTAGAAGAGTTAACGGCCAGCCAACTCTTATACACGCTGAGGGACAAGACTCCAAAATGGGAACACGAGTTTCAGGTTTCAAAGGGAAAGAATTCGGAGCTTCCAAAAGTCACGGAGAGAGCTGAGGGGGCAACACAGCTTGCACATGGATGTCTAAAGTATGCTGAATTACGTCAAGGGGAACAGAAGAATGCGGAAACAGCTACTTCAGTAGAAGGATTAAATAGCCTGATAACGGAATCCCCGATGGAAGGGAAGGTATTGAACTCACAAATGAGGCCAGGCGTGAAGGAATGGCAGACATCCCAGGAAGAGCGGGATGAATATGAATGCTTGAAGAAGTCTTTTCAAGAAAGATGGTCAGAGAAGGAACCACCGTCGGCTAACGTCCAGTTGGATAAGAAGGAAGTAGATGGGCCCCTCACTGGCCTAACTCAGGACGACCCCGAATACTATCATGACCTATTGAGTGACACTGAATATTACGAGGATCTGGTCTGCCCAGTTTGTGATGAAAACTCCCAAAGTACAGAAATCCGCATGAAGCACTTAAGGTCTAATGAACATAGAGAGTTGGTGGCGCTACAGATGGCCGCAGAGAAAGGAGCTCCGAGAGTTTCAAAAAGGCAGAAAAGCAAAAGAAGAAGCAGGAGATAATAACTGTCTAAAATACTATCATCTCAGGCGGGACACCATGAAAGGAGCTAAATTAGTTGAAAACCCGAAAATTATCAAGACAGCCAGTTGGTTGTAAAAGTCCGCACTGCTGGTTCAACAGGACGGAAGGTCAAGTTGTTACGTTAAGAAAAAGGCTATGGAGGAGTCACGCTAGCCATGTGAACCGGCTACACCAAAGAGATGCTGTTCGGAATGAGTCAAGATCAGAGACTGAATCTATGAACTGTTTCCGCAGAGACTGAACCTGTGAACTGTTTCCACCGAGAGTATCTCTGTAAATTGTTATGTGAAGTTGAAGATATGTATGTTTAACGGGGACCCTGTAAGTAATAAGCTAAAAAGGGAGGATTGTAGTGTATGTACCCGTCTACCCTTAAGGGAACGATTGAGTGTAACCGTTCACCTTTAAGAGAACTACTTTAGGTGTGGCACTATTTGATTGGCTTCTGTATACGGTAATACCGACAGTGACCACACCAGTATATAAGTGATGTTACAGGATAACTAGGGCAGATTCGCCCTGACCTCTGAATAGTAAAGACCTGTTTGTTTGTACTTCAAAAGTCTGTGTATTTATTTACTGCACAACCCACAGACTTTACACCATTTTCCTCCAGAATTCGATGGAACAGCTTTCTAATAATCTCAAATCTGTTCTTAAACCAAATTGGGGGTAAAAATCTTGTCAGGCTTCCATCACTCTGCTGCCATCTTGGATAATGAAGGCCTGAGACTATTGCTATGGTAGCAGTTCGTGCTGCTGTAAGCTGGAATCACGCTATCTGCCCACCATTCCCTGAAGGATCACGTCATCATTCTTGACCTGAAGTTGATGGATTAGTTGGAAGTTGTGGCTGTCTGAATTAACAAGGTCGATTAATGAGGTGTGATTGTATTTTTCAGTTTTTTTAAATAATTTACCAACCAGCTCAGTAGGGATTCAGGATGAGCTGAGTGGAAACTTAAATTGTACTATTGCTTTATTAATAAAGATAGTGACAGCCAGATGTTCAACTGAAGATCCTTCCATGGACCCACAATTAAAATTTCAAAGGTATTGCCACCTACTGATTACTACAAGCTCTGTCAGCTCTTCAACTGATCTCAGGACTGCATTAGAGATTCTGCATCCTAAAAGAATATAATATCTTAATGATTCAGATTACCCTGAAAAAACAATTAGTAAATTATATTTTTTAGCTTTTGTATTGTATTGGTTATATTTTACCGTGTTGGTGCTCGTGTTACTAACAGACAGTACCACATTTATTTCAATTGGTTGTTTCTGGTCAGGTCCACAAGTTTTTTATATCCTATTTCACCTAAAAAAAGAAAAACTTGCATTTATATAGCGCCTTTCACAATCTCAGGACGTCCCAAAGCGCTTTACAACCAATGAAGTACTATTTGAAGTGGAGTCACTGTTGTAATGTGGGAAATGCGGCGGCCAATTTGCACACAGCAAGCTCCCACAAACAGCAATGTGATAACGACCAGATAATCTGTTTTAATGATGTTGATTGAGGGATAAATATTGGCCAGGACTCCAGGGGTACCGCCCCTGCTCCTCTTCAAAATAGTGCAGTGGGACCTTTTACGTCCACCTGAGGGGGCAGACGGAGCCTCGGTTTAACGTCTCATCCGAAAAACGGCACCTCCAACAATGCCGCACTCCCCTAGTACTGCACTGGAGTATCAG
This sequence comes from Somniosus microcephalus, assembly GCF_052327205.1. Lineage (NCBI taxonomy): Eukaryota > Metazoa > Chordata > Chondrichthyes > Squaliformes > Somniosidae > Somniosus > Somniosus microcephalus. The sequence goes on along the minus strand of NC_141001.1, from coordinate 98,660,449 downwards.
CCTAGATTTTTGTGTCCTCAGGTCTCTGGAGTGGGACTTGAACCCACAACCTTCTGACTCAGAGGCGAGTGTGCTACAAAAGCCAATAAAGTGCCTTAGGCCCCTGTGATGTTCATTTCATATAACGATAAACTTGTGTTTTTTTTAACAACTTCAGAAATATTTATATTGTAGAGGAAATTTCAAAGCAGTTGAGAATTTGCTTTACTTTTCTGTGTGCCTTTGTGGAAGAATGCGAAGGTTAAGTGTGGTGATTCAGTCTAAACAGTGAAAGTTAAAGTTGGGTCCATGCGGTGAGCGCACCATGCAGATTAATGACTAATTGCCGAGACCCTTTTTACAATATAAATTTCCACACAGTTAACTGTAGCTTTGCCATGGCCAAGTACCTTCGTCCAGTGCAATTGTTCTCTGCCACCAACAACAACTTACATTTATATCGCACCTTGACCACAGAAAAACATCCAAAGGCACTTCACAGAGTGTGAGGAAAATGGCCACTAAGCCAACGAAGGAGAGATTAGGAACAGTGGCTAAATGCTTGGTCAAAGAGGTAGATGTTAAGGAATGGCCTAAAGGAGAATAGGGAGGTAGAGAGGCAGAGAGCTTTAGAGAGGGTATTCCAGACTCCAGCCTCTGGTGCATACCCCTTCTCCTTTTGCCTCACCATTGAGAACTGAAGGTGTGGCCACCAATGGTAAGGCAAAGGAAGAGGGTGAAACACAAGAGGCTGGAGTAAAAAGAATGGAGAGTTTGGGGGTAGTGCTGTAAGACTGGAGGAAGTTATGGAGAACGGAAGGAATGAGACAGGAGTTTAAAGAGGAGGAAAATAATTTTTAACTTGTGGCAATGGGAGATCAGGAACCAATGTAGGTTAGTGACGACAGGGTATGACTGAGCGGGCCTTTGTACGGGACAAGATATGGGAAGCAGAGTTTTGGATAAGGTGAAGGTGGTTGATGAGAATGTTGGAGCAATCAGATCTGGAAGCAAAAGCACATATGAGGGTTTTTCAACCAGAAGGCCAGAGGTGGGCGTTGTTTCGCAGCTGTAAGTAGGCGATGCAACTGTGACTGCTACCTTGATAAGAATATTCATCAAGGGCACTAAGTGAATCCTTAACCCTTTCAACTTAACTCCTCTTCAGTAAACCATCTGGGGTTTACCACTCAGTCTATGCCTGAGTTAACGGTGCCTGAATTTGGTTCACCGATCACTCTTACATCAACTGGTTCAGATTATATTAGCACTTACACTAACAATCTCCCATCAGGGTCTGCACAAGCTGCTGAGTGAATGAATTCCCTTTCTTGACAATTATAAAGAAGTCAGACAAAAGTCATGGATGAACAATTGTTTATTAACCTGAGAATCATAGTTAGCAGCACTTAAGCATGTATGCAAGTAATTAGATAGGGTTAATTGACAAAATAAATAAGAGGTTACAAAGGCAGTTCAATTATGTCACAGTAATTCAGCATTAACTACTTGCTGATTACAATATTATAGTTGAGATCGGTGTCTGAGATTGATATAAATTGGTGAGATTAATTTAGGATTAAACTTGTTAGATAGCTGAAAAGTTAACAGCATTCAATAGCCAGTCTATTGCATCGGCTAAAAGGAATAAAAATAGAAAGAACTTGCATTTATATCCAGGATAAAGCAGCCCACTTGATCGGCACCCCATCCACCACCTTAAACATTCACTCCCTCCACCACCGACGCACCGTGGCTGCAGTGTGTACCATCTACAAGATGCACTGCAGCAACTCGCCAAGGCTTCTTCGGCAGCACCTCCCAAACCCGCGACCTCTTCCACCTCGAAGGACAAGGGCAGCAGGTGCACGGGAACACCACCACCTCCAAGTTCCCCTCCAAGTCACACACCATCCTGACTTGGAAGTAGATCGCTGTTCCTTCATCATCGCTGGGTCAAAATCCTGGAACTCCCTACCAACAGCTCCGTGGGAGTAACTTCACCACACGGACTGCAGCGGTTCAAGAAGGCAGCTCACCACCACCTTCTCAAGGGCAATTAGGGATGGGCAATAAATGCTGGCCTTGCCAGTGACGCCCACATCCCATGAACGAATAAAAAAAAATATTGCGCCTCTCCCAACCGTCCCAATGTGCCTCACAGCCAATTAATTGAAGTCTACATGCTTGTCGTTAACAATGTTTTCAGAATTTATACGACCTCATCCTTCTGAGCTGGCACAGATGAATTGGTTGCCTCACCTTCCTCTGGGAAGATGGTGTTAGCCTTCTGAGACATCAGAATAATGAACCGCCATCTGTAGAGTGCTCTCTGTTTCTCCTGGATCCTTTGTTCCTGGGTAAATAAACTTCCTGTGCTGGTGGCTGTTTCTGGACTAGCTAATTTAAATCTCATCTCCGTTGAACTCGGGGGAAACTTGTACATCTAAGTGGCACACTTGTATCTACCTGTATCTGGTTGATATAGGCGTACAATCTTAACTTCTGATTGCACTTTCTGATTTTGTAGAGACACCCTTCTACATATATTAGACAAAGAACTCTGACATCTTCCATTACAAAGACTACTAAAAGAACTAGAACTAAACGAAGAATAAGGACTGAAGACTTTAGTGTCAAAAACAAAATCTTATATATCCTTAATTTCTAAAGAAACTTCCTCAGTTCTGTTGACCCATCTGAGTGACGTTGAAATGAACAAAACACCAGCACTTAGACATGCTAGGTCACTCGCTTACTCCCTAGCTTTTCAGGCCTTTGCTCACAAAAGGTGTTACACAGGTCCAAACAGTGTGGGACATCTTTAACTAGTCGTCTCTGGGCCTGTGGGCTTGATGGCTTGTCTTCTATCCTTGTATAAGTCTTCATGGTTTAATTCACATTAGCCCTTTCCTAGCATTCAGTCTGACTATTGACTCAATTTTGAGAACACATTTAAGACAATTCTTAGGGAATTCCTCCTACAGCAACCTTTGTGATGGTGAAGATGTGGGGACAGAAATCCAACTCAAGATTGAATACGATGCCGAGGATGTGAATAGGATGCTGAATAGGTTGTGAACAGTTTTGTTTAATTTGAGACAGTGGCCGTGGCGAGGGATGGAATCAGAGATGAGGGAGCAAACTTTGTGGTGGGACTTAACGCAATGGCTTCAGTCATCAGTGCTTAGCTGGAGGAAGTTATGACTCATCCATGGCGAGATGTTGGGCAAGCTATCTGCCAGCAGAGAGGCAGTGGAAGGGGTGAGAGAGGTGATTACTGGAATGGGAACTGAAAGATTACTTGGAAAGAACCTGCCTTGAGGAACTGTGTGCAGGGTTACAGTATAACTGCTTGTTGACTTGCCACTGCACCATTGCTTAACATGCTTTGGTTTGCTGTAGATGGCAGCAGGAAACATCTGCAGCAAAATGACAATAATTGGATAGCATTCAAAACTCACAATGTATATAAATGGAAATGGCAGCATATTGGCCCATACAGGTGCATAATCTAGTTATAAGGCTTGTACTGCATAAAGATTAATGTTTGTGGTTCACATTATTTAATGTTTTACACATCACAAACATATATAAATACACAATGGATCTCATTTGCTGGGATTTAAAAAAAAAAGCTCCTTTCACGACCACCGGACATCTCAAAGCGCTTTACAGCCAATGAAGTACTTTTTTGGAATGTAGTCACTGTTGTAATGTGGGAAAAGCGGCAGCCAATTTGCGCACAGCAAGCTCCCACAAATCATATGATAATGACCAGATAATCTGTTTTTTAGTGATGTTGATTGAGGGATAAATATTGGCCAGGACACTGGGGATAACTCCCATGCTCTTCTTCGAAATAGTGCCATGGGATCTTTTACGTCCACCCGAGTGAGCAGACGGGGCCTAGGTTTAGCGTCTCACCCGAAAGACGGCACCTCCGACAGTGCAGCACTCCCTCAGCACTGCACTGGAGTGTCAGCCTAGCTTTATGTGTGCAAGTCCCTGGAGTGGGATTTGAACCCACAACCATCTGACTCAGAGGCGAGTGTGCTACCATCTGAGCCACAACTGACACAAAGAACCTGAATCATTCTTTAAATGGGAGCAATAGATACATCTTGGGAAGTACATAGAGAATGAAATACTTGGGAATGATTTCCAAGTAGTAATCTGATTGTAGAGTTCAACTGTGGCTCTCACATTTCATGATTATCATCTGAAACCCAAGGTATGATTGCTGCCTTGAAATCACTCCCATTTATCCATTTTTTTGTAATAATAACCTGGAGACACATCCTGACAGTCCTGTTCCAATTTTGACCCATTTCTTTCTCTGCTGATTGCTGGTGTTATAGCAAACACTGCTGATGCAGATACTGCATACAGCTTGAGCGATGATATCCAAATGGACAAATGAATGATTGTGATGTAAGCACTGTAACTTTATTGAGTTGTAACTTATAGTTGATTGGAGTGAGCCTTGGCTCAGCAATACCAATCCTCCCCCCCCCACCCCTCCGAGTCAGAAAGCTACAGGCTCGAGTCGCACTCCAGAGAGTCCCGGCAAGGAGAGACTAGATTACTGTGTTGACATCCAGCGGGATACTCGTCTCCGACCAGAGCTCCGCTCTCTGACTGCTGGATTGACAAGGAGTGGGGGACTTGCATCCGATGGGAGTGGTGGAGTGGCGTGGCGACACCGCCCGTCTTATCAAGCCAGTTCTCTTAGTAGATTGTTGTGAGTCAGGCTAATGATCTGTCAATGTAAAAAGGGGCTTTGTTAGAGAAACAACCCAGAGCATGATCTGCTGAATGTAAAAAGCAATGGAAAAATCATCCACCTCATGTACTGCTAGGTACGGAAAGGAAGACCAACAACCTGTAGTTGGTTAATGGATAGTAACATAACAGTACATATATAACAGTAACCTAGTTAAGGGGATCAGATGATGAACTATAAGAACAAAAGCCAAATAGTTTGTGTGCATTATCTGAAACTTAAGATGAGGTTATGGTTATATATTAAATATAGATATCACCAGTCTAATATGTATACCATAAGAATTTATTTAATATAGAATGAATTTGCATTTATATAGCACCTTTCACGTCCTCAGGACGTTCCAAAGTGCTTTACAGCCAGTGAAGTACTTTTTGAAGCGTAGGCCGGAATCTTACCAGCGTTGAGTGCGAGTTTGGAGGCGGGTCCACTGTCAAAATGGCAGTGATTGACAGCAGGGCAGAAGTCCGCTCTGAACCCGCCTCCTTGTTAAATTCCCAAGTGCCGGCTCTGCCTGCGGTTTGCAGACCCGGCACTTAGCGGCGGGTCAGGCAATTGAGATACTTAAGTATTGAGATACTTACCAGGTCCTAACGATTTTTCCATGTTTTTTTATGAAGTTCTTGGCGCTCGGGGATCATGTCAGGTAAGTGTGTCAGGTTCTCAGTGACTCTCCATTGCTGTGAATAATTGACAGCTACAAAAGTGGTATAAAAGCTACCATTTCACAGCTGTTCAATTTCCAATCTTAGAAACTGGAGCTTTCAGGATTTGGAATACACTTTTCAGCTTTATGGAGGTTTGAAGTGTTTGGAGCAGTGTAACCTCCTTGGAGCATCCTTTCTCACCATTGACACATCGCTTCTGTCATCTCAATTTCAGCTGCCATCTTCCATCAGCATCGGTGCCCTTGAAAAAATCTCACCTTGGTCCTCAGAATCCCAACACGATCAGCCCCAACACCAGCATCACCAGGCACACGAACATCACCAACAACAACACCAACCTTCTCTGCAATCACCTGATGCTGCACAGGACAGAGGACATCAGAACCAGACCAAATTGCTGCCCGGGAGGCCAGGGATGGTCTCACCATGGCCAGATTTACTTCACTTGACTCTGTACACCCTGGCTGCCACATGATGCGCCAGGTTGGCACCACCCCACACCAACACCATAAAGCATCCTGACAATGCCCAAGCTATTCCTTTCACACTCATCGCTGTTGCGGGGGGGGGTACCGTTATGTCTCACTGCAACTCACTAAGCCACTTCCAAAGGTGCGCACAGACCTGTCCAAGAAGGTAAAGTGTTAAAAATAAAGATTTCAATGTTTGACAACACATTAACAAACTTTACATGAACATTGGCGACAATGCTCAACTGCCTACCCTTGTGTGTTGTTAGTTGGTATGATTGCACTAGGATGAGGGTGAGTGTGAGCAGTGGCTAGTGAGATGGGGAAGTTTTAATGTAGATAGAGAGGGATGGGTGGAGGTGCAAGTTAAGTTGGTGTGAGTAAGGATGTGCAGGAGTAGGGTAGGGAAGGCAGAGTGATGTGGATGTGATGAGTGGCACAGCAGGATGAGGTTGAGTGTAGCTTTGCAGTAAACATTTCGTGATCTACTGAGATCATTGAAAGGTTTGTGGCACTGCAGCCATGTACTCCTGACAACATCCCTGCTTGTGCCCTCCTGTGCAATGTGTAACCAGGCTGTGTTGGTCTCCTGGGGAGGTCTGTTCCGTCCATGGGAAGGGAAGAGAACCTCCCTGCGTGCTGTGACTCCCTCCATACTGTGTGCAGTTCTGGTCGCCACACTATAGGAAGGATGTGATTGCATTGGAGAGGGTGCAGAGGTGATTCACCAGGATGTTACCTGGGCTGGAGCGCTTCAGCTATGAAGAGAGACTGGACAGGCTGGGGTTGTTTTCCTTAGAGCAGAGAAGGCTGAGGGGGGACCTGATTGAGGTGTACAAAATTATGAGGGGCATAGGGGCAGCACGGTGGCATAGTGGTTAGCACTGTTGCCTCACAGCGCCAGGGACCCGGGTTCGAATCTGGCCTCGGGTGACTGTCTGTGTGGAGTTTGCACATTTTCCCCGTGTTTGCGTGGGTTTCCTCCGGGTGCTCCGGTTTCCTCCCACAGTCCAAGATGTGTGGGTTAGGATGATTGGCTATGATAAATTGACCCTTAGTGTTAGGGGGATTAAATACGTGGGGTTACGGGGATAGGGTGGGATATATGTTGGTGTAAGGGTTACGGGGATCGGGTGGGATATGTGTCGGTGCAGGCTCGATGGGCCGAAGTGGCCTCTATCTGCACTGTGGGGTTTCTGTGATTCTGTGATAGGGTAGATAGAAAGGAACTTTTCCCCTTAGTAGAGGGGTCAATTACCAGGGGGCATAGTTTCAAGGTAAGGGGCAGGAGGTTTAGAGGGGATTTGAGGAAAAACTTTTTCACCCAGAGGGCGGTTGGAATCTGGAACTCACTGCCTGAAAGTGTGGTAGAGGCAGGAACCCTCACAACATTCAAGAAGCATTTAGATGAGCACTTGAAACGCCATAGCATACAAGGCTACGGACCAAGTGCTGGAAAATGGGATTAGAATAGACAAGGCTTGATGGCTGACGCGGACACGATGGGCCGAAAGGCCTCTTTCTGTGCTGTGTAACTCTATGACTCAGTGTTTGCAGCACCTCAATGCGGCAGAACACGGACAGCACAACTGTCAAAATGAATGTGGACCTGGTCCCTTTAAGGAAACCGGCTGATGACGTGTCATCAGATGATGTCATCAGACCCGCTTCATTTTAATTGGCCGGGAACCTCAGAGGGTGGGCTTAACAAGCCCAATCATTGTAAAATCATGTTGGAGGCCCGGATCGACACAGCTGCGGGGTCAGAACTTGCCAAGGACATCGCCTGCCCCAGACCCGCCAAGGTTGGTAAAATCCAGCCCGTAGTCTCTGTTGTAATGTTGGAAGGGTGGCAGTCAATTTGCACACCGAAAGGTCCCACAAACAGCAATGAGATAAATGACCAGACCATTTGGTTTTTATTTTAGTGATGTTGGTTGAGGGATAAATATAGGTCAGGACGCCTGCAGACCTCCCCTGCTCTTCTTTGAATAGTGCCGTGGGATCTTTTATGCTCACCTGAGAGGGCAGACAGAGCCTCAGTTTAACGCCTCATCTTAAAGACAGCACCTCTGACAGTGCAGCACTCCCTCAGCACTGCACTGGAGTGTCAGCCTAGATTATGTGCTGGAGTTGAACCCACAACCTCCAGACTCAAAGGCACGAGAGCTTCCACTGAGCCAAGGCTGACACACACATTCAATCATTTTATTTATAAGTATGTTTATGTGGCAAGGGTGCTAAAATTGGTTATTGTGCCCTGGGATAGGAAATGAGGGGCAAAAAAATCAGCTCGGTTTCTGACTCCCACTAGCCATTAAGTGACTCCTACTGGAAAGTGGATGTTCGGTGAGGACAGGATACACTGTCCCTCATGGTTGACCGTGGTTTCATTTTCCGTCTAGGTTCATACCTGAAAAATGTCCACTTGGTTGGGTTACTTGGGAGTTGTCAGATCATGTAGAACCATGGTCTAGAATTAGTCACTACCAGTGTTCCCTCTAAGCTGTGAGCGTGCGCGGCTGCGCAGCATCGGTATGGCATTGCGCAGGCTGCTCCCCACACGCTGTTCCCTCTAAGATGGCCGCACAGGTGGACGTGCAGCAAATTTAAAGGTAGTGTGCAGAAAAAAAAATTGAGGGAACATTGGTCACTACCTTCAGCAAAAACAGAGTACAGTAAACTCTTTCTTATCCAGCACCTATGGGACCAGGATGGTGCCGGTTGATGAAAAATTCTGGATAACAGAGAGGTATATCTACCAAGGCAATTTTTAACACAAACAAAAATTTTAAAAATCAAGAAATGTACTGTATAATTGGGTACTCACCTACAGAATGTTCCGTTAAATGTATGGTAGAATCGGCAAGATTATCGGTTATTGAGGTGTTGTTTTGTATTGAGATATATCTATTTTGCTGGTTATTAAAGTATTCCGGATGATAAAGTGCTGTTTAAACAAGAGTTTACTGTACAAATGTCCTCAAACTCTAAAATGCAGTTGCTCATTCTTTAAAGCATAACACAATAAGCATGTATTATAGTGCACCAAATACATTGCAGGCTCTGTTACACTGGGCTGGATTTTGTCAGCCCCAAGGAGGCGGGTATGGAGGTGGGACTGCCAGTAAAGTTGCAGAATTTGGGGGCGGGTGCAAGCCTGCCTCCAACCCACCTTCGTGCCCTTTTGTCAGGAGGCGGGAAGCTGTCCTGCCCCGGGTCCCGTCTCTTCGAGGCGGGAAAGGGATTAAATTCTATTAACTGCCTGTTAACAGGCAGAAAATAGGATTAGCCCCATTTTTCCATCTGAAGTGCAGGCTTCCCGACCTCGGGGAACCCCGCCAGGGTGTAGGAGACGAGTAGGAGGTCTGCGGGGGTCGGAGGGGTCTGAAAGTGCAATGTAGAGGTGAGTGATGGGTACAAGTGTGGAGTGGTAAGTATGTAAGGTGAGTGTAAAGTGTTAGAAAATGTTCACTTACCTTTGTTTCTGCCTACAGCCTTCAGCCGCTGTGGAGCCGGAGTCCCAACATCTCCATTGTAGATTTCACAGACTGGCTGTTGGATCCTCCGAACCAACAGCCAGGTGATTTCTGCAAAGTTGAAAGGTTTGATGAGTCCTGAACACAAGGACTCATCAAACTACACAGAATGTCAGTGTTTGACAGCTTCACAGAGCTGTCAAACGCTGACATTTGTTCTTTCAAGAAATCTTGACAGATGGCACGTCAGACGTTGATGTGCTTTGTCAGTGACCTCCCCCTAATTGGCCTGCTGAGACGGCCTGGCGGGCTTAACAAGGTCAATCAGGGGAAAATCCCGCTGGTTGGCCAGAAGCTGATGGGGGCGGGATTGAAAGCCGGCAAGCAGCAGTCCCGCCTCCAGAAGCTTCCCATTGACAAAATCCAGCCCAATGTGTTGGTTGGCTGCCTCCTCCAGAATTGCTGCGATTTTCTTTCACATAACATCGCTTGTGGTTTTGTATTGATCTCGCAGGGTGCAATACAGCAAGGAGTCATTAAATCTTTATTAATTGAATTTCACAATTTGTATAATATTCAGTGAAGGTCTTTGTTTAAATGCTGCACTCAGCACAGTTATTGGTGCCTATCTTTTTGATTTCAGAAAATAGGCCTTATTGAATTACCTGCGTGTTAAATCATTATGACTGCCTTTAGAGAGCCACAAATGCAATCCAAGTTAAACGCATTTGATAGCTGCACATGTCAAGTTGAACTAGATTCTGTGGTACATTTATGGAAACATTAAAAAAGAATTACAGTGGTAATATTCAAAGCTAAGTCTAGAAAATGCCATGGTATTTGTGTTAATTTCCTGTTATCCTCACAAATACTATTTTATAATTGCTTGTTATTGTGTTGTTTTAGTTTTTAATACATAAAATCATTTCAGTTATAGTTGACTGAGTTTATAGCCTTCTGACATTTCCTTACAAACATGTTGGGCTGGATTTTCATTGGGCCGTTGAGGCGGGATTGGAGGCGTGTGGGGGGTTAAAATCGCGAAATCGGGTGGCATGAACCCATCCCGCCCCCATGCCAGTTTCAAAGGAGACGGATACCCGACCTGTGCTGGGAACCGCCTCCCCGAGGCAGGAAGGGGATTCGTGCCAATTAACTGCCTGTTGACAGGTAGTTAACAGGCAGTTTTTAGCCTAATCCCTATTTTTATTCCTGAAGTGTGGGATTCCCGACAGCTCCAAACCACGCCAAGTTAGCGAGGCGGACCGTCGGGCTGAAGGGCTTGGAGGGTTCGAGATTTCCGGTGTTCAGGTGAGTGATGGGTGCATGAGTGCAGAGGTAAGTGTGTTTGGTGTGTGTAAAGTGTTTAAAGAAGTTTAATTACCTTTACTTACCTTTACAGCCTTCCTTCCTTCAGGTCTCGGGAGTCCCTCATCTCACCGGCACAGAAAGCAGAATGGTTGCGAGCTGTCATAAGTTGCAGCATTGAGCTTTCTGTTCTGGAGAGATCTCTAAATCAGCCTGAGAGGAAGGAATTAACTTAGTGTACAGATTGTCAGTGTTTGACAGCTTCAAAGAGCTGTCAAACGCTGATATTTCATCTGTCAAAAGCTCTTGACAGATGAAATGTCAATCTGTGATGTCACCTGGTGCCGGGTGGCCCTTAATTGGCCTGCTGAGCCCACTGGGCGGGCTCAACAAGGTCAACCAAGTGAAAATCGCATGGGTTGGCCACAACTCGATGGAGGCGGGACTACAACCCCAACAGTTGTAGTCCTGCCTCCTACACACCTCCAGTATCAAAATCCAGCCCGTTATGTTTGATACGCTATGATAAATATGAGACACAAAATACTTCAGTCAATTCATACAATGATTCTCAGCCACACAATCAACTTTTAACTATCAAACTTAATTGGCTTGGATGTTAGTGTATACAAGATATATTATGTGATGCAGCGGTTTACCGAAAGTTAAATTGCTGAGTGGCATTGAGTGCAGGAATTAGTGCTGCAATATTCTTCTGTACGTCATCAAGTCCCACTCTGGCTCATACAAAAGCAAAATACTGTGGATGCTGGAAATCTGAAATAAAAACAGAAAATGCTGGAACTACTCATCAGGTTAGGCAGCATCTGTGGAGAGAGAGAGAAACAGAGTTAACGTTTCAGGTCGATGACCCTTCGTCAGAGCCCACTCTGGCTCATGTTTGTTCCATCTTGTATGTGGAAATGAAGGATATTCTGACTAGTTAAGGTGTGTAGATATGCTGTCATTTTTACGAGTGTACTTCTATTATAAAAATGGGCATCTTAGATGGGATTAGCCTTATGCATGTGAAAGCAAAGCCTGAGACTTAAGCAAGAGTAGGAGATGTGAGTGAGGGTGGGCGAAGATGAACAACAGTGAAAGGCAACAGAGAATGGATACAAAAATGGGCAAGTAGAAGAAAAAGAGACGGTTAATTTGTAGCGGTACTGTGGAAGTGCTGTATTGTCAGAGGTGCCGTCTTTCGAATGAGACATTAAGCCAAGGCCATGGCGGCCCTCTGAGTTGGATGTAAAAGATCCCATGGCACTATTTTGAAGAAGAGCAGGGGCGTTATCCCCAGTGTCCTGGGCCAATATTTATCCCTCAACCAACATCACTAAAACAGATGATCTGGTCATTATCTCATTACTGTTTGTGGGACCTTGCTGTTTGCAAATTAGCTGTCGCGTTTCCTGCATTACAACAGTTTCGTCACTTTAAATAGTATTTCATTGACTGGAACGGGCTTTGGGATGTCCTGATGTCATGAGAGGTGCTATATAAATGCGAGTCATCTTCTTCCTAATGCCCTTGATTATATAATCCAAAATACCATTGGTCTTTTTTAGGGCTTTATTGCACTTTTGGGGAACTATGTAATTAAAACCCTGTGATATGTATGTTATAAACCCTAAATGGTATAATAAAAATACACACTGTAACAAAATAGACCTACAACTATCATATAAGTTAAGGATGTATAGATAGTGCCGCAGGTTGCAATTAAAAATGATTGTGATTGTCGAATACCCAGTAAAATGTGTTCCAGATGTAATCTCTTTTTGCACTTCTTACAACTATAACACTGATACAATCTGGACAGATTAGTTCTCAGTGTGACTTTAAAAAAAATCATTTCAGAATCTGTCTTGTGAGGTAATGATGTCATAGCTGATGAATATATAACATCTGAAGTATTAGATGTTCTTTCAACAGCAGACAGGATATTAATCATGTTAGATTAGTCATTGTACCTTGATTGTGCTTAACCTCTTGTCCTTTAAAAAAGGTATTAATCACATTAGATTAACCTTAAACATTGTAACTTGATGACAATCAACCTGGCATCTTAAAAGGAAAATCCCATAAGATAAGGCCAGTTCTTTTTGAGTATGTAATGATGTATTCACCATGTGATAGTTGATTGTAATTGTAACAATAGTCTACCAGGAATGGAAGGATTCATTTGTTTGCAATACACGCTGTCTCTGTTGATGATAAATTGTCATAACATCAGTGAAGAGATTTTCTGTCCATTGGATAAAGTGGGGTCCTTGAACTAAAGACCATCAGTAAATAGCTTTGGACTGTTTTGGTTGTGGCATAAAGGAAGCCAGTAGCGTTATCACTCAATGCCATTGTATGAAGTGTTGCTCCTTGATCCATGCCGTACTTTAGTCTGGATTTGAAAGATATTTTTACAGCCCTGCCCTGCTCAACACTAACCAGTGTCTGTCAGGGGACCTAAACAGGTGTTAGACCCCTCATTTACATATGTAGACCCCTCATTTACATATGTAAGGCTCCTAATGCTTGAAAATGGCTCGACCCTATTTCGGGTCGGAAGTTTTTCAGGTGCCCTTGGGGCGCAGGACATTGGTCCCTGAAATTGGGCCTTGTTGTGCCTGTTTTACGAACTGGCATAACAAGGTACAAATTCTACTCCCATCGTGTTTGCTCTTTTTAATTGTTTGGAAGGACAGAAGATCTTTTGTTTCCATCATGATGAATTTACATGCAAGGAACTCAGCAGGCAGGATTTCCCTGGTCTTTGCCAGCGTCCTGATGGTAATGGGGCGGTCAGGGGAGGCGAATACCTCGCCTGGTGCCCCGTCCATTTTTGCACACGTAGCAATATTCCAGTGCCACTTCCACCAGAGGCGAGGGAGCCCTGCCCCAAATATGAGCAGGGCTGCTCTAAAAAGGCAACAGTGACAGAATGCGGTCACGTGTCACGTTTTCCATCATTGGAGCCCTAACAACGCTGGATGTTAGAAACACCAGCAACCAGCAGGTGCCTGGCATTGCCAGGAGAGGTGGAATGCCAGGAATAATTCAAATGCTCCAAGGAGGATCCAAAACAGAAGACAACGGATTGGCAGTTCTACATCAGTAGAATTGGCCAATACATTGGAGGCTACAAAATATATGCGATATTTGGGGCTCCCCCCTCGCGCCCCCCCCCCCCCTCTTTATGCTGCAGCAGACATCTGATTCTTACAGCAGTGACCATTCTCTGTCAACCTACCGTCACCCCCCAGCAGTGATTTTCCCAGTGCCGGTACGAGCCTTGCTGAAAAACGTAATCGGGGTTGACCCCAGGAAGTTCACCGGGTCTGTGGTGGTTCACTTGGACAGATGGAAGTTCCGCTCCGTTACGCAGTTGGAGCGAAAATTCGTGACGAGTGTGTTTTTACGTAACCTGTCATGTTTGTCAAACACATTTGTTTGCAAATGCCACCACCACCCTCCCCCATAATATGGCCTCCCCTCTGCGAATGTGGATTGTTTCAAGTTATCTGAATTAAAAATGAAAATATCAGCCATGCAGCAAATGGTCAACGTTGAGAACTTAGACAGCATAGGGTTAGCACTCCTTGACGGGGACCTTATCTGGTCCAGCACAGAACCTGATATTGCATGCAGGTATCTGACACAAACACCTTAGGCACATAGCTGCTAAACCATAGGATCAATCTGACAAATATGTTAATACAAGATGCAAAGGAATAGTGTTCACAAAATATTCCTGAGCCCCTTTCTGTCACTTTACTTTCAGCTGCCAACTGCAGAAGCCCATGAATTATAAGCCTGGAAATTACTCTGAGTGATGTTATTATAAAGACACTCAATGCGCTGGTACCAAATTCCTTCTTCAATTTTTTGAGGAGGCATTAATCCATTTGGAATAAACTGGTACTGCCTCTGTTAAAATAATAGAGAGGAATGTGATGCGAGCACATTTAATGCTGTACAATAATATTGATGACAGTCATTTCCAGGCTATAAAGCTGACCAGAGCAAAGCCAGCAAGATGTCCCACTGTGCGTGCTTTGACATTATATTGGGCTAGATTTTCCACCCATTCCTAGTCAATGGGAGGAAGACTTAGGCTATCGTGTTTTCAATGGCAAAGACGAGGGATTTAATTTGCCATGCCTGCCTATTATACATTGGCCCAGAAATTCGGGTCGGGGGCTTCCCGCGGGTGCAAGCCCCCGACCTGCACTTAACCTAGCACGCCGGTCGTTGAGCTGTGGGCCCGCGTGGGATTCCGATCCTGGGCCTCCTCCAACTGCTGGCGCGCAGTGCTTGCGTATCCCAGGGGCGCAGTTAGTTCGATGCGCCCCCTGGGATCACGTGGGCCATGGAGAGCCAATGGTAGCAGGGAATGCTTCATTCATAAGTTTGACAGGAAGAGTTGTCAAACCTATTAATACTATAAGCCTCAAAACATCACTAAAACTTCAAATAAATTTAAAAAAAACATCACATTTTAAAAATAAACTATAAATTACATGAAATAACTATTTTAAACTAATTTAAATTTTTAAAAAATTAATTACATTTTCTAATGGGGCTAAAAATAAACTTACCTTTCTTTAAAGTATTTAAAAATAATAAACATGTGGAAAAAATGTTTTAATTTTAATTAATTCACCACTTACCTTGTTAAAAGCAGGCCTTGCGCCTGCTTTTTAAAAGTGTAACTGCTGGAGACTTACCCTCCCGGAAAAACCTGGAAAAAAAATGTAAGTTCAATGCGCACGCGCTGCCTCTCCAGCGCACGCGTTCGACTTTTGAACCCCTTCTTTCAGGGGAATGGAAGTGCCGGTTTCCCGCGCATGCGCAGTGCATGCACGAAACCGGCACTTTCGTTGGGCCTACGCGTGAGTACCCCGTGCTTACTCACGCTTTGGGACCCGAATTTCTGGGCCATTATAAGAGAACCTGATGCCACTGCACTCAAGTTTCCTTATTTGCAGCTACACAGAAATCGCAGCCCCACCCCCTGACCTTCAGTAATTCAACTGCCGATAGCCACATGTACTAATACATTGTACCCATCTAACCTTTCAACTTGTAATCTTTAACCTTTGTCTGCTCTCCATTTTGTTACAGATAAAGATGAGTGTGCGAATGGCACACACTACTGCCATGCAAACACTGTGTGTGTGAATTTGCCTGGATCGTATCACTGTGACTGTCTCCCAGGATACACCAGAGTTGATGACTACTCCTGTACAAGTAAGAGCAGTCTAGGAAAACTAAGGGTTTACGGAGCAGATAAGTTTCAAAACGACAAGGCATTGATTAATATGCTTTGGAAACTAGCCCAGCCGGAGAGAATTGAGCATTCTCTCCAGCAACAGCAGCAGAAGATAGATGGTCCCCCATTCCTGCTCTTTTGTAAATCAGAGCAGCATGTGACCCAGTAGTGGACTCCTGCTAATGCTGAGAGTGTTCTGTCTGTGGTTGCCCTTCAGTTGTCATACCAAACACGTACCCATGCTTTAGAATTTGTATTTGTCATTCTTAAGTAAATGTTGGTCGAGTTTAAATGAGAAATGAGCAGTCTCAAACAAAGTACCCTACTGTTGGTTGGCCGTGTGAGCTGTGGGGTGTTTTTTTTTGTTGTTTTTTTTTAACTTCGCTCAGTTTTTTTCCAGGAATGGAGTGTGACCCAAATTTAGAGGGGATGTCACCTTTTAGTTGCCCAAATATAACTTTCTTATTTCCATTATCAGAAGGCAGAAGAGAGCCCCAGAGAATCATCGGCTTCTTCTCCCCATGTATCTGTTGCCATGGAAGGAGCAGAGACTCCTGCTGCGTGTTGCCGACTGAGCACGCTCAATTAATTGAGGAGTTTGCACATGGGAAATGTCCACTCATTCTCAGCATTTGAAAACTGATGTGTCAAACATTGAATTAAGCCTTATTCATTTTTCAAAATGTGAGATGAGCGTTGCATGTTTAATGGAGTAAGATCTTAGTATTAGTAGCATGTCACAAAAAGAACTTCTACATCTGTTTAAACAAAAAAGGGCAAATTATACCCAGCAATGGCTCCTCTGCAGCGCATTCAACTTGAGAGCCAGACATAACTAGAAAGGCAGTATTTAATAGAACACAAAAGCTTCCTGTCTGTACAGAATTTAAAATATTTTCTTTCACAGTTTTTGTCTGCACCCTTATCATGGCTCCCCCGACCCCCGTGACCTTAAGTGAAGAGGGTGCAATGAGGCGTAATCCTTGTGAGAATTGAGAAACCCCCTCCTCACATCACATAGTCTTCATAGAATGAGGACCTGCTCACATTCTCACACACACACACACACACACACTCCTTCTCCCTCCATTCACCCCACTGAAGAAATTAAAAGGACTAATATAAGAAACATTTTGTGGGAAGGTAGTTTACTGAAAATAAACCTTTCAGCAACACTAGCCACAAAATCTCATAAATGTCAGATGCAAGCGAATTATATTGGCCATGACGCCAGTTTTTGTTTTCCCTGTAAAACAACCATCCCTGATGTGTACTTATACAATGTTCCGTGATTAATATTTACGTACATCGTAAAGATGTTTATAGGTAGTTCAAAATAGATTTTCGTGCATTTAACAATCAGATTGTTTAGTAACAGTATTGCAAAGCAAGCTTCTCAAGATCATTTGGAGCGTGAACAGTGAGGTTGTCCAATAGAGTCAGTGTCCATTGAAGAGGATGGTAAAACGATTATAAAAACAGAAAATGCTGGAAATGCTCAGCAAGTCAGGCAGCATCTGTAGAGAGAGAAACAGAGTCAACGTTTCAGGTCGAGGACCTTTCGTCAGAACTGGAAAAAGTTGGAGATGTAACAGGTTTTTAAGCAAGTGTAAGGGCAGGGAGAGGGAGGAGGGGAGGAAAGAACAAAAGGGAAGGCCTGTGATAGGATGGAGGGCAGGAGAGATTAAAAGACAAAAGGGACGACGGTGAAAGGCAAAAGGAGATGGTAATGGGACAAGTTAAGAAACAAAAGATGGCTCTAGATGAAGTGTAAATGGCGATGGCAGAATGAAAGACAGCTGCCACGTGGGAGAGAAAAAAAAATGTCGGGTCAGAGGTTATGGTCTGAAATTGTTGAGCTTGATGTTGAGTCCAGAAGGCTGTAAAGTGCCTAATCGAAAGATGAGGTGCTGTTCCTCGAGCTTTTATATCAGATTTCCAGCATCCGCAGCATTTTGCTTTTGTATGGTAAAACTATTGGTGGTTACACGTCACGAGTATATTTAACGATGTCACATTTGTGTCATTACTGATTATCTGGCTGTTTATTCATTTGCTATTTTTGGCACCTTGCTGTGCACAATTGGCTGCCATGTTTTCTGCATAACAACAGTGACTACACTTCAAAAACAATCCAAAAGCAAAATACTGCGGATGCTGGAAATCTGAAATAAAAACAAAAAAATGCTGGAAATACTCAGGAGTACCTGCTGAGTATTTCCAGCATTTTTTGTTTTTACTTCAAAAACAATCCATTGGTTGTAAAACGTTTTGTGATGTCTTTAGGACACGATGAGGCACTGTATAAATGCAACTCCTTTCCTTTCTTCTCTCAATCCTCCCATCCATCCATCCCTCCCATTTGTGTGGCCATGTATGTAAATTAGAATAGAAGACAACAGGGGAAAGAACCACAAAAGTTACGTGAAGAAAAAGGGAATGAGAAATTAAAAAATAGGCAAGAGAAACAAGAAGAGCGAAAGTGTGGGAGAAATGCATTTGAGATGTGAGGTTGCCGAGTTCCAACACACTGTCGCGCAAAGTGTTAGATGGCCCATGTTTTCTTCTGACTGCGAATGTTTCCCACTCTAATGCCTGAGTTGACTCATGTAATGCATTTTCCTGATGAATGTTCAGGAAGATGGGGAATATCTGATGATGTATTTCTATTGCAGACCTGCTTGGGTTGTTGGTGCATGGATCTTGCTGGGAGGGGAGTGGGTTCCATAGCAGCTGGAACAAGATAAGCAAATTGACCTGTGCACTGCCCAAGTGGTTGGATAAGATCAGGACTGGTTGCGTCTAACACCCCGACACTTTTGAGTAGAAATTGTTGTGTGGGCTACTTTTAACATATTGGTTGACACATTACGGTGAAATTCCTGTGTTCGCTATTTTAAGAAATAAGAGCAGGAGTAGGCCATACGGCCCCTCGAGCCTGCTCCGCCATTCAATAAGATCATGGCTGATCATCGACCTCAACTCCACTTTCCCGCCCCATCTCCATATCCCTTGATTCCCCTAGAGTCCAAAAATCTATCTATCTCAGCCTTGAATATACTCAAAGACTCAGCATTCACAGCCCTCTGGGGCAGAGAATTCCAAAGATTCACAACCCTCTGAGTGAAGAAATTCCTCCTCATCTCAGTCTTAAATGACCTACCCCTTATCCTGAGACTATGCCCCCTAGTTCTAGACACTCCAGCCAGGGGAAACAACCTCTCAGCATCTACCCTGTCAATCCCCTTCAGACTCTGGTATGTTTCAATGAGATCACCTCTCATTCTTCGAAACACCAGAGAGTATAGGCCCAATCTACTCAATCTCTTTTAATGAGATTATTAAGACAGTTAATAGAATGGAATTAATCAATACTGATAAACCGTACACAACGGAATTTCCACCTCTTTGCGTCGATACATTGCTTTAAGTAAACTAAGAAAGAAATCTAATTTACAGTGATAAAAGAAAAAAAGAGAAAGCCTTGCATTTCTATCACGCCTTTCACAACTTCAAGACGCCCAAAGCGCTTTACAGCCAATGAAGTACATTTGGAGTGTAGTCACTGTTGTAATGTAGGAAAAGTGGCATCAATTTCCACACAGAAAGGTCCCTCAAACAGCAATGTGACAATGACTGGATCATCTGTTTTAGTGATGTTGGTTAATGGACAAATATTGGTCAGAACACCGGGGACAACGCCCCTGCTCTTCTTCAAAATACAGGTAGACTATCCTTTATCCGAAAACCTTGGGACCATCCGTGTTTCGGTTTTCGGAAAATTTCGGATTTCGGAAGGTATTTTATAAGACTGGGAAATTTGTCGGGGGTGGGTCGGCGGGGGGTCGGCGGTGGGGGTCAGCAGGGGTCCGCGGGGGTGTCGGCGGGGGGTCGGCGGGAGTCGGGGTCGGCGGGGGGGTCGGCGGGAGTCGGGGTCGGCGGGGGTCGGGGTCCGCGGGGGGTCGTCGGCGGGGGTCGGGGTCGTGCGCACAACTTACGCTGACCCTCTGCTCAGCGTAAGTCGTGCGCCACTCTGGTCATGTCGTGCGCACGACTTACGCTGAACGAAAAAACCTTCGGTTTTTAGAGGGTTTCGGTTTTCGGAAGTTCGGATAAAAGGTAGTCTACCTGTAGTGCCATCGGATATTTTACGTCCGCCTGAGAGAGCAGACAGGGCCTCGGTTTAACGTCTCATCCAAAAGACGGCACCTCCGACAGTGAAGCACTCCCTCAGCACGGCACTGCATTTAGGGTTAGGGTGAGCGCCAGCCTAGATTATTGTGCTCAAGTCTCTGGAGTGGGACTTGAACCCCCAACCTTCTGACTCAGAGGTGAGGGTGCTACCAACTGAGCCACAGCTGATAATTCCCTTTCAGTTTTCTCATTCCGCACTTCTAACATCAAATGATATACATAGAAACATAGAAGACAGGAGCAGGAGTAGGCCATTCGGCCCCTCGAGCCTGCTCCGCCATTCAACGAGATCATGGCTGATCATCCAAGTTCAGTACCCTGTCCCTGCCTTCTCCCCATATCCCTTGATCCCTTTAGCCTTAAGGAATATATCTAACTCCTTCTTGAATACATTTAATGAATTGGCCTCCACCGCTTTCTGTGGCAGAGAATTCCACAGGTTCACCACTCTCTGAGTGAAGAAATTCCTCCTCATCTCGGTCCTAAATGGCTTACCCCTTATCCTTAGACTGTGACCCCTGTTCTGGACTCCCCGGTCATCGGGAACATCCTTCCTGCATTTAGTCTGTCTAGTCCTGTTAGAATTTTATGTTTCAATGAGATCCCCTCTCATTCTTCTAAACTCCAGCAAGTATAAGCCCAATCGACCCAATCTCTCCTCATACGTCATTCCTGCCATCCCAGGTATCAGTCTGGTGACTCTTCACTGCATTCCCTCCATGGCAAGAACATCCTTCCTCAGATAAGGCGACCAAAACTACACACAATACTCAAGGTGTGGTCTCACCAAGGCCCTGCACAACTGCAGCAAGACATCCTTGTTCCTGTACTCGAACCATCTCGCTACGAAGGCCAACATACCATTTGCCTTCTTAACCGCCTGCTGCACCTGCATGCTTACCTTCAGCGACTGGTGCACAAGGACACCCAGGTCTCGTTGCACTTCCCCTTCTCCCAATCTATTGCCGTTCAGATAATAATCTGCCTTCCTGTTTTTGCCACCAAATTGGATAACCTCGCATTTATCCACATTATACTGCATCTGCCATGCTTCTGCCCAATCACCCAACCTGTCCAAATCATACTGGAGTTTCTCGGCATCCTCCTCACAGCACACACACACACCCAGCTTTGTGTCGTCTGCAAACTTGGAGATATTACATCTAGTTCCCTCGTCTAGATCATTAATATATATTGTGAATAGTGGGGTCCAAGGACCGATCCCTGCGGTACCGCACTAGTCACTGCCGGCCACTCGGAAAAGACCCGTTTATTCCAACTCTTTGCTTCCTGTCTACCAACCAGTTCTCTATCCAAGTCAGCACCTTGCCCCCAATCCCATGTGCCTTAACTTTACACGCTAATCGGTTATGCGGGACCTTATCGAAAGCCTTCTGAAAGTCCAAATAAACCACATCCACTGGTTCTCCCTTATCTATTTTACCAGTTACATCCTCAAAAAATTCCAGTAGATTAGCCAAGCACGATTTACCTTTTGTAAATCCATGTTGACTTTGTCCGATCCTGTCACTGTTTTCCAAGTGCTCTGCTATTACATCTTTTATAATGGACTCTAGCATTTTCCCCACTACCGATGTCAGGTTTAACAGTCTATAATTCCCCGTTTTCTCTCTATCACCTTTTTGAATAGTGGGGTAACATTAGCTATCCTCCAATCCATGGGAACTGTTCCAGAGTCTATAGAATTTTGGAAGATGACCAGCAATGCATCTACTATTTCTAGGGCCACTTCCTTAAATACCCTAGGATGTAGATTATCAGGCCCTGGAGATTTATCGGCCTTCAATCCCATCAATTTCCCTAACACCATTTCCCTACAAATACTGATTTCTTTCAGTTCCTCCCTCTCCTTAGACCCTATGTTCCCCGACATCTCTGGGAGGTTATTTGTGTCCTCCTTTGTGAAGACAGAACCAAAGTATGTATTTAATTGGTCTGCCATTTCTTTGTTCCCCATTATAAATTCCCCTGATTCTGACTGCAAGGGACCTATGCTTGACTTCACCAATCTTTTTCTCTTCACATATCTATAGAAGCTTTTACAGTCAGTTTCTATGTTCCATGCAAGCTTACTCTCATATTCTATTTTCCCCCTCTTAATTAATCCCTTTGTCCTCCTTTGTTGAATCCTAAACTGCTCCCAATTCTCAGGTTTGTTGCTTTTTCTGGCCAATTTATATGTCCTCTCCTTGGATCTTATGCTATCCCTCATTTCCCTTGTTAGCCACGGTTGATTCACCTTTTTTGTTTTATTGTTATGCCAAACAGGGATGTAGTTCATCCATGCGATCTTTAAATGTTTTCCATTGCCTATCCACCGTCAACCCTTTGAGTAACATTCCCCAATCAATCCGACCCAACTCGCACCTCATACCATTGTAGTTTCCTTTATTTAAATTCAGGACCCTAGTCTCTGAGTCAACTACTTCACTCTCCATCTTAATGAAGAATTCTATCATATTATGATCGCTGCGCCCCAAGGGGCCTCGCACAACAAGATTGCTAATTATTCCTTTCTCATTACATAATACCCAGTCTAAGATGGCCTGATCTCTAGTTGGTTCCTCGACATATTGGTCCAGGAAACCATCCCGTATACACTCCAGGAATTCCTCCTCCACAGTATTGTTACTAATGTGGTTAGCCCAATCTATATGTAGATTAAAGTCACCCATGATAACTGCAATGCCCTTATTGCACGCACCTCTAATTTCCTGTTTAATGCCATCCCCAACCTCCGCATTACTGTTTGGGAGTCTGTATACAACTCCCACTAACGTTTTCTGTCCCTTGGTATTTCTCAGCTCTACCCATACAGATTCTACATCATCAGAGCTAATATCCTTCCTTACAATTGTGTTAATCTCCTCTTTAACCAGCAATGCTACCCCACCTCCTTTTCCTTTTTGCCTGTTGTTCCTGAATATTGAATACCCCTGGATGTTGAGTTCCCAGCCCTGGTCACCCTGGAGCCATGTATCCGTAATCCCAGTCATATCATATCCGCTAACATCTATTTGCGCAGCTAATTCATTCAGCTTATTACGAATGCTCCTCGCATTAAGACACAAAGCCTTCAGGCTTGTTTTTTTAACACTCAGACCTTTTAGAATTATTATTTACTGTGGCCATGTTTGATTTAAACCCTTGATTACTCTGACTGCCACTTTTGCTTTTCTCCTTCCTGTCTTTTGCTTCTATTCTTGTTTCCCTTTCCTCTGTCTCCCTGCACAGATTCCCAACCTCCTGCCATTTTAGTTTAAACCCTCCCCCATAGCACTAGCAAACACTTCCCCTAGGACATCGGTCCCAGTCCTGCCCAGGTGCAAACCGTCCGTTTTGTACTGGTCCCACCTCCCCCAGAACTGGTTCCAATGTCCCAGGAATTTGAATCTCTCCCCCTTGCACCATTCCTCTAGCCATGTATTCATCTGAAATATACTTCTATTTCCACTCTGACTAGCACGTGGCACTGGTAGCACTCCTGAGATTACTACCTTTGAGGTCCTATTTTTTAATTTACCTCCTAACTCCCTATATTCAGCTGTTAGGACCTCATCCCGGTTTTTACCAATATCGTTGGTACCTATATGCACCACGACAACTGGCTGTTCACCCTACCCTGCCAAAATGCTCTGTAGCCGCTCCGAGACATCCTTGACCCTTGCACCAGGGAGGCAACATATCATCCTGGAGTCTTGTTTGCGGCTGCAGAAACGCCTATCTATTCCCCTTACAATAGAATCCCCTATCACTATAGCTCTCCCACTCTTTTTCCTCCCGTCCTGTGCAGCAGAACCACCCACGGTGCCAGGAAGTTGGCTGCTGATGCCTTCCTCTGATAAGCCATCTCCCTCACCAACATCCAAAGCGGTGTATCTGTTTGAGAGGGGGATGGTCACAGGGGACCCCTGCACTACCTGCTGCGCGTACAACTCTGCCTGGTGGTCACCCATTCTCTTCCTGCCTGTGCAGCCTTTACCTGCGGTGTGACCAACTCCCTAAATGTGCTATCCACGACGTCCTCAGCATCGCAAACGCTCCAGTATGCATCCATTCGCAGCTCCAGTGCTGCAATGCGGTCTGCCAGTAGCTGCAGCTGGATACACTTCCCGCACACATGGTCGTCAGGGACACAGGAAGTGTCCCTGATTTCCCACATAGTGCAGGAGGAGCATACAACGGCACCGAGCTGTTCTGCCATGATTTGCCCTTTAATTAATACAAATTAAATTAAATCAAATCAATCCCACCAATTATACTCCAATTAAATGATATACTCGAGGGCCCTTGTTTAACAGCAGTCCCCGCTACACAACAGAGACCCTAGAAACTATAAACCACAAAATTTAAGTTTGGAAAAAATGAGAGAGAAATACTCACCAACCAGTCACTTACCTGGTTTCTGGTGACGTCACACTTCGATTACTTTTTACTTCTCTCTCCTGCTCTCGGAGCTCCGAGATTGGTAAGCCTACCTGCGCCTCGGGCTCTCCTTCTATCGCCATCGCCGCCTCGCCGCTCCTCCCAGGTCTGCACTGCCGCCACCGCTGCTGCTGCTGTGGGCCCTACCTGCGCCTCGGGCTCTCCTTCTATCGCCGCCACCTCGCCGCTCCTTCCAGGTCCGCGCTGCTGCTGCTGTGGGGCCTACCTGCACCTCGTGCTCTCCTTCTATCGCCGTCGCCTCGCCACTCCTCCCAGGTCCGCACTGCCGCCGCTGCTGCTGCTGCTGTTTTGTTCCCTTTAAGGATCTTAATAATTTAGCATACAAAGGTGAAAATATTTTATTTATAACAACTTTATATACGTCCTGGCTAATATTTATCCCTTAACAAAGATCACCAAAACAGATTACTGGGACATTATCAAATTATTGTTTGTGGGACCCTGCTCTGCACAAATTGGCTGCTGCATTTTCTACATTACAGTGACTACACTTCAAAAGTACTTCATTGGCTGTAAAGTGCTTTGGGACATCCTGAGGTGGTGAAAAGTGCTATATAAATACAAAGCTTTCTTGTATAGAAAAGAATTCAGCAGCTCACTGTAGAAATTCCACCTTCCATTCTGACATTGCTGGTCAGGATCCAATCAGTTATTTAATTGAGTCATTAATAGTTAATTGCTCATCCCTAAATACTCATACTCAGTTCATATATTATTACAAAGCTGGTCTGTGTATGTGTACTCGTAACAGAATAGAAGTAACAGTTCTCTAGCTGCCCTGGTATTTTGCTCTTTATCGAGCTTACCATCCATGGCAATGGGTTCCTTCTGTATTCCAGCAAGACATGAACTGTTCTGAGTATCACTACTCAAAAGTTTCCGAAACTTGCTTTCCATTTCCTGCTTTTTTCCCAGTTCTGACGAAAGGTCTTTGACCTGAAACTTTAACTCTGTTTCTCTCTCCACGGATACTGCTGGGCCTGCTGAGTTTTCCCAGCGTTTTCTGTTGTTATTTCGGATTTCCAGCATCCACAGTATTTTGCTATTGTTTCAAAAGTTTTAGGCTTGTCTCCTTTTGCCTAATCCTGGGGAAAGAGGCGGCTGAAATGTGCGAGGAACTCACTTGATTTCGGTGAGCATGTCAGACCTTTGTTCTTAATAGTTACCGATCAGGCGGAAGAATAGTAAGACAGTTGCATTTCTCTTGGATGGACGGAGATGTCCCTCCTTGAGTAGAAAATGGACCTACATGCCACAGCCGTGTGGATTGGCCACTGACTGGTTCCGGTGGTACTGGGAAGAGTTGCTATGGAGACGGCTGGTGGCCATTTCTGGCAGATGTTGTACAGCTGCTGCCCACCAGGAATAGTGGGAGGTAAATGAGCTTTGCTTTGGGCAGAGCATTAATAATTACAATTAATACCAGTAGCTGCAGCCTGTGGAAGAACTCTTGGATTTATACTGCAGTTTCTTGCTTTATGCTTCAAATCCTGCCACTGCTGCTATGGAGATGCTGAAACTATTCATTAAAGGTTGTGTCTGTGTAATTCCTCGTATCCCTTGCCTTCCTCCCTCAGTTGGGAGATGATGATAATCTGGCGCCGTGGACTTCCCTGCAGCCCCCTGAAATGAGCCAGTTGGTCGCTGGAAGATGTTTTCTGTGACAGCCCTTCCAACAGTGGCTGAAACTCAAATCATTTGAAGTAACGCAGCTCAGATTTCCGTTGAGGTTGCAAATTTAAACCCCCTTTTCCACGTGAGAGTTCAGTGCTCCAGAGTTACCAGTTACTGAGCATTTAGATCACTTCTGGTACACCTGGGATAGATAGGCTCCCAGAGAAATGAGAAGAAAAACAGTTTAGTAGCATGATTCCTTCCAAAGATACTAAATGATTCTGATTTCAGTTTTGACGTGCACTTACTGAAAGCCACTAAATTAGAAAACCCGGAGGCGCTTCAAAATGTAATAATCTGAGCATGACATGATAATAGGGGGAAAAATAGCCTCATCATGTGCAATTGGTCTGTAATTTGATGCACTTTTCCAATACATAAAGATGTCGGGGAGCCTTTAAGCTGCAACCCTTCACACAGTTGGATTTTATTGTTAACTGCTTGCTGTCTTTGGTGATCGCCTATCTTTCGGTTTATTCTATGTTGTCATGAGCTTCCTGGACTTTATTTAGTGACTTTATTCAGGGTAAAACCTCACAAACCCCTGACCACCTCCATCTAGAAGGACAAGGGCAGCAGGTGCACGGGAACACCACCACCGCCAAGCTCCCCTCCAAGTCACACACCACCCCGACTTGGAAATATATCCGCCGTTCCTTCATCGTCGCTGGGT
Organism: Somniosus microcephalus; assembly: GCF_052327205.1. Taxonomy (NCBI): domain Eukaryota; kingdom Metazoa; phylum Chordata; class Chondrichthyes; order Squaliformes; family Somniosidae; genus Somniosus; species Somniosus microcephalus. The sequence continues at coordinate 98,633,479 of NC_141001.1, read as the reverse complement.
CAAAATCCTGGAACTCCCTCCCTAACAGCACTGTGGGAGTACCTTCACCACACGGACTGCAACAGTTCAAGAAGGCAGCTCACCATAACCTTCTCAAGGGCAACTTGGGATGGGCAATAAATGCCGGCCTTGTCAGGATGCCCATATTTCGAGAATGAGTAAAAATAAAAGGACGGTGATGACCGTCTAGTTTGCCATTGTAATTTTAGGCTACAAATCGAAAATTGGTCAATCTTGTGAAAGAAAAGCAAGGTTTAGCAGAACAGCTCTGAATGGAATCAATACTGAAGGCTGAAAGTATAACAATACTGAAGTTATATAATGATGTACATTCTAGAGTGCCTTCTTATTGAAAACTGGCATGTTTCCGCCCAATCGATTGAAGTGGTCAGAAATTCTAGGCAGGTTTTCTCTCTTCTGTGTACATGTATGCAGTAGATACAGAAAAAAAAACGAATTTGTAAGCATATAGGCTTTTTCCTCTCTAATTTTGAGTTGATCAATACAAGCCGTCGCTTCTGATATTAGTTTGTTTTCAAAGGAAAAGTTTATTTAATTAATCTTGTAAGTGCTGTGATTCTGGTACCTGTCACTGCATATCAAATTGTCCCTTTCAGCACAATGCAGAATGGTTTTAGAAATATCTGTAACTCTATTAACAGTCGAATCTTTGTCAGTGTGACTTAAATTCACTGCAGTGTATCTAGTATTGATACTTCAAGTGCTGGACTACTGAGGCTCATTACTTGTTGCACAACTGTTTGTTCTAGTTTGTCATAGCAGGTAAAATAAGAGTTTACACAAAGGACTTCAGAGACACAAATTATAACATTTGGAGCAAATCCTATGAACTGTTGTGTCTTTTAACATTGACGAGTGATAGGTACAAAACAGGCAAGTACCACTCCAGCAATTGGGCTGGCAAACGGAATTCACTGACACGAGTTCAAAGTAAGATCCCTGCAGCCTGATCCCAAATTTTGAAAGGCTCTGATGTGTAAATCTCAACTTGGCCCTTGAGTCACCCTGTCACGATGACAACGAACCAAAGTTATCAAGGGCTGAACAGGATATAGTTTGATATCCAACTACAGGAAACTCTTTTTTATCCAGCACCGACGGGACTGGAGTGGTGCTGGTTGATCAAAAAGTCCGGATTACAGAGAGGTATACTTACTAAGGTACGAGCGCCCCGTACACAGCCACAGGTGCAGGAGCCCCGGTTACACGGCACTTGTGCAGGAGTCCCGGTTACACGGCCACAGATCCAGGAACCCCGGTTACATGGCCACTAATATATAGTAAAAAACTTACCTGAACCTACTCCTGAATTTTGCCGGTTAAGAGAGAATTCCAGATATTTTGGTGCCGGTTAAAAGAGAGTTTCCTGTACTACTTTATTGTGCTACTTCTCCATAGTTAAGGATAAGACAATTGGGGGGAGAAATTCAGTATCGCCCCATTTGGGGCGCAATTATCGGCAGGCGCAAAGTTTAGCGCCAGGCGCTAATTATCGCCTCTGACTTGGCTTCTATCGCCCCTGGAGGAGATTGGAGCGCTAAATCAGGCGCTACACACCTCTCTTAAAGCGCTAACGCCAAGGAGCGAGGCGCTATCTCAGAGCGCTGGCGAAGCTCATGTGATGTCAGTCAGCAATGGAACAAATACACCCTGGCACCGGCCAGTTCTTAAAGGGGAGGGTTGATCTTGCTCTCCATCCACACCCTGCTCATTGCAGCCTTGAATCGGCCTAGAGAGACCTGTACATCAATTCTGCTAAAAAGAGCAATGGAGAGGCTCAGAGTGCAGCCCCCATAGTCTCTTCTAAATTGATGCAAGGAAGGTCAAATCAAAATGAGCCTGCAAAGTGCTGCTCAGTACCCAAAACTCCTTCACACAGCGTTGAATCTCTCCAGAAGTCTCTCTCTCTCTCAGAATGCGTTGTGCAAAAATATCGCTGACAAAAAAAGGCAGGAAGCGGCCACCTTAAAATAGCGCTCCCCCAGTCCCTTCCCGACTGCAAAACGTTTCCCTCTACCTGTCATTGCTAGCGGCAGGCGGAAAGGCAGGGGGCGCCACTCAATATCCGGTCCGGAGCGCTACTGGGGCGTTGCACGCTTGACTGACGTTGTGACCTGCGGGCACAGGAGATCGTGGCGGTAGTGTTTAGTGCTGCTGCAAAATGTCTGGTCAATTTTGCGAGCGGCGCAAACATTGGTGCGTCCGTGCGCTAGTTGCTTTGCGCCCCGTTAGCGCCCTCTTAGGGCACTAACAGGCGGTGCAAAGCTACCGAATTTTTCCCCCTTGGTTTCATAATTACAATCGACGTTCACTCTAAGCTGCGCGGTCGTGAAGCCCGGGACCGGCTTTTCCCCTGTGAAATTTTGCAAATGCGAGAATTTTTTGATGGGCAGCGCAGCCCGTGAAAGGGACCGCACACCCCCCCCAAAAAAAATTAAGGGGAACATTGATTACAACACAATATTTAGTTTAACATGGCATAGCTCAGTTGAGAATGACAGGATCAGTGCCTTACCCGAGCTCGGATCAATAAAGTGAAGCAGTCATTTTCAGCTTTGAAATTTACAGCCATGCTTGGCAAAGTTAGCTCTTTTTCGCTGATTAAAATGAATTACAAGACAGCAATCACGCTCTTCCTGTTTTTCTATATCTTGGGTGATTTATAAACATAAAACTTCTTTGTAGGAATTTAACCATTATATCAAAATAGGTCTGTGTTCCTCTGCAAAATACTGATTCCAAGCTCTAGGGCACATCTTCAGTGAGTTGTCTTCTTTCCTGATTTATTGTTGTCTTCTAACTTCAGCTTATATCTCAAATGTGTGTTTACTGTTATTCATTTTTACAACTCTGTTCAGAGAGGAGTCCCAAGAGTTAAGAACATAAGAAATAGGAGCAGGAGTAGGCCATGTGGCCTTTCGAGCCTGCTTCGCCATTCAATAAGATCATTGCTGATCTTTGGCCTTAACTCCACTTTCCCGCTCTTTCCCCATATCCCTTGATTTCCTTAGAGTCCAAAAATCTATCAATCTCTGCCTTGAAAATACTCAGCGACTGAGCATCCACAGCCCTCTGGTGTAGAGAATTCCAAAGATTCACAACCCTCTGTGTGAAGAAATTTCTCCTCATCTCAGTTGCTTTGACAGTTTAGGCTTCTATTTCTTTCAAGAATGTTTTTGACTTCTGTATTAGCTTTTGACGTCTGCTTAAACTAAGGTGAAAAATAAACTCTATTTTGCTAAACAAGACTAAAATATCATTCCAGGTAATTTGACCCATCAGTCACTCTTCATGATTGGAATATATATTAAAATTATAGAACACCATTTGTCCAAATAATTAGTGCCAGGGCCAATGGTTTATTATGACTGAATACGTTAAGTTCTGGTTTTATTACATGGAATTCCAGTATTTTTACTGGAATTTTGGAGATCCAATCCTGGATTGCATTTTGGTCATTGATTTAGTGCAGAAGTGTCCAAGATTTTTTACATTTGTAGTTAGTTAAGGTGCATTCGATGGAGTCTCACAGACTACATTTCAATATTCAATATTCCCATTCATTTGCATAAAGCGTGCATACCAACAGCTTGGTGGTCCGATTTAGAATTTACCCACCAGTGAAGCAACAGCATTAACAACAGTCCTCTCTGTGTCAGCTGTGGCTCAGTGGGTAGCACACTCGCCTCTAAGTCCAAAGGTTGTGGGTTCAAGTCCCACTCCAGGGACTTGCGCACAAAAATCTAGGCTGACACTCCAGTGCAGTGCTGAGGGAGAGCTGCCCTGTTGGAGGTGCTGTCTTTCGGATGAGATGTTAAACTGAGGCCCCGTCTGCTCTCTCAGGTGGATGTAAAAGATCCCATGGCACTATTTTGAAGAAGAGCAGGGGGGTTATCCCCAGTGTCCTGGCCAATATTTATCCCTCAACCAACAAAAAACAGATCATCTGATCATTATCACATTGCTGCTTGTGGGAGCTTGCTGTGCGCAAATTGGCTGCCGCATTTCCCACATTACAACAGTGACTACAGTTCAAAAGTACTTCATTGGCTGTAAAGCGCTTTGAGATGGCCGGTGGTTGTGAAAGGCGCTATATAAATGCAAGTCTTTTCTTTTAAACCTCCAGGAAATTCATAAAGACAAATCAGCAAGTAAGAAATAAAACAAAACTCAGAGAACTGAGTTGCCTGGGATTCCTGGGTCATATTGCCATGGCACATAGCCCGTAGTGTTAAAGCGAGTGATTAAGCTCATTTCCATTTTCATTTCATGGAATTTTGAGATATTCACTGTTGACTTGGAGCTTGCATTCAGCAGGACAACCACAAATCACAGTTTTGATTATAGCATTCAGTATTAAAAATGAGGGCATTGTGTGTTGTCAGTAAAGGATTTTTGATTAAAACCCTGCTAATTGCGGTCTTTTTGAAGTCAGCAGTTCAGTCACTGGTGAGACTTGTAAAATGTGAAGTTAGCCATTAAGTGGTAGGTTACGAGAATGATACCAGGGATGAGGGACTTCAGTTATGCGAAGAGACTGGAGTAGCTGGGATTGTTCTCTGATTTAAGGGGAGATTTGAAGTGTTCAAAATTATGATAGGTTTTGATGAAGTATGGAGAAACTGTTTCCACTGGCAGGAGGGTCGGTAACCAACAGGCACACTTTTTTAAGATAATTGGCAAAAGAACCAGAGGGGAGGTGAGGAGAATGTTTTTATGAGTTGTGATCTGGAATGCACTGCCCGAAAGGGCGGTGGAAGCCGATTTAATAGTATCTTTCAAAAGGGAACTAGAGAAATACTTGAAAAGGACAAATTTGCAGGGCTATAGGGAAAGAGCAGGGGGAGTGGAACTAATTGGATTGCTCTTTCAAAGAGGCGGCACAGGCATGATGGGCCGCATGGCCTCCTTCTGTGCTGTATCGTCCTATGAGTCATTGGGGTCACGCACCATTGAATAAATTGCCAGAATTTTCCAGAGCAGACTTAGCAGGCATCTGGAGATTCACAGGGCTGCTGGAGAATTTCCGCTATGCAATACAGCACTTTAGGTTTAGCTGCCCAGTTTAATGTGTAATTTATGTCCAAGAGTTCTCTAGTGTAATGCCATAAGATAATTGAATCAAAATAAAACGTTATCTATTTCCAGCATTGATTTCAACAATGGACTCAATACTAAGCTCAGATGTTACATGAAAATGTAAATTTGAGATGAATTTAATAAGGGACCTGATTAAAGAGGTTTTAAGTTGTACTCAGCTTTCCATCTTGCATTTTCATTTATTTGGTGCTGTAGCTGTGAATCGCTGAAAGATTCTATTACGCTGACAAAATCGGTAGTAAAGGGACCGACCACACCAGAGTGAATGCAGATTAATTAGTGACTATAAACCCACACATAGTGCATTAACACCCAGGTTTAGTTGAGTGTCCGATTGGCATGTTTTCAGGCTAGCTGTGACTATTTTTAGTCTGACAGCCATCTCAGGTGGAATTATCTCATTTCCGAGCACCCCGAATAACAAGAGTGCTGACTGCTTGAATGGACACAGCACATCAAGAGGAAGCCGGAGACTGTAGTCTTGTTTGAAATATTTTGGTTGAATTCTAAGTTGGAGGTAGGACCACATCTTGAATTAATATCCCCTTCCAGGTCAACTTTTACAATGGAATGAATTGAAATAATCATTTAAAAATAATGTTTTCACAACCTTGACTTGCATTTGAGCGACTGGCTCATGAGGGAAGATGCTGGCACATTGCTTAGTTCCTACCCTCTGTGCCGTAGGTTTACAGCACATGTCTGCTCCACAGCCACCATTCGCACATTGTCAAAATGAACTTAAAAAAAAAAGTGCATGTGTTTTTAAAAAACTGCTGGTAAACCTTCAGGCTGCAGTACCCAGTGGGAGCTGCAGGTTAGCACCATGATTCAGATAAATGCGCTTCCTTGCAATTGAGAGGCCCTGAATCTGGGAAACGATGGTGATGATGTAAACAGTTTGCAGGCATCCTATAAAAGGGACTAGATATCAGGAATGAGTAGGAGGAGGATGCCCTGCAGGAGGTTGAAGCAGAACTTGGTGAACATTGACAGCATGTCTGCAAACCTGCTCTGGGTAGGTGTGATTCCAGCACTGGGGGCGTGAGCCTACCGCAACACATTAAAGCAACGAGAAAGGAGGCGCTGGAGTGCTAAGTACTGGAAAACAGACACAAAATCTGCCGAGCGGTGAGCAATGCTGAGGAAAACCGGGGCACAGTTGAGCACTTCCAGAGTGGGCAGGCGACAGCATCGAAGCATCAGACTTAGCAAGGGACATTGAAGAGATTAGCTGTGAATCGGAGATGGCCAGAAATGAGAAATGAAGAACCAGTACATTGAAATGAAACAAATCCTGTTCTGGGGAGAGAGAAGCTTGACATGCAGGGTGTGTAGGCAGAGATAGAAGTAAGAAGGGAAAAAGATGAAAAGGTATGAAGACACTCTACATGGGGTCTCCACCAGCGTTGCCATTCGCTGCGAGAATGACTTACCCCTGGCCTGTGATGGCCTGCACGCCTTCCTCCACAGGGGAGAGTATGTGCAGGTGGGCTTGGCCTCCTCCATTCCACCTGTCTTGCCTTATGTTTTGCGCGATCTTCTCCTGCAAGAAAGGAAGTGTGTTGTGACAGTCTTGGGAGGTGTTTTTGAGCATGTGCCTGTCATGCTCGAATAGTTTAAATGTGTGTAAAATGTGAGGTGTGGGGAAGTGAGGGTTCCCATAGTGGTGGAAAAAATAGAAAGAAAGACTTGCATTTCTATAGCGCAGTTCATGACCTCAGGACGTCCCAAAGCTCTTTACAGCCCAAGTACTTCTGAAATGTGGTCACTGTTGTGATGTAGGAAACACGGCAGCCAATTTGCGCACAGCAAGGTCCAACATACAGCGATGTGATAATGACCAGATAATCTGTTTTTTAGTGATGTTGGTTGAGGGATAAATATTGGCTCAGGACACCGGGGAGAACGCCCCTGCTCTTCTTCGAAATAGTGCCATGGGATCTTTTACGTCCATCTGAGAGAGCAGACGTCTTGGTTTAGCGTCTCATCCGAAAGGCGGTACCACCAGCGGTGCAGCACTCCCTCAACACTGCACTGGAGTGTCGGCCTAGATTTTTGTGCTCAAGTCCTTGGAGTGGGACTTGAACCCACAACCTTCTGACTCAGAGGCGAGAGTGCTACCCACTGAACCACGGTTGACACAAGAGCAGGAAGTGCAGAGTGTCTGAGTAGGAAGAGAAGGAGGTGGAGTGAAGTGTGGTGCAGTGATGGTAGGGAAGCGGGAGCGTGAAGTGTTGTGGGCAATGGGGCTACAGGTGGTGCAGATGTGAGGAGCGAGTAATTGATGTGAGAGGTAAGATTTCTACCTCGACAACTCTGGCGACTTTTGCCATAACTGCAAGGCTCTGTCCTTTTTGCCACTCGTTTGCTTTTTTACAGCAGTGACCTCTGCCATTAATCATCTGTCCCCATCTACAATATTCTTTTGATGATAATCCACATATCGATCAAGCTGTTGATGACATGCCAGCAATATCCCCACCATCCAGTCCTCTCACGCTCACTCGGCTCAAATCACTAGATCTGGATCTCCTTCATGTCCTTTAGCAGACGCGCCAACCTACAAGCCTCACTAAAGCTGAGGAAGAGTTTCAAACAAGCTGACAACTCAAAAAACAACATACAACCGAAAATCAGCCTCCCAAAAAAGGCCTGCAAATAATGTGACTGAACAAGTCAAATTCCTTTTTATTGCATTGAATTTCAGGATTTTGAATTACTCTTTCGGGATCACATTTCTACAATTTTGCTGCTTTTCTGTGAAAACTGAAGTCCAACAATCTCACCTACGACATATGAGAAGAAGTAGGTTGTGCAGTGGGACATGAGCGTAGCATGACCTAAGATATACTCAATGTTACCGCAGCTCTTTATAGGAAAAAAGTGAAAATACACGAAAGTGGATTTTTGTTTGCAGTGGTAGATTTTGTGATTGTGAGTGCAGACTGGTGCAGTATTTATTTCCCGGGGATGGGGTTCGGGAGCACAATACAGCTTTTTGAAGCCAAAATTAGAATGCCTCTAATTACCTAGGTGAGCCTAGCAACAACACAATATCATCTGTACAGAGGAGGTAGTTGTAGAAATGCTCAGAATACACACTTCAAGGCCCTCCTTTGCAATACCGTCTCAGTCATCACTGATGAAGACCTCAAAGAGAATGAGTGACAGTCTACTTCACTTCTTATTCCCAGAGAGATAAGTTCAGTATGTCTTTTATCTTCCCTTGCATGGATCATGCAGCTGGAGTATATGATTGAAAGCAGTGTAAGTGGATTCCTCCAAGCTTCTGCGACTTCGTATGAAGCCACAATCTGTCTTACACATACCCCACAAGAGCAAAATGTTCCTTTCCTTTACTTCTGCCTCTAGTGTATCTGATGTGCTGTAACTGACACCTGATATACAATGACAACCACCGTAAGAGCAACTGATACTAGCAAGATTCCAGATAGCTTACAAGCTCATTAGGATCCCCTACACTTCTTGATAGAAGACACAAATCGTGCTCTGGAATACCATGGCACGTGCCCAACAGATACCTTTCACCTGCCTCAGAAGAGGCAGGCAGCTCTGAGGCGAGCCGGGGATTCCTGCCACTGTTCTTCAAGACCACTGCCATTTTCCTCCTCACCTGGAGCAACAGTCACATGCTGAGGATTGGCATTTATGCTGTTGAGAGACAGTCAAACGTCTGCCACTGCATGCAATGGTAGGTTATTGTACCCCATGTATCATCATGGGTAGGCTATTGTACCCCATGTATTGTGTGCAGTTTTGGCCACCTTACCTGAGGAAGGATGTCCTTGCCATGGAAGGAGTTCAGCGAAGATTCACCAGGCTGATACCTGGGATGGCAGGAATGACGTATGAGGAGAGATTGGATCGATTGGGCTTGTACTCGCTGGAGTTTAGAAGAATGAGAGGGGATCTCATCAAAACTTATAAAATTCTAACAGGACTAGACAGACTAGATGCTGGAAGGATGTTCCCGATGGTCGGGGAGTCCAGAACCAGGGGTCACAGTCTAAGGATAAGGGGTAGGCCATTTAGGACAGAAATGAGGAGGAATTTCTTCACCCAGAGAGTGGTGAACCTGTGGAATTCTCTACCACAGAAGGCAGTAGAGGCCAATTCATTAAATATATTCAGGAAGGAGTTGGATATGTTTCTTAAGGCTAAAGGGATATGGAGAGAAGGCAGGGACAGGGTACTGAGTGTGGATGATCAGCCATGACCGCATTGAATGGCGGAGCAGGCTCGAGGGGCTGAATGGCCTACTCCTGCTCCTATCTTCTATGTTTCTATCAGCTCCTAGGAGGTGGAAATTCCCATGGGGATTCCTCTCTTGTGTTTTTGGAGGAGGCAGAGGAAGATGAAAGAGGGATGCACTGTAGGTGGGCTACTTACACCTTTACCCATGCGGTCATGCCTATATCTCCAGGCCTATCTGCCTGGAAGCACCCTCGGAAACTGCCTTTTGCAGGCCGAGCTTCACCAGGAAGACAATGATAGAGATAGACGTGTAACTGATATCTGCACAGTCCCAGAAACACAAGGGCACTAATGCTTCATCCTGGTGCCCCTCAGCCTGCCAAATTAGTTTAAATCTCCCGCAAGGATGTTGGTCTCAGTCCTGTTGAGGTGTAACCTGCCCATCTTGTACATGTCACGATGCCCCAGAACTGGTCCCAATGCCCCAGGAATCTGACGTTCTCCCTCCTGCACCATTTCTCCAGCCATACTTTAACCTGCTTTATTTTACTGTTCCCATATTCACTAGTATGTGGCACTGGGAGTAATCTAGAGATTACTACCTTGAGGGCCCGCTCTTTAACTTCCTCCTAGCTCCTGAAACTCTGACTTCAACCCTTTTCCTGCCTATGTCATTGATTCTAACATGGACCACGATGTCTGGCTGTTCCCCTCCTCCCGCAGAATGTTCTGCAACCTTTCCGTGATATCCTTTAAGGACGAGCCCAGCAGTGAGGTCGAGGCCCAGGAGTGGCGCAGCGTGGACCAGCAGTGGGGTCGGGAGGACCACACTGCAGCCTATGAAACCCAGGCAGAGAGGACCTGCGGGAAGGAGGGAAGAGGACAGTAGGAGTATGTTTGTGTGTGTGTGCTAGACCAATGTAGCAGAGCCTGGTCTCCAATCATCTTGGATCCCCTTGCCATTGGACCAAGACCTTGCTCTGTCAAGCCCCATGTGGTAGCTGGTGTGCAACAGCCACCCCACGTTAAAAGAATTCACGCACAGGCATCTTCCACCCTTTAAAATGAAGTTCGGGACCTGGAACGTTGGGACCCTCATGGACAACCCTAAGAGCGACAGTCTGGAACGCTATACTGTCCCACCTGTAGGTCCCGCATTGGACTCATCAGTCACCTGAGAACTCATTTTTAGTGTGGAAACAAGTCATTGTCGGTTCCGAGGGACTGCCTAAGAAGGAGAAGAGACTGCATGCAATGGTGGGGACCTGCAAGTGTAGTCACACAGAACTACATCTGTGTTTCATGTTGGCCTAAGTTTTATAATTGCTGGAATTCTTGCTTTTAGCTTTTCCAACAGCTAGATACAAAACCTTAACCACGTTCAGGCGACATGTAATATTTTCCCCAATGTTATGAGTTCCCTACTTGTCTGCTGTCAAATGCCATTGGTCCAGCGAGGGACCTTCATGTTCCCCAACCTCCCACAGGCCGGAAAGCTGCCTGGAATCTCATTAATAAGATGGCCCCTTAGGTTAATTGCCGCAACTTTGTGCTGATTCGCGGATGCGCGAAATATTGTTTCAGGGCATCCTGGGGCGACTTTTAAAATACTTCTGAATCACTGATTTAAGAGGTCTGCTCCTGACGGGGTGTCTAGAAATGCTGACTGTTGGCGTGACACATTCATGGTTGGCATGGATGTGGAATGCCAATTAAAAATTTCAAACTGAAATGTTTTATTCGAAAGAAATTTACAGCAAAACCAAATGAAGCAAGCAGCAGAATTAACCCTTCGACTGACACCTGCCCTTAGTTAAATGCAGACAGCAATTGCTGTTTGTGTGGCTAGTTTCCTTAGTTTAAAATTAAGTCCTTGCGGCGCATTCTATAAATTGGCTGGCTTCCATTTAAAGGCCATTTTCGAGCTTAAGATATAAATCCCACAGACCCAGCTAGGGTTGCCAACCCGAGTCTCCAGGAAGTAAAGATTAATCTCCTGTACACTTCCACAAGCGACCTGGGAGAAAAATCACAGGGGAATAAAAAAAAATTGTGTTTTTTTTTCCATTTTCTTTAAACACATTTGTTTATTAGTCATAAAAATATTGGAGAAGGGAAAGGAGGAGGAGGCTGTTTGACTGGGTGGGGTAGTTGGAGGTGGGAGGTCAGGTGATGAAACCTCACGGAATACATCCAACCAGAATTGGCATCCCAAGTGCGTTGAGTCCTGGTCATTGAACTTCTTCCATTATGTGCTGTGGGGATCTTTGGACGAATGCCCATGCTCAGATTCTCGGAGCTCCATGCATTCGTGAAGGCTGACGCTCTGTGTGCACAACTCTTGATAATTCAAATTACATTTCAGGGCATTCTGAGGCACATTGAAGTAAAAGCGCCTCAAGCAAAGCAAGGTTGATTTTGGAAGCCCACCACTGTCAGGCCCTAAGAAACACTGACTGTGTGAAATATTGACACTTGGCATGCATGCTTCAGTTCTTGTTTGTCTCAGTTCTTCCATGACATGGTTTATTCATGTCTGTCCATAACCTAACCAATAGCTATCAGCTCTGTCTTTCATGGTTCTATCTTTAGGCTTTCATTCTTCAGTGATCTGATCTCACAATCTCCTCTGACCTTGAATGAAACTCCAGAGTCTTTTTCCATTGAAGCTTTCACCAAGAAACTTGGTTTTCTCTGTCTTCAAACACTTATTTTCTCAACAGTATCTCTTAACTCTCCATAAGTACCTAGTCCTTCCAAGGCTTAAATACTGCTCCCATCCCTGGAGAAGATCTTCTTGAAGTCTTGCATGGACAAAAAGTTGACATTTGATCTGTGATCTTTTTCTTACCTCTAACCTCCACTGTGTCTCTCCCCATAGCAACCTTTCTTATCTGTCTATATATTATTGGTACTTTTATTGTAAATGGTTCTGAACTTTCTTATGTCCTATAATCTTCAGGTTTTTTAAGACCCACCCTTAATGTTACTTAAACACTACCTCCTGATTTACTTTAGTCTTTTACTCTTTTCAATCTCAGTGGAGCCCTGCACCCTGAACCCAGACCTCTCACCTTGGGTTCTCAATAAAAGGATTGAAAGGAAAATGTAAAGTCTGTGGGTTGTGCAGTTAATAAATACACAGACTTCAGAAGTAACAAACAAACAGGTCTTTACTATTCGAAGGTCCGGGCGAATCTGCCCCAGAAATCCTGCTACAACACTTATATACTGGTGTGGTCACTATCGGTATTACAGTATACAGAAGCCAAACAAATAGTGCCACACCTAAAGTAGTTCCCTTAAAGGTGAACGGTTACATTCAATAGTTCCCTTAAAGGTAGACGGGTACATACACTACAATCCTCCCTTTTTAGCTTATTACTTACAGAGTCCCCGTTAAACATACATATCTTCAACTTCCTATAAAACAAATTACAGCTATAATCTCGGTGGAGTCAATGTCATATAAACCAATTTACAAATATAATCTCGGTGGAAACAGTTCCCAGGTTCCGTCTCTACGGAAACGGTTCATAGATTCAGTCTCTGATCTTGACTCGTTCCGAACAACATTTCTTTGGGGTAGCCGGTTCACCTGGCTAGCGTGACTCCTCCATAGCCTTTTTCTTGACGTAGCAGCTTGAACTTTCGTCCTGTTGAACCAGCAGTGCGGACTTTGACAACCAACTGGCTGTCTTGACATTTACCAGTTTTTCAACTAATTTAGCTCCTTTCGTAATGTCCCGCCTGGAATGGTAGAAGTGCTAATATTTTAGACAGTTATTATCTTCTGCTTCTTCTTTTCCTTTTCTGCCTTTTTGAAACTCTCGGAGCTCCTTTCTCGGCTGCCAGCTGTAGCGCCACCAACTCTCTATGTTCCTTAGACCTTAAGTGCTTCATCCGGATTTCAGCACTTTGAGAGTTTCCATCACAAGCTGGGCAGACCACATCCTCATAATATTCAGTGTCACTCAATAGGTCATGGTAATATTCAGGTTCGTCCTGAGTTAGGCCAGCGAGAGAGACTTCTTCTTCCTCCTCACCCGTCTGGACGTTAGCTGACGGTGGTTCCTTCCCTAAACATCTTTCTTGAAAAGCCTTCTTCATGCATTCATATTCATCCCGCTCTTCCTGGGTTATCTGCCATTCCTTCACGACGGACCTCATTTGTGAGTTCAATACCTTCCTTTCCACCGGTAATTGCGTTATCAGGCTATTTAACCCTTCTACTGAAGTAACGGTTTCCACCTTCTTCTGTTCGCCTTGACGTGATTCAACGTACTTTTGGCATCCTTGTAAAATTTGTGTTGCCACCTCAGCTATCTTCGTGACTTTTGAGAGCTCCGAACTCGTTCCCCCTGAAGATTGAAGCTCGTGTTCAGATTGTTCCCCTTGTAGAGTCTTGTCCTTCAGCATATGAAGGAGTTGGCCGACCGTTAACTCTTTCCCTGGGAACACGGTGGATCAGAGTCTTCTCCATTTCATCCACCTCTTTCTCCAATACTTCCACCTTACGTTCCTCTTGAACTTTGGCTTTCAGCGCTCGGAAAAGTTGCGCCCTGATGCTCTCTAGTTCATGTTCAGGGACCATTCTTACAGTGTCCTGTTCTTCCACTGCAAGGATTCCCAGTTGAATCTGTTCTTCAAGTTGTTGAACCTCAGACATTGCCGCCTCATATTTGTCTTGGGTGTCCTTCAATGTTTTTATAAGTTCTTGGACATCCTGTCTTTCATGCTCTGCCATGATTTTCACCTCTAATTGCTCATCTATGGATGGAGCTTCTATCGATGAGTCTGTCTTGGCCTTGAGCTCATCAAGAATCTCCTGCAGCCTTTGGACTTCTTGCTCATGTTCAACCTTTAGTTGTTCATATGCTTCTACTGAAACTAGCTTTTCAGAGGCTGCCGAGTTAACCCCCTTCTGAATTGTAGCCTGGGCCTGTTCATACTGTTCTTTCAACTTCTCACACTCTGCTTGTAAGGAGTCGTAAAGAAGAACTGGAATAAAGTCCTGGCTCCCTGAAGATTCCTCTTCCTTTGGTTCATTCTGGAAATATTCTAGTTCCTGAACAGCATCAGGGGAATGTGATTGGTATTTGACCATGATGGCTCTATGGTCGCTCTCTGCTTGAGCTAGCTGTCTCTGTAGTCTTTCCAGGTTCCCCCATTCGGTGTCCCAGAACTTTTCCATATTTTTCATCTCCTGTACGAGACGATCACTCAACTGTTCTAATTGTTGTCGTACTTTGACATAAGTTTGCGTCCGAGCTCGGTGTTCTTCCGTCATGGATGAATCCTTTGCTTGAACAGGCTCAGAATTCTCTGTCAACCTGGAGTTCTGCTCTGCAGCTTTATTCTTCTTGGTACCATAAGTCCTTCTGCCTGTCTTCGTTTTCGACTTGGTCTTATCATCATCCATTTCAGAATCTGAGCTAATAGCTTGCACCGAGTCCTCCCTCATTATGGCTTTTAGGTAATGCCATTCCATGTCTATTTTCTTAATCCACTCCCGTCCTAGAAGTGGTGGTCCTCCCTCAGGTAATACGTACAAGCTCATTCTTGGGTGTTCTTTACCCCTATCTCTCACCTTGACTCTTATTTTCCCCACGGGGTATACGTTATGCCCCGTGTATGTCTGTAATACAAACTTGGTATTTCTTAAAGGTATGTGAGAGAATAGCCGGTGGTAGTCCCTTCGGTTGATGACTGATAGAGCTGATCCAGTGTCCAGCTCCATTCTTATTTGGACTCCAGCTATTTTTAGTTTGACCCAGATGGCCTGTAGATCCGTTTCTTTACCCACATTGTGGATTCTCAGACTACCCAGCTCCTGGTTGTTTGGGTCTGAGTCTGAATTCTGTTCGTCTGAACTCTTCTCAGCCACCTTGTGTACCTTGTTGTACTTTTCTGGTGGTGGCTTCCTTTGATTATTGATCTTTTTCCCGGACCGGCATACCTTCGCGATGTGACCCAGTTTGCCACATTTCCTACACTCTTGGTTCTTAAACCAGCATTGATTCTGGTCATGCGTTGTCTTCCCACAACGGTAGCATTTTGTTGTGCTTGAAGTAATTTGGTCCACCCCGAGTGCCGCCGCCTTTAGTTGCATTTCCGCCGTTCCTTTCGCTGCGGCTTCGTGCGATGCAGCTATAAGGACAGCCCTGTCCAGTGTGAGGTCATTCTCTTCCAGTAGTCGCTTTTGCGTTCCTTCTTTGGACAATCCGCATACGAACTTGTCCCGCAGCGCTTCTGTCAGATTCCCTCCGAACTGGCAGTATTTCGCTAGCCTACGCAGTTCGACCAAGTATTCCGCATTGCTTTCGTCTTTCTTCTGCGTTCTTGCGTAGAATTTGAATCGTTCAGCCAGCATCAGCGGTGTGGGGTTCAAGTGGTCCTTCAGCACAGCCACAATCTCTTCAAAGGTCTGATCTGCTGGTTTATTTGGTGCTATTAGATGCTTCAAGAGCCCGTATGTTTTTGCCCCCATCGAGTTTAGCAATGTTATCGCCTTGTCGTCTTCCTCTATTTTGTTGGCTTCGCAATAGATCTCTATGCGTTCCACGTACGTGGCCCAGTCTTCTATTTCAGAATTAAAGTCGTTAATATTCCCTCGCTTAGGCATCTTTCTTCCCTTGGGAGCAGCACCAGTATTTCTTATTTATTTATTTGTTTCTAAGATGGCGGTTTTCCCGCGAAATCGGCGGTTTCCCGCTCTTTCCTTCTCTCCCCGCCCACTTCAATGGCGGTATGTCAATCAAGATGGCGGTTTTCCCGCGAAAATGGCGGTTTCCCGCTCTTCCTTTCTCGCCCCGCCCACTTCAATGGCGGTTTCCCGCTTCTGGCGTCTTCTCCGCCTAATGGCGGCTTCCCGCGTTTCTTCCCGGTGGAAGGGGTACGCTTCCCCCTCAGCAGACAGGTTCAGCCGCTGGCTGGCTACCGCACAGCTCCCCTTACTCGGCTATGTCTTTTCCTCCCGCCCGCACGGCTCTACCGGCGCTGGGTACACCCCGTTAGCGGAGGACAGTTCTGCCGTCGGACTGGCTCTCGCGCAGTCTCTCTCTCCGTACCCGGCTCTGTCTCTCTCACCCGCACGGTCGATGCTACTGGCCCTGGGTACCCCGTTGGTGGAGAACAGCTCACCGCCGGACTGGCTCTCGCGCAGTCTCTCACCCCGTTTTCGGCTGTGTCTCTCACCCACTCCCGCACGTTCGGTTTTGCCGGCTCTGAGTACCCCGTTGGTGGAGAACAGCTCAGCCGCTGGACCGGCTCCTCTCAGTCTCTCTCTCCGCACCCGGCTCTCACCCGCACGGTTCCCGTTCGCCTCCCCAGCCCTCTCGCAGACCGGTGTTTCCCTCCCCGGCTGCGGCTGGGTTTCTCTTCCCGCGCCTACTCGCAGGCTCAGCGCTTCGTGGCTGCGGTCGCTGCCCCGATTGTCCCGCCGATCGCGGTCTGGCTGTCACCCGACGCCGTTGGACCCGACTTTTGGCCGGCACAGCTCCCCCTCGACCGAGGTCGAGTGCTCTGCCCTTATCCTCCGGATGCTTCTACACCTTCCCCTACTCACAGTCTCTTCGGCCGCCTTGTTTCTTGCTGGTCGGCTCACTCCGCACCGTGGCAGAAGGGTAGTCAGTGCCTGTTGCTGATACAGCTTTTGTTGTTAGTCTTCCTGCTTTCTGTTGTTGCAGCCTCGTGTTTTCTTTTGGTAGCACGATGAGGGCGGTTGTCTCTCTTCGACGCTCTTCGTTGCTTATGGTAATCTTGCCGCAGGGTACGATCGGACTTGTCGCCACTGTAAAGTCTGTGGGTTGTGCAGTTAATAAATACACAGACTTCAGAAGTAACAAACAAACAGGTCTTTACTATTCGAAGGTCCGGGCGAATCTGCCCCAGAAATCCTGCTGCAACACTTATATACTGGTGTGGTCACTATCGGTATTACAGTATACAGAAGCCAAACAAATAGTGCCACACCTAAAGTAGTTCCCTTAAAGGTGAACGGTTACATTCAATAGTTCCCTTAAAGGTAGACGGGTACATACACTACAGAAAATATTGCAGTTCTTGAAAATGAAGCCAGTGTAGACGCACTTGCACATTTATCAGGGCTTCCAGCATAAGCAGCATTACAGTGAGGGACACTAATAAATAGCTAAATGTAAACGACCTCTTAGCTCACTCACTACTTTAATTGGGCCTGAGTTCCCTTTAACATAAATTAATTTATTGTGCAGGATGCATCGATTCCATCTGCATTTTCAGGTGGCTCATTGCATTGAGAGTGATGGACATCTGAAGGGCAATCTTCACACGGAGTCCACCTTTTAAGGCTTTTAGATTGAACTGGGGACTCCGACAGATTAGTACAGCCCCTGAGTCTCATGTGCTGTTGATAGCATCTCTCAGGTAAAAGTGTGAGGAAAAACATGTTTGAGATTATTTCAGCACAAGACACCTCAGTTTGTCTTCTATTCAAGCCTATTTATTATGAGATGAAGAACTGTTCCACAGATTCCATATAAAACGTATCTGCTTTTAATCATTTGTTTTTCACTACAAGTAGCTGTGTCCAAAACTTTGCTGCCCGTATCCTAACTCGCACCAAGTCCTGTTCACCCATCACCCTGTACTCGCTGACCTGCATCCGACAATGCCTTGATTTTAAAATTCTCATCCTTGTTTTCAAATCCCTCCATGGCCTCGCCCCTCCCTATCGCTGTAACCTCCTCCAGCCCTACAACTCTCCGAGATCTCTGTGTTCCTCCAATTTTTGCCTCTTGCACATCCCCGATTTTCATCGCCCCACCATTGGCGGCCGTGCCTTCAGCTGCCTAGGCTCTGAGCTCTGGAATTCCCTCCCTAAACCTCTCCGCCTCTCTACCTCTCCCTCCTCCTTTAAGACGCTTCTTAAAACTTACCTCTTTGACCAAGCTTTTGGTCACCTGTCCTAATATCTCCTGATGTGGCTCGGTGTCAAATTCTGTTTGATAATGCTCCTGTGAAGCCCCTTGGGACGTTTTACTAGGTTAAAGGCATGATGCAAATGCAAGTTGTTGTTGTATTTAAATGCTTTTCAGTTTATGTTTTGAAGCCAGACATTTCCAATACATCTCCGCTAGAAACAAAGGGCAAGAGCACATGGTGAGAAGGAGGAACATTATTCTGTCGGTTGATTTGTAATGTCTTCCATTTGCTGGTCTATTTTGGGACTGCTTGGTAACTAGCAATAAAGTAAGTCAGTATCTCCAAGGGCAAACGAAAGCCGATTTTATATCTTCACATGGTATTGTCATGGAGTGACACTTAATTAATAGGGATGAGTGCAAAAGTCAGAATTTAATCATCCTTTTTTTGTTACTTTGCGCAATAATTATCTGCCAAAGCATGAAGCCATCATTCAAATGAAGTCTACAAGTACCAGATGAGTGCAAAATTTGAACACAAATAAAAGAATTAACAAACTTCAAGTGAGATTAGAGATTAGTAGATAGTATTTTACCTCACAAAATAGTGGATATGTATCACGGATTCCTGGCAAGAACAATTACTTATGTGTTAATTAACTGGTTCAAACAAAAATGATAAATACCTGGTTATGAATGGGATTGAAGTTTATTCGGATGGGCACAGATAGCGTTATCAGATACTCCACGGAATATTATGGTTTCCCTGCTGCTGGGATTGTGGAAGTTTCATCTGTGGAAAGAAACCCGCAAGGAATGAATAATGAAATAACAACTTGTATTAATATAGCACTATTGAAGTAATACAGCATCGCAAAGTGCTTGACGGAGGCATAATCACAACATGGACGCCAAGCCGAGGAAGGAGATATTAGGAGGGGTGACCAAAAGCCTGGTCAAAGAGGTGGGTTTTATAGAAGGAGAGGAAGGTGGAGAGGTGTGAGGATTTAGTGAGGGATTTCTAAAGAATGGAGCCTAAGTGACTGATAATCATCCATGACTTTGTTACCTCTAGACTTGACTATTCCAACGCACTCCTGGCTGGCCTCCCACATTCTACCCTACATAAACTTGAGGTCATCCAAAAATCGGCTGCCCGTGTCCTAACTCGCACCAAGTCCCGTTCGCCCATCACCCCTGTGCTCGCTGACCTACATTGGCTCCCAGTTAAGCAGCGCCTCGATTTCAAAATTCTCATCCTTGTTTTCAAATCCCTCCCCTCCATGGCCTCGCCCTCCCTATCTCTGTAATCTCCTTCAGCCCCACAAACTCCCGAGATATCTGTGTTCCTCTAATTCTGCCCTCTTGAGCATCCCTGATTATAATCACTCAACCTTTGGTGGCCATGCCTTCTGTTGCCTAGGCCCTAAGCTCTGGAATTCCCTGCCTAAACCTCTCCGCCTTGTTACCTCTCTTTCCTCCTTTAAGACGCTCCTTAAAACCTACCTCTTTGACCAAGCTTTTGGTCACCTGCCCTAATTTCTCCTTATGTGGCTCGGTGTCAAATTTTTTGTCTTATAATACTCCTGTGCAGCGCCTTGGGACATTTTACTACGTTAAAGGCGCTATATAAATACAAGTTGTTTTTGTTGTTGATAATGGATCAGCAACAGTGGGGAGAGGGAGGGGGAATTTACAACAGAAAGAACAAACTTGCTTTCATATAGCATGTTAGCATATCTTCAGAATCTCTCAAAGTGCATCACAAGTGTCAGCTTGGTTCTTTGGTAGCACTCTCAGCTCTGAGTTGGCAGGTTTTGGGTTCAAGCCCCACTCTAGGACTTGGGTAAATAGCCTAGGCTGACACTTCAGAGTAGTACTGTCAGAGGTGCCGTGTTTTGGATGAGACATTAAACCAATGTGCAGCCTGTCCTCCCAGTTGGATGTAAAAGATCCCATGACATTACTTAAAGAAGTGTAAGGAGTTCTCATGGTGTCCTAGCCAAAGTTCATCCAACATCACCACAATAGATTAACTGGTCATTTATCTCATTGGTGTCTGAGAACTTGATGTGTTCAAACTGACTGTCTGTCTGGTTTTGACTACATTACAACAGTGATGAAATTTCAAAAGTAATCCATAGGCTGTGAAGCAATGTGGGGTGTCCTGAAGATGTGAAATGTGCTATATAAATTCAAGGGCCTAGAAATTCGGTGGGCTGCGCCACCAGTTAGCGCCTAAAGAGGGCACTCAGTGGCTTTAGCGCCACTGGCCACGCCTCCCGCGATATTTAGCGGAACGCTAATGGCGGCGTTAGCCTGTAGCGCTGCGCCGCCACCAATAACGTCATCGGTGTGCGCAGCGCCCCACTACCACCCCGATCGCGATATTTGGTCACGCCCCCCGTTCTAACGCCGGTCGCAAATCGCGACCGGTTCATGGGGCCTACCTGTGGCGGTAGTGGCGCAAATTAAGGTGGAGGTGCGGGGCGGCCATTTTTTTCGGTGGCCGCCTGCCAGCACCTCCTCGCGCCGCCGTCCCCGGCCTCCTGATCCCCCGCCCCCCGGGCAGTGCCGGCTGTGTCCCGAGAGCCCGGCACTTCTCCTCGGTGCTGGGCTCTTTTGCCGGCACTCGCGATCGGTCATCGCGCTGGTGCAGACCCCTCCCCCTTAAGAAGGGGAGGAAGTACTGCAGCGTGCCGTGCCGCAGCGTGTGGCGCTGCGGCACGTTGCGCTGCGATATTCAGTTTCAGCGCCCCGAGCAGCACCTCTTGGGGCGCTCAAACTGAATTTCCGGCGGGCGCAAGCGGCTCCGTTCGCAGCGGTAATTCCGGCGCCCAGGCGAGCTTTGGGGCGCCACCGAATTTCTAGGCCAAGGTCTTTACTTCACACACACAGGCCTCGATATTTACCGAAGTGCGATCTTGGAAAGGAGGGGTGGTGGGGGGGTGCACGGGGTGGGAAGAGTTATGGTCCGTAAACCCAGAAGTGCGGGTTTCCTAAAAGTCCAGGACGAGTTTGAATCTGATTGACAAGCTGGCGGTTTGCCTACCCAGAGGAAAGGGCTGCGGGTTGGTTTAACGGTGGTGGGGAGAGATCGTGGAGGGTGGAGAGATGGGGTGGGGAGCAGAGACATCATGGGGGGTGGGGTGTGTCAGTGATCATGGGGTTGGGGGTTGGTGATCGAGGGGGGGTCGGACAGATCGCGGTGTGGGGGTAGGGGGGTAGGTTTGCAGGATTAGCTTGCTGAACCTGGAGAAATGGTGGAGCAGGCTCAAAGGGCCAAATGGCCTACTTCTGTTTCTATTTCTTATGTTCCTATGAAACATTCCTGCTCCACCCGGCCCAGAAACAGTGCTGTAGAGGCACTTAGCGTAAGAATCCAGCCCTTCTCGTCTCCTTTTTCTTCATCTCCGTCTTCTCAGTTGTCAGCTGTGGCTCAGTGGGTAGCACACTCGCCTCTGAGTCAGAAGGTTGTGGATTCAAGTCCAGGGACTTGAGCACATAAAGCTGGGCTGACACTCCAGTGCAGTGCTGAGGGAGTGCTGCCCTGTTGGAGGTGCCGTCTTTTGGATGAGAAGTTAAACCGAGGCCCCGTCTACTCTCTCAAGTGGATGCAAAAGATCCCATGGCACTATTTCGAAGAAGAGCAGGGGAGTTATCCCCAGTGTCCTAGCCAACATAACAAAAACAGATTATCTGGTCATTATCACATTGCTGTTTGTGGGACCTTGCTGTGCACATGTTGGCTGCCACGTTTCCCACATTACAACAGTGACTCCACTTCAAAAGTACTTCATTGGCTGTAAAGCGCTTTGAGACGTCCGGTGGTCGTGAAAGGTGCTATATAAATGCACGTCTTTCTTTCATTCTTCTTTCTTTCTTTTACCAGCCAGGTTTCCTGAGGCTGGGGAAACCCGACCGACTGCAATCAAAAATAGAAACCTTGTTAAAATGGAGGCATGCAGACTCCGTGAAAGGTTTCAATGATCGACTCGCCTCTTGAAGACGGGTTGATTGCCCGCAACCCGGTCCCGCCTCCGTTAAAACCGGAAGTGGGCGGGTTCGAAGCGGGTTGGGTTTGGATTTGACATTTTTAACATTTTAATTTCCCACCTGACGGGGGTAGAATTACACCACGGTTCCCAGTTCCACAATGGATGGTACACTGATAGAACCATAGAAGAACAGATACTAATTTGATTTTTTAATGAAGTGTACGAAAGAAGGTAAAACATAAGTTAAATTAGGTAGTATGGGTAAAAAAATGTAGAATAAATGTTAAAATAATAAATATTGAAGAAAGAAGGAATAGGAAAAAGATTGTTGGAGCAGAAGTTTTAAAAATGATTTATAATCATTTTTGAAATTCATAAGGGGAAAAATTCAGTTGTTTGCGCCTCCGTTAGCGCCTTAAGAGGGCGCTAATGGGACGCAAAGCAACTAGCACCCAGGCGCGGCGATGTTTGCACCACTCGCAAAATTAACTAGACATTTTGCAGTGGTGATAAACACTACCGCCACGATCTCTTGCGCCGGCAGATCGTGACTGTTGAGTCTGTGTTTACAAATGCAGTTATACTGAATAACAGGACACAGACTACAGAAGTAAGTAAACAGGTCTTTAGTGATTGAGGGTCAGGGCGGAACTGAGGTACACTTTGCTCCGCAGGGTTTATATACCGGTGTGGTCACCACCGGTACTACAATGTACAGGAGCCATCAAAAAGTAGTCCATCACCTTAAGGTATCCTCTTAAGGTAGTACAGGTTACATACACTACAGTGACGTCAGTCGAGTGCGCAACGCCCCGGACCGGATATTGAGTGGCGTCCCCTGCCTTACCGCCTGCCGCTAGCAATGACAGGTTGAGGGGAGCGTTTTGCAGTCAGAAAGGGACTGGTGGAGCGCTATTTAAAGGCGACCGCTTCCTGCCTTTTTTTGTTGGTGACATTTGTGCACCACGCATTCTGAGAGAGAGAGAGAGAGAGAGAGAGAGAGACCTCTGGAGAGATTCAACGCTGTGTGAAGGAGTTTTGGGTACTGAGCAGCACTTTGCAGGTTCATTTTGATATGCACTTCCTTGCTTCGCCAGCGCTCTGAGGTAGCGCCTCGCTCCTCGGCCTTTGCGCCTTAAGACAGGTGTGAAACGCCTGATTTAGCGCTCCAATCACCTCCAGGGGTGATAAAAGCCAAGTTTGCTGTTGGAGGCGATAATTAATGCCAGGCGCTAAACTTTGCACACGGCCGATAATGGAGCCCCAAACGGGGCGAGACTGAATTTTCCCCCCATATTTTTTTAATATTACAATATGACAGTAATAACACTGCACCTGGTATCTCAATAGCGTTATTCCAGCCTTACGTTGCTCGAGCTGAAATCTTTTAAGATATGGCCAGTCGCAGGAGTACAGAGTTTCTTGTGGCTGCGAATACTGTAAGGATTAAATTAGTGGGGCAGCTTCCATGACAAAGGGGCTCTATGTGGTCTTTAAAAAAAAAAGTATTCTTCTTGGGATGTGGGCGTCGCTGGCAAGGCCAGCATTTATTGCCCATCCCTAGTTGCCCTTGAGAAGGTGGTGGTGAGCCGCCGCCTTGAACCGCTGCAGTCCGTGTGGTGAAGGTACTCCCACAGTGCTGTTCGGTACAGAGTTCCAGGATTCTGACCCAGGAACGATGAAGGAATGGCGATACATGTTCAAGTCAGGATGGTGTGTGACTTGGAGGGGAACTTGGAGGTGATGGTGTTCCCATGCGCCTGCTGCCCTTGTCCTTCTAGGTGGTAGAGGTCGTGGGTCTGTAGAGGGAGTTAGCTTGATGGTCCAATTGCCTTTTCTCACTCCAAGCTTTCTTATATATGTAGTGGCCAGAATATACCGGCTCTTGGATCCACCAGCAAATAGGCAGGGAGTGACATTACAGAAAAAACAGCTCAGAACTTGCTGGATCGAAATAACACGTAAATTGGCAAAATTAAGAAAAGGCTAGTTTGGTAGTCAACATTTACAATGTGTATGCAATTGAGGATGTGTGAGGTTTTGCATTTACTGTGAAATGAGGGATTAGTGGATTAGAACTGTGAGAAGGCAGCGAGCTCTGACTGGGAGGTGAAATAGTTGATACAGAGCTGCTATGTAGAGACTGCATGCGAAAGATAAAATCAATAATGTATTAAATTTTCACCTTCACCGCCTGGACACTAATCTAGTAGAGTGCATCGCCCACCGGTTGTAGTACTGCCTGATTTTCATCCGACTGAAATCAATGGAATGAGAATCGGGCGGATTTTAAAAGAGGTGAGCGATTCGCTTCATCAGATAACAGCCCAGGTGGTGAAGGTGAAAATTTACCCCCAGTATTTTTTGTATTTCCAGATGACTTTTTAAGATATTAGTTATTTTGTGTTGCGCACTTTATTGTGATAAATATTATAAAACATAGATGACTTAAGAAATACTTGTAAAAATCCAATATTTTCAACGCTCTATTAAGAACAGTTGTTATGAGCTACATAATAAATATGAAATCTTTATTCAGTTGCCGTAAGCATTCGGAATGACGTTACAATGTAATTGATTGTGGAAAGCACTTTCAGATGTTTTGATATGAAAGACACTATGGGACTGATAATCCAGCACACAGTTCCACTGACACTTCCACACGCTGCGTCTACATGCCCACGTACCAAAGGACGCCCCTGGATAATGTACGGTCAGCTAATTTGCATAATCCTGGCATGCCCGGAATGTCGGTGCCCAGTCGTCGGTGAACGGCTGGGTGACTTTCCGAGATGGGGGAAAGGGCACCAGCACGGGATGTAAGGGGAACACACCAGGGCAGAATGAACCAGCAGGTTTTTCTTTGGTTTTATTTTAATCACAGACTGCCTGCTTCAAATGGGCACTGTGTAACCGGGGCGTTGCGCAGGTGCTGCAACCACTTTATGGGACAGCTGCTGATTTAAATGGAAGTCGGGGGACCAACGTGCCTAGCTTTACGTCTTGTGCGCAGGCTCCCAGCTCTTTACTACCACATTAGGGTATGCCAGGTGCTGCAAGCGTCTGTGCCTGATGATGTGGGCAGCAGCCTCCCAATGTGCTTCAATAGATCAAGCCCTTGCCAGTGCACTATCTGCCCATATATAAATGCAAGCATTATTTATATATTTTATGTATGAGAAACATCTCAAGCAACTTTAGGAAGGGGAAAATTACCGCTTATTTACACTGCCAACCTTCTAACCTACTCACGGCAGGGGATCAGTTTTGTAAATAACTGCATTTCTTTGCTGAAGGGCTGCTTTAGATAATTGCATTTCTGTCCTCGTGCATCTGTCTGCAGCAGATATAAAGAACTAGTCCAGTACAGTTGAGTTTGTTCCCAGACATCATGTCCCTAACCTAATTTCTAAACGTTGACATCTGTTTGTGTCTGCAAGTGCTGACTGGATTTATTATTCCTGAGCAATAAACTGTCAGCAGCTTCGGACTTTAATATGATTTAAGGTGTCCAATTGACAGCAAATGATTCTTATGGAAACAAAAGGCCATATTATTGTGTTGGAGTTGCAGTTTGTGGAACTCAGCCAGACAGCAAACTTTACCGCTCAAAGCTGTTTTGTTTGAAGCAAGGCCATGGAAGCCTTGTGCTCCAATTTACTGAATGCCTAGGATCTTCATGTTTACTGCTAATTACTTGGAGCGTAATATTTCCATTAGTGAAATGAATATGGCCATTCCACTGATGCAGTCATTGTTGAACAACGCCCCCCGCCCAAAAAATCTGGCACTTGTACATAAATGGAAATATTGAGTGGATTGTGCCTGTATGTACGAACTCACTTTCCCAACTGAACAAATGCCCATTTGACTATTTGTAGTGTGCTTTTAGGTGATGAATATAAATTTACAGCTTTTCTGATGATTTCTAATCTACTTGAGAAACGAACCACTTCAGAAAGACATTTTTGTTACCGGAAACGCATTGCATTCTCGCACTTCTTTCCAGTTGTGTGGAAGTGATCATACAGTGTGCCGGTTTGGCTGTCCTTCATTTTAAATATTGCACACTGCTGCTCTATTCTTCCTTGATTTTAGAATGCAGACCGTATTTTGCATTAACTGCAAAAAGCCGATGTGGTAATAACCTGTCCCTCTGTGCCTCAAATGGACAGAATAGAATCATAGACACCAATCTGCAAAACTCGGAAAAGCTGCAAAAGGGCTGACAACTCAAAAAGCAACGTGTACAGAATCATAGAATCTTGCCCGTGCCAGCTCTTTGAAAGGGCTGTGCAATTTAGTCACAGACTTCAGCTTTCTCCCCACAACCCTGCAATTGCCTTGTTCCTATGGAATCTGATTCCACCACCCTTTCAGGTAGTGCATTCCAGATCATAACAACCCTCTGTGTGAAGTAATTCCTCCTTATTTGCCCTCTAGATAGAGTCATAGGGGTAGATTTTCCTGAACCAGTCGGGAAGAAGGCGGGACTTCCCCTTTCGGGTTTTTGACCCGCCTACTTTGACGTCCGGCCAATCCGCGCGATTTTCCTTTGATTGACCTTGTTGAGCCCGCCCAGCGGGCTCAGCAGGCCAATTAAGGGCCACCCGGCAACAGGTGACGTCAAAGATTGAAATTTCATCTGTCAAGAGTTTTTGACAGATGAAATATCAGTGTCTCACAGCTGTTTAAAGTTGTCAAACACTGACAGTCTGAGCTCTGACATGAGTCATTCTGCACAGACTCAGTTAGAACTCTTACCGGCACTCAAAGCCGAAGGCTGTCACTTTTGACAGATCGCAGTCGTTCAGCTTTAAGTTCTGGGTGAGTGATGGGCTCCCGACGGCTACAGGAAGAAAGGCTGTTAAGGTAAGTACAGGTAAGTAAAAGTTCTTCACACTTTAGACACACCAAACACACTTACCTTTGCACTCATGCACCCATCACTCACCTGAGCACCAACATCGCGACCCCTCCAACTCCTTCAGCCTGACGGCGTGCCTGCTCTAACCTGGCGTGGTTTGGAGCCGTCGGGAAACCCACACGAAACCCCTCAAAAATAGGGATTAGGCTAAAAACTGCCTGTTAACAGGCAGTTAATTGGCACTAATCCCTTCCCGCCTGGTTTCGGCGGGTCCCAGTGCGGGGCGGGTACCCGCCGCCCCTGAAACTTACGTGGGGCGGGGTTTTGGGCGGGTTGGTGTCGGGACCCCCAAATTCAGGATTTCCCCCCCCCCCCCCCACCACACGCCTGAAACCCCGCCTGACGGCTGGGGGAAAATCGGGGCCATAGAGTTATACAGCACAGAAAGAGGCCCATCGCGTCCGCGCCGGCCATCAAGCCCTGTCTATTCTAATCCCATTTTCCAGCACTTGGTCCGTAGCCTTGTATGCTATGACGTTTCAAGTGCTCATCTGAATGCTTCTTGAATGTTGTGAGTGTTCCTCTCTCTACCACCCTTTCAGGCAGTGACTTCCAGATTCCTACCACCCTCTGGGTGAAAAGGTTTATCCTCAAATCCCCTCTAAACCTCCTGCCCCTTATCTTGAAACTATGCTCCCTGGTTATTGACCCCTCTACTAAGGGGAAAAGTTCCTTTCTATCTATCCTATCTATGCCCCTCATAATTTTGTACACCTCAATCAGGTCCCCCCTCAGCCTTCTCTGCTCTAAGGAAAACAACCCCAGCCTGCCCAATCTCTCTTCATAGTTGAAGCGCTTCAGCCCAGGTAACATCCTGGTGAATCTCCTCTGCACCCTCTCCAATGCAATCACATCCTTCCTATAGTGTGGCGACCTGAACTGCACACAGTATTCCAGCTGCCGCCTAACTAGCGTTTTGTACAGCTCCATCATAACCTCCCTGCTCTTGCCTTCATTAGCCGAGGCATAGAATATAAGTATCCCATATGCCTTTTTAACCACCTTATCTACCTGTCCTGCTGCCTTCAGGGATCTATGTACATGCACACCAAGGTCCCTCTGATCCTCTGTCCTTCCTAGGGTCCTACCATTCATTGTGTATTTCCTTGCCTTATTAGTCCTCCCAAAATGCATCACCTCACACTTTTCAAGGTTGAATTCCATTTGCCACTGTCCTGCCTATCTAACTAACCCGTCTATATCGTCCTGTAGCCTGAGGCTTCCCTCCTCGCTATTTACCATTCCACCAATTTTCGTGTCATCTGCGAACTTACTGATCATACCTCCTACATTCATATCTAAATCATTAATGTACACTACAAACAGCAAAGGACCCAGCATCGATCCCTGCGGTACATCACTGGACACAGGCTTCCAGTCACAAAAACAACCTTTGAACATCACCCTCTGCCTCCTGCCACTAAGCCAATTTTGGATCCGATGTGCCAAATTGCCCTGGATCCCGTGGGCTCTTACCTTCTTGACCAGCCTCCCATGCGGGACTTTGTCAAAAGCCTTACTGAAGTCCATGTAGACTACATCAACTGCACTACCCTTATAGACACACCTAGTCACCCCCTCGAAAAATTCAATCAAATTGGTTCGACATGATCTCCCCCTGACAAAGCTATGCTGACTATCCTTGATTAATCCTTGCCTCTCCAAGTGGAGACTAATTCTGTCCCTCAGAATTTTTTCCAATAACTTCCCTACCACTAATGTTAGGCTCACTGGCCTGTAATTCCCTGGTTTATCCGTACTACCCTTCTTGAATAATGGTACTATGTTAGCTTTTCTCCAGTCCTCAGGCACCTCCCCTGTGGCCAGAGAGGTTCTGAAAATTTGTGTCAGAGCCCCTGCAATCTCCTCCCTTGCCTCACACAGCAGCCTGGGATACATCTCATCTGGGCCTGGGGATTTATCCACTTTTAAGCCCGCTAAAATGGCTAGTACCTCCTCCCTCTCAATACTAATTTGTTCAAGTATATCACAATCCCCCTGCCTGATTTTTATGCCTACATCGTCCTTCTCCATAGTGAACACAGATGCAAAATATTCATTTAAAACCTCACCTACATCTTCTGGCTCTACACACAGATTGCCACTTTGGTCCCTAATGGGCCCTGATGTAAGAAAAAGGAGACTTACCATCAAGTAACTTTAAAGTAAGCTTTAAGTAACTTATAAACACACTATATACACAAGAGAGGTCTTTACCATGCCTCTGGTAGAAGCCTCTTACAATACTGAACAGACCAGTATTTATACCAGTCCAACAGGAAGTGACATATGACAGGAAGTGAGGTATGTACACAGTTCATAGTTCATAGTTCACAGGAAGTGATGACATAACTTCCCGGAAGTTATCATTTTTATCACATTCTTCCCTCCTGCAGGATTAGGAGGCTGTGGTCTACCTTTTGGTCCGCAGCCGCCGAACAAGGAAGAGTCGCACCCGTTTGGATTCCCGTCGTAGAGGGTCGCTGGTCCGCTTACATGCGGTTGGCCATTGGTCAGAGTCTGTGTGGCCTGGATTGCCCTGTGAAGGGTCGGGGAGATCATGGCT
This sequence comes from Somniosus microcephalus, assembly GCF_052327205.1. Lineage (NCBI taxonomy): Eukaryota > Metazoa > Chordata > Chondrichthyes > Squaliformes > Somniosidae > Somniosus > Somniosus microcephalus. The sequence goes on along the minus strand of NC_141001.1, from coordinate 98,603,746 downwards.
TCGAGTACGAGCCCCAATAGGTTCAAAGTCGGACTGCCTCTGTTCAGAGGGAGGTGCAGAGCTGGTCTGTGGCGGATCAGTACTTTCATGCGCGGTACGGGGAGGGTCGCAACCTTGAGCACGGGGTTCTACCGGCACCAAGCTAGTTGGTGTCCGATCAGGATCCTGGAGAGGGGTACCCGATAGGTCCCAAGAGTTTCCTGGTGAAATGCCATCACCCGATGTCCCACTAGGTCCTGGTGGGCAGGGAGCCAGATCCCGTAATGATACGGTAGATTCTCGGCCGTCGGAATATCGTATGTTTGCATAGGTGGGGTTGGCATCGGTTAGTTCGACCTCGTCTACAAGAGGGTCATTTTTAGACGTCCGAACGTATCTTCGGAGTAATACAGGTCCAGGAGTAGTTAGCCATGACGGGAGTGATGTCCCCTGAGATGAGCGACGCTGGAATCCAAAGAACCGCTCATGAGGTGTAGTATTTGTGGCTGTAGAAAGCAGGGACCGTATAGAGTGCAATGCATCCGGAAGCACTGTTTCCCATTGCTGGTCTGGTAGGCCCCGAGATCTTAAAGCGAGACGTACGGAATTCCAGATGATACCGTTATACCTCTCTACCTGCCCATTTCCGATGGGATGGTATGGTGTTGTTTTGCTTGTAGCAATTCCCCGTTCTGAGAGGTAGTCCTTGAGTTCCCTTGACATAAAGGATGGACCCCGATCTGAGTGAATATAAGCCGGCATGCCACAGAGAGAAAATACCTGCTCAAGGCAGCAGATTACTGTGGACGCCAGCATATTGGAGCAGGGGAAGGCAAACGGAAAACGTGAATATTCGTCGATCATGGTGAGCAAATATGTGTTCCGAGTTGAAGAGGGCACTGGGCCCTTAAAATCGATGCTAAGTCGTTGCATCGGTTGGGTTGCATGTATGAGTATACCATCTGAGGGGCGGAAGAACTGAGGTTTTAATTCCGCACAAAGCCGGCATTCTGAGCATATTTTCTTTACATCTCCAGTGGAAAAAGGGAGATTCCGTGATCGTACGAAATGTAGCATGCGCGTAACGCCAGGATGACACAAACCATTGTGGACATCCATGAGAGTGGAGGATGACATAGTGGAGCAGAATGCCCGTGTGAGGGTGTCCGGGGCCACATTCTCCTTGCCAGGCCGATAGAGAATGGTATAACCAAAAGAGGCCAGTTCCATCCTCCAAAGTTGTATTTTATTATTCTTAATTTTGGTTCGTTTTCGATTATCGAGCATGAAGGCGACTGATCGTTGGTCCGTGATCAATGTAAAGTGCTGGCGAGCTAGAAAATGGTTCCACTTCCGTACTGCCTCTATGATGGCTGTGGCTTCTTTCTCAACCGGAGGATAATGTAGCTCGGCACCTTGTAAGGTCCTGGACATAAATGCTACAGGACGACCTTCCTGATTCAGAGTAGCCGAGATCGCCACCTCCGAGGCATCACATTCAACCACGAAAGGGAGATTCTCATCAATGGAGTGAAGAGCCGCTTTCTCCAACTGTTTTTTGAGAAGGTTAAAGGCTGCAACAGCCGCTGTTCCCAGTGGAAATGATCTAGCATGCAGCAAGGGTTGGATTTTGTCCGAAAAATGAGGAATCCATTTAGCGTAGTATGCAAACAGACCGAGAGCCCGACGTAAAGAAGCCGGATTCTTAGGTGACGGGAGCTCTTGGAGCGGGCGAAGTCTTTCTGGGTCTGGCTTAATGATACCATTGCCTACGCAGTAGCCAAGGATGTTGATGGTCGGTTGCGACTCAACAGATTTGGATTCATTCAGGGTCAAATTACGGCGATGGAGGGCATCCCGAAATTTTTGGAGGTTGGAGTCGTGTTCCTGTTGATCGTGACCTGCAATGGTAATGTTATCAAGATAGGGAAAAGTGTCCCTTAGGTTTTCTTGCTTAACCAGGCCATCCATTGCCCGTTGAAAGACAGCCACTCCATTAGTAACCCCGAATGGGAGGCGACGAAATTGGTACAGCCGTCCATTAGCCTCAAAGGCTGTGTACTGCTTATCTGAGACCTTCAAGGGTAACTGATGATAGGCACTTTTTAAATCGTAAGTTGAGAACACTTTGTATTCGGCCAGTTTATTAACCATATCATCAATGCGTGGCAATGGGTAGGCGTCCAAGTCGGTATATTGATTGATGGTTTGCGAATAATCGATGCATAGTCGCTGTTTGTGAGGTTTTAGAGGGTTCTTGACAATGACGACTTGAGCCCGCCAGGGCGACGAACATGGTTCAATGATATCCTCTGCTAGAAGTCGAGAGATTTCAGCCGCAATAAAAGATTGGTCTTCCTGATTAAAGCGCCGCGATTTCGTTATTATCGGTTGGCATTGAGGCGGAATACTGGCAAATAATGAGGGTTCATCAAGTGAAGCTGCTGATAATGCACAAAATGGTAATTTAGACGGTATATTAGAAATAGTAAGTCCGGGTTTGGATCCACCAAACTCAATGGTGAGTTTCTTATGCTGTTTTTGGAAGTCCAGCCCTAAGAGGAGATCACTACATAAGTCTTTGAGCACCGAAAGTCGGGTGGAGGGATACATACGACCATGAAGTGTCATATCAACAACACAAAAGCCGGAGATTCTGGTATTAAGCGATGACTGGGCCATCGCAATTGCCTGGTCCGATGGGAAGACATGTAGTTTCAATTTCGCAACAATCTGTTTCTTAATGAAACTATCAGTACTTCCTGAGTCAATTAAGGCATCTAAGGTATGCCCTTTAATTGAAATTTTTGTGGCTGCATGAGACAGGTTCTGTGGGCAAGCAGCTGTAATTGGTGTCGTTGCACAGAGAGTGGCTAAAACTCTCGGTGTGCTTCTTCGGGAGAGAGCTCGAGAGGAAGCTTGATAGGTCCTAGCTGGAGCATCTTGATAGGCCCTAATTGGGGCAGTTCGGTAGGCCTTAGCTGGATTGGCCCTCATAGAGGCCCTTGATGGGCAAACTTTAGCAAAGTGTCCTTTTTTCCCGCAATAACTGCAGATTGCATTGCGAGCAGGGCAGGTTTTCCTAGGGTGAAAAGCATCTCCACAAAAGAAGCATTCCTTCCTAGATTGCCAAGAGGCTGCTAAAGTGGGGTCGTCCTCCTCTTCTTCATCAGAATTATCAGAATTAGATTCCCCCATGATAGGGTTCACCTGAGACCGCTTGAATTGTCTGGTTGCAGCTACAGCAGCAGATCGAGATCTGGGCAGCTGATAGAGGTCTGCATTTCTCTTTGCCAAATCCAGTGAACAAGCTAGGTCAAAAGCTTTTTGTAGCTCAAGTGTTTTACTTTCTAGTAGACGCTGGCGTATAAATGGAGAGGCAATCCCGCAGATGAAAGCATCACGAATCATTTCTTGGCGGTACAGCTCAGCTGAGGCTGCCTGAAAGTTACAATCTACGCTGAGCCTGCGAAGTTCTTGCAGGAATTCGTCAATTGATTCCCCTGGCCCTTGTCGGGCTGTGGCCAGTAGATGTCTAGCATAGACCTCATTTGGGGTCTTCGCATACAGTTTCTTAAGTGCCCGAATCACCTCTTCGTAATTATCCCATTCATCAACATATTCGAACACTTTTGGGGTCACATAATTGACAAGTATCTTCAATTTAGCAGGAGCATCCGCTTTACATTCATCCAGAAAATTCTCAAAAGTACGATACCAATGCTTCCATACCCTGCCAGCTGCTGGTGTATTCGGGTCCAAGTCCAGACGAATAGGTCTAAGGATTTTCTCCATGATGGGTGGTTCCCTGGATCCTTAACTTCCGAGGTTGTCTGAAGGTCTAGTATTTGTCAGTGTAAATACTAAGTTACTTAAATTGATGTAAGAAAAAGGAGACTTACCATCAAGTAACTTTAAAGTAAGCTTTAAGTAACTTATAAACACACTATATACACAAGAGAGGTCTTTACCATGCCTCTGGTAGAAGCCTCTTACAATACTGAACAGACCAGTATTTATACCAGTCCAACAGGAAGTGACATATGACAGGAAGTGAGGTATGTACACAGTTCATAGTTCATAGTTCACAGGAAGTGATGACATAACTTCCCGGAAGTTATCATTTTTATCACAGGCCCTACTCTTTCCCTGGTTATCCTCTTGCGCTTAATATACTTATAAAACACTTTGGGATTTTCCTTTATTTTGCCCGCCAGTGTTTTTTCATGCCCCCACTTCGCTCTCCTAATTTCTTTTTTAAGTACCCCCCCTGCACTTTCTATACTCCTCTAGGGCTTCCACTGTTTTTAGCCCTTTGTATCTGCCAAAAGCCTCCCTTTTTTCCCTAATCCATTCTTGTATATCCCTTGACATCCAGGGTTCCCTGGGCTTGTTGGCCCCACCCTTGACCTTTATGGAAACATGTTGGTGTTGTACTCTCTCTATTTCCTTTCTGAAAGACTCCCACTGCTCTGATGTGGATTTTCCTACAAGTAGCTGATCCCAGTTCACTTTGGCCAGACCCTGCCTTATCATATTAAAATTGGCCTTCCCCCAATTTAGAACCTTTATTTCCAGTCTATCTTTATCCTTTTCCATGACTACCTTAAATCTAACCGAATTATGGTCACTGTCAGCAAAATGCTCTTCTACTGACACTTCTACCACTTGCCCGGCTACATTCCCTAGAATTAGGTCCAGTACCGCCCCCTCTCTTGTAGGATTTTCTATATGCTGGCTCAAAAAGCTCTCCTGGATGCACTTTAAGAATTCCGCACCTTCTAAGCCTTTCACACTCTGACTATCCCAGTTAATATTGGGGAAGTTGAAATCCCCTACTATTATTACCCTATTATTTCTACACTTCTCTGAGATTTGCCTAAATATCTGTTCCTCTATCTCCCCCTGACTGTTTGGGGACCTATAGTACACTCCCAGCAAAGTGCTTGCCCCCTTTTTGTTTTTAAGTGCTGAGATATCATCCCTCCTTACAGCAGTAATTGACTCCTTGATTAATATTGTGACACCCCCTCCTCTTTTACTCCCCCCTCTGTTTCGTCTGAAGATTCCATACCTCAGAATATTGAGCTGCCAGTCTTGCCCCTCCCTCAACCATGCCTCTGTAATAGCAACAATATCATACTCCCATGTGTTCATCAGCACCTTCAATTCATCTGCCTTACTCGCAAGACTCCTTGCATTAAAAGATCTTTTGCCAGTTATTTTAAATCTATGACCTCTGGTTACTGACCCACTTGCCAGAGGAAGCAGTTTCTCCCTACTTGCTCTCTCAAAACCCCTCATAATTTTGAATCCCTCTATTAGGTCTCCCCTTAGCCTCTCCTAATGAGAACAATCCCACCCTCTCCAGTTTCTCCACATAACTGAAGTCCCTCATCCCTGGTATCATCCTGGTAAGCCTCCTCTGTACTTGCTGCAGTTGTACAGGGCCTTGGTGAGACCACATCTCAAGTATTGTGTGCAGTTTTGGTCACCTTATCTGAGGAAGGATGTTCTTGCCATGGAAGGAGTTCAGCGAAGATTCACCAGGCTGATACCTGGGATGACAGGAATGATGTATGAGGAGAGATTGGGACGATTGGGCGTGTACTTGCTAGAGTTTAGAAGAATGAGAGGGGATCTCATTGAAACTTATAAAATTCTGAGAGGACTGGACAGACTAGATGCAGGAAGGATGTTCCCGATGGTCAGGGAGTCCAGAACCAGGGGTCACAGTCTAAGGATAAGGGGTAGGTCATTTAGGACTGAGATGAGGAGGAATTTCTTCACCCAGAGAGTGGTGAACCTGTGGATTTCTCTACCACAGAAGGCAGTAGAGGCCAATACATTAAATATATTCAAGAAGGAGTTGGATATATTTCTTAAGGCTAAAGGGATCAAGGGGTATGGGGAGAAAGCAGGGACCGGGTACTGAATTTGGATGATCAGCCATGATCGCATTGAATGGCGGAACAGGCTCGAGGGGCCGAATGGCCTACTCCTGCTCCTATCTTCTATGTTTCTATGTTTCTCCAAGGCCTTGACAGCCTTCCTGAAGTGCGGTGCCCAGACTTGTACACAATACTCCAGCTGAGGCCTAACCAGTGATTTGTAAAGCTTTAGCATGACTTCCTTGTTTTTGTATTCAATGCCCCTATTTACAAAGCCAGGTATCCCAAACGCTTTCTTAACTGCCTTATCAACTTGCTCCACCACCTTCAAGGATTTGTGGATTTGCATTCCCAGGACTCTCTGCTCTTGCACTCCCTCAAAACAGTACCATTTAGATTATACTGCCTTTCCATGTTGTTTCTCCCAAAGTGCATCACTTCACACTTATCTGCATTAAATTGCACCTGCCATGTCTCTGCCCATTTCACCAGTCTGTCTGTTCTCCTGAAGACTGCTAATATCCTCCTGACTATTTACTACATTGCCAAGTTTTGTATCATCCGCAAACTTCGACATTGTACTCTCTATACCCAAGTCGTGGTCATTTATATATAACAAGTAAAGCAATGGTCCTAATAACGACCCCTGGGGGACCCCACTGCATACTTCTCTCTGGTCAGTAAACATCCGTTCACCACTACTCTCTCGCTCCTATTCTTTAGCCACTTACGAACCCAAGGTATCACCGTCTCTTTAATACCCTGTGCTTCAATTTCCGACTAATTCTGTTATGTGGTACTTTATAAAATGCCTTTTGAAAGTCTTTAAGAACATAAGAAATAGGAGCAGGAGTAGGCCAATCGGCCCCTCGAGCCTGCTCTGCCATTTAATAAGATCATGGCTGATCTGATCCTAACCGCCAATCTACTATCACAGAACCATCTCCTGAATCTAACAGAATTAGACACACGAAATAGGAGCAGGATCAGGCTACACGGCCCCTGGGCCCGCTCCGCTACCCACAGGGCCATGACCGATCCGAACCTAGACTCATGTCCAAATTCCTGCCCGCTCCCCGTAACCCTTAATTCCCTTTACTTCTAGGAAACTGTCTATTTCTGTTTTAAATTTATGTAATGATGTAGCTTCTACAGCTTTTTGGGGCAGCATATTCCATGGACCTACCACCCTCTGAGTGAAGTAGTTCCTCCTCATCTCAGTTTTGAAAGAGCAGCCCCTTATTCTAAGACTATGCCCCCTAGTTCTAGTTTCACCCATCATCGGGAACATCCTCCCCGCATCCACCCGATCCAACCCCTTCACAATCTTATATGTTTCAATAAGATCGCCTCTCATTCTTCTGAACTCCAATGAGTAGAGTCCCAATCTACTCAACCTCTCCTCATATGTCCATCCCCTCATCCCCGGGATTAACCGAGTGAACCTTCTTTGTACTGACTCGAGAGCAAGTATGTCTTTTCTTAAGTATGGACACCAAAACTGTACGCAGTATTCCAGGTGCGGTCTCACCAATACCTTGTACAACTGAAGCAATACCTCCCTATTTTTATATTCTATTCCCCTAGCAATGAAAGCCAACATTCCATTGGCCTTCTTAATCACTTGCTGCACCTGCATACTAACCTTTTGAGTTTCGTGCACCAGGACCCCCAGATCCCTTTGTGCTTCAGTACTTTCCAGTTTCTTGCCATTAAGATAATAACTTGCTCTACGATTTTTCCTGCCAAAGTGCATAACCTCACACTTTCCAGTATTGTATTCCATCTGCCAAATCTCTGCCCACTTACTTAGCCTGTCTATGTCCCCTTGCAGGTTTTTTATGTCCTCCTCACTCACTACTTTCCCTCCCATCTTAGTATCATCTGCAAACTTTGATATGTTACACTCGGTCCCCTCCTCCAAATCGTTAATATAGATTGTAAAGAGTTGGGGACCCAGCACCGACCCCTGCGGAACACCATTAGTTACTGATTGCCATTCTGAGAATGAACCATTTATCCCAACTCTCTGCCTTCTGTTAGATAGCCAATCCTCTATCCATGCCAGAATATTACCCCCAATCCCGTGATTTTTTATCTTAAGCAATAATCTTTTGTGTGGCACCTTGTCAAATGCCTTTTGGAAGTCTAAATACACTACGTCCACTGGTTCCCCTTTATCCACCCTATATGTTACTTCCTCAAAGAACTCCAGCAAATTTGTCAAACATGACTTCCCCTTCATAAAACCATGCTGACTTTGTCCTATTAAATTATGATTATCCAAATGTCCTGTTACTGTCTCCTTAATAATGGACTCCAAAATTTTACCTACCACAGATGTTAGACTAACCGGTCTATAGTTTCCAGCCTTCTGTCTACTGCCCTTTTTAAATAAGGGTGTTACATTAGCAGTTTTCCAGTCTGCCGGGACCTTTGCTAAGTCCAGGGAGTTTTGGAAAATTATTACCAATGTATCCACAATCCCTACTGCCACTTCCCTCAAGACCCTAGGATGTAAGCCATCAGGTCCAGGTGATTTATCCGCCTTGAGTCCCATTATTTTACCGAGTACCACTTCCTTAGTGATTTTGATTGTGTTTAGCTCCTCCCCCCCATAGCCCCCTGTTTGTCTAGTGTTGGGATATTTTTAGTGTCCTCTACTGTAAAGACTGATACAAAATATTCATTTAGTGTTTTTACCATCTCCATATTTCCCACCATTAATTTCCCGGTCTCATCCTCTAAGGGACCAACATTTACTTTAGCCACCCTTTTTCTTTTTATATAACGATAAAAACTCTTACTATCTGTTTTTATATTTTTTGCTAATTTACTTTCATAATCTATCTTCCCTTTCTCAATCAATCTTTTTGTTATTTTTTGCTGTCTTTTAAAGTTTTCCCAATCCTCTATCCTTCCACTAGATTTGGCTACCTTATATGCCCTTGTTTTTAGTCGAATACTATCCTTAATTTCTTTACTTAGCCACGGATGGCTGTCTTTTCTTTTACACCTTTTTCTTCTCAGTGGAATATATATTTTTTGGAAGTTGTAAAATAACTCCTTAAATGTACACCACTGATCATGTATCGTCTTACCCTTTAATCTATTTTCCCAATCCACTACTTGTAGACCGCATTGTGGCGCTCGAGCTGCGGGTGGATGAATTTTGGAGCATGCGCGATGCTGAGAGGCTCGTGGATAGCACGTTTAGCGAGTTGTTCACGCCTCAGGGTAGGGCAGCACAGGGGGTGACCATCAGGCGGAGCAACAAAGGCAGGCAGGTAGTGCAGGGAACCCCTGCGGACATCCCCCTTTCAAACAAGTATACCGCTTTGGATACTGTTGAGGGGGATGACTCACCAGGGGAAGGCAGCAGCAGCCAACTTCCTGGCACTGGGGGTGCTCCTGCTGCCCAGGAAGGGGGGAAAAAGAGTGGGAGAGCAATAGTGGTAGGGGATTCTATAGTAAGGGGAACAGATAGGCGTTTCTGTGGCCGTAGACGTGAATCCAGGATGGTTTGTTGCCTCCCTGGTGCCAGGGTCAAGGATGTCACTGAGCGGCTGCAGGGCATTCTGGAGGGGGAGGGTGAACAGCCAGTGGTCGTGGTCCACATTGGTACCAACGACATAGGTAAAAAGAGGGATGAGGTCCTGCAGCAAGAATTTAGGGAGCTAGGTGAAGGATTAAAGAGCAGGACCTCAAAGGTTGTAATCTCTGGATTACTCCCGGTGCCACGTGCTAGTAAGTATAGGAATAGGAAGATAGAACAGATGAATGCGTGGCTAAAGGGATGGTGCAGGGGGGAGGGCTTTAGTTTCCTGGATCACTGGGTCTGCTTCTGGGAAAGGTGGGACTTGTACAAGTCGGACGGTTTACACCTGAACCAGAGGGGAACCAATATCCTTGCGGGGAGGTTTGCTAGCACTGCTGGGGAGGGTTTAAACTAACTTGGCAGGGGGTTGGGGTACAGAGTGGAGCTATAGTAGGGGGTGATTTACAGCCAAATACAGAGGGAAAAACAAGTCAGCTGGGAAGGCAGAGCAAATATGTGAAGGCAAAAGAGAATATGGCAGGACTGGAAGGCATTTATTTTAATGCAAGGAGTCTTGCAAATAAGGTGGATGAACTGAAGTTGTTGTTGAACACATGGGAGTACGATATTGTTGCTATCACGGAGACATGGTTGAGGGAGGGTCAGGACCGGCAGCTCAATATTCTGGGGTATAGAATCTTCAGGCGAGACAGAGGGGGGTGTAAAAGGGGAGGGGGTGTTGCAATATTAATTAAGGAGTCAATTACTGCTGTAAGGAGGGATGATATATTAGCGGGTTCCTCTAATGAGGCCATATGGGTAGAACTTAAAAACAAAAAGGGGGCAAGCACTTTGCTGGGAGTGTACTATAGGCCCCCAAACAGTCAGGGGGAGATAGAGGAACAGATATGTAGGCAAATCTCAGAAAAGTGCGAAAATAATAGGGTAATAATAGTGGGGGATTTCAACTTACCCAATATAAATTGGGACAGTCAGAGTGTGAAAGGCTCAGAGGGTGCAGAATTCTTAAAGTGCATCCAGGAGAGCTTTTTGAGCCAACATGTCGAAAGTCCTACAAGAGAGGGGGCGGTACTGGACCTAATTCTGGGGAATGTAGCCGGGCAAGTGGTGGAAGTGTCAGTAGGAGAGCATTTTGGCGACAGTGACCATAATTCGGTGAGATTTAAGGTGGTCATGGAAAAAGACAAAGACGGCCCGGAAATAAGGGTTCTAAATTGGGGGAAGGCCGATTTTAATATGATAAGGCAGGATCTGGCCAAAGTGGACTGGGAGCAGCTGCTTATAGGAAAATCCACATCAAAACAGTGGGAGACTTTCAGAAGGGAAATAGAGAGAGTACAACGCCAACATGTTCCTGTAAAGGTCAAGGGTGGGACCAACAAGCAAAGGGAACCTTGGATGACAAGGGATATACAAAAATGCATTAGAAATAAAAGGGGGGCTTTTGGCAGTTAAAAAAGACTAAAGACGGAAGAAGCCCTAGAGGAGTATAAAAAGTGCAGGGGCATACTTAAAAAAGAAATTAGGAGGGCGAGGAGGGGCCATGAAATAACACTGGCGAGCAAAATAAAGGAAAATCCTAAGATGTTTTATAAGTATATTAAGGGCAAGAGGATAACCAGGGAAAGGGTAGGGCCCATTAGGGACCAAAGTGGCAATCTGTGTGTAGAGCCAGAGGATGTAGGCGGGGTTTTAAATGAATTTTTTGCATCTGTGTTCACTATGGAGAAAGACGATGCAGACATAGAAATCGGGCAAGGGGACTGTGACATACTTGAACATATTAGCATCGAGAGGGAGGAGGTGCTAGCGGTTTTAGCAGGCCAAAAAGTGGATAAATCCCCAGGCCCGGACAAGATGTATCCCAGGCTGCTGTGGGAGGCAAAGGAGGAGATTGCAGGGGCTCTGACACAAATTTTCAGAACCTCTCTGGCCACAGGGGATGTACCAGAGGACTGGAGAACAGCTAACGTAGTACCATTATTCAAGAAGGGTAGCAGGGATAAACCAGGGAATTACAGGCCAGTGAGTCTAACATCTGTGGTGGGGAAATTATTGGAAAAAATTCTGAGGGACAAAATTAATCTCCACTTGGAGAGGCAAGGATTAATCGGGGATAGTCAGCATGGCTTTGTCAAGGGTAAATCATGTCTGGCAAATCTGATTGAATTTTTCGAGGGGGTGACTACGGGGGTGGATGAGGGAAATGCTGTGGATGTGGTTTACATGGACCTCAGTAAAGCTTTTGACAAAGTCCCGCATAGGAGACTGGTCAAGAAGGTAAGAGCCCATGGGATCCAGGGTGCCTTGGCGCGTTGGATCCTAAACTGGCTGAGTGGCAGGAGGCAGAGGGTGATGGTCGAAGGTTGCTTTTGTGACTGGAAGCCTGTGTCCAGTGGGGTACCTCAGGGATCAGTGCTGGGTCCCTTGTTGTTTGTGATCTACATAAATGATTTGGATGAGAATGTAAAAGGTATGATCAGTAAGTTCGCAGATGACACGAAAATTGGTGGGGTGGTAAATTGCGAGGAGGAAAGCCTCAGGCTACAGGACGATATAAACGGGTTGGTCAGATGGGCGGAAAAGTGGCAAATGGAATTTAACCCTGAAAAGTGCGAGGTGATGCATTTTGGACGGACAAATAAGGCAAGGGAATACACAATGAGTGGTAGGACCCTAGGAAGTACAGAGGGTCAGAGGGACCTTGGTGTACATGTACATAGATCCCTGAAGGCAGCGGAGCAGGTAGATAAGGTGGTTAAAAAGGCATATGGGATACTTGCCTTCATTAGCCGAGGCATAGAATATAAGAGCAGGGAGGTTATGATGGAGCTGTACAAAACGCTGGTGAGGCCACAGCTGGAGTACTGTGTGCAGTTCTGGTCGCCTCACTATAGGAAGGATGTGATTGCTTTGGAGAGGGTGCAGAGAAGATTCACCAGGATGTTACCTGGGATGGAGCGCCTCCGCTATGAAGAGAGGCTGGACAGGCTGGGGTTGTTTTCCTTGGAGCAGAGAAGGCTGAGGGGGGACCTGATTGAGGTGTACAAAATGATGAGGGGCATAGATAGGGTAGATAAAGAGGAACTTTTCCCCTTAGTGGGGGGGTCAATAACAAGGGGGCATAGATTCAGGGTAAGGGGCAGGAGATTTAGAGGGGATTTGAGGAGGAACTTTTTCACCCAGAGGGTGGTTGGAATGTGGAATTCAATGCCTGAAAGGGTGGTAGAGGCAGGAACCCTCACAACATTCAAGAAGCATTTGGATGAGCACTTGAAATGCCATTGCATACAAGGCTATGGACCAAATGCTGGAAAATGGGATTAGACTGGACAGGGATGGATGGGCGGCGCAGACACGATGGGCCGAAGGGCCTCTTTCTGTGCTGTAAAACTCTATGACTCTATGACTCTACTCAATTCTGCTCTCATACCTTCATAGTCTCCTTTATTCAAGCTTAGCACGGTTGTTTGAGATCCAACCTTCTCACCCTCTAATTGAATATGGAATTCAACCATGTTATGGTCACTCATTCCAAGGGGATCCTTTACTAGGACATTTTTAATTAATCCTGTCTCGTTACACAGGACCAGATCTAAGGTTGCTTGCCTCCTGGTCGGTTCAGTTACATACTGCTCAAGAATATCTACTGCACCACCTTCAACAAACCTCTCTGTTGCTTCATCATAGAACTCAACCAGGTTAGTCAGACATGAGTTGCCTTTAACAAATTTGTGCTGGCCATCCCTTATTAACCTATGCTTCTCCAAGTGAGAATTAATTTTGTCATTGACAATGGTCTCCAGCAGTTTTCCCACCAGTGACATTAGACTGGCCTATAGTTACCAGGTTTATCCCTCACCCCTATAACTGATAACAGTCCTGAATAAAGGCCTATGACCAAGGCTGCTGCTTTCAGATGACCGAATAAGTGAAATTCATTTTTATTACATTGGATTTCAAGATTTTTATTGATGTTTTGGGATTACATTTAAGTCTTTCTGTGAAAACTCAAACCTAATGGCCTTGCGTATGACATGTGAAAAGAAGCAGTTACAATGGGAGTGCAGTGGGGCATAAAACGTACCATGACCTCAGCAGCTATACCAATCTTCTATCTGTTGTATTATTAGGGAAAATATGCAATTTTTCTAGTGATGGATTTAGAAATTTTGGAAAGGGGAAATGAGTCCTTATGGTGCAAAATTTATTTTCAAGTGGGAGGTTGGGGGCATTCCCCTCAAGAAAAAAATGATCTTTCACCCATTTTTGATGCATTTTCACTTGTGTCTGACCTGCTCCTAGGCTTTCATCCGTACTTGTTTGAAGCCAGCTGCAAAGAAGTGTGCAAATACAACCTGGAGAGAAATCCCCCCCCCGCCTCCCTCCACCAGATGTATGATATAATTTCTGGTCTCCATTCAGCAATCCCCATTTCTCAAGAGGTAATTCAGCAGCTGGGGGAATGTACAGGTGCCACTTCCCACAAATGTAAGGCCCCGATATACAGTCTCACCCCCTTCCTTTTCTCTGCTTATTGCGAATTATAACTGGCATTTTTGAGTTTAGGTTATTCAAACAGAGGATGAAATAAGGGGCATTTTAACTGTTTCTAGGTCTGCTGGTTCAAACCATCATGGCAATGTTTGGTCAATCCGATTAAGGCAGCAAGGTCCGATATGAATATGTTCCCTTCAAATTATATTAGAAAGCTTTCAAGGGAGTCTAACTAGTTTTCTTGAGGAGATTTAGCTGCTCTGTCACATATCAAAGAAATCATGACTTAGAATGGTGCTATTATTTGTAGTTACTGCATAAAATAACAAGTTTTATTCATGGATATTCAATCGTGATAGTACAGGAAATGTAGGTTACATATTTCCTCAAATTTGAAGTAAAGGTTTATGATTTTTTAACTTTATTTGATCTTTATCTTTTATCTAAATAACAGAGATACAAGTGACTATCAGCCATCTCAGTCTTGTAAATCAATGTGTTATTTGCCTTAATGGCAATGTTCTGTTCACAGTCAGGAAAGAATACATCAGAAATAGATTGCACTTTGAAGTTGCATTGATAGAAATGACAGCACATAGCTCTTGTGAAAACAAAGTCTTGTCTCCACAGTGCGAACATCCTCAATGTGTAGTGTGGTGCTACCACCATGCTAAGTGGAACAGATTAAGAACAGATCTAGCAGCCCAAAATTTGGCATCAGTGACAGCTGTGGGGAATCAACAGCAGCAGGATTGTATGCTATCACAATCTGTAACCTCATGGTCCATCACATCCCTCTCTCCTCTATCACCATCAAGTTGGTTCAGTGGGAGCATAGGGCTACCTACATGCTAAACATCAAACGAAGCAAGTTATAGACAGAGCTCAGTGGTATTTAAGAAGGAGATAGATAGATTTCTAGACACAAAAGGCATCAAGGGATATGGGGAGAGAGCAGGAATATGGTATTGAGATGGAGGATCAGCCATGATCATATTGAATGGCGGAGCAGGCTCGTAGGGCCAAATGGCCTACTTCTGCTCCTATTTTTCTATGTTTCTATGTCTCACAGCCAGTGGAGCAGAGTTAAGCTCTGTAGTCCAACCACATCCAGTAGAGAATAATGGTGGACAACCAAGCAATGAACAGGAGGAGGAAACTCCATGAAGATCCCGAACTTCAATTATAGCAGAGCCCTGCATGTGAGTTCGAAACAGCTTGAAGTGTTTGCAAGCATCTTCATCCAAAAGTGCAAAGTGGATAATCCTACTGGCCTCGTCCCGATGTCACCACCATCATAGATGTCAGTAAGGTCATTTTAGGGGTTCTGGATTTAGCTCCACATTTTCAAGCATTTCTTTTTTTTTCTGTCCCTTCTGTGTTGTTGCTAACCGGTTTAGTGGCTTTCTTTTTTTACCTGTGTCGCAGCAGATTTTTCAGTGTGCAATATTCCACATCAGCCAGCAGGATAAGAACATGGAACATAAGAAATAGGAGCAGGAGTGGGCCAGTCGGCCCTTCGAGCCTGCTCCGCCATTCAATAAGATCATGGCTGATCTGATCTTGGCCTCAACGCCACTTTCCCGCCCGCTCCCCATAACCCTTGAATCCCTTGCAGCTCAAATATCTGTCCATCTCCGCCTTGAATATATTCAATGACTCCGCCTCCACGGCTCTCTGGGTTAGAGAATTCCACAGATTCACGACCCTCTGAGAGAAGGAACTTCTCCTCATCTCTATCTTAAATGGGCGATCCCTTAACCTGAAGCTACCCTGTCAAGCCCCCTCAGAATCTTATATGTTTCACTAAGATCCCCTCTCATTCTTCTAAACTACAATGAGTATAGGCCCAACCTGCTCAATCTTTCTTCTTAAGACAACCCCTTCATCTCAAGAATTAACCTCGTGAACCTTCTCTGAACTGCCTCCAATGCAAGTATATCCTTCCTTAAATAAGGAGACTAAAACTCTCTCACCAGCGCCCTGTACAGTTGTAGCAAGACTTCCCTACTTTTATACTCCATCCCCCTTGCAATAAAAGCCAACATTCCATTTGCCTTCCTAAATACTTGCTGTACCTGCATGCTAACTTTTTGTTTTTCATGTATGAGGGACCCCCAGATCCCTCTGTACCGCAGCATTTTGTAGTCTCCATTTAAAAAATAATTTGCTTTTTTATTTTTCCTACCAAAGTGGATAACCTCACATTTTCCCACATTATACTCCATCTGCCAAATTTTTGCCCACTCACTTAACCTATTTATATCCCTTTGCAGATTCTTTGTGTCCTCCTCACAACTTGCTTTCCCACCTATCTTTGTATCATCATCAAATTTGGCTACCGTACATACGGTCCCTTCATCCAAGTCATTAATATAGATTGTAAATAGTTGAGGTCCCAGCACTGATCCCTGTGGCACCCCACTAGTTACCGTTTGCCAACCTGAAAATGACCCATTTATCCCGACTCTTTGTTTTCTGTTAGTTAGCCAATCCTCTATCCATGCAAATATATTATTAGCATGGATAGAGG
Source organism: Somniosus microcephalus (assembly GCF_052327205.1). Classification (NCBI taxonomy): domain Eukaryota; kingdom Metazoa; phylum Chordata; class Chondrichthyes; order Squaliformes; family Somniosidae; genus Somniosus; species Somniosus microcephalus. The sequence goes on along the minus strand of NC_141001.1, from coordinate 98,587,287 downwards.
ATTTGAGCATTTTGGCTCTACTCTGGTCCCTTTTTAATGGCAGTAGTAGATCACACATGATACGTGAGTGACTGATTTTTCTTTTAGCTCATTTTTATTTTTGCAGCTGTGAGCTATTCTTGCAAACATACTGTGGAAATGCATTTTGGTGGGGTTTTTCTCCCCCACAAGTAGCTGAACCATTCAGAGAAGGTTTGACTCCTGATGTTGATTATCTTCCCCTCAGCGAGAAGTTGCACTTCTGGTATCTTGCACTTTTAGATTTTCCACAAAGATCTTTGCCACTTCCCATGAAAAGATTACTTTGCAGTTCCTTCACCAAAGTCTTTCGTTCTCATGGTCTGAAGTAATGGTCCGCAATGTAACGTTTTGCTTGTAACCATGTTTAGTCATTTGTCAGCACACTGGACAACATAGCGCGTTAGAACAGTGTTGGCTCACATCGAGAAAATGAGGCTTCAATGCTACTCAGACAGATGTGATAAGTTTTTTTTCGAATCCTGTAGCTTGTACGAGTCTCAAGTGAAATGAGTTTGAGCAGTGTTAATCCAACTCCAAGGGGGACTACCCATAATTCACTAATTGGCACTAAATTTAGTAATCTCACACGGACAGCCCCATAAGGAAAGGTGGCCCTGGGCAATGGAAATGTCAGATTTGTGCAGCAGGGAGTGTTTTTCTAAAGCTTCGGATTAAGGTTCATTGGTGTAGCTTTTTCAAGAGATCTTTATTGTTCTGAGCAGTGTCACACCCAGCCTGCGATTGCTTATTGATGACATTTTGCCCATTTCCTTAGTATTGATGTGCTTCAACTCAAGAAGTACAACATTTTACCTTAAAATCTGTCAGAAAACGGTGCGGTGTTTAATCACAGAATCACAGAAACCCCACAGTGCAGATAGAGGCCATTTTGGCCCATCGAGCCTGCACCGACACATATCCCACCCGATCCCCGTAACCCCTACACCAACACATATCCCACCCTATCCCTGTAACCCCACGTATTTAATCCCCCTAACACTAAGGGTCAATTTATCATAGCCAATCAACCTAACCTGCACATCTTTGGACTGTGGGAGGAAACCGGAGCACCCGGAGAAAACCCACGCAAACACGGGGAGAATGTGCAAACTCCACACAGACAGTCGCCCGAGGCCGGATTCGAACCCGGGTCTCTGGCGCTGTAAGGCAACAGTGCTAACCACTATGCCACCGTGCTGCCCTTAATGCCATCTGTCACAAGATCATTTGTGTAAACTGATAAATTACCACAATCATTGTGTTTACATTTGAGCAAAGCAAAACCATTGTGCTTTTTCAAACTTGGGTTGTTCATGTCTTGTGGCAAGGAAGGTAATTTTGCTACTTTTTTTCTGAAGATCGTAGTTCAAAGCATTTCAGCATTACAGAGTAAAGGAAGTACAGGACATAATGTGAGGACACATAGAGTTACCTGGATGACATTGTGCCCCTCAAGGATGGGATTCTGTAATGCACTGACAGTGATCTGCAAGTTACCGACAATTGAAGTAAGACTGGCTGGCCTATCATAGAATAGGCCTCTTGTATTGTTCCATGGAAGCTCAATGTAAACTCGAGGAACAGCACCTCATCTTCCGATTAGGCACTTTGCAGCCTTCCGGACTCAATATCGAGTTCAACAACTTCCGATCATAACCTCGGCCCCTATTAATTTTGTACCTGTAATTTTTCCACTCCTTTCCCCCCCCCCCTTTCCTTTTGTTTCACTCTCCCACCTGGCAGCTATCTCTTGCCCTGCCAGTACACTTCACACCTAATCTCAGCCTATTACCATCTCGTCTGGCTTTGAATACCTTTTATTGTTTCTTCTACTTCTTTTGTCTCTTTCACTTTGTTTGTTCGATCACAGCCCTGCCTTCGATCTATTTTCTATTTTTTCCAGTTTTGAAGAAGGGTTTGACCCGAAACATCAACTCAAATTTCTCTCCACGGATGTTGCCTGACCTGCTGAGTTTTTCCAGCATTTTCTGTTGTTATTTCGGATTTCCAACATCTGCAGTATTTTGCTATCGTAATAGAATAGTACAGCACAGAAGGAGGTCATACAGCTCATCGCGTCTTCGCCAGCTTGTTCGAAGAGCAATCCCGTTAGTTCCACTCATTTCTGTGAAGAGGGTGTCACATTTGCCACCCTCCAGTCTTCTGACACAATTTTGCTTTCTACATAATTGTAAAAAATTATAATCGGAGCCTCCGTTATTTTTTTTCCCCCTCGCCTCTGTCAGGATCCTCGGATATAAATCAGCAAATGCCAGTCGACTTTAAATTGGAGTAGATTACTATTCTTCTAATGGCAGAGCTGTGTGATGACTGATTGCACAGATACCTGCAGAGGGGGGGAAAAATCTCAATGAGTTGTAATAATATAAGAGTTTAATTTAATTTCCTAAATTGATTGAAGCTTCAAATTATTTCATGACTGTCTGCTTCAAGTTTGAATTATTGGCTTTATTTCACTAGTATCCAGTGGTGGAATAGCACTGCAGATAAGAAGGCGGTGAGTTTAAATCATGATAATTAACATATTTATTGAGTTTAATTGTTACTCCAGGTGATGCAAGTGTTCTTAGTGATACCTGGGTTTTAAATTTCATGGGCGTTTGAAACCAGCTTGTAGCATGCTTTCCCATTTACTGGCCTCTTTGGAGAAGGGGCTGGTAAAATTGCAGTAAGTGTGGCAGCCCAGTAGACTACACAGATTCGCATTGCAGCAAGTTAATTTTTTGTAATTAAATCAGTGTTTTTCATGTCAAAACCAGTCCTGGATATTGTTCAAAACTGTTAAGATAAAGTGCAAAATAAATTAGTCTTGGCTAGTCATAAGCATGTTGTCTTGAGAATATTCTGAGCAATTTCATGGTCAAGTACCAAGTCATCTGGAAGCACCACTTAAGTATATCACCGATCCTTCATCGTCGCTGGGTCAAAATCCTGGAACTCCCTCCCTAACAGCATTGTGGGAGTACCTTCACCACACGGACTGCAACAGTTCAAGAAGGTGGCTCACTACCACCTTCTCGAGGGCAATTAGGGATGGGCAATAAATGCTGGACTTGCCAGCGACGTCCACACCCCATAAACGAATTTAAAAAAACTTCTGAACACTTGGCCACCATGCACCACTCCAACATTGTTGAGTCCTATATCGTGCTTGTAATAATTGGATATCATATGTAGGTATTTGATTTCTCTTACATTTTACATGGAATTTACAGCACAGAAATAGGCCATTTGGCCCATCTGGTCTTCCCATCCTACTTCATCTCACCCTTGCAGCAAATCCTTCTATTCATTTCTCCCTCAAGTACTCGCCTAGCCCCCTCCACCTCCCACCCCCTCCCTTAAATGCATCTATGCTGTTGGCCTCAACTACTCCATGTGGTAGCAACATACACATTCTAACCACTCTCTGGGTAGAGAGAGAGCAGCATACAAGTCTAAGAAATTAATAAAATGCCGTGTAACATTTTCAGCTTCAAAATGTAAGAAATATTATGGTATTAGGTGAGGTCAGACTAAGAGAGAATACAAGAAGGTCTAAGATTGGTTTACAGTGCATCTGTGTAAACACACGAAGCATAGTAAATAAGATTGGTGAGCTGTAGGCACAAATAGCCCACATGGGAATATGATGTCATGGCGATAACGGAGACTTGGCTCAAAACAGGGCAGGATTGGGTACTAAATATTCCTGGATGTAATGTGTTCAGGAAAGATAGGGAAGGAAAGAAATGAGGTGGGGTGGCAGTATTGGTTAAGGAGAATGTACAGTGCTGGAGAGAGAGGATGTCCTGGAGGGGTCAAGGACAGAATTTATTTGGTTAGAGTTAAGAAATAATAGAGGTGCCATTACACTACTATATGTATTCTATAGGCCACCAACTAGTGGGAAGGATATAGAGGAGCAAATTTGCAGGGAAATTACAGAGAGGTGCAAGAACTATAGAGTAGTGATAATGGGGGACTTCAACAATCCTAATATAGACTGGGATAGTAATAGTGTAAAGGGCAGAGAAGGGGAAGAATTTCTTTAATGTGATCAGGAGAACTTTCTTGATCAGTACGTTTCCGGCTCAATGAGGAAGGTTCTGGGGAATGATTTGGGTGGAAAAGCTTTTTTTCCCAGCGAGTGGTTAGTATCTGGAATGCACTGCCTGAAAGGGTGGTGGAGGCAGACTCAATCATGGCTTTCAAAAGGGAATTGGATAAGTACCTGAAGGAAAAAAAATTGCAGAGCTACGGGGAAAGAGCGGGGCAGTGGGACTAGCTGAAGTGCTCTTGCAGAGAGCCGGCACAGGCTTGACGGGCCGAATGGCCTCCTTCTGTGTTGTAACCATTCTATGATTCGATGAAAATGGCTGCATTAAATAGTATTAATATGTGCGTTAAACAAAATTTAGAGTTCGAATAATAATAATAATACATGTTCTGGCAAGCCTACAAGCATTAGTAGGTTCAAAAGTAAATATTTTGACTGCAGCACAGAGATATCTTTAATGAGTAGGGAGGAGATGAGGAAAGTTAATTCTCAGTGTCGAGCTGTAAAAATGTTAAAGGTGCTGAAACCCTCTAAACCTAACTCGTTTCAAATAATAAACACAGCAGCTGTATGGTCAAAACCTAAACCAGAATTTGCCAGGATTAGGATATCCCTGAAATGGATCAAGTCACGGGATCTTCTAAACAAGGCATTTGAGTTCCTGACATCAAAACAATAAGAAAAGAATAAGCTGCCCAGATATGAGCAGTTTGTGCTTGCTTGACAATCTGTGATGCCGGAAAGCCACAAAGGGGTTAAGGCAGAAGATGTGCGGACGCATCCCCAGCATCTGTTTCGATAATAGGACCGTGTGCTGAATGTTGAGCAGGTGAATGCCTCCCTAATTGGCCTAACGTTATAGTTTTCAGGATGCATTGAAACATTGCAGTTCTAACTCATTTGCAATTGATACTGCTTCCATTAGATGCACGCCTTACTTTAGATGTGGAATGGCGAAGAGGTTACCATGCAGATTTTGTGTCCTTCCAATTAAGTGTTCTCGGTGGATTGCATTAAAAGATTAGATAGAAAAAGGAGTTGACAGCAATGATCTAGGGACAAAGATAACCTCTGAATGACCTTATCCCAGAACTCAAGTCAGTCATACTGTTGAGACTGTATGTTACCGTCTGGATAGGATACTTAAAATATCAGCTACTGTTGGGGGGGAAAAAGAAAGGTAACATCTTGTATAACCCACGCCAGACAACCATTTATTAATCGCTTTACATTCCAAGCATGGGAAGGGAAAATCACCTCTTGGAAAAGCTTATCATTACAGTATCAAGTCTTAGCCATTTCTGGCATTTGTTCAATATACACATTCTACAGAATATACATTTTGCCCCATGTATACTCAAATAAATTTGGATGCTGTTGTTGGGACCAAGCCAAAAAGAGCAAAGCAATACACAATATTCCGATACTAACCTGTCGCAAAATAATGTTCTGTTCTTCACCTAACAGATTTTAATGGCCCATTGTGTTTTTCTGAAGTGTTGAGATGAAAAATCTGTCTAACTAGCAAGTTGGAATTTATTAACAGCACCCGTCACATTATCAGACGATTAGTGTGTATGGAGAGGGTTAATCTGTTTGCTGTCATACAAAGGTATGAAACAAATTTTCACCTTTGGGAAATCCTTCCTAGTATTTTGCATAATTTCAAGCCACAGCTATTATTAAAATAAAACCCTGTGCCTGCTTTTTGTGATAACTCTCTCTTCTGCAATCATATGGTGTTAATGATGAGTTTCTAGGATCTTACTGGTTGAAGGGTTTAGTATTGATAGATTACTTCTTCTACCTAACAAGAAATAAGTTTGTTATAATTGGAACAGAAGGGGCTGATTATTAGGGTGGGTAGAAGTGCCGGGATCAGGCAGGGTGAGTAGTGGCCGTTGGCGATCAGGGAGGGTAGAGTCCGGGATCAGGAGGGTTGTGACGGTGATCTGGAGCGGTGGCAGGCATCGGCCCGGGCGGCTCCACAGTCAGGTCAGTATATTTTAAATACTTACCTTGCTGGTTGCGGCCTGCAGTGGTCTCTTTAAGGACTGCCTGGTGGGCCGCATGTAGACCTGGTTTTCCTGAATGTAGCTGGTGCTGGCTGCCTTAGGGTAACCCAGTACAGGAAACTTTGTGCTATCCGGCACTGACGGGACCGAGCTGTTGCCGTCCCATCAAAACTGCCGGACAAACTAGCGCTAATGTTGAAACATACGGAGATTTTGAGCTCCGTATCTGGCAACAAACCCTGTTGCTTGGCAACAGCTTCTAAACAGTCAGCCGTACCTTGCAAGCATCTCTGTAGCTTAGCAACAGCTTCAGCGAGACCTTGCAGAGCCTGACTGGTGAAAAAAAAGCAACGAAAAGAAAAAAAACCTAACGAAACGGCTCCTGATTTTTGCCGGTGACTCGAGCATTCCAGACAGTTAACCTCCAGATAAACCAAAGTTTCCTGTATTGCAGAGGGCGCTTCAAACAGGCATTAAGCCCCTTACTTGAATATGATTCAGGCATGGACCCTGGATACTTTTTTTTATGCCTACACCAATATGGTGGGCGGCATACTTCTGGCTCATAATGAGCACGCTGCATTGGAGGCTTAGGTGCCTGTTTAGTACCTGAAAAACAGGACCATCCAATTTCGAGGCCATTATTTTATGACAGAAAGTATGAATAAAGCACATTTATATTTCTTAACAGCACAATCGAAGGTACACTATTTAATAAGATTATGCATTGCCATTGTTCCAAAAACCTGTTGTACAACACAATCTATATTGATGCAAAATGATCTTGGCTTCATATTAATGTAAGCTATGTAGTTTAATTGCAAAGTTCCAACTTACTGAAGTGTTGCGAGACAACCTGCAGAAGGTAATCTTACGTCACTTGAGCTGCACATGAGCGACAGTATAACTGCAGTCCTGCATTTAGTTTCATGCTGGCTGGTTGCAGTAATAGGAGACCCATTGTACCCAAAGAGCAATTGAGAGGAAGTAACAACAGGAAACGCTGGAAATACTCAGCAGGCCAGACAGCATCGGTGGAGAGAGAAACAGAGTTAACGTTTCAGGTCTGGGACCCTTCGTCAGAAAGATCATCGACCTGAAACGTTGACTCTGTTTTTCTCTCCACTGATGTTGCCTGGCCTGCTGAGTTTTTCCAGCATTTCCTGTTGTTATTTCGGATTTCCAGCATCCGCAGCATTTTGCTATTGTATTAGTAATTGAGAGGAAGTGTTTTTCTTTCAACATAAAGATTGTTTCACTAACAGTTGAAGTAAAAGATCTTATATAATAAAGGTGGTAGATATGAGCATCTCTAATTCTAAAACTGAAAAGACTCATCAGCTCTGCTGTTCTCTAGGAATTCAAACCCAGGGACTAAGCTTCTGTAAATTGGGAATCCATGGTGCGATTTATTTGTACAGCACACCTTCCGATTGATTTTTTTCCGTTTTTGACTCCTGTTAATGTGACCTGCAGAGCTGTCGATCACAACCCCTTGAGCAGAATGCTTTCTCTCCTCCAGAGCATGACGAATGTGGAAGTGGAAAGCACAGCTGTGACAAGATGGCAATTTGCACAAACACCGTCCGAGGCCACCGCTGTACCTGCAAACCTGGCTATGTGGGCAATGGGACCATCTGTCGAGGTAGGAACTGCAGCTGGTTTGCAACAATGCGCAATTTTTACTGCACGCTGACTTAACAACGTTGACATGTACATCCAAGCCCAGGAGAACACAGTACTGGATGGCGTCACAGTATCCAAACCTAAGTAATCATCTTTTACAAGTGTACACTAACTTTAAGACAATTTTCTGTTCAGCTGACTTGTTTTTTCTTTTCGTTCTATCTTGGCGCAAGCTGACAGTTTCGCAACTGCTGTAACTTTAAGAATCCTGGAAGCTGTCAAGTTCTGAAAGTTTCGGCATCAGTTCTATTCCCAAAGAGCCATTTTTGACCCATACGAAAATGACGGGCAAGAAAAGACCAGTTGGCCCATCAAGTCAGCCCCACACTCACGATGCCTGGAGCATTGTGACAAAACACTCTTTCCCCTTGCCCCCCTGCCCACTCCACCCACTTCAGCCATGTAATCTCCTGGGAAAGACAAAAAAAGGAAAATAAAACAGAGTCAGTAAGGGGAAAAAAAACTATGGAACATTCCTCTCCGACCCCCTCAGGCAATCGAAACCAGTCCAGGAGATCACATTGACAATGTGTACATTAACTGTTAATCCACTTATCTTCTTTATGGTGTGATCTCTACCCCAGCCAAGAACCTATCTAGCTCCCTCTTGAAGGCATACAGAGAGTTCAGTACATACCACACAAACTGGCAACACCTTCCAGAGGCTCACTACTCCCTGGGAAAAGAAGGAGCGCTTAACGTCGAGCCCATTCCTACATTTGTGTTGCTCCAGCTTTCCTGAAGAGCTTCCAGTGATCTCAGTAACTTCTTGTGATGCTTCAGTTGTATAAAAACAACAGCTTGCATTTATATAGCACCTCTAACGTAGCAAAACGTCCCAAGGCGCTTAGCAAGAGCGTTAGCAATAAAAAAATATTGTATCCGAGCCACAGAAGCAGCTGTCAGGACAGACGACCAAAAGCTTGGTCAAAGAGGTAGGTTTTAAGGATTTAAGTATAGAGCCTTGCTCAGACCCCATCTGGGGTACTGTGTTCAGTTTTGGGCACCGCACCTCAGGAAGGATATATTGGCCTTGAAAGGGGTTGCAGCGCAGATTCAGCAGAATAATACTGAGGCCTAAAGGGCTAAATTATGAGGACAGGCGGCATAAACTTAGTTTGTATCCGCTTGAGTTTAGAATGTTGAGGGGTGAGCTAATCAAGGTTTTTGAAATGATAAAGGCATTTGATAAGGTAGACAGAGTGAAATGATTTCCTCTGGTGAGGGAATTCAGAACAAGGGGGCATAATCTTGAATTTAGAGCTGGGCCATTTAGCAGAGAAATCAGGAAGCAGTTTTTCACACAAGTCTGGGGGAAAAAAAACTCTCCTCCAAAAGGCTATGGATGCTGGGTCAATTGAACTTTTCAAGACTGAGATCGATAGATTTTCATTAGGTAAGGGTATCAAAGGATGAGGATAAAAAGGTGGGTAAATGGAGTTGAGGTCCATTTCTGCCATGATCTAATAGAATGGTGGGAAAGGCTCGAGGGGCTGAATTGCCTGCTCTTGTTCCCATGTTCCAGTGCTGTGACGTAATCCCTTCCGTTTATAGCCTGATGCTTTTTCCTTATGTATATATGTAAAGAGATGAATAAGGTGAGCATTGTTTTCTGATTTGATTCTATTTAGGAATAACACAGTAAAAATGCTCATAAGGCAGCTCTAAACAGAAATAGCACGATGGAAGTAGAAGCTTTTACCTCCTACGCATTCTGTGCTGCTTGTTGAAAAGCAATTTCTTCACAATTGTCACAAGTCAATCTTTTAAGTGTTTCTCGCTGCTTTTACTTTCAATTGATTATTGAGGAAAGGCATGGTTGCTGAACTTTCAAGGGTGCCTTAAATATATTAGCTTGCATCCATACCACTGATGAATTAAATCAGAACAACCCTTCCCAAAGGAGCATATACTAATAAAAAAATTCAAGGCACAATTAGGAATGGAGGCCGGAAAAAATAAATCAAAAGTGGAACAAAACGCAATGCTTCCTTATCAGACTGTTCTGTATTAAGGACATATTCTGTGTGATGGTGGTGATGAAAACAACATTGAGAGTGTGGAAAACCTGAATTTGTTACTTGTAAGAAGTGTTGCAAGTCTCCAATGTAGATGGAACAGAGTGAGAAAGAGACGCTATCATTCGGACACTTCTTTTCTCATGTTCATGGGTGATCAGATAGGTGTCAGTGGGACTGTTCATCAACCGTCTGTAGATAGCTACACGCAAGGTATTTATTTGGATCTGCTGTTGGTGTTGTAAGCAGTATTTGCATAATGCAGGGGTTGCAGTAGGCAGAAGCCTGGAATGATCATGTTCTGTGCAGCTGTTGGAGTTCAAGAGAGCACCACGCGTATTGGTGAAGTACACGAATGGATTGAACTAGTTCACAGACACAGGCCTAGAATTTCCTCGAAATCGCTGTTACCCCATCAAAAATAAATTGCGCTCACTGGTACCCTGCTCATTTGCATTCACATTGGTGTAAAATGGATGGAGCAGCTGAACTACCTGGAAACCCCTGTGCTGCCCTTTAAAAGATGGTTCAGCCTGTATTCTTCAGCAGCAGACTGGGGAGAAACAGGTAAAAGAGGGAGCATCTCAATGGAAGCACAGACTGCAGATCTGATTGGAGTCATCAGCCATGGGAGCAGGGGATGTGCTTTATTGGCCAGAAGCCATTGCTGGATATGATTCTCTTCCCTGAAGAGGTCAGGAAGACCCGAACGATGAAAGGTTGAAGGCATCATGGCAACTCCCTGCATCTTGGGTGTTGACCTGGAGGAAACTTCTTCCTAACTCGCACCAAGTCCCGTTCACCCATCACCCCTGTGCTCGCTGACCTACATTGGCTTCCGGTTCGGCAACGCCTCGATTTTAAAATTCTCATCCTTGTTTTCAAAATCCCTCCATGGCCTCGCCCCTCCCTATCTCTGTAACCTGCTTCTGCCCCTACAACCCTCCAAAATCTCTGTGCTCCTCCAATTCTGACCTCTTGCGCAACCCTGATTTTGATCATCGCCCCGTTGTCAACCGCGTCTTCAGCTGCCAAGACCCTAAGCTCTGGAATTCCCTCCCTAAACCTCCGCTTCTCTACCTCTCTCTCCTGCTATAAGACACTCAGTGACAAATTATGTTTGATAACCCCCCCCTATGAAGCACCTTGGGATGTTTTACTAGGCTAAATGCCCTATATAAATACAAGTTGTTGTTGTCGTCATGCAGCTTCTGGACACTGAGGGGATGAAATCCCTTCCTGTTGAGGTAGCTGAGTGGTAGTCAGTAGGAACCTCAGTACAATGTGGGTGCCATCAGGACCTTGAGGAAGCCAGGTACCACGTAACTCTGAAACCAAAGCAAAGAGAGGGTTTAAATGAATTTGGCAGGGGGGTGGGCACCAGGATGAAGCAATAGAGAGGAGAAACAAGGTGCATAGAGGACAGCGAGACGCAAATAGCACTACAGTTTAAAAAAAAAATCCAGAAAGAGGTGGGATTAGGTGCGAAGCAGTCTAAGATGGGTTTGGAGTGCATGTTCGTAAATGCACGGCACGTGGTAAATAAGGTTGGTGAGCTCCAGGCACAAGTCACAACATGGGACTCTGATATAGTGGCAATAACAGAGACCTTAGAGGGGAGGATTAGGAATTTAATATTCCTGGCTACAAGGTATTCAGGAAAGAAAGGGAAGGGGAAAAAACGGAGGGGGTGGCAGTATTGATCAAGGAAACTTTTATAGCACTGGAGCGGGATGATGTAGTTGAGGGCTCAAACACCGAATCTGTTTGGTTAGCATTAAGGAACAATAGAGGAGCTATTACACCACTAGGTGTATACTATAGGCCACCAAATAGTGGGAAGGAGATAGAGGAGCAAATTTGCAGGCAAATTACACAAAGCTGGAAGAACTACAGAGTAGTGATAATGGGGGACTTCAATTATCCTAATATAGACTGGGATAGTAACATTGTAAAGGACAAAGAGGGGGAAGAATTTCTGAAATGTGTACAAGAGAACTTTCTTGATCAGTGTGTTTCCAGCTCAACGAGGAAGGACGTAGTGCTGGATCTAGTTCTGGGGAATGAAGTAGGGCAAGTGGAGCATATTTCAGTGGGAGAGCATTTTGGGGAACAGTGATCATAATATCATCAATAGTGATGGAAAAAGACATGGTACTATCAAGTGTAAAAATACTTAAATGGAGGAGAGCTAACTTTAGTGAATTGAAAAGGGATCTTGCCCAGGTGGATTGGAATCAAAAATTGGTAGCTAAAACAATAATTGAACAATGGGAGGCCTTCAAATAGGAAATAGATCGGGTATAGGCTAGACACATCCCCACAAGGGAGAAAGGAAGAGCATCCAAAGCTAGAGCTCTGAGGTTAAAATGTGACAGAAAAGGAGGCTTATGACAATTGTAAGGTTCATAATATAGTAGAGAACTAAGCTGAATATAGAAATTACAGAGAAGATCTTAAAGTGAGAATAAGAGGGACAAAGAGACAGTATAGAAACATAGAAACATAGAAGATAGGAGCAGGAGTAGGCCATTCGGCCCCTCGAGCCTGCTCCGCCATTCAATGCGATCATGGCTGATCATCCAAATTCAGTACCCTAAATGAGAACAGATTAGCGGGTAACACAAAATGGAATCCAAAAGCCTTTTATAAACTCAGAAATGGTAAAAGGATAGTCAAAGGAAGGGTTGGGCCGATTAGGGACTGAGAACATCTTGTGGAGGCAGGGGGCATGGCTGAGGTATGTAAATGAGTACTTGACATCTGTCTTCACTAGAGAAGAGGATGCTGCCAATGTAGCAGTAAAGGAGGAGGCAATAGCGATATTGGATAGGATAAAAATAGATAAATACTTAAAAGGTTGGCAATCCTCAAAGTAGAAAAGTCACCCGGTCCGGATGGGATGCAACCTAGGTTACTCAGGGAAGCAAGGGTGGAAATTGGAGAGGCTCTGGCCACAATCTTCCAATCCTCCTTAAGTATGGTGGTGGTGTCAGAGGACTGGAGGATTGCAAATGTTATACCCCGTTCAAAAAAAGGGAGAGGGGTAAATCCAACAATTACAAGCCAGTCAGCCTAATGTCGGAGGTGGGGAAACGCTTAGAGATAATAATCTGGGAGAAAATCAATTAGCCCTTGGAAAAGCATGGGCTAATAAATGAAAGTCACTACGGATTTGTTAAAGGCAAATCGTGTTTGAATAACTTAATTGAGATCTTTGATGAAGTAATGGAAAGGGTTGATGAAGGTAGTGCGGTGGATGTTGTGTATATGGATTTTCAAAAGGCGTTTAATGAAGAACCACATAATAGACTTGTTAGCAAAATTAAAACCCATGGGATTAAATGGACAGTGGCATCTTGGATACAAAATTGGCTAAGGGACAGAAAGCAGAGAGCAGTGGTGAACGGTTGTTTTTCAGACTGGGGGGAGGTATACAGTGGTGTTTCCCAGGGGTCGGTATTAGAACCACTGCTCTTTTTGATATATATTAATGACCTGGACTTGGGTATACTGGGCATAATTTCAGTGTTTACAGATCATATGAAACTTGGAAATGTAGTAAACTATGAGGCGGATAGTAACAGACTTCAGGAGGACAGACAGACAGACTGCTGAAATGGGCAGATACATGGTAGATGAAATTTAACGCAAAAAAATCCAAAGAAGTGACAAAAGATGTGAAGTGGTGCACTTCAGGAAAAATGAGGTGAGACGATAGGAATTAAATAGTACAATTTTAAAGGGGGTGCAGGAACAGAGAGACCTGGGGCTGTATGTACAGAAATCTTTGAAGGTGGCAGAATAAGTTGAGAATGTTGTTAAAAAAGCATATGAGAGCTTTGACTTTATTAATAGAGGAATAGAGTACAAAAGCAAGGAATTCATGCTGCCTGGCTGATATTGCAGAGATCTAGAAAAGAGAAGGCTGAGGGGTTGAGACCTAATAAAAGTCTTTAAATTTACAAAGGGTCGTTGTAGAGAAGATGTTTCCATTTGTGGGGGAGTCCAAAACTAGGGGCAATTAGTATAAGATAGTCACTAATAAATCCAATAAAGAATTCAAGAGAAGCATAAACACCAGCACAGACCAGTTGGGCCGAATGGCCTGTTTCTGTGCTGTAAATTCTGTATAATTCTATGTAAGATCTCCTGTGGCTGCCTGGATTGAACCTTTGCCGTAGAAGCTGAGGGTGTTGGTCACCTTTACAGCCTGAGGGAGCAGTGCGGGAAGATGAGCGTAGCTGCAGGTCACAGATATGTCCATTCGCCTATTTGATAAAGTTCACTCTTCTGATGCAGAGCTCTTCAAGAGAGGTCCTGAGATGCCGAGTACCTGGTGGGCTGCATCCTCTTTGAATGGGACCTGACTCTCCCTAGCTTCATCCTTTGCTGCTCCTCCTCCGCCGTGCTAATGGCAGAGAGTGGTTTGCTGACCTACTCCTGAGATGTCCTGACTGGTGGCAGGGGGGGGGGGGGCGGCGGGGCGGGGACCAAAAATCTTGCATTGGGCTGACTCTCTGCAAGAATCGAGTGCAGGCACATGGACGGAAAAAAAAGGCAAAAACAAAAAAGGATGCTGCCAATGTAGCAGTGAAGGAGAAATCACTCAATAAAGTTTCCAGACTGTTCAAGCGCACAAGCTCCTCACTTCCACCTTGAGCAGGTGGTCCTGGCAGCGGCTGAGCCTCATTTATCGCAGTCTAAGTTACCCAGAGTGCAGTAGCCGTGCAAACCCAGGAAACTTGGGAGCTGCCAGGCTCGCCCTCTTACCTATGCCAATGTGGTCAGTGGCGACTCAGCTGGCGGATTGCAGGAAGGCTCAGAAAGTGCAAAGAAACTCGCGGGGACGTCGTGGGCTGTGTTTTGAGGGTGCAGAAATGGGATTTTCTCACTGCAGTGTAAGCGGTTTTTGATCCTAGCCCAATTGCTAGACGGACGGTTCGAATCGCCCCCGCCTTACGAAAGTTCTATACCCGGGAATTATTATTCAGAGTGTAAATGAAATAAGTCACGGACAGGAATGCTTTGGTGAAAAATCAAACTTATATTTATTTGGTCTAACATACACTGGCTAAAACATGCACTACTAAACAAAATCACTGTCTCTGTGGAGAATAAAATCCAGGTTACAATCAACATATGTACAGTACAAAACTGGGGACTATAACAAGCAGTAATTCCCTTGTTGCTATGGTGGACTATAATTCCACCCCTACCAACGAATTACCCAGTCGCATAAACCCCTTCGCCTGGCTGAACCAAATGAAGCTTCCACCCTCGGAATAGCCCAAAAACTTCACTTCTGAGAAAACTCTGAGCCCTTACAGCTCACGGGTTACCAGCTTGGGACACTCGAGACTATACTTACCCCCACACACGGTCGGTTTCGATCGCTCCGCTCGTCGGCTTCTCTGGTACTTCTTGTTAGTTCGGTCTTATTGGAGCAGGGAGCGAGAGAGAGAAAGAATGGTGGGAATGGGTCTATCCTTATAGGAGTCTTGCTACCCATATCTTTCCCACCAATCTTTAAAATCCTTTTGTTTCTAAGCACTCCAGTGCTTAATCAGTGATGGGCCATCATCGGACCCATGAGTATTCCGTGATTGGATTAATGGCCCTAAGTCTGGGACATGGTCTTTGTGTTGGGGAAAAAAACTGGCTCCTTTTCGGCTGGCTGAGGCCAGTGGGTTCATTGTTCTGCTTCTCTTCTGAGATGGAGGTGAGAAGTGCTTTTGCATATTAGAGTGGCTTTCTAATAAGTTCAAGTTTAATGGCCCCCTTCCTTTTTCCAGGACTGTCGGGCGAACCCATACATTCTGGATGACTGACAGTTCTTTTGTCACAGCCAACTGCCATGCGTTCTCTGGAGTTTTAACAAACCAGTCCCCCACGCATTTGCACAGGGCGATCCCACCACAGGGAAAACACCCTCAGCCCATAAAGTCCACAAAAATATTCTCGACTGAGTCCATTCTTCAAACAGAGACTTTGCGATCTCTTCACCAGTACCATAGATCTACTTGTGCTCAGGTAGATCGATGTAAATTCCACGTTGGCAAGTGAAAATTTTGTGATTAGGTGGCGAATAGGAGATGACAAAAATGATAATAGCCTAAGATAAAGAGGCATGCTGAGAATTAGAGAAATAAAATACATATATGAGGCCCAGAGAATGCGTGAATAGTTAAAGCAGGATAGCTAAGTGGAGAGGGAAGCGTGAAAAACTGATAAGCTCTCAGTGCCTCAGGAGTCTTGTGGTAGAAAAAGGCAGGCCGACACCAGGGGTGCAGATTACCCTGCCGGCCGTGTGCCAGTGGGGGATCCCCAACCCAAGCCGCTCCCTGTCCGGAAACACCCATCCTACGTTACCAGCAGAAGTTGCACTAAGTTGCAGACAGATGAATTTGCTTCTGTCCGAATAATTGGGAACAGATCCTGTGATAGTTGAAGAGATTTGAGTGCCTGCAAACTACTGTCTCCGAGGGGAAATACTCATCACTAAATCAATGACTGTCACAAAGTTACAATAGCAAAAATACTGCGGATGCTGGAAATCTGAATTAACAACAGAAAATGCTGGAAACACTCAGCAGGCCAGGCAGCATCTGTGGAGAGAGAAACAGAGTTAACGTTTCAGGTCGATGACCTTTCGTCAGAACTGGAAAAAGTTAGAGATGTAACAGGTTTTAAGCAGGTGCAGAGGCAGGGAAAGGGGGGAGGGGAAGAAAGAACAAAAGGACCGGTCTGTGATAGGGTGGAAGGCAGGAGTGGTTAACTGTTGCCATGGCGATGGCAGAATCATCAACAGCTGCCGCCTGAAAAAATAGGGGCGGGGGTTATAGTCTGAAATTGTTGAACTCAATGTTGAGTCCAGAAGGCTGTAAAGTGCCTAATCGAAAGATGAGGTGCTGTTCTTGAGCTTACGTTGAGCTTCATTGGAACAGTGTAAGAGGCCGAGGGCAGAGAGGTCAGAGTGGGAGCGGAGAATTAACGTGATAAGCGACCGGAAGCTCGGCGTCACCCTCAGGGACTGAACGGAGGTGTTCCGCAAAGCAGTCACCCAATCTGCATTTGCTCTCCCCAATGTAGAGGAGTCCACACCATGAGCAGTGAATACAGTATACTAAATTGCAAGAAGTACAAGTAAATCACTGTTTCACCTGGAAGGAGTGTTTGGGGCCCGGGACAGTAGGAAAGGAAGAGATAAAAGGGCAGGTGTTGCATCTCCTGTGCTTGCACAGGAAGGTGCCGTGGGGAGGGGAGGGGCTGTTGGGGGTGGTTGAGGTGTGGACCAGGGTGTTGCGGAGGGAGCGGTGGAAGAAGATGATCTGTTGAATGTGGAGGCTAGTGGGGTGAATGGTGAGGACAAGGGGAACCCTATCTTGGTTCTGGGAGGGAGTGGAAAGGCTGAGAGCAGAAGTGTGGGAAATGGAACGGTCAAGGGCCGTGTCAACCACGGTAGAGGGGAATCCTCGGTTGAGGAAAAAGGAAGACATGTGGGAAGCACTGGTATGGAAGATGGCATCGCCAGAACAGATGCAGCAGAGACGGAGAAACTGGGAGAATGGAATAGAGTCCTTACAGGAAGCGGGGTGGAAGGAAGTGTAGTCCAGGTAGCTGTGGGAATCAGTGGGCTTATCGTGGATGTTTGTTGATAGCCTATCCCCAGAAATGGAGACAGAGAAATCGAGGAAGGGAATGGAAGAGTCGGAGATGGACCATGTGAAGGTGAGGGAAGGATGGAAATTGGAAGCAAAGTGAATGAAATTTTCTAGTTCAGGGCAAGAGCAGGAAACGGCACCAATACAGTCATCAATGTACCGGAAAAAGAGGTGAGGGAGGGGACCTGAGTAGGACTGAAACAAAGAATGTTCCACATATCCCACGAAAAGGCAGGCATAGCTAGGGCCCATGCGGGTTTCCATAGCAACACTTTTGATTTGGAGGAAATGAGTGGAGTTAAAGGAGAAGTTGTTCAATGTGAGAACAAGTCCAGCCAGGCAAAGGAGGATGGTGGTGGATGGGGAATGGTTGGGCCTCTGTTCAAGGAAGAAGCAGAGTGCCCTCAGGCCATCCTGGTGGGGGATGGAGGTGTAGAGGGATTGGACGTCCATAGTGAAAAGGAGACAGTTTGGGCCAGGAAACTGGAAGCTGTTAAAGTGGCGGAGGGTGTCGGAAGAGTCGCGAATGTAAGTGGGAAGGGACTGGACAAGGGGCGAAAAAATAGAGTCGAGATAGGAAGAAATCAGTTCCATGGGACAAGAACAGGCTGAAACGATGGGTCTACCAGGGCAGCCCTGTTTGTGGATCTAGGGAAGGAGGTAGAAGTGGGGTGTGCAGAGTTGGGGGATTATGAGGTTGACAGCCATGGAGGGAAGATCTCCAGAGGAGATGAGGTCAGTGACTGTCACAAAGTTCCCTGTTTCTCCCTTATTAACATTAACAAAATTTGGAACTGAATGGAGTTTCCAGCTCCTAGTGTCAATAGCAACCACATTTCCCTGAAAAATAAAGGCTCCAGTAATTCTCTACAGAAACTCCAGTTTGCAATTGTTATTTTGTGGATTTAATATTTTCTCATAAAATCGCTGGAGGGCATTACACAAGAAATAATAATAACAGGCATAGTTAGGTGCAGAGTTTTGCCATAATCAAAGTAATTGCAAAAATTCTGCCAACAAAGCAGGAAAATAATGCTTGAATCAGCTAAATAAATATTCTTGCGGAGGCTAATAAATGTTCACCACTATACTAATGTATAGAAGGTAGAACATGGGAACAGGCCATTCGGCCCAACCGGTGTGTGTCAGTGTTTACCCTCCATGTGAGTAAATAGATCTAATCACATTTACCCACCCTGTTCCCAAGTCCATTCAACCGTTTTACCTTCATCCAACTATCCAATCTGAATGTTGACATCGTTTCTGCCTCGACCACTAATCCTGGAATTGAATTCTACAACTCTGTGAAGAAGTTTTTTTTGCCCTCGGTTCTACATCTCTTACATTTAATCATGTATCTATGGCCCCTTGTTCTTGACCCCTCAACTGCTGGAAACAGTTTGCTTCTATCTCCCTGTCACATTCTTTCATAATTTTAAACACTTCTACTATGTCACCCTGTAATCTTCATTGTTTTAACGAAAAGGACACACAAGTATGTCAAGTGTTTCTTTGTGTATTTCGATTACCTCATACCAGACAGCACCCTACTGTGTCTGCAATGAACCCTCTCTAAAGCCTCAATATCCTTCCTGTAGTCGGGAGCCCAATACTGCATGCATTACTCGAACTGAGATTTCATTCTATGGTTTCATCATTACCTCTTGACTTTTACATTCTATACACCTGAGCTAAAACTAGAATTATATTCCTTTTCTTCACAGCCTTATAACCCTGAGGTGTTGCCTTTAATGTTCTGTGAACTTGTACTCTCAGATCCCTCTGCTCAAACACACAGCTGAGAGTGTTTGCTTGGCAATGCTAACTGCTATAATATCTAACTAAATTCATTTGTGTGAAACTTTCACAGTTCACATGTCAATACAGATGAAACATCAAGTTCAATTGTAATGACATGACTTTATATACAGCAGTATTATATCTTTTGTAAATCAGTATATGCAGTGTTATACTTCTAAAATAATATATGCTATCTCAGTGAAATCAGTTCTTCCTGCAATGGCATAAGGTTGGAAATTACACCACCTTCCTGTCATACAGTGCAAAGGCTGCCCAGAAAAACTAACAGACAAGCAGGCACAGAAGATGAGCACACTGGTAATAAAGTAAACACAACTAAACTAAGCAGAGTACAGCTGGCAATGAATCTTTGCATCTGTGGTTTATGACACCATCCAAACCCTTTAAATGTATTTCCGCCAACATTTATTTCTCTTTCTCTTTTAAATATAATCACTGACATATTCTGGTGCTCTATGTGTTATAGCATTTCAGGTGTTGAGTGCAACACCTTAAAGCATTCAGACTTCCAGCCTTTCTGAAATGATTGCCATAGTAACAGTGATTGATCCATCGCATCATGTAATTAGCTTTAAAACTTCACAAGTCTTGTATATAAATATATATAACTGTCACCAGGTTAGCTTATTAAATAAAGTTGTTGCATAAATTCAATTTCTTGGACAAATACAAACATTGCTTGAAGCCTGTAAATAATTCAAATTGGTAAATTGAGTTCTAATGAGGTAAAAACATTTTCTTCACTTGTGATATTTTACAGAGTGCTTTGCTAAATTTGTTAACATTATGTCATTCCAGGCTGTGGCTTTGAAGCGGGTAAAACCCATATACCAAATTATTATTATTATTTTCTCCCCCCCCCCCCCCCAGTTGTTTTTACAGTAATAGTAGGAACAGCAGCAGTAGTAACGCTAGTGCTAACAGGTGTAGTAGGAGTAATAGCATTATCAGCTCCAATGGAGTCTCGATTATCTGTATTTGTGATTGTCCAGGAACCTGAGACTGGTCATATCTTTGGGCTGCCACCTCAGATTTGGCCTTATGTGGTCGTCAAAGAAAGTTCGATGCCCACTTTGGGTAAGGCTGGGTTGGGTTTTCAGGTGTCTCAGGTTGGGGCATATCTTTTGATGGGCTGCCTTAAAAAAAATGTCAAGAAGAAAGCATGCTGCATAGAATCCTTCAGGTTAACTTGGTTGGGGGCTCAGGTTGGGTTTGGTTATGTCTTTTGCTCGACGTATTTTAACTGCTGGGCTGCCGCCACTTGAGGTCAAGTCAGAGATTTGGGTCAGACCTTTGATCAGCTGCACTTCAAGCATCCATTGGGTGGGTAATTGAGGTTGCATCTGAATTTGAAATATCTTTGTGCAACATTGATTCCCAACTATTTCTCTGTAGAATTATAGGATAAGTCAGTTGTTATTGATCAGAAACCAGCATCTTCACTGCCTTTTGGGATTTTTTTTACTCAATATTGTGGTCCTTATCCAAATCAGCTCCATGCAGTAGGTGTATAATTGATGGGATTTGTTGCTGGGTCACTTGACCCTAGGTATTTTTAAATATTAGTCGTGTTATTTCTCTCAATTACTAGGGTTCCTGATTTCCAGTGCTTTGCTTGAGTGAAACAGGTGCCCATCACTAAAGTAAGCAAAACAAAAAGACCAGCAGGGTAATTTTGACTTTAGATGATCGTGTAAAACGGGCGGTATCGGTTTGGCCACCTGCTGAGCACCTCTTCAATAGAAACAAAACCCAAAAGGCAGCAGACAAGAGCAAGAAGGACATTAGACCAATCAAAGGGTGATTGTGAAGATCAAAAGTCCACAGAGACAACCAGGAGACGTCCTAAAAGAAATGCAAAGGAGCTTTGGGAAAGATTTTGTTCCTCAAATTCTTAACTTTTTTAATTTTTTAGCTGCACCTTGTCAGAAATCCCATTAGAGCAAGCAATACGACTAATGGCACAGGGAGAAGATCAGATATGGTAGCAGGTGTCATAGCTGAAATTTAAATATGTTTCTTCAAAAATTGGGGGAAAAGCAGATGCTAAAATGGTGAGAGACTGGAACATGGTTAGTGATTCATAAAGGATGACAGATAACTGGACTGGCTCGCAAACCATAAATCAAACCAGTAGTTGCGATGACAGCATACACCGTGGGATAAAAGACTGAGGGGTTTGTCAATATCAACAGAATCCCAAAATTAAACAACAACAACAACAACTTGTATTTAGATAGCATCTTTAACGCAGTAAAACGTCCCAAGGTGCTGTACAGGAGTATTTTAAGACATCAAATTTGACACCGAGCCACATAAGGATAAATTAGGGCAGGTGACCAAAAGCTTGAAAGAGGAAAGAGAGGCAGAGAGGCACAGGTAGACTATCCTTTATCCGAAAACCTTGGGACCAGCTGAGTTTCGGTTTTCGGAATTTTTCGGATTTCAGAAGGTATTGGGAAATTTGTTGGGGGTCGGGGTCGTCGGGGGGTCGGGGGTGGGGGTCGGCGGAGGGTCGGGGTCGGCGGGGGGTCGGGGGTGGGGGTCGGCGAGGGGGTCGGTGGGGGGTTGGCGGGGGGGGTCGGGGGGGAGAAAAGAATATCGGACGGGCCGCGGTTCGGGTCGGGTCAGGGGGGAGAAAAGAATATCGGACGGGTCGGGGGTCGGGTGGGGGGCGGAGAAAAGAATATCGGATGGGTCGGGTTGGGTGGGGGGGGGGGAGAAAAGAATGTCGGACGGGCCGCTGCAGCTATCGGACGGGCCGCTGTATTGCCGGGTTCACTCTCCCGGTACCTCCTTCACACTGCCCGGCTCGGCCTGCAATCTCCTACCCAGGAGGGAACTCTGTGACCCTCTGCCCTGCTCAGCGTAAGTCGTGCGCCACTCTGGTCATGTCGTGCGCACGACTTACGCTGAACGAAAAAACTTTCGGTTTTTAGAGGTTTTCGGTTTTCGGAAGTTCGGATAAAGGATAGTCTACCTGTATAGGCAGGGAATTCCAGAGCTCAGGGCCCAGGCAACAGAAGGCACGACCACCAAAGGTTGAGCGATTATAATCAGGGATGCTCAAGAGAGCAGAATTAGAGGAGCACAGATACCTCGGGGGGGTTGTGGGGCTGAAGGAGATTACAGAGATAGGAAGGGGAGAGGCCATGGATGGATTTGAAAACAAGGATGAGAATTTTGAAATCGAGGCGCTGCTTAACCCGGGAGCCAATGTAGGTCAGCGAGCACAAGGGTGATGGGCGAACGGGACTTGGTGCGGGTTAGGACACGGGCAGCCGAGTTTTGGATGACCTCATGTTTACATAGGGTGGAATGTGGGAGGCCAGCCAGGAGTGTTTTGGAATAGTCAAGCCTAGAGGTAACAAAGGCATGGATGAGGGTTTCAGCAGCAGATGAGCTGAGGCAAGGGCGGAGACGGGCGATGTTACGTAGGTGGAGATAGGCGGTCTTTGTTATGCTGCGGATACATGGTTGGAAGCTCATTTCAGGGTCAAATATGACACCCAAGGTTGCGAACAGTGTGGTTCCGCCTCAGACAGATGTCAGGGAGAGGGATGGAATCAGTGGCTAGGGAACGGAGTTTGTGGCGGGGACCGAAAACATAGAAACATAGAAAATAGGAGCCGGAGTAGGCCATTCGGCCCCTCGAGCCTGCTCCGCCATTCAATGCGATCATGGCTGATCATCCAAATTCAGTACCCTGTCCCTGCTTTCTCCCCATACCCCTTGATCCCTTTAGCCTTAAGAAATATATCCAACTCCTTCTTGAATATATTTAATGAATTGGCCTCAACTGCCTTCTGTGGTAGAGAATTCCACAGGTTCACCACTCCCTGGGTGAAGAAATTCCTCCTCATTTCTGTCCTAAATGGCTTACCCCTTATCCTTAGACTGTGACCCCTGGTTCTTGACTCCCTGACCATCGGGAACATCCTTCCTGCATCTAGTCTGTCCAGTCCTGTCAGAATTTTATAAGTTTCAATGAGATCCCCTCTCATTCTTCTAAACTCCAGCGAGTATAAGCCGAATCGACCCAATCTCTCCTCATACGTCATTCTTGCCATCCCAGGTATCAGCCTGGTGAATCTTCGCTGAACTTCTTCCATGGCAAGAACATCCTTCCTCAGATAAGGTGACCAAAACTGAACACAATACTTAAGGTGTGGTCTCACCAAGGCCCTGTACAACTGCAGCAAGACATCCTTGTTCCTGTACTCAAACCCTCTCATTACGAAGGCCAACATACCATTTGCCTTCTTAAACAATGGCTTCGGTCTTCCCAATATTTAATTGGAGAAAATTTTTGCTCATCCAGAACTGGATGTCGGACAAGCCTAAATGAAATAAATATTTAATCTCGCATCCAGTCATGTGTTCTTTCCAATATATAATTGCATCCACCATGGCATTGCTCGTGGGCTGAGGATGAGACTGGGCAAATAACATTGGATGCCGAAAATTAGGAGAGAGCAGGAATGCAAGGTTTAGATACGCCAGAGCAGGGAGCAAGCAGCAGTCAAGGTCTGTCAAAGAGTAGAAGGCCAGTGGTAGCGAGGGCCAAGGCTTAGTGGTAGGAGTCATAGGAAGCAAGCAACAGATTACCTACCAGCAGTTATTACATAGAGAATTACATAAGTGTGTATAGCACAGCAATGGGCCTTTCAGTCCAACTGGTCTATGCTGGCATTAATGCTCTATATGAGTCTCCTCCCACCCTACTTATCTGCACATTCTTCTATTCCCTTCTCCCTCATGTGCTTATCTAGCTTCCCGTTAAATGCATCTATACTATTTGCCTCAACTATTCCTCGTGATAGCAAGTTCCACATTTTTACCACTTTTTGGGTAAAGAAGTTTCTCCTGAATTCCCTATTGGGTTTATTGGTGACTATCTTATATTTATGGCCCCTAGCTTTGGTCTCCCCCACAAGTGGAAATAACTCTACGTCTACCCTATCAAACGCTTCCCAAATCTTAAAGACCTCTATCAGGTCACTCCTCAGCCTTCTCTTTTCTAGAGCTTATTGTTATGGAGTTATTATTGGAGGAATGTTAGAAGTTGCCTCTTTTTTAGTATTTTTGCTGGGCTTGCTGTGGAGATTGAAGTGGGGAGCTGTTACGATGGCTGCATGACAAAGAAAGCTCCCCGACAAGCGCTTTCTAAAAATTCGAATAGGTCAGATTTGCCCTATAGAGAGAAAAAATGTTGCTTTATCCCTATCTAGAATTTAGCTTTCATTTCTGACTTTTGCTACTGGCATGTATGACAAGTCTGGTTAAGATAGCATGAAGTGGTTTAAGGTGTATTAAGGATGATCACAGCGTAGGGTCAGAAGGTGTATGGCGTCATCTCTTGATGCTATATTATTGAATCATTGGGGCAGTGAATTTCGGGAACCAAACTATACATTGGACGTAACAACAGAAAATGCTGGAAAAACTCAGCAGGTCAGGCAACATCCGTGGACAAAAATTTGAGTTGACGTTTCGGGTCGAACCCTTCTTCAAAGAAGGGTTCGACCCGAAACGTCAACTCAAATTTCTGTCCACGGATGTTGCCTGACCTGCTGAGTTTTTCCAGCATTTTCTGTTGTTATTTCGGATTTCCAACATCCGCAGTATTTTGCTATTATACATTGGACGTGTTTTCTGAGTGCGAGTAGAAATTCCCTCATGGAGTTTGAAGTTTTAAATGAAATCCTGTCCTTGGTTCATGGTTGCTACTGTTTAGAGACCAGTTCTGACCTGTGACATTTACACATCACCGCAGCCATTGTGCCAACTCGAGTCTTTCTGTGAGAAAAATGCCCTCGTCTATAACATGAGAAGGTCACGCCCCTAACTGGTGAAGGATGGGGGGAGGGGGAGGGGGCTTCAATATTAACACCTGTTTTATTTGTTACATATTCACTTCATAAAGCACAATTTTATCGAGTATGATATAACTTTATTGTCTGCAGTGCAGTTGGAATGGGGCTTGTTTCTTCATGCTAATTAAATTAGTATTCACAGACACATGGACGGGCAGATGGCTCCCAGCATGGCCATTTGTAAAAATTAACTCATATTCTGATAAAAAGGAAGTCAGTTATCAAGTATGGTGAGAATCCAATCAAAAATATGATGTTTTTAAGGAGACAGTTTAGCATTGATTAACATATACACAGATGATCATACCATTCCCATTTGAATACAATTAAGGATTTCATTCAGTCCCTGAACAACTTGAATTAGAAACACAGCTAGGAATTCCAATTCCAAATCTAAAATTCAGCATGGCAGAAAAAGCACGCAGTGTCATTTTGGGCAGGAGGAGGGTCAATCTAAACCCACCTAAGCATGATTGTTCTGTGGATAGTTTTACAGATAGGTAGAAGGAAAGCTTTGAAAAGATCGCCTCTTCTAATTCAGCACTGAAATAAAACCAACACGGTGCACCCACAATATTTGTTTTGTAAAGCTGCTGATTTATTAATCTTTTTTTTTTGCAGTCATCAACAGTGAGAATTCATTTGACATTTGTTACATGACTAATGTTAAGATGCACTGCCTGTGTGTGTGAAACCACTGGGATTTTATTTTCACCTGATTATGTTAGATGGGGAAAATAGCCAGTTTGGAACTCATTTCTAAATGGAGTTGAATATTTGTTTCAGATTAAGGTGACATCAGTACACGCAAAAAAAGTGTCAAAATATCTGCCTTCCAAAGGCACACTGGGGCTGGTTTTGTGCCCATTGGGGTTGATTTATTTAGCGCAGACATGCATCAGTGCGAGTGTCTGGATTAACAGAGTCGGTTTCACTTAACATGCCATCATGTGGCGAAGATTTGCATTGGTACTGAGGGCCAGTGCACCTGGCATGCTCAAAACTTATTAAGGCCAGGGAAATGATATAAGTGACGTCAAATAGACTGAAGTGCACTTCAGATGCTCCAGACCCTTCTAAAGGTGGCACTGACTGGTAGATCTACTCAGCCAGTTTAGGTCCTCTTTTCTCAAAAGTAAGCCTGCTTGGTAGATATGAGAATAAAGTTGCTACAAAGGCATACAGTTTATCAGTTTATGTAGTTGTTTTAAATTTAGCTTTTACCACTCATCCCCCATCTGAGAGTATTTGGGAAAGGCGCTCTAATTGTCCAGAATTTCAGTAGAACCCATGGGTATTCCACACCACTCTATATGTCAGCTCTGATGGAGGATCAGAGTAGGCCTGCAAGGCACGTGTGTTGACACCTTAGGCACTGAAGATGTACCCGTCTTTACCACCTAGTTATACAGCCCAAGGCTATTGCCCCTGGACGTGTCCGAGGAGATCTGTGTATGGAGATGACATGAGTGAGCCTATGACAGAAATAAGTGGTCACCTGAAGCCACAGCTTCAACCCACTTGGGGGACAGTTGCTGCCAAGGTGAATTTTTTTGCTGCTGGTTTTTTTCCAGCTACTCCTGCTCCTAATTCTTATCTTCTTATTTTGGACTCTAGGGGAATCAAGG
The DNA here is from genome assembly GCF_052327205.1 of Somniosus microcephalus. Classification (NCBI taxonomy): domain Eukaryota; kingdom Metazoa; phylum Chordata; class Chondrichthyes; order Squaliformes; family Somniosidae; genus Somniosus; species Somniosus microcephalus. The sequence goes on along the minus strand of NC_141001.1, from coordinate 98,560,498 downwards.
GATATGGGGATCGGGTGGGAAAGTGGAGGTGAGGCTGAAGATCAGCCATGCTCCTGTTCCTAAGTTTTATGTTCTTATGTAACAGGAAGCGTTTGTCAAATCTCCTCTACCAGCAGTTCACATCCAGATGATCAGAATGCATTGTTTGCTCAGATTGTAATATTTTTCCCAAGTGAAAATAGTCAGCAATGTGAGAGAGCACACCACTTTTGACCGTTTAACCTGTTTTTCTTTATTAATAGTTGTTCTCCCCCATGCATCTATTGATCCTCTGAATCTGGCTTTGTGTACAATCCAATCCCTCCTCCCTTTGCCTCACCATTGGTTGCACAATCTTCAGCTGCCTTGGCCCTGCTCTGTGGAACGGCCACCCTAAACCCTCCTCTCTACTTCCCTCTTCTCCTTTAAAAGTCGTCTCCTAATTCCTAACCTCTCCCTCCAAGGCTTGCTGTCTGTTTCCATTTGTGAAGGGCCTTGGGTTTCTTTTTTACCTTAAAAGCACTTTCTCAATGCAAGTTGTTTTTGCTGTCGTTGATGTCTGACAGGTTTCCCAAAATGCAGGACATCATTGAAGGCACGCACGTGGCTATATGGGGCTGTAAACCCAATGCCACCCGCTTCATGACCATAATGGGTATTTTGTTCCCTAATAGTTTGTCCGTGTCAGCTGTGGCTCAGTGAGTCCGAAGGTTGTGGGTTCCAGTCTGCCTCTCCAGTTCAGTATTAAGGGAGTGCTGCACTGTCCGAGGTGCCATCTTTTGGGTGAGACGTAAAAACGGAGGTGCCATCTGCCCAATCAGGTGGACGTAAAAGATGCCATGGCACTATTTCGAAGAAGAGCAGGGGAGTTTTCCCTGGTGTCTGGGCCAATATTTATCCCTCAATTAACATCACTAAAACAGATTATCTGGTCATTATCACATTGCAGTTTGTGGGAGCTTGCTGTGCGCAAATTGGCTGCTGCATTTCCGACATTACAACAGTGACTCCACTTCAAAACAAAAAGTTACTTCATTGGCTGTAAAGTGTCTTGGGATGTCCTGAGGTTGTGAAAGGCGCTATATAAATGCCATCATTCTTGTAGTGCAGCTGGCCTATGACCATAGGTACAGAGTCATGCACATTAATGCTAACTGCTCTAACCATGAGCTTCTAGGTGGAAGCCGGTGGTGAATTGGATCGCTGCTGGATGTCAAAGTTCACCTGTAGGAATGGATATGGTCCAGCACCACCTCCAATTTATGGGGTCAGTGGTGCTATCAATATTTCAAGGGCCAAGAAGAGCAGCTGAATGACTGCTTAGGGACTGAGGCTATCCACTGGAGCCATGACTCATGACGCCTTTGAGACAACCACAGGCAAGAGTTGAAGAGCGATGCAGTGAGATGCATGTAGCTACCATGTTTTCGGTGGAGCAGGCATTGGGTTCAGCTGCCTCTACCAATCAAAGAGAGTCTTGCAATACAGCCCAGCCGAACTCTCAAAGTTTACTGTAGTCTGCCTTTCTCAACTTGCACCCTGCAAATACAGCAGGAGGGGTTTTGTCAGTGGGGGTGCGTTGGAGGCGGGACTGCTGCTTGTCGGGTTTTAGGCCCGCCTCCATCGACTTGTGGCCAACCCACGCTATTTTCCCTTGTTAAGCCCGCCTAGCAGGTTTAGCAGGCCAATTAAGGGAAAGCCGGTTACAGAGAACATCAGCGCATGACGTTTCATCTGTCAGATGAATTGTCATCATTTGACAGCTCTGTGATGCTGTCAAACACTGACATTCTATGTTGTTTGATGAGTACAGGAAACTTTGTGCTATCCGGCACCCACGGGACCGAGCTGCTGCCGTTGCCTCAAAACTGCCGTACTCTGCAGAGTTAATGTTGAGAGATACGGAGATTCTTATCTCCGTATTTGACAACAAACACTGTTGCTTAGCAACAGCTTCTAAACACTCGGGTGTGGCCTGCAAGCTCTGTAGCTGAAGCTGTTGCTATAGCTACAGACCTTGCACAGCTTGACTGTTCAAACAAAGCAAAAAAAACAAACAAAAAGAATAAAAAACGGCTGCTGATTTTTGCCGGTGGCTCCAGATTGCCGGATAGCTCACCTCCGGATAGCACAAAGTTTCCTGTACTTGTATTCAAGACTCATCAAACCTCTTTTGTGAGCAGAAATTAGATGGTTGTTGCATTGGAGAATGCAGCAGCCATCTGTCATCTCTGCTGGTGAGATGCGAGAGTCTCCATATCCCCAACTTTTGAAGCCTGCAGGAAGAAACAAAGGTAAGTAAACATTTTCTATCACTTTCCGCTCACCTCACATACTTACCTCTCTACACTTGCACCCATCACGTACCTTCACAGCGCACTTTTGCACCCCGCAGTCCCCACTGCTCGCCTTGGTGACCCTGGCGGGGTTTCCCGACGTGGGGAAGCCCGTGCCTCTGTTGGAAGAATGGGGATAATCCACTTAACTGCCTGTTAACTACCTGTTAACAGGCAGCTAAGTGGCTGTATTCCCCTTCCTGCCTCCAGGAAATGGGACCCGCCACGGGTCGACTACCCGCCTCCCGGGAAGATGGCACGGAAGCGGGTTGGGAGCGGAATGGGCACCCGCCCCCAGATTCTGCCAATTTCCTGGCAGTCCCGCTTCCAAACTCGCCTCCCCAGGGCTGGCAAGATCTCGCCCAGCGTTTCCATGGAGCAGGTAGTAGAAGAGAGCCAGCCTCAACCAGGGACAGAAGAGGACATAGACATTAACTCAGAAGAGATGTCTGCAGAACTAACTGTTCAGTCAGTAAGAATGTTGAGGTGGTCGTTAATAGGTAGCAGCTTTAGTTAAGTGTCCATGCCATGTAGTGCACAATAGCTATCTGCACATATGCAAAAAAAGGACAAGATGCCCATCACTGCCTTTGTTCTTGCATTGAAACCCATGAACGTCAATGCATTTCTCCACAACTATCTAATTCTGCCTCAGCACAACAGTCGTTTGTGACATGTTAGTACACCAATTAACCCAAATTTTATTAGCCTTAAAAATGTGTGGCACAGATGTGTTTACCTCGGTGTGACCCCTTTGTGCAAGTGTATGCTGTGTGTTTTCTACTTCCTTCGCAAATTTGGTAACGCTGTTACGTCTGATTCAGAAGATAATGGCTTCAAACCCCAGTGAGCAAATAATCTAGGCTGACACTTAGGTGCCATACTGATGGAGTGCTACCATATCAGAGGAGCTGTCTTTCAGATGAGATGTTAAACCAAAGCCTTATGAGTGCAGGTGAACATAAAAGATCCAATGGTACTATTCAGAGAAGAGCAGAAAGTTACGTAGAGTTTACAGCACAGAAACAGACCATTCGGCCCAACTGGTCTACGCCAGTGTTTATGCTCCACGTGAGCCTCCTCCCACCCGATTTCATCTAACCCTATCTCCCAGTGTCCTAGCCAGCATTCCTTCCTCAACTAGCAACGTTAAAAAAAAGGATAATTTATTCAATTGTGAGGAATTTTGGGTCGACTCTATAAAAGATACAAGTTAAATTTACAGTCTTATGATTTGGATAATTATATATTAATTGGTCTTCCAGATTTATTCCTGAATCCTACAGATATCCCATGCTTTAGCAGGAAGCACAGGTCGGAGGATCGAGATGTCCCTGTTGGAACTGTAACTCCAACCTGTGAGTTGTGCGCGCATGGCTTCCCTGCTGGGGGTGCAGGAGCACGAACCACCCCTCTTATATCCCTCTTATATAAACTTCCACTGGACTATGTGGGCTGATTTTGCAGTCCTGGCCAAGTTTCGGCATTTCTGTTTCTCTGCTGGTGCAAGGCTGGCCAGCCAATGGTTGTGTTTGTCAGCTCAATTGAATAATTATTTATCGCTGCCTTCACTGCTTTAACCTTGTGCAGGGAGCAATCCTGATGGGGGATGTGCAGAACCTGGCCAGCAGTTCAAATTTTCAAGGGATGTGTGCACTTAACGGGAGTTGGCTTCAGAAGGGATAAATATTGGTTCAGCTTTATTCAGCTTTCCAACTGAAATTTAAATATTGTCTGCCTTTTCCAAGAAGTGACAGTCGAAAATGTGAAGTGAAGCGAACGTCAATGTGAAGGCATGAAACAGATTCTACGGGCAAATGACAAAATGATAAAGTACACATCCCTCCATCTGACGACTGGCAAAATGGTGTGCAGCTGCTAGTTAGCCTGTTTGGAACTAAAAGACACTCTCCCCAGAGGACTGGGGCCCTCCATTCTTGGCAGCCGCTCATGATCAGGCTCAACACTGCGTCCACTATCTCTGAAACCCAGGAACAGATGCAGGATAAGATGGCACACTTTAAAAGAATCTAAACTGAAAGGTTTTAAGGGTAGTTGTGGAGAAGATGTTTCCACTTGTGGGGGGGTCCAAAACTAGGGGCCATAACTATAAAATAGTCACTAATAAATCAAATAAAGAATTCAGGAAAAACTTCTTTACCCAGAGAGTGGTTAGAATGCGGAACTTGCTGACACGTTGAGTAGGTGAGGCGAATAGCATAGCTGCCTTTAAGGGGAAACTAGACAAGTACTTGAGGGAGAAAGGAATAGAAGGATGTGCCGATAGGATTAGATGAAGTAGGGTGGGAGGAGGCTTGTGTAGAGCATAACACCTGCATAGACAAGTTGTGCCGACTGGTCTGTTTCTGTGCTGTACTTCTGTGTAATTTGACATGGTAAGGCTACCCGACCTTCCCATTTATCAGAGTCCATGGTGACATGTCACAAAGTGTTCCCCGTCAACCGGTTTCACATTTACTGCTCGACGATGCCAAGCCGCCACACAAGCTTCAAACGGACCGGTTCTTCCTCTGGGACTATGAGTTCTGCAGGTCAGCCGCCTGAAGTCTGCTGGTGGTGGGGGGGGGGGCGGGGGAGGTGGGGGAATGGGGCAGTGAGGGGTCAGTTACTGACATCCAAGTTGGTCTACAAGTTGTGCATCTGTCTGTCAATGTTGATATATGCTCCTTCAATTACAGCATTTTTCTGGCTGAACAACAAGCTGGTACATTGAGAAAACAATCCCAGCCTAGAGAAAGGCCTCCCTAGTGAAGCATGACTGGCAAATGCATGACTTCTCTAACACAGCCAAGCAGCTGTGCTGAGGTCTGTGAGCCCAGCTACTTGGGTAACTCTGGGTCTGTGGAATCCCTTCAGATACAGGCAGAACTCTCTTAGATCTCTTTCCCAAGGCAAGAGAAATTCCCAAAGGAACACCAATCAAGAATGCTTTTGGATGCTTAAAATGAGTTTTAAGCTCCCTGAGATGTCATGATATATTAAAAAAAGAGAAAAAATTGGACTGAACAAAATGCAAAGAGGGATCCCAAAAAATAAAAGAAACAATTATAAGGGAAATAATTCCAAACAAGCACAATGCATATCTGAATGCATGTAGCATTCACAACAAAATAGATGAATTAATAGTGCAGATAGAAATTAACAGGTTTGACCTATTAGCCATAACGGAGACGTGGTTGCAAAGTGGCCAAGGTTCGGGACTAAATATTCCAGGATACTTAGGGGGAAAAATTGAGTCACGCCCCCTTTGGGACGCTAACTTCGCCGGGGTGCTACTTTTAGCTGGTCCATCAAGCCTACCCCACATTCATGATGGCTGGAGCATCTTGTCCAGACACATCTTACCACCCCCTCCCCACCCCACCCTGCCATGTAGTATCCTGGGAGAGGCAAACAAACAGAAAAACCCGGGGCCAAAAAAGGGGAAAAAAGTTTGGAAAATTCCTCTCTGACCCCCTCAGTTGATCAAAATCAGTCCATGCAGAGTGAAAGAAAATGGAACTCAAAAGGTAGGAAAGATCTTTGATGGAGCCTGTTTTTAAAGGCCCAGAGTGCTATCTGCGCACTTCCTGGGCAAATCTAGGGAAAGCATTGTCCAATTAACTGTAAATAAGGACATAAGAACCAGAGCAGGAGTAGGCCATACGGCCCCTCAAACCTACTCCGCCATTCATAGAATAGAATCATAGAATGGTTATCTTATGTTCATTAATAAATAGACATTCTTATTATGAACACAGCTAGCTTTTGCTAGACACTTTTATTGAGCACATGTGGACTAGGTACAGTATCTGTAGAGGCATCCATCTTGACTGCTGCCTTGTGGGTAGCCTAGTGCCTCATGGGTAATGTAGTCTTAATATACATACAGCTGGGTAGTGTAGTCTTATATACATACGGCTATATACAGCTCTACACAGCTCTACGGCGCCACCTAGTGTCCACTATAGAATGACATGTTATTGATCATTACATCCCCCTTTCTTTGAGGTTTAACAAAATCAATATCAATCAACTTTCAAGAAAACGATAAAGATAATATCAGTAACACTTTTGTTAATGCTCAATAAACATAAACATTTTCAAAACAGTCAACACATTTTCAAAGCTTTACATTGTACTCAAAGATTAAGTCTATCAGGCTTTTTTACTTCACGTGTGGATCTTCTCAACACGGGTAAGTCTGATGTGTCTTCATGAGATTGTTCTGGCGGTGAATGACAAGATGCAGTTGCGGCATTGTCATCAATCTGGTCTTGAATAGTCTCTTGTGTTTTTAGGAGGGAACGGCGGTTCCTCCTGAGAATCTGTCCTTCCTCAGTTCTAACAGTGTATGACCTTGGTCCTACTTCCTCAAGAACTGTAGCTTTCCTGTTCCATGCATCTGGATCCTCAATCCTGACAACATCATCCCTTGTCAATGGTTTTAGAGTTTTGGATGACTTGTCATAGTATGATTTCTGTTTCAGCTTCAACAGTTGAAGTCTCTGTCTCAGTTCCTCACTTTGCTGTTCTTTTGCACAGCAGGGTAACGTGGTGCGCAACTTGCGACCCATTAGTAGTTCAGCAGGTGAAGAACCACAGTCTAAAGGTGAGGCTCGGTAGCTCAGCAGGGCGAGATAAGGATCAGACTTGCTTCCTGTCGCTTTCTTCAGTAGCTGCTTGAGAACTTGAACACCTTTCTCTGCCTTACCATTTGACTGAGCATACAAAGGACTGGATGTGATGTGCTGAAAGTCATAATGTGCTGCAAACTGTTGCCACTCCTTACAGTTGAAGCACGGACCATTGTCGCTAACGGCAATCCTGGGAATTCCATGTCTGGCGAAGATGGATTTCACATGCATTATGACACTGCTTGCTGTGGTGCTTGAGAGCAGTGCCATCTCAGGATAGTTAGAATAGTAGTCAATCACTATTAGATAGTCTTTACCATTTAAATGAAAAAGGTCCATACCAACCTTTTGCCATGGTGCTGTTGGTATGTCAGCTACTATCATTGGTTCCTTTGCTTGTTTGTTTTGGTGTTTCTGACATGTCTCACATTTGCCTATCATGTTCTCAATGTCCTTATTTATGCCAGGCCAATAAACAGTGTCTCTTGCCCTCCTTTTGCATTTTTCAATTCCGAGGTGTCCCTCATGAATCCTTTTGAGCATGTCTTGACGTAGAACCTGTGGAATGACTATTCTGTTCTGTTTTAGTAATAGTCCACTTGCGACACTCAATTCTGACCTTATGTGAAAATATTTTGGACAGGAACCTTTGGCCAACCATGATGAATGTTCTCTATTACTGTTTGTAATACTGTATCTTTTACTGTTTCTTCTGCTATTTGCTTTGATTTTGTGTCTGGCACGGGCAGCGCAGCAGTGACCATACTCACATGAACATCCACGTCTTCTTCAGTAGTGCCACTCCTGGTGCCATCTTATGTTCATTAATAAATAGACATTCTTATTATGAACACAGCTAGCTTTTGCTAGACACTTTTATTGAGCACATGTGGACTAGGTACAGTATCTGTAGAGGCATCCATCTTGACTGCTGCCTTGTGGGTAGCCTAGTGACTCATGGGTAATGTAGTCTTAATATACATACAGCTGGGTAGTGTAGTCTTATATACAGCTCTACGGCTCCACCTAGTGTCCACTATAGAATGACATGTTATTGATCATTACAGGTTACAGCACAGAAGGAGGCCGTTCAGCCCGTTGAGCCCGTGCCAGCTCTCTACAAGAGCACTTCAGCTAGTCCCACTCCCCCGCCCTTTTCCCCATAGCCCTGCAAATTTTTTTCCTTCAGGCAGTGCATTCCAGATCCTAACCACTCGCTGAAAAAAGTTTTTCCTGATGCCGCTGCAAATCACCTTATATCTGTGTCCTCTGGTTCTCGACCCTTCCGCCAATGGGAACAGTTTCTCTCTATCTACTCTGTCTAGTCCCCTCATGCAGCCCCTTTAGATTTGTACCCTTTAGTTTATATTGCCTCTCCTCGTTCTTCCTACCAAAATATATCACTTCGCACTTTTCTGCATTAAATTTTATCTGCCACGTGTCTGCCATTTCACCAGCCTGTCTATGTCCTCTTGAAGTATTCCCTATCCTCGTCACTGTTCACTATACTTCCAAGTTTTGTGTTATCTGCAAATTTTGAAATTGTGCCCTGTACACCCAAGTCTAAGTCATTAATATATATCAAGAAAAGCAGTGGTCCTAGTATCGAACCCTGGGGAACAGCACTGTGTACCTTCCTCCAGTCCGTTAAACAACCATTCATCACTACTCTCTGTTTCCTGTCACTTAGCCAATTTTGTATCCATGCTGCCGCAGTCCCATTTATTCCATGGGCTTCAACTTTGCTGGCAAGCCTATTATGTGGCACTTTATCAAACGCCTTTTGGAAGTCCATGTATGCCACATCAACCGCATTGCCCTCATCAACCCTCTCTGTTACCTTATCAAAAAACTCAATCAAGTTAGTTAAACATGATTTGCCTTTAACAAATCCGTGCTGACTTTCCTTAATTAATTCACACTTGTCCAAGTGACTGTTAATTTTGCCCCTGATTATCATTTCCAAAAGCTTCCCCACTACCGAGGTTAAACTGACTGGCCTGCGGTTGCTGGGTTTATCTTTACACCCTTTTTTGAACAAGGGTGTAGCATTTGCAATTCCCCAGTCATCTCGCACCACCCCTATATTCAAGGAGGATTGGAAGATTATGGCCAGTACCTCTGCAATTTCCACCTTTACTTCCCTCAGCACCCTAGGATGCATCCCATTTGGTCCTGGTGACTTATCAACTTTAAGTACAGCCAGCCTTTCTAGTACCTCCTCTTTATCAATTTTTATCCCATCCAGTATCTTAACTACCTCCTCTTTCACTATGATTTTGGCAGCATCTTCTTCCTTGGTAAAGACAGATGCAAAGTACTCATTTAGTACCTCAGCCATGCCCTCTACCTTTTTTTATTTGCTTATGGGATCTGGGCGTCGCTGGCAAGGCCAGCATTTATTGCCCATCCCTAATTGCCCTTGAGAAGGTGGTGGTGAGCCGCCTTCTTGAACCACTGCAGTCCATGTGGTGAAGGTACTTCCACAGTGCTGTTAGGGAGGGAGTTCCAGGATTTTGACCCAGCGACAATGAAGGATCAGCGATATACTTCAAAGTCAGGATGGTGTGTGACTTGGAGGGGAACTTGGAGGTTGTGGTGTTCCCATTCGCCTGCTGCCCTTGTCCTTCTAGGTGGAAGAGGTCGTGGGTTTGGGAGGTGCTGCTGAAGAAGCCTGGGCAAGTTGCTACAGTGCATCTTGTAGATGGTACACACTGCAGCCACGGTACGCTGGTGGTGGAGGGAGTGAATGTTTAAGGTGGTGGATGGGGTGCCAATCAAACGGGCTGCTTTGTCCTGGATGGTGTCGAGCTTCTTGAGTGTGGTTGCAGCTGCCACTCATCCAGGCAAGTGGAGAGTATTCCATCACACTCCTTACTTGTGCCTTGTAGAAGGTGGAAAGGCTTCCAAGCGGAGGTCTCCATTTTGGTCCCTAATCAACCCCACCCCTCCTCTTACTACCCGTTTACTATTTATATGCCTATAGAAGATTTTTGGATTTCCTTTTATGTTAGCTGCCAATCTATTCTCCTACTCTCTCTTTGCCCCTCTTATTTCCTTTTTCACTTCCCCTCTGAACTTTCTGTATTCAGCCTGGTTCTCACTTGTATTCTCAACCTGACATCTATCATACGCCCCCTTTTTCTGCTTCATCTTGCTCCTCTATATCCTTCCACTAGTTGGCAGTCTATAGAATACACCTAGTAGTGTAATGGCACCTCTATTGTTTCTTAACCGGTAGATGTGGTGCATCTGGATTTTCAGAAGGCCTTTGATAAGGTCCTACACAAGAGGTTGGTGAACAAAATTAGAGCACATGGAATTGGGGGTAATACACTAGCATAGATTGAGAATAGGGGGTAGATTTTCCCGAACCTGTCGGGAAGAAGGCGGGACTTCCCCTTTCGGGTTTTTGACCCGCCTACTTCGACGTCCGGCCAATCCGCACGATTTTCCCTTGATTGACCTTGTTGAGCCCGCCCAGCGGGCTCAGCAGGCCAATTAAGGGCCACCCGGCAACAGGTGACGTCACAGACTGAAATTTCATTTGTCAAGAGTTCTTGACAGATGAAATATCAGTGTTTCACAGCTGTTTGAAGCTGTCAAACACTGACAGTCTGAGTTCTACCATGAGTCATTCTGCACAGACTCAGTTAGAACTCTTACTGGCACTCAAAGCTGAAGGCTGTCACTTTTCACAGATCGCAGCCGTTCAGCTTTCAGTACCGGCTGAGTGATGGGCTCCCGACGGCTACAGGAAGAAAGGCTGTGAAGGTAAGTACAGGTAAGTAAAAGTTCTTTACACACTTTAGACACACCAAACACATTTACCTTTGCACTCATGCACCCATCACTCACCTGAGCACCAACATCGCGACCCCTCCAACTCCTTCAACCCGACGGCCCACCTGCTCTAACCTGGCGTGGTTTGGAGCCATCGGGAAACCCACACAAAACCCCTCAAAATAGGGATTAGGCTAAAAACTGCCTGTTAACTACCTGTTAACGGGCAGTTAATTGGCACTAATCCCTTCCCGCCTGGTTCCAGCGGGTCCCAGTGCGGGGCGGGTACCCGCCGTCCCTGAAACTTACATGGGGCGGGGTTTTGGGCGGGATGGTGTCGGGACCCCCAAATTTGGGATTTCCCCCCCTACATGCCTGAAACCTCGCCTGACGGCTCCACGAAAATCTAGCCCCTGGTTAACAGACAGAAAACAAAGAGTAGGGATAAACGGGTCTTTTTCAGGATGGCAGGCTGTAACTAGTGGGGAACTGTAAGGATTGGTGCTTGGGCCCCAGCTATTCACAACCTATATCAATGATTTGGATGATGGGACTAAATGTAACATTTCCAAATTTGCTGATGATACAAAGCTAGGTGGCAGTGTCAGTTGTGAAGAGGATGTGAAGAGGCTTCAGGGGGATCTAAACAGGCTCAGTGAGTGGGTGAGAACATAGCAGATGGAATATAATGTGGATAAATGTGAAGTTATCTCCTTAGGTAGAAAAAACAGAAAGGCAGAGTATTTCCTAAATGGTGAAAGCTTGGGGAATGCAGATGCTCAAAGGGACCTGGGTGTCCTTGTACATGAGTCACTGAAAGTGAATGTGCAGGTGCAGCAAGCCATTAGGAAGGCAAATGGTATTCTGGTCTTCATTACAAGAGGATTTGAGTACAGGAGTAAAGAACTCTTACTCCAATTATATAGAGCCTTGGTGAGACCACACCTGGAGTACTGTGTGCAATTTTGGTCTCCTTACCTAAGGAAGGATATACTTGCCATAGAGGGAGTGCAATGAAGGTTCATGAGATTGATTCCTGGGATGGTGGGACTGTCGTATGAGAAGAGATTGAATAAACTAGGCCTGTATTCTCTTGAATTCAGAAGAATGAGAGGGGATCTCATTGAAGCATACAAAATTATTACATGGCTTGATAGGATGGATGCTGGGAGAATGTTTCCCTTGGCTGGGGAGTCTAGAACCAGGGGCCACAGCCTCAGGATGAAAGGTAGGCCATTCAGGACCGAGATGAGAAGAAATTTCTTCACACAGAGGGTGGTGAATCTTTGGCATTCTCTACCCCAGAGGGCTGTGGAGGCTCAGTCATTGAGTATATTCAAAACAGAAGTCGATAGATTTCTGACTAGTAAAGGCATCAAGGGATATGGCGATAGGGCCGGTGAATGGAGTTGAGGCAGAAGATCAGCCATGATCTCATTGAATGGCGGAGCAGGCTCAAAGGGCCGAATGGCCGACTCCAGCTCCTATTTCTTATGTTCTTAACTCTAACCAAATAGATTCTGTCCTTGAGCCCTCCAGGACATCCTCTCTCTCCAGCACTATATTCTCATTAATCAATACTGCCACCCCACCTCTTCTTTCCTTCCTTATCTTTCCTGAGCACCTTACATCCTGGAATATTTATTACCCAATCCTGCCCTTTTTTGAGCCAGGTCTCCGTTATCGCCGCAACATCATATTCCCATGTGTCTATTTGTGCCTGCAGCTCACCAACCTTATTTACCACACTTTGTGCATTCATGCACTGTAATCCAATCTTAGACCTTCTAGTATTCTCCCTTAGTCTGACCCCACCTAATACCGTACTATTTCTTACTCTAGTGCTATCTGTCGCAATCCTTTGTGCACCTTGTTTCTCCTTTCTAATGCTACATCTAATGCTAGATCATGGCTAGATCAACTCCACTTTCTTGCCCGATCCCCATATCACTTGATCCCCCTAGAGTCCAAAAATCTATCGATCTCAGCCTTGAATATACTCAACGACTGAGTATCCACAGCCCTCTGGGATAGAGAATTCCAAAGATTCAGAACCCTCTGAAGAGTGGAAATTTCTCCTCATCTCAGTCCTAAATGGCTGACCCCTTATCTTGAAACTATGCCCCCTGATTCTAGACTCTCCAAGCAGAGGAAACAGCCTTTAAGCATCTACCCTGTCAAGCCCTCTCAGAATCTTATATGTTTCAATGGGATTACTGCTCATTCTTCTAAACTCCAGAGTATAGGCCCATTCTCCCAAATCTCTCCTCACAGGCCAACCCATTTCTTCATTAGCATGACATTGAGAACTCTGGGAATTGGGGCTATTTTCTTGGGGGTTTCAGTCTGTCAGGTGCTATTTTTTTTGGGTTTAATGATGCTCCTGCATGTCATCAGGGAGATACCAGTGCAACCAGGCCGTAAAATAAAAAAACACAGGGCACAATCCCAGCACAAAATAGGTTCCACCCTCCCCCATTGGGGCTGGCTACCTGCATGGGCGGGACTAGTGCAATCAGCCACTGCATTGCTGTGTATCGAGTAGCCACACCTATGCTTAGGTAAGTAGCATTTATTTCTCAACATTTTCGGCGTACGCACTTTACAAATCTATTAACTTGACCGATTAGCTTTTTGTCTTGTACAGGGTTTCTTTTGGTTACCTTCACCAGACTGAATCTGGGTCTAAGTATGCTTCGTAAAGAGTGACCATTAATTCCCTTTGCAGTGACAGTGAACAGATCAAAGTATATGCTGCAATCTGAAGGCAGCACTGTTTTTAAGATGTTGGCAACATGGTGTTGAGTTACATTTGTTGCTGCTCAAAATCAAAACTTTCACATATGTTTAATTTCTTCATTATCACGATGTTGAGAACTCTGGGAATTGGGGCTATTTCCTTTGGGCTATAATTCTGTCAGGCCTGACAGATTCTATAAACATCATAATCTTAATCACCAGTCAAATGGATATGTACTGTCGTTTCCCACCTACATTTATTGCACTGTGGGTTTTTTTGTCGGAATTTTACACGCCGTATTGAAAACCTACTTTTCATTCTCACAACTAGTATAAATTTCCAGATGTCCGACTTATTTATGTTATACATATTTGTCAAAATGTAATTAAGGGTTAGTGATATGAAAAGAGCTTCCTCAGGATGTATCCTGTGTGTATAGTCTCGTCAGTGGAGGCCTTTGCCCCTATCTAATCTGCATGGCATGGCAGTTAGCAGTGATTTGGGCCATTTCATGCACCCTTACAACCAAGACCCTAGATTCAATTCCAGTGGATCGCAAACCTCCTCTTATCAAAGCTCTGCAGCATATTACGTTGCATTGCATTAGGAGAGGAAGGACTGCACAGATTGAAGCTCAGACGAGAGACCTGTTGCGATGGGTCTGTTGGAGCTCTGAGGGGAACAGCACACTACTGACAGAGAATTAAAAATTGATTCTCAGCTATAGTATGCTCCTTGTTACATCAAGGGTTTGGCTGAAGCACAAATACCGTAACATGCAGTGACAGTGGATTACTGTACATCAAAGCGTTCTTGAGTTGGAAAATCAGAAATGCCACTATGAGCCTGAGAGCATAGTCGTCTTTTTTTCTCCATTGGTATTCTTGCTATTTTAGACAAAAATTGCACACACCACACAACTGCCTTTCCTTCTTCATTTTTAATAAGGTGACCAGTCTAATATTGTCCAGAGCTTGCATAGAAATCCGTTTCCAAGGTTGGGAATGGACTGACAACCGATAAAACCACTAATTCATGTGACTAAAATTGTTATTAACTGATGGATTTATTTTTGTTGGTACAATTTTAGTGCCATTCTCTTTCAACAGTATATAAGGCGAGAGATTTACGCACCTGTTTAGGATGAAAAACAAGGAAGGTCATCTTAAAAGTGGGTAATATCGATCATGTTGTCTGGAGTCAATTTTAAATGGGAGGGAGAGTTGCTATTTAAATATCAAAACTATGGAGGAGCTGAGACAAAATGTGCTCCACTCCTCCAGTTTTGTGATATTTATATGGCAGCTCTTCCGCCGCACCCTCCCACCACCCAAACTGCTGCCCCCGTAGCTGATTTCAAACCAGATACAGCCCATAAAGATAGAGACAGAAGATGAAAAATGAAAGGTAGCCCAGGAGGATAGACGCGTGGTCAGCCAATTTGAATTCACTTCACGTGTACATTAAGAAACAGCTGAGTGCACTGGACATAGCAAAGGCTACAGGCCCCCGACAACATCCCGGCCCCAGAACTAGCTGCGCCCTTAGCAAAGCTGTTCCAATACAACTACAACATTGGCATCGGCACACCGTGACTGCAGTGTGCACTATCTGCAAGATGCATTGTAGCAACCCGCCAGGTCTTCTTCGGCAGCACCTTCCAAACCCGCAGCCTTCACCGCCTAGAAAGTCAAGGGCAGCAGGCGCATGGGAACACCATCACATATTGTTGTTCATTGCTGGATCAAAATCCCGGAACTCCCCACCTAACTGCATTGTGGGAGCACCTTCACCACACGGATTGCAGAGGTTCAAGAAGGCGGCTCACCACCACCATCTCAAGGGCAACTGGGGATGGACAATAAAATCCGGCCTTGTCAGCGGCGCCCACATCCCGAGAATGAATTAAAAAGAGAGAGAAGCTTTAAAACCAGAGGCAGTACAACAGTGCAGATAGAGAACATTTAAAAGCAGTTGTCATTGTAACATGGTCTGGAGTGACAGTTGTCCTTTAACTATCACAGCACAGGGGCAGCAGAATGTGTTATGCTGGTTATAAGCTGGTGCTCTGCTTTTTCAAAGCCTTCTCAACTAAAGAATAGTGGATTTGAATTCAAGGACCATGATTTGAGAGAATTTGCCTGCTGCAGTTGAACTGAATTTTTTTTCTCTCTCAGTTCTTTGCTGGATCAGTTGGGCAGCAGATGAAGAGGAAGAAAAACGAGTGGAGCGCACTTCTGTTAGTTGTTGCTACATTCTTCCAGTGCTGTGATATTTAAATGCCAACTCCCTCTCCTGACTTCAGTCCAGGCCTTTCTGAAGCTGATTTCCAAATTGAAGACAGCTCAGCAGCATAGATATACTAAAAGGTTATTTCGAATCAGCGACAGCAGCAGCAGCCATATATTGAAGTTTGGAGGGAAATTGCCATTTAAATATTGTAGCACTGGAGTGGCAGATTGGAAAAAAAAAACCAGGAGGTAGCAGTAACTGTTAGGAATGCACTGATTGAAATTTAGAAAGCACAGAAAGAGAGAACATGTATTTGTGGATGCCAGCCAACAAGTGAGCGAGAATTTTTTGCGGAAGCTTTGTAATGTTGGCCTTCATCTTTATCTGAAGGTTGTGGATTTTTTGGGGGGAGAATTTTTTTATATACCAAACTACTATATAATGTATGTTGGTGCGTTTTACAAAAGAGACATTCACATACGATCATTACACATCGTTTCTGCAGCTCTTCCATTCCCACTGTGGCACAAAAACAACACTAACTTAATCCAGTTGAGAATCAGCCCCTGCAATTAGAGTCATAGAGTTTTACAGCACAGAAAGAGGCCCTTTGGCCCATCGTGTCTGCGCCGTCCATCAATCCCTGTCCAGTCTAATCCCAATTGTTTCCTGTTTATTGTGAGATCTTGCAACATGACTACTTTTGCAAAATTCTGGGACTGAACGTGGTGCTAATCATTCTTTCACCCTCAACACAAATTAATCCACGCAGGAATAGCGAAGATAGTGTTTGAGTTTAAGATCATTGTTGAACCGAAACCTGCCTAATTATTTTAATTTGACTGATCATTATGAAAACGATTGAATAAAAAACCCTGAATTTATGGGTTCTGAAATCTTTATGTATATCTGGTGTTGGGAGAGCTTCCATGTGATAGCTTCCTGTTCACACACATACTTGAGAGTAAAGAAATGATCATAGAGACCCTAAATTGCATAGTATTGTGATGCCTTCCCCTACTTGGCATTCAATAAAAATCACTTTCTGGTTTCCTATGAATTGAAAGCACGAGTTAAATGCCCACACAAATATCCTTGGCTCCTTTCTCGTGGAATATGAATTATTGACTCATTTAAAAAAAAATCTAGTTGTGAGACAGTTGTAGACGGTCAGCTTCAATTAGGAAACAAAATGTAATTTCCAGAATTTACTCTATGCTCTGTACATTTTATATTGGTTTATGGGACCAATTCAGTGATTCTGGCCAAAAAGCCACCAGGCCAACCAAGTGAGGTCCACATGACATGCTGGCAGAGTGATGAATCATAGAAATTTACAGCACAGAAGGGGGCCATTCGGCCCATCATGTCTGTGGCGGCCGAAAAAAGAGCGATCCCGCCTTATCCCACTTTCCAGCTCTTGGTCCGTAGCCCATGCTTCAGCGTGAAGTTGATGCTGTGAGGACACTACATGAATAAAATTTAACTACGCTCTGTCATGAATCTTATCATGACTCATGAAGTAACACTGGGGGGCCAGCTGGTGGCGCCGTCCAAGGAGTATAAATACTCGGGCGTGGACCCAGCTTGCTCAGATTGTTTCTGTATCCAGGAACTAGTGATTGTAACTAGAAATCTCATGGTTTTGAAACAGTTGATTAAAGCCTTGCTTTATACTCAAACCAAGCGCTCAGTCGTCTTTTGACATCACGCTCCTTCTGCCACTTGAGGCTCATGTGGCTACTGACCATAGAGCACATATACCAGAAACGCTGTCTACGGAGGTCACGGTCCATCATCAAAGACCCTACCCACCCCAGCCACAGTCTGTTCACCCTCCTGCCATCTGGGAGATGCTACAGATGCATTCGCACCCGTACAACCAGATTTAGGAACAGCTTCTTTCCCAGGGCTGTCATCCTACTGAACTCCACAAATAAACTCTAAAGCCTGCACATCTGCCAATGCACTTTATTATGGTTATGTTTATGTTAATATACTACAAGCCAAATGTATGTTGAATGTTTAAATGTCTTAATCCAAATGTACACTCTCGGGAGCCGCAAGCCTACATTTCGTTGTACTGCACTTGTGCACTAACAATGACAAAAGTTGATTTGATTTGATTTGATGTGTGGAACATGATTACATGAGGGGGGTCACAGAATCTTGTGAGCATGCAACCCTTAAAGGGCTGGGGCTCACTGTAAATTGATATAGCCACTTAAAGATAAGTGGCTGTATATGGGGGGAAATATTGGAGCCTTTCCATTGGCACCAAATTGATTTTTAATTATTTGGCAACCTTTCTGAAGGCTGTATGGAGGGGACAAAATAATACTGAAGGGGTGGAATGGCCTTGTGGAGGGAAAATAAGTGGGAGGGGTGATAAAGAATGGGAAAGTTAATGTGGAGACATGAAACAGTATCTGTGGAAAATGACAAAGTGCTGCTGCCCTCAACGCCCCGGTTTTATAGCTGATGTGCTGTTGAATGAGGTAGATGGAAGGAAAGTTGCCCTGTTTCATACTGCACAGCACTCTGCCCTGAGGGTGGCAGTGCACCTTGCCTGGCAGGGGGATGCACAGATGAGGCAACTGGATCTCAGGGTGACACTCTATCTGGGTAACCTTCTGAGCCTCTCAAAAGACTGAAGAAGTGTCAGTTAGTGAAACTGAGCAGGCAGCCCGTGCAGTATGAGAAGTGTTACTAACCGTTACAGGGCCAACTTATGGTCTAGCCTTAGGGGTACAGGGCCATCCTTTGAGGCCCCCCACAATGAGGATCAGCAATCTGCAATCACTGATACTCCTCGCACTGGAGCAGTGTCTAGAAGGAGCAGCGGATTAGATTCAAGAAGATGCACCATACATTATTACTAAGTGCCAGTGATACGGTTTGCCACAGATAATTTTCTTGTAGGGAAATTAAGTAATAGCACTTTGTTTCAACACAGTGCTGAGAGTTTAATTGAGAAAGGGCATATTAAGGTAGCAGCAGATGGATTGATTGCTTTGTGTGGTGGTTGAGATACACTACATGATAATGGTGGGCCTGATGTTAAAACAGGCCTCTGTATTGTTAAAAATAGGCCATGACTGCTTGTGTAGGGGCTGGATTAGTCACTTGGGTGAATGTGCTGCCAATTACTGACTGGCTACATGTCACCTTCATCCATCTCTTCCTCATTGTCCTCTGTCAAAGGTTGGCCTCCCACGTTCTACCCTCTGTAAACGAGGTCATCGAAAACTCTGCTGCCTGGATCCTACCTTGCACCAACTCCCGTGCACCCATCACCCCTGTGCTGGCTGACCTACATTGGCTCCCGGTTAAGCAACGCCTCTATTTTAAAATTCTCATCTTAATTTTCAAGTCACTCCATGGCCTCACCTCTCTTTATCTCTGTAATCTCCTCCAGCCCCACAACCCCCCGAGATATCTGCGCTCCTCAAATTCTGGCCTCTTGACCATCCCTAATTTTAATTGCCCAACCATTGGTGGGTGTGCCTTTGGCTGCCAAGGCCCTAAGCTCTGGAATTCCCTCCCTAAACCTTTCTGCCTCTCTACTGCTCTTTCCTCCTTTAAGACATAAGAAATAGGAGCAGGAGTAGGCCATTCGGCCCCTCGAGCCAGCTCTGCCATTCAATAAGATCATGGCTGATCTTCTACCTCAACTCCACTTTCCTGTACTATCCCCATATCCCTTGATTCCCTTAATATCCAAAAATGTCGATCTCTGCCTTGAATATACTCATCGACTGAGTTCCACAGCCCTGTGGGGTAGAGAATTCCAAAGATTCACCACCCTCTGAGTGAAGAGATTTCTCCTCATCTCAGTCCTAAATGGCCGACCCCTTATTCTGAGACTGTGACCTCTGGTTCTAGACTCCCCAGCCAGGGGAAACATCCTCCCTGCATCTACCCTGTCAAGCCCTGTAAGAATTTTGTATGTTTCAATGAGATCATCTCTCATTCTTCTAAACTCCAGAGAATATAGGCCTAGCCTACTCAATCTCTATTCATAGGACAATCCCCCCATCCCAGGAACCAGTCTGGTGAACCTTCATTGCACTCCCTCTATGGCAAATATATCCTTCCTTAGGTAAGGAGACCCAAACTGTACACAATACTCCAGGTGTGGTCTCACCAGGGCCCTATATAATTGCAGTAAGATGTCTTTACCTTTATACTCAAATCCTCTTGCAGTAAAGGCCAACATACCATTTGCTTTCCCAATTGCTTGCTGCACCTGCATATCAGCTTTCAGTGATTTGTGTACAAGGACACCCAGGTCCCTCTGAACACCAACATTTCCCAATCTCGCTTCATTTAAAAAATACTTTGCTTTTCTATTTTTCCTACCAAAGTGGATAACTTTACATTTCTCCACATTATATTCCATTTGCCATGTTCTTGCCCACTCACTTAGCCTATCGATCTCTGCCTTGAATATACTCATCGACTGATCACTTAGCAGCAGTGATACCCGCCCTGCTGTATGCCTCAGAGATATGGACCATGTACAGCAGGCACCTCAAAGCACTGGAGATGTACCACCAACGCTGCCTCCGCAAGATCCTGCAAATCCATTGGCAGGATAGGTGCACCAACGTCAGTGTTCTTGCTCAGGCCAACATCCCCAGCATCGCAGCTTTGACCACGCTCAATCAGCTCCGATGGACGGGTCACATTGTCTGCATGCCCGATATGAGACTTCCAAAACAAGCGCTCTACTCGGAGCTCCGGCACAGCAAGAGAGCCCCAAGTGGGCAGAGGAAATGCTTCAAGGACACCCTCAAAGCCTCCTTGAAAAAGTGTAACATCCCCACCGACACCTGGGAATCCCTGGCCTAAGACCGCACAAAGTGGAGGAGAAGCATCCGGGAAGGCGCCGAACACCTCGAGTCTCTTCGCCGGGAGCAAGCGGAAGCCAAGCGCAAGGAGCGCACGTCAACACAAGCACCCCACCCACCCGCCCCTTCAACCACCGTCTGCCCCACCTATGACAGAGACTTTAGGTCCCACATTGGACTCATCAGTCACCTGCGAACTCATTTTTAATGTGGAAGCAAGTCATCCTCGACTCCGAGGGACTGCCTAAGAGAAGAGAGAAGAAGGGAGCCTGTGTATATCCCCTTGAAGTCTCTTTGCATCCTCCTCACAACTTACATTCCCACCTCTCATCAGCAAACTTGGATATACAAGAAACTTTTTTTTTATCCGGCACAGACGGGACCGACGTGGTGCCGGGTCATCAAAAATTCCGGATAACCGAAAGCTATAGTAAAAAAAGCAACAAACCCTGTTGCTTAACAGCTTCAGAACAATGGCCACAAGTTGCAAGCGTCTCTGTAGCTTAGCAACAGCTGCAGCCACATCCTTGCACAGCAACAAATGGAGGAAGGCAAGTAATAAAAGTTACCTGAACCTACTCCTGAATTTTGCCGGTTAACCGAGATTTCCGGTTATTTAGGTGCCGGTAAATCGAAAGTTTCCTGTATTACATTTGCTTCCCTCATCCAAATCATTGATGTAGATTGTGAATAGCTGAGGCCCAAGCACTGAACCTTGCGGTACCCCACTAGTTACAGCCGGCCAACCCAAAAATGACCTGTTTATTCCTACTCTCTGTTTTCTGTCCGTTAACCAATCCTCAATCCATGCTCGTATATTACCCCCAATCCCATGAGCACTAAATTTGTTTAATAACCTCTTGTGTGGCACCTTATCAATTGCCTTCTTAAAATCCAAATACACCACATCCACTGGTTCCTCCTTATCTATTCAGCTAGTTACAACTTCAACAAACTCTTAACAGATTTGTCAAACATGATTTCTCTTTCATAAATCCGTGTTGATTCTGCCCAACCCTATTATTATTTTACAAGTGCCCTGTTACCACTTCCTTAATAATAGATTCTAGCATTTTCCCTACTACTGGTCTGCAGTTCCCTTAAAACCTACCTCTTTGACCAAGCTTTTGGTCATCTGCCCTAATATCTCCTTGTGTGGCTCGGTGTCAAATTTTGTTATATAACACTCTGGTGAAGCGCCTTGGGACGTTTTAGTATGTTAAGGTGCTATATAAGTACAAGTTGTTGTTGTTGTTGTTGGACACCCAGTTGCTCTCTCAATGGCAAACTGTGCAAGTTGTAGCAGATGACTAAGCTTTTGGACCTTGGCAAGGGCTGATTCCAGTAGCCACACTATCTCTGCTTGAGCCCACCAATTGTGGTAGAGACATGAGCCTCAATGTATCTTCAGTCTCATGGGTTTCACAAAAGAAACCAACACCCAAAGGCCAGGCCATCAAATTCTTGCAGCACCTGTTTTAAACGGGATAGCAACATTAATAGAATAAACATTTGGAAAAAAAAAGTCTCAGACTTCGTCATGGGAGCAATTTGCTTGAGATTGACTTAAGCTATTTGCTATAAGAAGGCTGCTAATGGTGCTAGTGAGGCCTCAATAAAACACAGAGATTTTTCATGGTGTTGAATTTGATGGCTCACAAGTGGGCCTTTAAATACAAGGCTGAACAGTGAGTGTCAGCTGTTTGCTTGATTGTGCCTTAGCCAGTCCTCATTTGATCATCTTTTCCAATATGGGTGTTTGGACAGTTATCAAGAGCAGAAACAGTGGTGATTTTGTTTCTTTCTTAGGGATACTAAAGCCACTTGTAGTGCCCCCACTACAGAAATTAGGCTGTTACGTCAGGACTGGTTGAAGTATGCCTCAGGAGATGTAAAGGTAGATCTCATTACAGGCTAGGCACGATACAAGATAGTGACAAATACGAAGAACAGTTGTCTCTGCACAGTCAGCAGGGATCGAGTGTGTTAAGGCCCCATTGCCTCCAGTACATATAGAGAGCTCTATCTATCCTAATGGATAACAGTGAGAGATTATTGCATTCTTAAAATCCAGCAAGCATGACAGAATCCCTGCCTTACATCAAACTAGTTTAGAAAGAAACAAATTGATCTTACAGTGGCAAAGATTTTCACAACCAAAGGCGAGTCTGGAGGCTGGACACTAAATTGTAGTTAAATCTAAAGACCATTATCAAAACTTGTTTCTAATAGTGAGCTTTACCTGGATTTTTTTTTGGAAAGTAAGAGAGGAGTCTCTGTTGCCACCTCTGCACCTGCTGCTATTTTCCAGGGCTGTTTATTCACCGTACACTAAAAGTTAATCTGACTTCTGCCAATCACTGAAGCAGTATCATTTTATTTCAGTGGCAGAACAGTTTAATGCACAGTCCACTTTGGTGCACATTTTTAGCAGGCAAAAATAATATGCATCTTAGCAAGCTTCATAGTACTACCTTCTTTATTGTACACTTATGTCCTACATTACAGTAACACTCATGTCTTTATGTTCTGCTTTTTAAGTCGTTCAGCTTCATGTAATTTAGCTTCATTTGGACTTCCTGCAGGTCCTCCAAGTGGCTGAAATAGCGTTGACCCTGCCTGTGACATATTGCCATGTTTTCTACACACTTGCCTGTTAGGGGACTGTCCTCCCCACACACAAAAAAATGCCCCATTACTGGATGTACCAGTGCTTGGTGGGCTTTGTTGTTATATATAGTCCTTTTCTTTGTTTCCATTCAGATATCTTTAACAATTGCCCACTCTATAGCTGCATTATTGAACGTTTCTACCTTTAGTGTGGTTAAATGGCTCATTAACTCTATCAAAAGCATTTTTTTTTAGCGTACCAGACTTGGCATATAATTCTAGCATCTTAGCGTATTGTCATCGCCAGCATGAACATCCTGGAGGCCACCGGATAGTTTAGTAAGTGGGCATAATACAGTGATATTGGACATGGCTTGTATTTGTCCACAAGGACATTTGTCATTGTCAAGATTGCCCCATAGGTGAAGATTTAAGGTGCTCTGTCCCTGTTCAGTTGAGAACCATCCAACTACAAATGGCCAGTTGAATTCTGGTTGATGGTCTAGGTTTGGAGATGATATGATATTTTATAGGAGCATCTGCTGTCATGGGATAGTAACAATGATTCGTTCAACAGTCTCTGTAAACAAAATCCAGTTGGCTTTCATGAAGTTCCATTGAGGTTTTTAATGGTACTTTTGATGAGTGGTAATCGAAGGCTGGCAAGGATACATAACTGTGTGGAACGTCGTTGAGAACAGTGCATGATACTGGTTGTGGGTGACTGTTGATTGATGTGACCCAGCAGATGTCAGGGGAGCAGCCTTGATCCCCACCTCACTGAGCAGAAGGTGCCACGCTGTTTAGGGTCGTAGATCAGGGCAAGGTCATTATTGAACGCGCAATTTTGTAACTGATCACCGTCTTCGCTGAATTGCGAATAACCCCAGTCTGTATGGTGGCTATTAACGTCACCAATGTAGAGAGCTGAGTGAGAAAGAGAAGGGAGTAGATTGTGTCTGCAGGTTTCACTTGGTGACAAATAAATGTTTGCAGTCTTGGAACAATCAATCTGTATGACATCGCAGTGATTAGTAGATAAGACCTGAATTGCATCTAAAATGTTACAGACATAGCATGCTTGGCATGAAGTGGATGACATGCCAAGTCGACTCCATCAATAGCAAAGCAACCAGCTTCATCTGTGGCAATGGGAGTTTCTTCAAGGCAGAATATGTCAACCTTGTGACGGATAGGGATGGCGCTGTGAAGTCCTAGCCCCTTTAGGGCTACCCCGGATCAGGCGTATTCCTCAGACGTTCATTTTCAACTAAAGTCTGAGGTAGCCGAATCCTAAAGATGCTTAATTGAGTCTAAAGGTCCGTACTATCTCTCCTTAAAGGAAAGAAACAACCTGAAAATGTTACCGTCCTCCAGATAGCACTTTTAATAAGTTTAGCTAGACTGTAACGTTCCGGATATTATGAGGGTCCAGAAAACTCCCCCAGAATCCTGCACTCCTCACCAAAGAGTGTACAAAGATTGAGTTTGCGAGTTTGATACAGAAGTCTTATGTGAGACAAGTCTAAAAATATATAGATTTATTAAAGAACCGACATATAATTTACAGTTGGTGAGTCAATCGCAACATTAACAGTTCCAAAAAAAGAATGCTTACAATTCTATTATCAGAGAACCTATTCCCAAATCTTAACTTTGCTACAGTTTTACAGTTCTTAGTTTTATTCAGGGTATCCACCAAAATCAAATGTAGTACCTTTGATCCCTGAGGTACACAGAGTTGGAGACTTACAGAGCTGGCTCTGAAGCCGAGAATCGCTTTGCCCCTTTAAGCAAGTCTACTATCCCATTTGAGAGTTCAATATTTATACCCTTTTCCAGTGGTATTTCCTTTAAGGTTTTCTGCTGATGTAAGCTAATTATCTCTAGTCATTTTTCTGCTGACCCCTGCAATTCTTACAGTCACCTCAGCTGGTAGCACTACAGAACCACGTCTCTCCTCTAGGTGTTCTAAGTTTATCATAAAAAACGGTATAACAGCAGGTGCGCTTTACTTGGCATCATTTTTATGAAGGCAGATGTTTGTTACTTTTATGTGCTTTACGAGGTGTAAGTTAGAACACCTTATACAGGGTGAAATATTGTCTTGTTCCCAAAGGTTCAGACTGTCAGGAGCCTTTTACCTTCTGTTTCAATAAGGTTATTGATTCAGTGTCAACAACTATCTCAATAGCCAGAATGCTATCACAGCTTTTTCATAGTTAGGTTTCTAGATTTCCAGATCCAGTTTGTCATGTTTTAATAAGGGCAGAATTCTTTCATAGAATTGTGTATTTTTCTGAATAGGTTATATGGCTCATTCCTTCACAGCTGATGATTGCATGCTTCTCTGCTGAGTGCCCCTCAACATTAAGTTGTAGGATTCCCAGCGCTCGGCCAACCGCCTGAAAGCCACCTGCTTGGCTGGAAGAGTCAGTTGACCGGGATCTGAAGATTCTCTGATTAGGCCTGCTGACTGCATTATTAGTTTCACCGTTAAATCGATTACTCACAGGGGCCGCAACGAGAACGCTGATGCATTGTTTTTCCAGTTGTGTTGTGCTACTTTATCACGGCGTCACTTTCTCACAAATCATACGTTGAAAGATGCGTGTTCCTGTGAATTTGTTACCAATTTGTTAATACTGGAGAAAAATAATTACCTTTTTGTGAAATGAAGTATGTCAAGCTCAAAACTAATAAGTGCAATGACTAACTTGTACTGCACAGTGCCAGATTCTGTGAGTAGCCACCAGCCTTCATTAAAACATATGTTTATCCTTTGGGAAATGTGAGTAAATGCTGAACCTTTGCTATATGGGAAGATTATAGAAGCTAATTCCCTTAAGGGAACTAATTAAAATAAATGTGCTGCTTTCTGAGAGACTCAAGATGCCTTCCGTAATAGGGTATGGTTAAAAAGTACAGGTGCAACAATATCAGAATAATCATTTAAGTAATTTTAATTATTTTACATTGATTGTACAATGTAATCTGGGATGCCAGTTTAATAATTCATCTGACTATTTTTAGGTGAGTTGCCTGTCCCTTTGTATTGAGTAATTGACAAAAAATTTAAAAGTGAAAATTAGGTGCTAAAAGCACAAAGCATTAATTAGAAGACTACATTCATAGGAATAGCCATTGAACTGTAATCCATTTTAGTTGCACCTCAGATAAATTCAGGCTGTTGATTATCAGCTGCTGTGAAGTAGGTTGGGTGTTGGTTAGCGAACACCAGCTCCAATGTAGTGCAGACCTGTCTACCTGCATGCATACTAAATACCAACTCAGTCCTCATATTATATCAAAGGATGAAGGTAATTATACAAATTGTTTAGAGCAGGAGTTTCTAAGCACGGAGCCTGTGGAGTAGCGTAGGTGTTTAAATCAATTGTATTTGCATACATCTCAGACTGTGGTTGCGAGCAGATCTTGCTATTCTGATTTAGGATTTACTGATCAATGCAGCAACGGCACTAAGAAAATCTGGAACTGTCTCCCTCAAAAACTGGTCGAGGCTAGGTCAATAAAAAAAACCTCAAAACTGAGATTGATAGATTTCTGTTAGGTAAGGGTATTAAGGGATATGGAGCAAAGGTGGATAAATGGAGGTACACTGAATGGCGGAACAGGCTCGAGGGGCTGAATTGTCTACTCCTGTTTTTATGTAAGAACAGCCCTTTCCAAACCTCAAATTCAAACGGACAAACTAGGGAGTAGGAAAGTTGCCTGGGCTTTCTGGTCCTGGTATAGCCCAAAGACTGTGGTTTGGACACCTCAGGATTAGAACAGTGCTAACCTACTAGCAAAATTAAAAATGATTCTGTCTTGGCTAAGTATGTTTCTGCTTAAGTAATTCCTCATTATATATGTATATCCTTGTAATAACCTTTGATTTCAAATGAACTTGTGGGTTTACACCCTCACAGGTGGAACAATAAACTATAGATCATATATCGGTGATGATTTTCTTCACTTATTATTGAATATAACATTTTTGACAGTATTGGAACAGTGAGAGTTTCGTTCAGGATGGCATCAAAATACATGGGCTTTTCCTCTTGCCCTGTCCGTTACTATGTTCTCTTGTATCCTCAAAATCTGAACCTCTTTCCCAAACCTCAATGGGTACTCTAGGGTCAGGTTTCTTTCAAGTCTGGTCTAGTTCCCAGTCTCCTTTTGTCGCTGCAGGGAAATCTCCATCCCAGTCTTCAGTGAACTGGAAGCAACTAACTGGGTATGCACCTGCTCCAATACAGTTAAGATAGTCTGTTGGAACTGCCTTAGGCCTGTAAGTGGCATTGATTAGCTGCTTTCATTGGTCATTGAAATTTAGGATTGAGTTGCATTTTATATGTGTATATCCTGACTTCCTCTCAATTCTTTAACTTAAGATATATTAGGTGGCATATGAACAGACTGCAGCTGAAGCCTACTGTAACAAATATCATAAAAATTGATCCCTTAGATTGCTGATAACATATAAACCCTTGACAAAAAATAAATTTAAAAAAAAACCTTGACAATTTGTGCTGTGGTGGCACAGAGCAAGTTCAGAGCCTAGTTTGGCAATGGACACCTTTTAAGCAGAGAGTTATGACAATAATGTGATAAGATGTCTCCTGATGGTTTTCTAATTCCACCCCCTACCCCACTCTACTCTGTGAAGCTCAACCTGTTCTTCCACCATGACATTCACCAGTCAAGGATTTATTGGTATTTCATTACCCAGGAGGATGAGATGAGATTTGCACTGTACCTGACTTTGCAGAGTTGGACAAAAAGAAGCAACCTTCCTTAAAATCTTCCACCAAGTTAATTTCCAGCAACTTTGATTATCTGTTTGCCCCAGCTTAGTTAGGATGCAATAATGGGACTGAAATTCCTGTTTCTCAAAAATGGGAAGAATGGTTAACAGTTGTACTGGTAATTTGCTTATTACATCACCCGAAAATAACCTGATACGGTAGGGGGCGCTGGACTTCGAGTCTAGCGCTCTTTGGCACTCAGCTGGGTGCTAACTGAAAAAACATATCATTTCATCAGTAGACAACCAGTCCGGCAAGCAGTACTTTTACTCTGTTCATTAATAGAGGCTGACAATTATTATTTCCGTGTGACTTCCCTGGAACATTCTTTAAAATACAGGTCTTGGTACTGAGTAACTATCCCTCGGCTATATCTTTCCTGAAATGTGTGAGATCAGCTCAGGTTGAACTGCCCTCCATAATTTCCCTATTCCACCACCGGGAAGAACTTGCCCTACATAGGTCACTGGAAATCGCAGTTGTGAAGCCATCTCCTGCTAGTCAGCAGCACAATGCATTAGCACAATGAGCTGTCATTCCATGTTACCGTTTGCCGCATTTATAATGTATAGTAATGCATATAGATTGAGTCTTTCTCCCTCTGTGCATCCCTGTTACTTGTGGCTCGCAACTTACTTCTGTAACTTGTGTGCTTAAGGTTAGCAAGAAAGGTCCTGATGTGCATTTTATTGTGTTTTCTGATTACCCTCATTGTGCGTTTTGCAGGGTTGCAATGTACAGTGCCGCCATTTTGTCCAGCTACAATTTGAATCAACGTCTGGCAGAGTTTTAGGTTACTACGGGTTCGATTTTTCATATATGGTGTGTTGAGTCTGAGTGTCCCAGATATGCTTATTCTAAATCACTGGACACAGACAAGAAGAATAACTTAAACAGGTCTTTACTAATCGAAGGTCAGGGCTGAACTGCTTAGCAAATTACTACACAGAGTTTATATACCGGTGTGGTCACCACCGGTACTACAATATACAGTAGCCAAGAGAAAGTAGTCCATCTCTTAAGGTAGTCTCTTAAGGTGGTACAGGTTACATACACCACAAGTTTAACTCCTTGCTGCTAGGTGTGCACTTTACATTTCCCTGCCACTTAAATCTGCTGCTCCATTGATCCCAAAGCCCTCACCTTTAAGGTGCTGCTGCAGCCACACAGCTGTCTATGTGCCACCAGATTTCCCACCCTCTCAAATGGCGAGAGAGCTATCGGCGGTGCAATTCATACTGGCAGCCCAATTTAAATGAGGCCTGGCCACAAAAGTCGACCAGGCCTCCCTTCCTAGTCATCGGGTGGGTGCAGCGGTCACCCTGCCCACTGCTTGCCCGATGTACACCATGTGGTGTATGTAACCTGTACCACCTTAAGAGACTACCTTAAGAGATGGACTACTTTCTCTTGGCTACTGTATATTGTAGTACCGGTGGTGACCACACCGGTATATAAACTCTGTGTAGTAATTTGCTAAGCAGTTCAGCCCTGACCTTCGATTAGTAAAGACCTGTTTAAGTTATTCTTGTTGTCTGTGTCCAGTGATTTAGAATAAGCATATCTGGGACACTCAGACTCAACAGTGGCGACGAGTCCGATCTTACCCTGCGGCAGTTTTGCATCCAAGGCAGCTTCGTCCTCCAGAACGGGCGTCGAGAAGAGGCATCCGCCCTCATCAGCCTGCTGAGCACCGCATCGCACGGGAGGCATCGAGAACCCGGGTTGAAATTACTGACCACGAAGTCCTCCATCAGCGACGGGCAGTGATCATCCTTCTACCACGGTGGTGGGTAAGCCGATCTAGCGACACGGGCAGAAAGTCGGCCGCGTTGTCAGTGGAGAAGGGGAGGGAAACCGGAGGAAAAAGGGCGGAGAACTCGACCGCAGCCGGTGAAAAGGGCCGGACTGCAATCGGGGCCGAGAGGCGCAGCGACAAGGGCAGCGTTAATGCCACGAGAACCGCGGAGAACTCGACCGCAGCCGGTGTAAAGGGCCGGGCTGCAATCGGGGCTGAGAGGCGCAGCAACGAGGAAGCGTTAATGCCCACGAGAACCGCGGGGGAGCAAAAGCAGCATCGGGGAAATTAAGAACCGCTGGGAGGCGAGAACGGCAACAGCGCGGTCATCGCCATTGTAGCCAGCGGGGGAAGAAGACAAGCGCGGGAAGCCGCCATTGTAGTCGGCGGGGGAAGAAGACAAGCGCGGGAAAAGCCACCATTTTAGTAGGCGGGGGAAGAAGACAAGCGCGGGAAGCCGCCATTTTGGGAAAATAAAATATTTAAAGAAACTCTCAAGGATGCCTAAACACGGTAACATCACTGCTTTTGATAGCGATGTTGAAGATTGGGCCACGTATGTAGAACGCATTGGAGTTTATTGTACAGCAAATGAGGTACCAGATGATAAGAAAGCAATAACCTTATTAAACTCAATGGGTGCGAAGACGTACGGGTTATTGAGGCACCTTGTAACACCAGATAAACCGGCGGATCAGACTTTCGCGAATATTGTTACTATCCTGCAAGAACATTTAAACCCCACGCCGCTGCTGATAGCGGAACGATTTAAATTTTATAGAAGAACGCAGCTGAAAGAGGAAAGCAATGCTGAATTCTTAATTGAACTGCGCAAGCTATCAAAGTACTGTCAGTTTGGTACAGGACTAGCAGATGCTCTGAGAGCTAAATTCGTGTGTGGATTACTAAAAGAAGGAACTCAAAAGCGACTGCTAGAGGAAAAGGACCTTACGCTTGATAAAGCTGTCACCATTGCAGCATCGCACGAGGCTGCAGCAAGAGGCACCGCAGAAATGCAGCTAAGGTCATTGGAACTCAGCACCAATCGAATGGCATTGGGTGCAGTAAAGTGTTATCGTTGCGGAAGGACAACGCACGATCAGAACCAGTGCTGGTTCAAAAATCAGGAATGCAGAAAATGTGGCAGGCTAGGTCACATAGCTAAAGTATGCCGGTCAAGAAAGAAGTCCAGCAACAAAAAGTCACCGCAGGGAAAGTGCAAAAAGGTACACAAGGTGACAGAGAACAGTTCGGATGAACAGAAGACGGATTCAGACTCCAGCAGTAAGGAACTGGGTTGTCTAAGAATACATAATGTGGGTAACACAGCAGACCACCAAACTATCTGGGTCACACTTCAGATAGCAGGAGTCCAAGTGAAGATGGAATTGGACACTGGATCGGCATTGACGGTCATGAATAAGCAAGATTACAAAAGGTTATTTCCACACATTCCCCTAAGGGATACGGAGATTGTATTGAAAACATACACGGGGCAAAGAGTATACCCCATTGGAAAGATAAAGGTAAAGGTGGTCCACAAGGGTAAAGAAAGCCGAGGAATGGACTTATATGTGTTACCTGAGGGAGGTCCAGCACTACTGGGACGGGAATGGATCAGGAGAATAAATATGGACTGGCATTCCTTAAAAGCACTAACTGTAGATTCCAGTAGAAAGGATGATGTCAAACCTAAACGACTGTCCAGAATATTGGACGATGCTAAAGAGGTGTTCCAGCAGGGACTGGGAACACTGAAAGGAATTACGGCAAACATCAAGGTTGAAGAACATGCAAACCCGAAATTTTTCAAAGCTAGACCAATACCTTATGCGATACGACCTGCTGTGGAAGCTGAGCTGGAGGGACTAGAATGTTCCGGAGTACTGTCAAAGGTGGACTGGAGTGAATGGGCTATGCCCATTGTTCCCGTCATGAAGCGTTCATTGAGTAACAAGCCGGGGGAACCGGGGAAGGTTCGCATCTGTGGCGATTTCAAGATCACTGTTAATCCGGTGCTTCACACGGTGCAATATCCGCTTCCACGGATTGAGGATATCTTCGCTTCGTTGTCTGGCGGGAAACACTTCACCAAGATAGACCTGGCGCAGGCGTACTTACAGATGGAAGTTGATGAAGCGTCACGCCAGTATCTCACGATCAACACGCATAAGGGCTTATATCGGTATAATAGACTGGTTTTTGGAGTGGCATCGGCTCCAGCGATTTGGCAAAGGGCCATGGAGCAGGTATTACAGGGAATTCCAGGCATACAATGCTACCTGGACGACATTCTGATTACAGGAGATGATGATGAGGAACACCTTGCAAATTTGGAACAGGTGCTCACCAGATTGAAAGAATATGGACTTCGAGTTAATCGCCAGAAATGTGAGTTCTTTCAGAAGCAAATCTCGTACTGTGGTCACGTCGTTGACCAGGAGGGGCTTCACAAGTCACCTGACAAGATCGAAGCTGTTGTGAAGGCTCCCGCTCCGGAAAATGTATCCCAGTTGAGGTCGTTCCTAGGGTTGATTAACTATTACCATAAGTTTCTGCCAAATTTATCCACGGTGCTACACCCGCTGAACGCTCTTTTGCAGAAGGGCGTGCCATGGAAGTGGAGCGAGGACTGTAAGCGGGCCTTTCACAAAAGTAAGGCATTGATCACCTCTAAGGAAGTGTTGGCTCACTTTAACCCAACGCTGCCTATTCGTTTAGCTTGTGATGCTTCTCCATATGGTATTGGGGCAGTGCTCTCACATAAGTTGCCAAATGGCTTGGAAAGACCAGTCGCGTTCGCATCCAGATCATTGACCTCCGCTGAGCGCAACTATGCTCAGATAGATAGGGAGGCTCAGCCTTGTGTGGGGAGTAAAAAAATTTAATCATTACCTGCAAGGGCAAAAGTTTACGCTGCTGACAGACCACCAGCCGTTGGTTTCCATTTTTAACCCTAAGAAGGGTGTTTCGGTGATGACAGCGCAGAGGCTCCAGAGATGGTCCCTTTTCCGAGGGGCACATCAATATCAGATCGAATTCAAAGGTACAAAGCAACATGGTAATGCTGATGGGCTGTCGCGCCTGCCACTACCTACAGCGGAAGAGGCACCGACAGTTGACCCTGTTGAGTTATTTCACTCGACCATCATCGAATGTTTACCAGTCACCAATGCAAGTATTGAGAGAGAAACCAGGAATGACCCGACACTGTCTCGGGTCTACGAATTGACAGTGAAGGGATGGCCAGCTCATGGTGAACCACTGTTACCGGCATTCTCAGCCAGACGAGAACAGCTGTCCGTCTGTCAAGGAACATTGATGTATGGAACAAGGGTGATTATTCCTCCTAAATTAAGGGAGAGAGTTCTAAAGGAACTGCATGAAGGTCATCTGGGGGGAGTCAAGATGAAAAGCCTTGCTAGGGCTTATGTGTGGTGGCCAGGTATCGACCAACAAATAGAGGATCTGACTAAAAGCTGCTCAGGGTGCCAAAAAGTTCAAAATGCACCTCCAATTGCACCGCTGCATCCATGGGAATGGCCTTCAACCCCATGGCAACGTGTACATATTGACTTCGCAGGTCCATTCATGGACGCCATGTTTTTAATTGCGGTAGACGCACATTCTAAATGGCCAGAAGTGATTAAGATGGCGACCACTACCTCGGAAAAGACGATCGCAGTTCTAAGAACGATATTCGCAAGAAATGGATTGCCAGAACAAATATGTTCAGACAACGGACCGCAGTTCGTGTCAGAAGAATTCCAGAAATTCATGAAGAAGAATGGGGTGAAACATTATACCTCTGCCCCATATCATCCGGCTACAAATGGGTTGGCCGAGAGATTTGTACAAACGTTCAAAAAGGCGATAAAGGCCATGAGCGAAGACCAGATTCCACTACAACACAAGGTGGACAATTTCCTAATGGCATATCGAAACGCCACTCATGCAGTGACAAATCAAAGCCCTGCCATGTTGTTCTATAACAGGAGGTTGCGGTCCAGGTTGGACTTGTTAAAACCAAATGTGCGGAGGGAAGTCGAAAACAAACAGTTCCAGCATATAAATAACAAGACCACTCGGAGTTTCGAAATAGGACAACCAGTGTTAGCCCGGGACTATAAGAATGAGAAATGGCAATCTGGAACAATTCGTGCCAGACAAGGACCCCTGATGTACACGGTAGATATTGGTGAAAACGTAATACGACGTCATGCTGACCAACTTGTAGAATCGAGAACAAGGGTCGAACCCATGACTACGACAGAGACACCAGTGGAAGAAGTTAGTGAACCTGAAGCATCTACCTCAGACGCCAATGTATCTGATGATGTCCAACCCATAAGAGATCAACTAGATGAGTCACCCCAGCAACGAGAATCAGAGACCCCTGAAAGGCGTTATCCAACTCGGATCAGGAGGCCTCCTCAGAGACTGAATCTTTGAACAGTTTTGCATGAAATTGTATATATGTTATCCATGTTATGTTTAAATTGGGATGTACACTGTTAAGCTAAAAAGGGAGGAATTGTGGTGTATGTAACCTGTACCACCTTAAGAGACTACCTTAAGAGATGGACTACTTTCTCTTGGCTACTGTATATTGTAGTACCGGTGGTGACCACACCGGTATATAAACTCTGTGTAGTAATTTGCTAAGCAGTTCAGCCCTGACCTTCGATTAGTAAAGACCTGTTTAAGTTATTCTTGTTGTCTGTGCCCAGTGATTTAGAATAAGCATATCTGGGACACTCAGACTCAACAAAACTTAAAGAAGCCATTAAGACTGAAAAGTCCAAAATATAATGAAGAAAAAGTCATTACCAGACTTGCCTACAACTTTACCCAATTGCAGCTTATGATCCCTTTAAGGAGTGCTGCAAATGGCCGCTGCCCAACCTGTAGCGCCCATGGCTTGTGGGCGGGTTGAGGAAGCAGCAGTGGTAGCAGTGATTGATACCAAAATTGCACCATGGTCCTAACTGTGTCATTTGACCCCTATTGAAATACATTAATGAGGGCCCCACCTGATTCTAGTGGGAATGCTGACGCCTAAACCAAGGGCCACACAAAAATAGTAACATGGCGGACCTCCAGCGGTAAGTTGGCAATTTTTATGGAGGGTGGAAGTTGGGAGGCCGGCCAGGAGTGCATTGAAATAGTCCATGTTCACATTCATGAAGAGCACGTTGCATGTAAACAAGCTATTTATCCTGGTGCGATCGTAAATTTAAAGGGAAACTTGGCCATTTTAAATGTTAAACTTCAACAGTTGGCTCACAAACAAAATCATCTGCCAGGTGTTTGAGTTGTGATCCACTGCTAAATGGAGAAATCCATCTTACAATAAGAGTCTTACATTGTCCGGGAATACTGATGTTACATTATCGTGCAATGAGTCCAGGTTGTCTAACAGCAATGGAGCTGATGCCATTCCTTTAGATGTGATTCTGCAAGAAATTATTCAGAAGAACTTTGGTTGAGCCTAAATTGATATTTTTTCTTCATGAAGTACATCTTCGATGCAAGTTAACCGCCGTAAGACATTCTTCTAAGCTGCATTATTTCAAGGTGAAGCAGTGTAGTTCTCCCTAGGTGGTGAACTGAGATAATGTTATAAACGTAAATCTCCATTGCAGAGAAATGCATGGTTTAGAATTCTTGGCAAAGGATCTTGGTCATAACCAAAGGACCAAAACTAAAATTATTTTCAAGGTGTACTTCCTTATGCATTTATCTCCATGGTATCACCAAGTTCAAAAATCAAAACGTATCGTGAATTGGTTTTTGAAAACAAAGGCCTAGAAATTCAGTACAGCCACGTTTGGGGCGCTACAGCATGGCGCTCGCTAACTTTTGCGCCTGGCGCAACTTAGCGCCACCTTCGCCGATATTCAGTTGCATCGCCCCAAGAGGTTGCTGCAGCGCTAAAGCAGGCGATGCACGAGTATCATTAGGCGCTAAGCCGGCGATCCGGGGCGCAAACACCGAAGGCGGGCGCAGCGCAGGTGCGGCGAGTTATTGACTGAAGGCAGACAGTCAGGCGCCGGTCAACACTTAAAGGGGGAGGGTGGAATTGTTTGGCTGCCACGCCCTGCACACTGCAGCCCTGAGGGAAGGCCTGAACCGTGCTAATTCAACTGCTCCACGGCCAGGAGAATGGGGAAGCCAAGGGAGAGAGCGCAGCGCTTCGGAGAGGGTGACCTGAAGGTGCTGGTTGGCGCAGTTCAGCGCAGGCGCCATGTTCTGTTCCCTGAAGGTGGCAGGAGGCCGCTGCCCTCTGAATATCGGAAAGCCTGGAGGGAGGTGGCAAACAGGGTCGCCTCCAACAGTGTGGTTGCCAGGACTCCCCTCCAATGCCGTAAAAAATTCAATGACCTCACTCAGGTTGTCAGGGTGAGTACCCTTTCCAGTATCCTCCTCATCCCTGCATGTGCTCCTCAGTTGATGGCCAAAGGGACGTGAAAACCCTACTGCCTAGCCCTCATCCAGTAGCTATGGGACTGTCATGAAAAGCACTTGCATATTCAGGAGTTTATACACTGTCAGGGCTATTCCACCATGGGAGGCTGTGCAGGCAACATCAGGGCTCCACACTGTACTTAGAGGCCGTCCTCTCTCTTGCAGGGCAAGCTGGCGCACAACCGGAGACAGCAGCGCCAGACTGGGGGAGGCCATCCTGACATTAAGCAGCTCAGCGACCTAGAGCTGCGAGTGGAGCAGATCATGGCAGGCCGGCTGATTGGCCCCGTCGCGACTGGAGATGCCGACCCTGTTCTGGGCACCAATGGTAAGGTCCTCACCTTTTGGACCTCTCTCTTTCCACCTGCGCCTCACGCCAGCATCCTTTGCCACTTTCTAAGCAATGCAGTGCATAGCAGCACTCATGCCTCCCTCGCTGCCGTCATGTCCTCACTCTAAAGCAACTCTTGTGCCTCCCTGCTTTCAGATGGTGACTCGCCAGGTGAGGAGGTGGCCCCTCAAGCTGGCACTGTGTCGCACTCAGACCTAGAGGAGGAGGAAGAGGAAGCCGCCCCATCAGGGACACCCTCGGCCGAGGCAGCCCATGGCCATGCTGGGGACACGTCTTCCCTGGAGGGGAGCAGGGGGGGAAGTGTCGGAGGAGAGTGCTGCTCCGGGGACCAGTGGGCTGCAGCAACGCGGGAGGGGTGGGGAAGCTCGGCAGCCTTCTCCCCGGAGGGAGAGTGTGGTCTCCAGTCCTGCTACAGTGAGCGCAGAGGAGGTGCGGCTCCTTGTGGAAATGGGCGCCCAGGCTGAGTGCAGGCACACTGAGCTCATGGCTGCAGTGGCAATGATGCCTGACTCCATAGTCACTGGCAAGGAGTGTGCAGGAATTCGGGGCAGCACAGGCCAGGAGTCTATGCTTCAGCAGATTGCTGCGCATGCTGCAGTGCTGGCCCGTGCGAGTGCCAGTGAATCAGCCGACCAGGGAGTGCCTGTGCTCTGTCAGGTTGGCAGCGTTCCTGCAGCCAACACTGTCACTCCTCCACTGCAGCTGCCACCACCCGTAGGACAGACTGATGCCGCCCAAGTTGAGTTGGATCAGTCCGCAGCCGGGCCCTCCAGGCCCAGAGCTGGTCCAGGCCGACCCCCAAGGGCATCTGCTGTCTCACCAACTAACCCTCAGCAGCCTTCCCCCAGCCTTGCTGCAGCCACTGGGGTCCCATTGAGGAGGAGCTGCAGGGCGGGTAGGGGCCATGCCCGGAAGCAAGACAGATCACCCTCGCAGGTAAAAAGTAGAAGGGCTGGCCAATTGTGTTGCTTTTTATAAACAGGCCGAGGCTGTTGTATTTGTATTTTATAAACAGGCCGACACTGTTGTATTTGTTTTTTATATGAAGGCCGAGACTGGTGTGTTTTTGTTTGGGGGGTTTCTCTGAAGTAGTTTGTCATGCGGGAAGGGCACAGTGTTGCAAGAGTAATAAATTTTCTTTAATCGCACTGTCCATGTTTGCTTTTGGAATTATTGGTTGCCTTGATCGGCTGAGGGCTTGCGGAGCAGCTACATTCATCTTCCTTCATTGGCACAAGCCATTCCCTGAGAGGGGGCCAAGCACCGAGTTTCAATAAGCCGCCGACGGACGGCCCTTGCACTTTCTGCCTCCCTCCCATCCTGGTCCGCCTCCTCCTCTGGTGGTCCTCCAATGCCTGCTGGCAGTGGCTGAGTCCTGCGGATAGCCAGGTTGTGCAGCATGCAGCACACGACAACAAAATGGGAGACTCGCTCAGGCGAGTACTGTAGGGCTCCCCCGGAATGATCCAGACAGCGGAACCGTTGCTTGAGCATGCCGATTGTGTGCTCAATGATGTTCCTGGTTGCTTGATGGCTGTCATTGTATCGCTCTTCAGCAGGGGTGCTGGGCGCACGGAGCGGGGTCATCAGCCAGGTGCACAAAGGATAGCCTTTGTCCCTGAGAAGCCATCCTCGCGGGTGAGGCTGGGCTTTGAAAATGTCTGCCACAGAAGTCTGGCGCAGGATGAAGGCATCGTGGCTGCTGCCTGGAAAGTGGGCATTGACAGCTAGTATGAGGTACCTGTGGTCACACACCAACTGCACGTTAAGCAAATGGTAGCCCTTCCATTTGCGGTAATCCTCGGCATTCTCCAGAGGTGCCCGCAAAGCCACATGCGTGCAGTCTATGGCGCCTTGCACCATTGGGAAGTCCGCTAATGCTGCAAAGCCCATTGCACGCTCTTGCTGCTTGTCGAGGGTCATGGG
This sequence comes from Somniosus microcephalus, assembly GCF_052327205.1. Classification (NCBI taxonomy): domain Eukaryota; kingdom Metazoa; phylum Chordata; class Chondrichthyes; order Squaliformes; family Somniosidae; genus Somniosus; species Somniosus microcephalus. The sequence goes on along the minus strand of NC_141001.1, from coordinate 98,521,973 downwards.
GAAGGAGATGAACTGGCGTCTCCTTCTGAAAAGGGCATTGGTCACCTGGCGGATGCAGCAATGTACCGCGAACTGGGAGATGTTGGAAATGTCCCCAGTAGCGGATTGGAAGGAGCCAGTGGCATAGAAGTTGAGAGCGACTGTCACCTTCACTGCCACCGACAGAGACGTCCTGCTCCTCAGCTGTGGCTGCAGATCTCTCTGAAGCAGGTGGCAGATCTCTGTGACCACCTCCCTTCTGAATCGCAGCCTCCGAACACACTGCTCCTCAGACATGTTCAGATAAGAGAACTGCTGGCGGTATACCCTGGGTGGGTAAGGCCTCCTGTGCCAACACCTGTTGGCCCTTCTCCATCTGGCCATGACTGGCACTCTCTCACGGCGTCTCTGAGCCCTTTGAATGCAATGCAGTAAGCCAACGTTTGCACCCATTGCAGCCCCCATTAGATGTATTGAATTAATGCTATGGCGCTGAAAGTTAATTACAAGTGCAAAGCTCTGGCCTGAAGCCAGAAGTACCTGAGCGAGTGTTGATTCAAACCAGAAAGCTCTCTCCCTTTGTCTCTCTCCTAATATCAGTGCCTCACAAAGAGGGAGTGGTGCAAAATGCCTGATATTTATACTGCAGGAGGAGTCCCCTTTAATTTGCACCCCACAGCGACTGGGAACCGTTCCACTTTACCAGTCGCTGGGGGCGCTAGACGCACAATAGGCTTGCGCCACTGAATTTCCGGTTCGGGGCGCACAAAGGGCGTTGCACCATGAAATGACGTCAGGATCTGCGCATGCAGCTGAGCGCGCGCAAAGGTTTTACGCCACTGCTAAATCACAACTAAATTTCGCGAGAGGCGCAGATCGCGCCGCGCCCGGTCGCTAGCCACTTAGCGCCCCACTTCTCGCCCTCTTAAGGCGCTAGCGGCTGGCGCAACCAACTGAATTTCTAGGCCAAAGAGTTTTAATCCTGGCCTGCAATTGCCTTTAAATGATGGGTTAACCACTTAAGCCTGCGCTGGTTGAATGTGAGAGAGCTCTTGTAGCCTGAACCAACTAAAAGGAGGCAAAGTGATTATTTGTCAAAGGTTACCACTGAACACAACACAGTTTTCCCTCGAGCAACCCTCTCATTCATGTATCTCACTGAACTTCACTTTCTCACATGCGCCCAGGACAGCTGTGGTAAATCAATCTACTAAACAACTGTAATTGCGGTTTATGATTGGAACATTCAGAAAATGCTGCAAAGTTTTTAGAGCTTGCTGTTTCAATGAGTAATCTTGAAATAAGAATGCAGCTTTTTTTCTTTTCAAATCGATAGTTAACACCAGGTCAATGTATACTTGATCCAAGCATAGAACATCAATGTATTCATCTACTTCCATGCACTCACATTGGATAGAAATCCCGAATCAAGCAAAACCAACAGGTACAAAAACTGGCCCAAGCAGAAATTGCTTCCCAGTTGTTAGTAATATGTTCAAAGTTATAATAGTTAATTCAGTGACAGATTTCACTTCGACACAGCCACAGGTTTTTAGAAATGTATACATTAAAGTCACCTTTGTAAATACTTCCTGTTGACTTTGTTCTGATTGTTCTGCTTACAAGTCTATTGATTTGAGGTGCGCAGGTTTGCAAACTGGCGACATTTGACTGCAGTTTATAGATAACTTGATCTCTAAGCACAAGCTTTCTTGGCTGCCTTGTTCTGCAGTTATCAGTATTTGACTGTTTGGTACTGGAAAATTAAGCTTTCCTGGACTACTTCAACTACAGCTTCAGGTCCTAGATTCTCTAGGTGTAGAAGATGTGACATTCCTGCAGCTGTGTGACTTTAATCCTGAGTTGTAAAACCTGTACATTTAGCCCATGGTCCTGACAATATTTTCGAGTAAACAGACAATAATATTGCAAATCCATTTAAAATTGGATACAGATGTAATTTATGCTGTCTCTCCTTTTCATTCACTTCATTTGCTTCGCATCTGAAAGGCGTTGCTGTCCAGTACTGAGAACAGAACTTATTGGGCCAGAATTTGCTGAAAAAATAATGGCGTGCGAATGACGCATGCCGTTATTAACGTGTAAATCGGCCAGCAACTTGTGGCGAGGAAGAGATACCCCATCAATTGCGTATCACCACAAGTTGCTGGATGATTTGCCCTGCTCTGCCGTTAGCTTTGCAAAAATGGCATCTCGTCCTTAACCTTCCCGTGAGCTTCATAAACTTGCTGCATTTCCCATTAAACTCGCCACAGAAAGTTAAGTCTAGTAATCAGTAGTGCAAGTGCCCTTTTAATGATGTAATAATTGTTAATGACTGCCAATCAACCTCTCTGGCTCAGAAAATGAACAATTAAAAGTGTGGTCTCTCATTCCTTCATGTTGCGAATTGTTGGCGATTTAAAAAATGTCAAATAACAGTTTTAAATGTATTTTCTTACTTTCCCTTTCTGTCTCTTCTCTCTCTCTCAATCCAATCTTTCTTTCCTTCTCTTTATTTCTATTTCTGCACCTGATTTGACATTGAATTCACCCACTTTAATTCTCTCTCTTTCTCAGTCTGTCATCTGTTTGTTCCTCAATCCTTAAGTCTCATTGGTTAAGGAGAGAGACTGTTGGTCCCATCGTTCACCAAGGTCTCAGATGCCCTGTTGCCCTCACCGCGCCGCTTTCAGCTCGCACTTCCACCAACTTACAGGGCAAAAGGTTTATGAGCTGAAGGGTGCAGGAACAAGTCTTAACGAACAGGGCATGCTGTGAGATACCCCACTCCAGCAAAATATGGGCCATTACCAGCACCAAATCTGGGCATGATGCTACCACTAGTTACTGGATGTTCTGTTGATCCTCTGTTGTTTGTACAACTCTCCTGTTTCCCCAGAATCCCTATTGTGTCAACTTATGCCAAAACAACATTTTGTAGTTTATTCCAGAATTCTGCAGTGAAAAGTGTAGATAACTCTGTGTCACATAGACTAGGCACAGTTACCTTGTAATTTACAGGCACCAGGTCACTTGAGCTTCTTTCTTTTCTTTCTCCCTTAAGCAACTCTTCAGAATTATTGCTGAAAGTTTATCGCTTAGTTACCCACGCATGCTGAGATCAAATTGCAACCCTGGTCTCTAGACCTGAAAAGCAGTCGAAATTACTGTTGGCGATGTTTTCATATGAATGATTGTCAAATTCCTTTCTAGGCCATCAGATAACACCTCCATCAAGTAGCAGAGAGGAGTTTGATACAATGCATTCAGAGTTTGTACGATAACAGCGTTGACAGCCATTTATACTTCATCTCACCTATTAACAGTTCACATGCTTTGTTCCCCCAAATTTTGTGTTCATCAAGAAGATGGATGTTAGTGCTGAGGAATCAAATACTTGTCATTTCTGGGGATCTAATGTCAGAACTTAATATTCCCAAGTAAGTGTAGCGTATTTAGATGCAGAGTTAAGCTGTCATGACTTTGTCTCAACAATGTTCCTTACTTCCAATCTCAGAAGAGCATGCCCAGAACACCAGTGTGACAGAAAGCAGGAAACTACAGGCCAGTTAGCTTAACATCTGTCATAGGGAAGATGTTCGAAGCTATTATTAAAGATGTTATAGCAGGGCATTTTGACAAGTTCAAAGTAATCAGGCAGAGTCAACATGGTTTTGTGCAAGGGAAATCATGTTTAACCAATTTATTGGAGTTCTTTGAGGAAGTAACATGTGCTGTGGATAAAGGGGAACCGGTGGATGTACTGTACTTAGATTTCCAGAAGGCATTTGATAAGGTGCCACATCAAAGGTTATTGCGGAAAATAAAAGCTCATGGTGGAGGGGGTAACATATTGGCATGGATAGAAGATTGGCTAGCTAACAGGAAACAGAGAGTAGGCATAAATGGGTAATTTTCTGATTGGCAAGATGTAACAAGTGGTGTGCCACAGGGATCAGTGCTGGGGCCTCAACTTTTTACAATTTATATAAATGATTTGGATGAAGGGACCGAAGGTATGGTTGCTAAATTTGCTGATGAAACAAAGATAGGTGGGAAAGTAAATTGTGAAGAGGACATAAGGAGGCTACAAAGGGATATAGATAAGTTAAGTGAGTGGGCAAAGATTTGGCAAATGGAGTATAATGTGGGAAAATGTGAAGTTGTCCATTTTGGCAGGAAGAATAAAAAATAAGCATATTATCTAAATGGTGAGAGATTGCAGAGCTCTGAGATGCAGAGGGATCTGGGTGTCCTTGTGCATGAATCACAAAAGGTTACTATGCAGGTACAACAAGTACAGGAAACTCTCGTTTAAACGGCACCTAAATATCTGGAATTCTCTATTAACCGGCAAAATTCATACTCCAAAAACAACACCTCAATAACCAGAAATGTTGCTGAGTCCGAGTCCGAGTCTCCTGCGGTGGCCGAGTTAGTCAGTGGGGGTAGTTCTCCAAACTGCCACTACTCGGCTTCTTGGCGCTGTCGGAAGTCGGAACACTTCAATAACAGGAGTCTGACTCTCCCGCGCTACCAGCAGTCTCTTCCGATCCGCCATTTTTCTGTTTACTGTATAAGTTTTGTTTTACTGTTAAGTAATTAAAGAGTTATGGATTACCCTCAACTGGCAGTACTGTACTTAATCAAGCATCTTCCATCATCCATTTAACACAACATTCTGTAGGTGAGCACCCAATTACTGTATACTGCACATTTCTTGATTTTTTAATTTTTCTTTGTTAAAAATAGCCTCGGTAGATAACCCTCTCTGTCATCCGGAATTTTTAATCAACCGGCACCATCCCAGTCCCATCGGTGCCGGATACCAAAGAATTTCCTGTAATTAGGAAAGCTAATAGAATGTTATTGTTTATTGCGAGGGGAATTAAATACAAAAGTAGGGAGGTTATGCTTCAGTTATACAGGGCACTGGTGAGACCACATCTGGAGTACTGTGTACAGTATTGATCTCCATATTTAAGGAAGGATGTAAATGCGTTGGAAGCAGTTCAGAGAAGGTTTACTAGATTATAATACCTATGCATGGTGGCATAGTGGTTAGCACTGTTGCCTCACAGCGCCAGGGACCCGGGTTCAAATCCGGCCTCGGGTGACTGTGTGGAGTTTGCACATTCTCCCCGTGTTTGCATGGGTTTCCTCCGGGTGCTCCGGTTTCCTCCCACAGTCCAAAGATGTGCGGGTTTAGGTTGATTGGCTATGATAAATTGACCCTTAGTGTTAGGGGGATTAAATACGTGGGGTTACGGGGATAGGGTGGGATATGTGTTGGTGTAGGGGTTACGGGGATCGGGTGGGATATGTGTCGGTGCAGGCTCGATGGGCCGAAATGGCCCCTATCTGCACTGTGGGGTTTCTGTGATTCTGTGAATGGGCGGGTTGTCTTATGAGGAAAGGTTGAACAGGCTAGGCTTGTATCCGCTGGAGTTTAGAAGAATAAGAGGTGACTTGATTGAAACATATAAAATCCTGAGGGGTCTGGACAGGGTGAATGTGGAGAAGATGTTTCCTCTTGTGGGAGAATCTAGAACTAGGGGTCACTGTTTAAAAATAAGGGGTCGCCCATTTAAGACAGAGATGAGGCAAAACATTTTCACTCAGAGGGGCGTGAGTCTTTGGAACTCTCCTCAGTGGGCGGTAGAAGCAGAGGCCTAGAAATTGGGTTAGGGCGCCAAAGTGGCGCAAAAGTCGGCTAAGCGCAGGATTTAGCGCAGCGATCGGTGTGATACCGATCGCCAGAAATTCACTTTCAGTGCCCCTCAAGGGAGACGGGACGAGGCTCGAGGCGCTCCGCGTCCCTCTTAGGGCACTGAAACTGATTATCGCAGCGCAACGTGCCGCAGCGCCACATGCTGCAGCACGGCACGCTGCGGTACTGCAGGCCTTCCTCCCACTGTTAAGGGGGAGGTGCCTGCAACAGCGCGATCCCCGATCACGAGTGCCGGCAAATGAGCCCGGCACCAAGGAGAAGTGCCGGGCTCTCGGGAAACAGCCGGCAATGCCGCGGGGGGGGGGGGTTAGGAGGCCGGGGACGGAGGTGCTGGCAGGCGGCCGCCGAAAAAGCAGCCGCCCCGCACCTCCACCTTAACTTGCGCCGCTGCCGGCACAGTAAGGCCCCGTGAACCGGGCGCGGGTAGCGAGCGGCGCAACTGCGGCGTTCGCTACCAAATATCGTGAACGGGGCACGAATGGGGCGCTGCGCACACCGATGACATCATCGGTGGTGGCGCAGCGCAAATGCCTAACGCCACCATTAGCGCCCCTACTGAATATCGCCGGAGACGCAGCCAGTGGCGCCACAGCCGCTGACTGCCTCTTTAGGCGCTAACAGGTGGCGCTACTCACCCAATTTCTCCCCCAGAGTCTTTGAATATTTTTAAGGCAGAGGTAGATAGATTCTTGGTAAGCAAGGGGGTGAAAAGTTATCGGGGATAGGCGGGAATGTGGAGTAATCAGATCAGCCATGATCTTATTGAATGGCGGAGCAGGCTCGAGGGGCCGAGTGGCCTACCCCTGCTCCTAATTCGTATGTTCGTATGACATTTTCCATTTCATATATCAGCCATCATGTGGGCTCTGAGTGGTGTTATCAGATTTGTGCTACTTATTGCTGAGTTACAGGTGCTGTTGTGTTGTGGACAGTTTTGTGTGGTAACGTTTCTTTGTGAAATGAGTTTTGGCAATCTCAATTGGTTAGGGACTGGATGCAAGTTCAAACCCATTGCTTTTCCAATTCCAACTTACAGTACATTGTCCCCGGCAGAGAACTCAGCTATTACTGCCCTGTATATGGAACTCATCTTTGTAATCTCCTTTGCTTTGCTCCCTCTCTACTCACCTTCAAAGGCCTGCTCAAAATCTTTTTCCGCAATACCTTAGGTCACTTGCCTTAACGTTACTGCTAACTCCTACTATGTGCCTGTTTCTATCCTCCCCCATTTTGTGAGCTGCTTTAGGACACTGTACTGTGCTATGTTTAAGATGCTATATAAGTGCATGTTGTTGTCTATATTTAAATCAGCAGAGCGCCAATACCATTGAATCAAAAGATCACAAGTTAGATTGAGAAAAAAATGTACACTGTCCCCACATTCATAGCAGCCAATTATTTCTTAAAGGATTCCAGAATTTTTACTCCCTACCCAGAAGTCGATTCCACGTGTTCATCACTCTTGGTGTGAAGAAGAATTTCCTGATAGCACTCCTAAATTATCTTTTTGCTCATTTGAAACTGTGCCCCTTTGTCCTACTTTCATAGTTTTATTTGAAGATTTGTTCTGGATATACCTTTTTTAAAAATCATTTACCATCTTATATAAATCTATGAGGTCACATCTTAGTCACCTCCTTTCACGCTTGAAAAAGCCCATGCTTCCTCAGTCTTTTCTCATAACTCAGTCCTTTGTCATTTACTTCCAGGTTTTTTTCTTTGTTCTGAAGAGTATGAGCAATGGTGGCATGGCCACATTTATTGCCCATCCTTGGTTGTCATGAGAAAGGCCTTCTTGAACCACTGCAGTTCTTGTGCTGATGGTGTTAGGCCGGCATTTACAGGATCTTGACCCAGCGACGATGAAGGACTAGCGATATCTGTCCAAGCCAGGTTGGTGTGTGACTTGAAGGTAAACTTGCAGGTGATGGTGCTCCCATGATACTTCTGCTCTTACCATCGTTAAATATCTCCTCACCAGAGCTGTATACAGTACTAAAGATGTGGTGCGACCAAAGCATTGTACAGTACCTCCAACTTGCACTGTTTTGGTTATCTAGTTCAGTATTCTGTTCATTTTTTTATTTCTATTCCACGTGTTAAATTGAGTAGCAAATCTACTAATACTTCTGGATTTCTTTCAACTTCACGCTCAGCTATTTCAACATCCAACCATCCATCATTAGTGATAGTTCCAAACTGAATACCATAATGGAACCTGCTTAGCAGGGATCTGTGTTGTCGAACAGTGCTTTTGCTGATGAAGAAGTCCTGACTTGAAACAGAAAGGCCAGTTCAAACAAAGAACAAACTTGCATTTTATCTGCAGTAGTTCCTTTGGCAATGACTGATAAAATGAGTCTGGAGTCAGCATAGTGCACACAAAGCTCAAAGTCTGCCGTAGAACCTTAGCTCTCCTTTTATCATGTGAAACCAGCCTGTCATCAAAATTCTTGGCAGGTTTTACCTGTAGTACCTTAGATGCATGATACATATCAAATGGCAGAACCACATTACCTGAAATATGGAAAATGTTGCGATAGTGCTGATAAAAGCACAGCCCACACATCAAAAGATTCACAGGGTAAGCAGAGGAAGCATTTTTAAGGTTGTATTGGAGCTGTTTGGCTTTGACACGAAGAATTGGGAAATGGATGTGGCAGATCGACCAAAATGGCACTAATGACCATCACACAGAGCAGAGTGCTGTTGAAATGTAGCAATGTCAACAACAAGAAGAGAAGCAGATGATGTGGAAATAGTCTCTACAGCAGGGGTAGCAACATCCAGGTGACCAGAACACAGGTGTTCGTCTGCATATGTTGAGGTAAATCTTGCTTTAGTACATCCTGTCATCCACAAGTCTCGCTAGTATTAATTCTTTGTTTTGTAAGGTAGTCTAAAAAGAAGGATTCTGGATTGCTGAATAATAATGTCAAAGAGATCTTGAGCTCAGTCCTATTGCAAAGGTCTTGTATCCAAGGACAAAGCAATTCATCACTCGACTTTGAGTGGAAAATTATTCTTTCAATATCTTAATGCCACTGTTCCAGCCAGTATAAGTATGTATGATAGGATCAGCTTAATCATTTCCTTTTGGTCATCTTACATTTTAATGATATTAGATTTTAAAATGTCTGAACAAATTTCCACATTAAGTTTATAGCATTCCTTAGGGAGTGACGTTTTGGTGGCAAAGTAATACAGGCTAGCAAAATAAATCATCATGTTGTATTTATTCCACAGCCATTAACAATAATCCCACTGTCTCAATATGATAATTTACTGCAGTGAATTATCACTTAATGGGCTGCAGCATGTATCACATTCTGTGATCTCGTTAAACTAAATAGGGCCATTCTTAAAGAAACAGCGCCTTACCACAAATAACATAATGAACTTTGTTCTGTACTGAGGACATAGAATTGATTATAGCGCAAGGCAGTAAACAATGTTTTAATCGACTCTCTCTCCCCTATTCCAGAAGACTACCAGTGTGATTCTACCTGACTATCTCGGTCAGTATTTAGCCCTATATCCTTCAGTTCCTTCCCGAACTGATAATTACCCGCCACATTTTTTTTTCAGCAGTTTTTCTTTGGGAATTTTGCTCCACAAGATAGATTATAATGTATATTTATGACATTTTAAAAACTGTGGCATTTAAAAATGTAATGCTGGCAAAATACCTGTCGAGAGACAGTTGGCCTGGAGTTTCCTCGGAGCTGTTCCCACTCCACTGCCGTAACTTTGCCAGAAGTGCCTCGGAAACCACGTTTACATGCAATGAATTACGGCAAATAAATGGGTTCTGATATGGCAGGGGTGAAATGTTAACTGCTGTATGAGTTACACTCTCTGTCACTCCATGTTTCAGTTTCCATATTGTATTATTCCCCAATTTACAGCCACTTTCTCACAGTTTGAGAAGAGACTTTATGAATGAACACAATTTGATTGTTGATTATCAGGGATTTCATGCTGCACTCTCCGGAAGATTCAGAAATCCTGGAGTACTGTGCACAGTTTTGGTTTCCTTATCTAAGGAAGGATATACTTGCCTTGGAGGCGGTGCAACAAAGGTTCACTAGATTGATTCTTGGAATGAGAGGGTTGTCCTATGATGAGAGGTTGTGTCGAATGGGCCTATACTCGCTGGAGTTTAGAAGAATGAGAGGTGATCTCATTGAAACATATACGATTCTGAGGAGGATTGACAGGGTAGATGCTGAGAGGCTGTTTCCCCTGGCTGGAGTGTCTAGAACTAGGGGGCATAGTCTCAGGATAAGGGGTCGACCATTTAAGACTGAGATGAGGAGGAATTTCTTCACTCAGAGGGATGTGAATCTTTGGAATTCTCTGCCCCAGAGGGCTGTGGCTGCTGAGTCGTTGAGTATATTCAAGGCTGAGATAGATAGATTTTTGGACTCTAGGGGAATCAAGGGATATGGAGATGGGGTGGGAAAGTGGAGTTGAGGTTGTGTATCAGCCATGATCTTATTGAATGGCGGAGCAGGCTCGAGGGGCCGTATGGCCTACTCCTGCTCTTATGTTCTTAAACTTGCTCTACCCTATCACTGGCACCTCATCAAGACCTGATTGATTTGCTTGCTGTCATCTGAGATTGTAGGTCACAAGTGTGCGCTTTGGAGCTCTCTTGGTTTAAATTTACAGTCTACTTCCAAATTTACAGTCTACTTCCAATAGTTGTATTTTGCACTTTGAATTCCAATAATTTGAATTAAGCAATGTAAATAACACAGCAAAGTGAAAATTGGTGCTAAATCCTCCTGATCAACATTTAACCCTTAACCAATACCAGTTTAAAATAAAACCGATTATCTGGTCATTTATTCCATTGCTGCTTATGGAATCTTGCTCTTAGTAAATTGGCTACCGCGTTTCCCTGCATTACAACAGTGACAACACTTCAGTGTACTTCATTAGTTGTGAACCGCTTTGGAATGTGCTGAGGTTGTGAAAGGTGCTATATAAATGCAAGTTCTTTTTTTAAAAACCCAGGCAACTCAGTCCTGTTTGTGCTTATAGTTCTTATTTGCTGCTCTACAGCTCAAATAATCAGTCTCAGTGCTAGTGTATGTCTGCATGGACTGGATTGGGCTATGGGGAAAGCACAGCGCAGTGGAACCTATTGGAGAGCTCTTTCAAAGAGCTGACACAGGCACGGTAGACCGAATGGCGGCCTCCTTCTGTGCTGTATGATTCTATAGAACGCACGAAAAAAGCGGACAGCAAAAGACCAGCGGCTCCATTGAGCCTGTCCCAGTCAGTTGTGATGCAATTAAGCATCATGAACCATAATGGTTCCCACCTACCAGCAGCCAGGTAATCGCCTAGGAGAGGCATAAAAATGGATAAAAATAACCGTGGGCCATTTTAGGGCAAACTAATTCTGGGAAATTCTTCTCCGACCCCTAAAGGTGATTGATAACAGTGGCCACGAGGTACATAGCTCAATATCTCACCTATCTTTAGTATGCAGTGAAATCAGCCTCCAGGAAGCATCCTTTTGAACATTTACAATGACTGTGCACTCACTGAATGAGCTGGCAACTTATTCCAAGGGTTTACGTGAAAAGTAAAACCTCCTGACATCTAACCTAGCTCTATGCTTATGTAACTTATATGCTGGCCCCCATGTCCTCCCTAACCTATCTAATTCAAATAATCTATCCACACGGACACAGTCGAGTTCCTTCATCGTTTTAAATGCTTCAATCAAATATCCCTGACATCTACCCTCTGCTTTATAACATTATTAAAATTTGCCTCTGTATCGGTAATGGCAGCAGCAGCATGGCTGATTGAAATGCTTTTGAATATCAGGGTATGTTTGGATCTAACTCTTATGAAAAATTTAAGTTCATAAAAAAAAAAGCAGGACTGAAGTCTGTCTGGCAGGCTGCATTTTGCTGCAAAATCAGTGCTCTTTGTAGATACATTCTGGTGACGTCAAGTAGCTCCTTACTATATCGAAGTTATAATGTGGAAGCAGGTCATTTGGCCCAACCAGTCCATGCTAGCATTTACCCTCCATGGCAGCAAATAGCCTAAATCATATTTACCTACCCTGTTCCCATATTCCTTTATACCCACCTATCCAGTCTAATCTTAAACGTTGACATAGTTTCTGCCTCGACTACTAACCCTGGAAGTACAGGAAACTCTTTTGTATCCGGCACCGACGGGACCGGCGTGGTGCCGGTTTATCAAAAAGTCCGGATTACAGAGAGGCATAGTAAAAGGTACGAGCGCCCCGTACACGGCCACAGATCCAGGCATCCCTGTTGCATGGCAACAGGTGCAGGAACCCCGGCCGCAGATCCAGGCGTCCCTGTTGCATAGCAACAGGTGCAGGAACCCCGGTTACATGGCCACAGATCCAGGAACGGCCACTAATTAGAAGTAAAACTTACCTGAACCTACTCCTGAATTTTGCCGGTTAACAGAGATTTCCGGTTATTTAGATGCCGGTAAATCGAGAGTTTCCTGTAAATTCCACAGCCTCATAACTCTCGTTGTAAAGAGGCTTCTCTTGCTCTCTGCAATGAATCATTTACATTTAGTCTTGTATCTATGGCCCCTCGTTCTAGACCTTTCGACGACTGGAAACATTCGGCTTTTATCTGCCTGGCATCAATGCTCCCGTTAAGCTGTGTGGCCACGCGGCGGTCATAAGAACATATAAGAAATAGGAGCAGGAGTAGGCCATTTGGCCCTTCGAGCCTGCTCCGCCATTCAATAAGATCATGGCTGATCTTCTAACTTCTCTCCACTTTCCTGCACTATCCCCATAGCCCTTGATTCCCTTCAAAAATCTATCGATCTCTGTCTTGAATATACTCAACGACTGAGCCTCCACGGCCCTCTGGGGTAGAGAATTCCAAAGATTCACCACCCTCTGAGTGAAGAAATATTTCCTCATCTCAGTCCTAAATGGCCGACCCCTTATTCTGAGACTGTGACCCCTGGTTCTAGACTCCCCAGCCAGGGGAAACATCCTCCCTGCATCTACCCTGTCAAGCCCTGTAAGAACTTTGTATTTTTCAATGAGATCACCTCTCATTCTTCTAAACTCTAGAGAATACAGGCCTAAGGTCTACTCAACCTCTCATAGGAAACCCCCCCATCCCAGGAATCAGTCTGGTGAACCTTCGCTGCACTTCCTCTAAGGCAAGTATATCCTTCCTTAGGTAAGGAGACCAAATCTGTACACAATACTCCAGGTGTGGTCTCACCAGGGCCCTATATAATTGCAATAAGACGTCTTTACTTTTATACTCCAATCCTCTTGTAATAAAGACGAACATACCATTTGCTTTCCTAATTGCTTTAAAGGGACCGCACACCCAAAAAGAAATTAGAGGGAACATTGCCCGGTACCATCCTGTCACAATTTTAAACACTTCTATCATATTGCCTCTTCACAGGCGTTGTTCTACTGTAATCTTTCAAGCCTTACTGATTAAACTTTCCACGGTTAGGGATCAAATTCTGCCAGTTGTCTCCTATTGGTAATGTATCCAAGTTTGCTGATGATACAAAGCTAGGTGGGACAGTAAGCTGTGAGGAGAACACAAAGGGCTCGATTTTCATTGAGCCGTGGAGGCAGGCTTGGAGTCGTGCGGGGGGTTAAAATCGCAAAAACTGGTGGGCAGGACTCCCCCCACCCCCCCAACCTGGTTCCCGACTCTGAGCAATTTTAACTCAGGCGTGTCTGATGGTCCCGACTCCGTCCCGCATCCAACAGGCGGGACTGGTCGTTAAGGCCCTTAACCACTAAATGGCTTCTATAATCCTATTTTGAAAGGCCCTTGCGAATTTAACCCTTTTCCCACATGAAACATGCCTGCTGGGAAACACGAATGTGAAATCTGGCGGGAGCACTATTGGATTGCTGACTATCAACTGCAGGTCAACCATTAAAGAAGAGATTTGACCAGCCATGATTTGCAGGTGGCAGGACTTAGTGGTCTCAGGTCTGGGGCAACTTTTAGAAGGCTTAACCACACCTGTGGAAGGTTGGAGCCTCACACCCATCACCAGTGTGACCTCCTGGGAAACCCCTCTCGCCACCTTCACTCAGTGCTTCCTCAACGGAGGCATATACCAGAAGCATGGGAGCAATTTATCTCCTTCCCATCTGGGCATTAGAGGAGCTTGAGCACCAGCCGTGGCAGCAGCAGAACCAGGAGCAACAGCAGCACCAGCAACAGCAGCAGCAGCAGGAGCGCCAGGCTGCTGCTCACCCACCCGAAGCTGCACAGGCCAGAAGGGGCCAGTGCCAGGAAGTGGCTGGAGAGCACCTTGCTGCACATCAGTGGGGCCATGGGGACCCGTATCTGCAATGGCAGTCCTACTCAGAAGGACTTCCATGAAGGTCTGGTTTCTCTGTTCAATAGATGCCCATCGCTCCTCAAGAGATGTCATTCTATTCTGAACAATGACCATGTTTTCCATACCCTGGCGACTAAGCTCTACCATGGCCATAGCCATCCTCTCCTCTACGGTAGCCAGCCTTACCATGGAGGTAGCAATCCTTTCCACGGAGGTAGCCATCCTTTCCATGGTGATGTGTTCATGCGCCAATGACTCCACAAAGGCTCTGCTCATGTTCGCTATTAACTCCTCCATTCGCTCCACACTCGCAGCGACCGTAGAGACAAAACCTGCCAGAGACTCCTGCATCTATGCCTGGAGTTCCATCACCTCTGATCTTATGGATGGACCCAGAGGCAGAGGGTCGACATGCTGCTGAGCCGAGCTGGCAGAGTACTGCGCCCTCCGACTAGGACTCTCCACTGCTGTCCCTGTCTCCACAATCTGCTGATGCTCACTTGTGAGCTGTGATACACCAGGTGACAACACTACTCTGTCCCAAAAGTCCCACCGCTGGTGCTGGGTGCGCTGAATTCTGCTGATGCTGCGCCCTCAGAGGTTGCAGCTTCCTCTGAGGAGTCTGGCTGCTCAGCCTCTTCTTCCTGGCTAGGGGGGATGGATGCTTGTGATGGTCCTGTGGGGGAGTAAAGGAAAGAGTCAGAGATGTGATGCAAAGGCTACATGCACATGATAAGTCCATCTGTTACACCTTCACAATCATTATCAGTGACTCATGCAATGTCAGAGAGATGGGAAACTTTTCTGTCACCAGCTTGCTGTATTACATCCGTCTGTCCATCCCCCACGCTCGAATCATCCTCTATTCTCATAATTTCCAGGACGGCCTCCTCCCAGGGGGTCAGGTGGGCTATTGAGGCTGTCCCTCCTCCTGTCCTGGCTTGCTCTCTTTTGTTGTGAGCTCTCTTTTCCTGCAATGAGGGAGACAAGTGGAGGTTGAGTGAGAATGAAGGAGTGAGTGTAGAGATTCCATAGCATAGATACTTAGAAGGAGACAAAGATGGAGTGAGGTTGCAAGACCAAGGGCCCTCCCTGTGTGTTGTCAGTTGTGTTCAAAGCATCAGAGTGATAGGGAGTGTGAGGGCTGCATGGTGGAATAGTTATGTGAATGTGAGCATAGAGAGAGAGGGAATGGGTAAGGGTGCATGGATGTCAGTATCAAGTGGGATGTGGAGGAAGAGATTGCTAAAGCTGAGTGCTGGTGACGAAAGGCAATGGGGATCAGATTGAGGGTGATGGGAAATTCATACTCACTTTTCCAGTGCGCTGAAGGTCATGAAATCGTTTCCTGCACTGTAGCCAGGTTCTGCGGGTGACTCCCAAGGATTTGACCTCCTCAGCCACCTGCATCCACACTGCCTTGGTCTGAGTGGGAGGCCTCTTCCTCCCTGATGAAGGGAAGAGCACCTCCCTGTTGGCCCTAGCCCCATCCACTAATGCCTACAGTGCCACCTCATCAAAGTGAGGAGCTGATCTGGCCCTCCCGCTTGTCATATTTGCTGCAGCTCCCTCACACTGCACAGTCAAGAATCTTGGCAGTCTGCAGAAGAAGCAAGGCTTGCTGTGGACCTTAAATGCAGCAGCAATGATGACGTCATCGGAGGGGACTTTCAGTCATGAAAAACCCATTTACAAAGGCTTCCCACACGTTGGAAATCAATTGGCCACTTAAGTTAAAATTGCATCATTCTCCCACATCCATTTAGATTCGTGTGGAAAACATGACATTCGGATAACACAACACCATCCCGCACCTGAGTTAAAATCCCCCCCCAAGGAGCCTGCAAAGGGATATAGATAGACTGAGTGGGCAGTAAGGTGGCAGATGGAGTATCATGTAGGAAAATGTGAGGTTATTCACTTTGGTAGGAAGAATAGAAAAACAGAATATTTTTTAAATGGTGAGAAACTTTCAAATGTTGGTGTTCAGAGAGATTTGGGTGTCCTCGTGTAAGAAACACAGAAAGCTAGCATGCAGGTACAGCAAGCAATAAGGAAGGCAAATGGCATGTTGGCCTTTATTGCAAGAGGATTGGAGTATAAGAGTAAGGAAGTCTTGCTACAATTGTACAGGGCCTTGGTGAAACCACACCTGGAGTACTCTGCACAGTTTTGGTCTCCTTATCTAAGGAAGGATTGACTTGTCTTGGAGGCGGTGCAACGAAGGTTCACTAGATTGATTCCTGGGATGAGAGGGCTGTCCTATGAGGAGAGATTGTGTAGATTGGGCCTATACTCTCTGGAGTTTAGAAGAATGAGAGGTGATCTCATTGAAACATATAAGATTCTGAAGGGGATTGACAGGGTAGATGCTGAGAGGTTTCCCCTGGCTGGAGTGTCTAGAACTAGGAGGCATAGTCTCAGGATAAGGGGTAGGCCATTTAAAACCTAGATGAGGAGGAATTTCTTCACTCAGAGGGTTGTGAATCTTTGGAATTCTCTGCCCCAGAGGGCTGTGGATGCTGAGTCTTTGAGTATATTCAAGGCTGAGATCGATAGATTTTTGGACTCTAGGGGAATCAAGGAATATGGAGATGGGGCGGGAAAGTGGAGTTGAGGGCGATGATCAGCCATGATCTCATAGAATGACGGAGCAGGCTCGAGGGGCCATATGGTCTACACATGCTCATATTGCTTATGTTCTTATGTTCTTATTCTCAGTGGCTGATATGTAATTGATTGGCATTATCGACAAGGACAGACTAATGAAGTAGTGCTATTTAACGGGGAAAAAATGTGTGTACGTTGCAAACCTACGTTTACTAATGATTAGGTACGGTTGTCATTTATGTTGACGTGTTATTTGCAGGTGGAAACATCTTATCAGATCTCCCTAGCTTTTCGTTACAGAACTAATTCTCTGCCTTTAAATGTCGCATTTCAGTAACTAAATACTAAACTGCAGAGAATTTTCAGTGTGCCAGACACCTAGTGGCAATTAATGGATATTGCCCCACTTCAAAAAATAAATGAATCGGGTGCAAATATTAGCTAGCAACCTAAAAAAATCAGCTAAGCAGTGACAGGAGTTTTCTAACTAACATTAACAAATGTTAAAAGTGCCCCTCTTCCTGAGTGAATGCACAACTTAGTCCCTTAAATCTTGTCTAAATGCACTGTTGCATCACATGCAGGTAAATGAAAATAATGCATAGATCTTCTGGCTTGCAAAACAATAAAAAAAATAGGTTTGCTGAACACTTCATGAAAGACTTTCCAGCTCCTATTCATGTTTATTGTCACAGCCTTGAGTATCCACCCAACAAATACTGCCCCTTACCGATCCTTTAAATGTAATGGGTTGAATTTGCTGGAGCAGGGCATTTGTTGGTTAGCAGGCACCCTTCAGCTCAATATTTTTTTGCCCTTTAAGTTGCTGGAAGTGCGAGCTGATAATGGCGCAGCGAGGGAAACAGCATCTGGGAACTTGGGGAACGACGGGACCAAATGTCTATCTCCTTAACCAATGAAATTTAAGGATTGAGAAATAAACAGAGGAAGGGCTGAGAATTAGAGTGGGTGTATTCAGTGAAAATCAGGTACGGAAAGATAAATAGAGGGAAAGAAAGATTAGAGTAAGAGAGAGAGAGAAGAAAGAGAGAGGAAAAGTAAGAAAAAAAAGAAAAAAATTAAAATATGACATTTAAAAAATCTCCAACAGTTCACTACCTGAAGAAATGAGACTCCACGGCGTAGAAATTTAATGTGTTTGTACTGGCCGTTAAGGCCTGTTTCAGCAAAAAATTGGCGGCCGCCTCACTCGCGCCCACCTCGGGCACGGAATATGGTGGCTGCCATTTTGTTGAAGTAGTAGCTTGGTGCAATAGAAGTGAAACGTTTTTAAAGTGTGCAGGGAGTGCTGCTGGATGCTTGCAAGGCTTCGGATGCTAAAGGAAGGCCTCTGAGCAGACAGAAAATGTTACAAATACTCAGCAGATCAGGCAGCATCCGTGGACAGAGAAACAGAGTTCACGTCTCAGGTCGAGATGCTGCATGACCTGCTGAGTATTTCTAGCATTTTCTGCTTTTATTTCCGATTTCCATTATCCGAGGGAAAAGGAAGATGCAGAAGAGTAAGATGCAGAAAAGGAGGAAGTTGTTGTGTCCGTGTGTTAATAGAGACACGGAATGCAGGAGTTGGTTTAAAAGGTGTTTACTGAACAAAGTCTGGAGGTGAACTAAAAGATACAAGACGCTATACAGGCTTATATACCCGAGTGGTCACTACCGGTATAAGAACATAAGAACATAAGAAATAGGAGCAGGAGTAGGCCAATCGGCCCCTCGAGCCTGCTCCGCCATTTAATAAGATCATGGCTGATCTGATCCTAACCGCCAATCTACTATAACAGAACCATCTCCTGAATCTAACAGAATTAGACACATGAACTAGGAGCAGGATCAGGCTACACGGCCCCTGGTCCCGCTCTGCTACCCACAGGGCCATGACCTATCCGAACCCAGACTCATGTCCAAATTCCTGCCCGCTCCCCGTAACCCTTAATTCCCTTTACTTCTAGGAAACTGTCTATTTCTGTTTTAAATTTATGTAATGATGTAGCTTCTACAGCTTTTTGGGGCAGCATATTCCATGGACCTACCACCCTCTGAGTGAAGTAGTTCCTCCTCATCTCAGTTTTGAAAGAGCAGCCCCTTATTCTAAGACTATGCCCCCTAGTTCTAGTTTCACCCATCATCGGGAACATCCTCCCCGCATCCACCCGATCCAACCCCTTCACAATCTTATATGTTTCAATAAGATCGCCTCTCATTCTTCTGAACTCCAATGAGTAGAGTCCCAATCAACTCAACCTCTCCTCATACGTCCATCCCCTCATCCCCGGGATTAACCGAGTGAACCTTCTTTGTACTGACTCGAGAGCAAGTATGTCTTTTCTTAAGTATGGACACCAAAACTGTATGCAGTATTCCAGGTGCGGTCTCACCAATACCTTGTATTACAGTACACAGGGGCTCTTAAAGGTACATACACTACAATTCCTCCCCTTTTAGATAATTAGTACATAACATTTTAAGTAATCATTAATTAACATGTTTACAAGAACAATAATCTACACATTTGCTGCAGTTAATCAATTATAAGTCAGTCTCTCTGGAGGCTTCCTGACTCGGTCCGGATAACGCCTTGGTGGTGTAGTAGTTTTCGGTGGTGTAGTAGGTTCTTTTGGCAAGGTCAATTCGGCTTGAATGCCAGTGTCGGGTTCATCTGGTTCCAGTATCACCGGATCGGAGGTAGATACTATGGGTATCTCTGCTTCATCATTAGGCGTATAGAGTTGTGGTGTAGGTTGTCCCTTTTTGGATGACCCTATGATCTGGTCAGCATGGCGCCTTATTATGCTTTCTCCAATGTCCACGGTATACATCAGCGGTCCTAGTCGTGTGCAAATAGTTCCAGGCTGCCATTTCTCGGTACGGTAGTCCCGGGCCAAAACTTGTTGACCTATCTGGAAGGTTCTAGTTGGCCTTTCATTCATGCCTTGAAATTGCCGGTTCTCTACGTCCCTTCTGATGTTTGGCTTGATCAAATCCAGCCGGCATCTTAGTCTTCTATTGAAAAACATCATGGCGGGAGTTTGGTTTGTAACCACTTGTGTTGCATTCCTGTACGCAAACAAGAAGTTATCTACCTTATGTTGTAGATTTATGTCTTCATTACCTGTAGTGTATGTACCTTTAAGAGCCCCTGTGTACTGTAATACCGGTAGTGACCACTCGGGTATATAAGCCTGTATAGCGTCTTGTATCTTTTAGTTCACCTCCAGACTTTGTTCAGTAAACACCTGTTAAACCAACTCCTGCATTCCGTGTCTCCATTAACACACGGATACAACATTACCCATGGCCTTTATGGCCTTCTTGAAGGTCTGGACAAACCTTTCAGCTAATCCATTGGTGGCGGGATGGTATGGGGCGGACGTGTAGTGCTTAACCCCATTGTTTCTTAAGAACTTTCTGAATTCTTCGGACACAAATTGCAGTCCATTATCAGAACAGATCTGTTCAGGCAGCCCATTCCTGGCAAATATGGTCCTTAATACTGTGATGCTTTTTTCCGTGGTGGTGGTGGAGGACATCTTTATTACCTCCGGCCACTTGGAGTGTGCATCCACCGCGATTAAGAACATCGAGTCCATAAATGGACCAGCAAAGTCGATATGTACCCTTTGCCATGGAGATGAGGGCCACTCCCATGGATGCAGAGGGGCTTGTGGTGGGGCGTTTTGGACCTTCTGGCATCCTAGACAGCTCTTGGTCATTTCTTCGATGTCTCCATCGATACCTGGCCACCACACAAACGCTCTGGCTAGGTTCTTCATTTTCACTCCACCCAGATGCCCCTCGTGAAGCTCCTTTAGCACTTTATCCTGGAGTTTGGGTGGAATCACCACTCTGGATCCACACATCAAGGTTCCTCGGCACACTGACAGCTGTTCTCTTCTTTGCGAGAATGCTGGCAACAGTGGTTCGCCATGTGCTGGCCATCCCTTCACCGTTAAATCGTAGACTCGTGAGAGAGTCGGATCATTTCTCGTTTCCTTTTCAATGGTAGAATTTGTTACTGGTAGACATTCCACTATGGTTGAGTGGAACATCTCCACTGGGTCCACTGTAGGTGCCTCTTCTACCGTTGGCAACGGTAGGCACGATAAACCGTCAGCATTCCCATGCTGTTTTGATCCTTTGTATTCTATGTCATATTGGTGTGCCCCTAGGAAAAGGGACCACCTTTGCAGCCTTTGCGCTGTCATAATGGGAACGCCCTTTTTAGGGTTGAATATGGAGACGAGGGGTTGATGGTCAGTCAACAAGGTAAATTTTTGTCCGTGTAGGTATTGGTTGAATTTCTTCACTCCCCACACCAGGCTGAGTGCTTCCCTGTCGATCTGGGCATAGTTACGCTCAGCTGAGTTCAATGAGCGTGACGCAAAAGCTATCGGCCGCTCCGAGCCATCAGGGAATCTATGCGATAATACCGCTCCTACGCCGTAAGGGGATGCATCGCACGCCAGTCTGATTGGCAGTGATGGGTTGTAATGAGCCAACACTTCCTTGGACGTGATCAAGCCTTTGCATTTATGGAAGGCACGTTTACAGTCTTCGCTCCATTTCCAAATTACTCCCGTTTGTAGCAGTGCGTTAGAGGGTGCAGAACAGTTGACAAGTTCGGTAAAAATTTATTATAGTAATTTATCAATCCCAGGAACGACCTTAATTGTGAGACATTTTCAGGTGCTGGGGCTTTTATGACCGCTTCAATTTTTTCAGGTGACTTATGCAACCCTTCTTCGTTAATTATATGGTCACAATATGATATTTGTTTCTGGAAAAATTCGGACTTGGGGCGATTTGCTCGTAGGCCCCGTTCTCTTAGCCTAGTGAGCACCTGCTCCAAATTGGCAAGGTGCTCGTTGTCGTTTTCTCCTGTTACAAGGATGTCGTCTAGGTAGCATTGAGTCCCCGGAATCCCTTGCAGGACTTGCTCCATAGCTCTTTGCCAGATAGCTGGAGCTGATGCTACTCCGAAAACCAGTCGATTGTACTGGTACAGGCCTTTGTGTGTGTTTATCGTGAGATACTTTTTAGAGGCCTCCTCAGCTTCCATCTGTAGATATGCCTGTGCCAAGTCAATTTTTGTGAAATGTTTCCCTCCGGATAGTGAGGCGAAAATATCTTCTATCCTCGGAAGAGGATACTGTACCGTGTGAAGGACCGGGTTTACAGTCACCTTGAAGTCCCCACAGATGCGAATTTTTCTCTGTTCTTCAGATTTATCATTATTCAACATTTTCTTCATGACCGGGACGATGGGTGTTGCCCACTCGCTCCAATCTACCTTGGATAACATGCCTGCCTTTTCCAAATTCTCCAGCTCTGCCTCGACTGCCGGACGAATTGCGTATGGCACCGGCCTTGCCTTAAAAAACTTGGGAATTGCCGCATCTTCCACTTTTATTGAGGCGGTGACGCCTTTCAAGGTTCCTAGTTCCTGTTGAAACACTTCTTTGGCGTTGGCCAAGATGTCTTTTAATCGTTCAGGTATGGTGTCATCATCATTTTTTTTCTTACTGGTCACCGTCAGTGCCTGAATGGAGTGCCAGTCTAAACGTATCTTCCTGATCCATTCACGTCCCAACAGCGGTGGACCACCATCTTGCAGAATGTATAAATACAACTTCTGTATTTCCTTGCCGTTGTATACAACAGGCACCCTTATTTTCCCTCTGGGGTATACTTTCTGCCCCGTATATGTCTTCAAGATAATGGATGTGTCTTTCAAAGGTATATGCGGAAATAGCCGCTCGTAATCCCGTCGACTTATGACGGTCAGAGCTGATCCTGTATCTAGCTCCATTTTAACTGGGGACCCCGCTATCGTGAGGGTAACCCAAATGGTCTGGTAATCTCCTTTGGCAATTACATTATGTAATTTGAGACAGCTTAGTCTCTTGTTTCCGGAGTCGCTATCGCTCTTCTGGTCTTCGGAGCTACTGTCCGTCATCATTTGTACCTTTCTGTACTTTTCCTTATTGATTTTTTTTCTGTCAGTGGATTTGTTGTTTCCAGATCGGCATACATGTGCAATGTGTCCCATCTTTCCGCATTACCTGCATGCTTTGTCCTTGAACCAGCAATCCCTCTGGTCATGGGTGGATCTGCCGCAGCGATAACATCTTTCGAAAACCCGTGTCATTTAATGGGTGCCGAAGTCCTGTGGCTTTTGCTGTATCTCTGCAGCTCCTCTTGCTGCTGCTTTGTATGATACAGCCACACTGAAAGCCTTGTCCAGTGTCAAATCTTTCTCAGAAACTAGCCTTTTCTGTGTTCCTTCACTTAGGAGACCGCAGACGAATTTGTCTCGTAGAGAATCTGCCAGTCCTGCCCCGAATTGGCAGTGCTTTGACAGCTTTTTTAATTCGGTGAGGTAATCAGCGTTACTTTCATTCTTGTGCTGATTCCTCCTGAAGAATTTGAATCATTCCGCTATCAGCAGCAGTGTTGGGTTTAAGTGCTCCTGTAGGGTATCAACAATCTCCTTAAAATTCTTGTTCATCGGTTTGGCTGGAGTGATTAAGTTTCATAACAGCCCGTATGTCCTTGCGCCCATCAGATTTAGAAGTACCGATGCCTTTTTATCATCCTCTACTTCATTCGCTGTGCAATATACCTCCACTCTTTCCACATATGTGGTCCAATCCTCTATATTACTATCGAAAGCAGTAATATTGCCAGTCTTAGGCATCCTGAAAATCAAAAATGGCGCCTCCCGCGCTTTCCTTTCTTCCCTGCCGAGAAAAAATGGCGCCTCCCGCGCTTTCCCGCCGCTGCCGCTGCTGACAACGCTGTTCTCCGCGGTTTTTATTTACACAGATATTTTTAATAGTTGGAGACTCATTCCCGCCGGACTCTCTGGGACTTTCCCCTCCCTCTGCTTGGTCCGAACGCCGACCTGCTTTGCAGCGCCGGCCGTCTCCCGAGTGCTCCACCCTCCGTCTCTGTTTGCCTCCGCCTTCCGACTCGCTGCTCAGCCCCGCTGCAGAGCCACCCGATCGAGCCCCAGCCCGCCGCCCAGGAAGGATTAGTACAGTACCTGCCACCAGCCCGACTAGCTGGTGAAACCACAGTTTTTTTTTTTCTTCGACCTTCGTCTGAGAAATCGATCTCCTTGAGGTGCTGCCGAATTGCAGGTAAGTCCGTTTCCAATTTGTCGCCACTGTTGTATCCGTGTGTTAATGGAGACACGGAATGCACGAGTTGGTTTAACAGGTGTTTACTGAACAAAGTCTGGAGGTGAACTAAAAGATACAAGACGCTATACAGGCTTATATACCCGAGTGGTCACTACCGGTATTACAGTACACAGAGGCTCTGAAAGGTACATACACTACAATTGTGGATGAGGAGGAAGTGGAATAAGAGGAGGAGGAAGCGGAAGGAAGGATGCAACCCAGACAGCCTTTTCCTGGCCGCGATATCTGGGATGGAATCATCCGCCTATGATCTCATTAAATGGCGGAGCGGGCTCAAGGGGCCGAATGGCCTACTCCTGCTCCTATCTTCAATGTTTCTATGGCACCAATTACCACATCCCCAATTCCCCATTCAACATTTGTCGCTTACCTTACCTTCCCTCTGTTATTGACCATCACAATGTCCTCTTGGCCACGATGCTGAAATAAAAGCCACCACAAAGCAAACTTTACAATCCAACTTTTTACATCTAACCATCAAATATGACATCAAGAAATCAACTAAGCACCCTCACGTGACTGTCTTGTGTGTGCCTTTGCCAATCCTAGTGATGTCACTGGCTGGGCAGGCTGGATCTCGTGGATGTGTGAAAGGAAGGCGTAAGGGTGGAGTTGTGGTGAGGGGAGGGTGGGAAAGCAAGAGCTGCATGCTTACACTACATGCACCTTGTAAATCAGAAGATATTGTCAGATGAGGGGGAAGTGGGATGTGAGAAGGAGGATAACGTATGAGGATACTGGCATCTCATACACTTTCAGCCCCGCCGCTGGCCAAGGGCTCAGCCATGCCCCTGCCAAGAATGGCCAGCACCGCCTCCTCCAAGGGGGTGACGTGAAGTTAGGAATGGGAGGTGTGCCTCGTGTTTGGTACAGAGTGTTGGTAGATGAGTGATGGGGAGGGTGGGGCCATACAGTGAGCAGTGTGTGAGGCTAGTGGTGCAGTTGGTCAGAGATGGCTTTTGAAGATGCATTCACTGACCTTGACCACTGGCCTGAGGTCATGAAGCTTCTTTGAGCAGTGGAGCCAGGTGGTGGAGCAACACTGCTGGCAGTGACGGCCTTGGTGATGTGGTCCCACGTCGTTCTTTCTGGAGGGTCTCCTGGCCCCCTGTGGGTAGAGGACCTCTCTTGCAGTGTTGACCCCCTGCACAAAGCTAGAGTGCTGTGTGCGAGACCCTGGGTGCCCATTCTCTGGCTTGTTGAGCCACTTGTGATGGTGCTGAAGCACTTTTACCATTTTTTTTTACATGCAGAAGGCAGTTCAGCTTTAAGAGCTCAAGACTGCCATTTGGCAATTATTTTTAATGTTTTTTTTCAGACAGCAGTTGAGCTCTAATGGCTAAAGACTGCCTATTTTTAAATGATTTTTATTTTTTGTCATTTTACAAGGCAGTTCCCCTTTAAGGGACCGACACTACTTTCTAAAATGACAGCCATGCTTTAAGACTGCTCTTGCTCCAGGGACGCTACGGCCACAGTACCTTGGGCCTCCCGCTGAGAGTACCACTGGAAAACCAGTCTTGCACTCCAGGTTTTGCGCTGCGCTAATTTAAATTAGCACGCAACACCAAAACACCGGTGCTGCCTGCGCTATTATTTCGGGCAGGCATTAACTTTGGCCCAATGGTGGCACTGGCACGTTGCTCCAATTTCTAGGCCCATATTTTTAATTGCTCACTTTCTGGGCTAGAGAGGTTGATTGGCAGTCATGAACAATTATCATGTCGTTAAAAGGGAAATTACGCTATTAATTGCTAGACTTAACTTTCTGCGACGCATTTAATGGGCAAGTAAAGTGCAAATGCAGCATCTTCATGAAAATCACGGGAGGTTAAGTGCGTGATGCCATTTTTGGGAAGCTGAGGGCAATTCGTCCAGCAACTTGTGGCGATTCGCAATTCGCGGGGTATCTCTTCCCCGCCACAAGTTGGTGGCCGATTTTCACATTGCTACACCATTATATTTTCAGCAAAACCATTATATTTTCAGCAAATTCTGGCCCAATAATCTTTTCAAGAAAAATTACACTGGCTGGCCTTCAGGTTAGTAAATGATCCTAAATGACTACGGACTCAAATTACCATCTACAGGTTTTGATATGAAGTTGCTTTTGACCTTAATCTGGCTCATGTGTACGCGCACACCTTGCCAAAATTTGGATCATATGCAGATCAGCAACTTCAAACTATATTTTGGCTGCGGTTTCTGTCTCGATAGAACTAAAGCCTGCGTTGCATTGACGTGTAAACTGCAGTGTAATTAGCTTATTAAACACTTTTTATATCTTGCAGTGAATTAAATTGCTCTGTGAAGGAGATTAAAAAGAATCAGGATTGTGCCAGCATTTGGAAGCGGGCACCTGCATTTGGTGCTTCTTATTAAACTTGGAAAAAATTAAGTTACTACTTGTAATGTATCAAGAACTTGAAGGATTAGTTGGGTTTTAAATGGACAAAAAAAAAATCCATGTTACTAAAATATGTTGTGAAAATGGCACAATGGACATTCAGCTAAACATTTCATAGAATCAAAGAATAATAGAGGTGGGCCATTCGGCTCACCATGCCTGAAAGAGCTATCCAATTAGTCCCACTCCCCTGCTCTCTCCCCACAGCCCTGCAAATGTTTCCTTTTCAAGTATATATGCAATTCCCTTTCGAAAATTACTATTGAATCTGCTTCCACCACCCTTTTGGGCAGTGCATTCCAGAACTCGCTGCGTAAAAAAATATTTCTCCTCATCGCGCCTCTGGTTCTTTTGCCAATTACCTTAAATCTGTGTCCTCCGATTACAAACACTTCTCCCACTGGAAACAGTTTTTAAAAATTATTTACTCTATTAAACCCGTTATGATTTTGAACACTTCTATTAAATCTCTTAATTTTATCTGCTCTAGAGCCATAGAGTTATACAGCACAGAAAGAGGCCCATCGTGTCCATGCCGGCCATCAAGCCCTGTCTATTCTAATCCCATTTTCCAGCACTTGGTCCGTAGCCTTATATGCTATGGCGTTTCAAGTGCTCACCTAAATGCTTTTTGAATGTTGTGAGGGTTCCTGCCTCTACCACCCTTTCAGGCAGTGAGTTCCAGATTCCAACCACTCTCTGGGTGAAAAAGATTTTCCTCAAATCCCCTCTAAACCTCCTGCCACTTACCTTGAAACTATGCCCACTGGTAATTGACCCCTCTACTAAGGGGAAAAGTTTCTTTCTATCTACCCTATCTATGCCCTTCATAATCTTCTTCACCTCAATCAGGTCTCCCCTCAGCCTTCTCTGCTCTAAGGAAAACAACCCCAGCCTGTCCAGTCTTTCTTCATAGCTGAAGCGCTCCAGCCCAGGTAACATCCTGGTGAATCTCCTCTGCACCCTCTCCAATACAATCGCATCCTTCCTATAGTGTGGCGATCAGAACTGCACACAGTATTCCAACTATGGCCTAACTAGCACTTTGTACAGCTCCATCATAACCTCCCTGCTCTTATATTCTATGCCTCGGCTAATGAAGGCAAGTATCCCATTTGCCTTTTTAACCACCTTATCTACCTCTCCTGCTGCCTTCAGGGATCTATGTACATGCACACCAAGGTCCCTCTGATCCTCTGTCCTTCCTAGGATCCTACAATTCATTGTGTATTCCCTTGCCTTGTTAATCCTCCCAAAATGCATCAGCTCACACTTTTCAGGGTTACATTCCATTTCCCACTGTTCTGCCCATCTGACCAACCCGTCTATATCGTCCTGTAGCCTAAGGCTTCCCTCCTCGCTATTTACCACTCCACCAATTTTCGTGTCATCTGCGAACTTACTGATCATACCTCCTACATTCATATCTAAATTATTAATGTACACTACAAACAGCAAAGGACCTAGTACCGATCCCTGCGGTACACCACTGGACACAGGCTTCCAGGCACAAAAACAACCTTTGACCATCACCCTCTGCCTTCTGCCACTAAGCCAATTTTGGATCCAATGTGCCAAATTGCCCTGGACCCCATGGGCGCTTACCTTCTTGACCAGTCTCCCATGCGGAACTTTGTCAAAAGCCTTACTGAAGTCCATGTAGGCTACATCAACTGCACTACCTTCATTCACACACATAGTCACGCCCTCGAAAATTTCAATCAAATTGGTTAGACATGATCTCCCCCTGACAAAGCCATGCTGACTATCCTTGATTAATCCTTGCTTCTCCAAGTGGATACTAATTCGGTCCCTTTAAATTTTTATCCAATAATTTCCCTACCACTGATGTTAGGCTCACTGGCCTGTAATTCCCTGGTTTATCCCTACTTCTCTTCTTGAATAATGGTACTACGTTAGCTGTCCT
Source organism: Somniosus microcephalus (assembly GCF_052327205.1). Classification (NCBI taxonomy): domain Eukaryota; kingdom Metazoa; phylum Chordata; class Chondrichthyes; order Squaliformes; family Somniosidae; genus Somniosus; species Somniosus microcephalus. The sequence continues at coordinate 98,493,735 of NC_141001.1, read as the reverse complement.
CTAGTCCTCTGGCACCTCCACTGTGGCCAGAGAGGATCTGAAAATTTGTGTCAGAGCCCCTGCAATCTCCTCCCTTGCCTCACACAGCAGCCTGGGATCTATCTCATCTGGGCCTGGGGATTTTTCCACTTTTAAGCCCGCTAAAACGGCTAGTACCTCCTCCCTCTCAATACTAATTTGTTCAAGTATATCACAATCCCCATCTGATTTCTATGCCTACATCGTCCTTCTCCATAGTGAATATAGATGCAAAATATTCATTTAAAACCTCACCCACATCTTCCGGCTCTACACACAGATTGCCACTTTGGTCCCTAATGGGCCCTACTCTTTCCCTGGTTATCCTCTTGCCCTTAATATACTTATAAAACACCTTGGGATTTTCCTTTATTTTGCCCGCCAGTGTTTTTTCATGCCCCCTCTTCGTTCTCCTAATTTCTTTTTTAAGTAGCCCCCTGCACTTTCTATACTCCTCTAGGGCTTCCACTGTTTTTAGTCCTTTGTATCTGCCAAAAGTCTCCCTTTTTTGGCTAATCCACTCTTGTATATTCCTTGACATCCAGGGTTCCCTGGGCTTGTCCTTTACGGGAACATGTTGGCGTTGTACTCTCTCTATTTCCTTTCTGAAAGACTCCCACTCCTCTGATGTGGATTTTCCTGCAAGTACCTGATCCCAGTCCACTTTGGTCAGATCCTGCCTTATCATATTAAAATCGGCCTTCCCCCAATTTAGAACCTTTATTTCCGGTCCATTTTGTCCTTTTCCATGACTACCGTAAACATAACATAAGAACATAAGAAGTAGGAGCAGGAGGAGGCCATACGGCCCCTTGGGCCTGCTCCGCCATTCAATAGGATCATGGCTGATCCGAACCTAGACTCACGTCCACTTCCCTGCCCGCTCCCCGTAACCCCTAATTCCCTTATCAGCTAGGAAACTGTCTATCTCCGTTTAAAATTTATTTAATGTCGCAGCTTCCACAGCTCTCTGAGGTAGCAAATTCTATAGATTTACTACCCTCTGAGTGAAGAAGTTTCTCCTCATCTCAGTTTTGAAAGGGCAGCCCCTTATTCTAAGATTATGCCCCCTAGTTCTAGTCTCACCCATCAGTGGAAACATCCTCACCGCATCCACCCGATCAAGCCCCCTCACAATCTTATATGTTTCGATAAGATCGCCTCTCATTCTTCTGAATTCCAATGAGTAGAGGCCCAACCTACTCAACCTTTCCTCATAAGTCAACCCCCTCATCTCCGGAATCAAACGAGTGAACCTTCTCTGAACTGCCTCGAGAGCAAGTATATCTTTTCTTAAATATGGAAACCAAAACTGTACGCAGTATTCCAGGTGTGGCCTCACCAGTACCCTATATAACTGAAGCAAGACTTCCCTGCTTTTATACTCCATCCCCCTTGCAATAAAAGCCAAGATTCCATTGGCCTTCCTGATCACCTGCTGTACCTGCATACTAACCTTCTGTGTTTCATGCACCAGGACCCCCAGATCCCTTTTACTGTAGCACTTTGCAGTTTCTCTCCATTTAGATAATAACTTGCTCTTTGATTTTTTCTGTCAAAGTGCATAACCTCACACTTTCCAACATTATATTCCATCTGCCAAATTTCTGCCCACTCACTTAGCCTGTCTATGTCCTTTTGCAGGTTTTTTATGTCCTCCTCACTCACTGCTTTCCCTCCCATCTTTGTATCGTCAGCAAACTTGGATATGTTGCACTCGGTCCCTTCCTCCAAATCGTTAATATAGATTGTAAAGAGTTGGGGTCCCAGCACTCACCCCTGCGGAACACCACTAGTCACTGATTGCCAACCCGAGAATGAACCATTTATCCCAACTCTCTGTTTTCTGTTAGGTAGCCAATCTTCCACCCATGCCAGTATATTACCCCCAATCCCGTGATTTTTTATCTTGTGCAGTAATCTTTTGTGTGGCACCTTGTCAAATGCCTTTTGGAAGTCCAAACCTCACCGAATTATGGTCACTGTCACCAAAATGCTCTCCTACTGACACTTCTACCACTTGCCCGGCTACATTCCCTAGAATTAGGTCCAGTACCGCCTCCTTTCTTGTAGGACTTTCTACATGCTGGCTCAAAAAGCTCTCCTGGATGCACTTTAAGAATTCCGTACGTTCTAAGCCTTTCACACTCTGACTATCCCAGTTAATATTGGGGAAGTTGAAATCCCCTACTATTATTACCCTATTATATCTACACTTCTCTGAGATTTGCCTACATATCTGTTCCTCTATCTCGCCCTGACTGTTTGGCGGCCTATGGTACACTCCCAGCAAAGTGCTTGCCCCCTTTTTGTTTTCAAGTTCTACCTATATGGCCTCATTAGAGGAACCTGCTAAGATATCATCCCTCCTTACAGCAGTAATTGACTCCTTGGTTAATATTGCGACACCCCCTCTTTTACACCCCGCTCTGTCTCGCCTGAAGATTCTATACCCCGGAATATTGAGCTGCCAGTCCTGCCCCTCCCTCAACCATGTCTCTGTGATAGCAACAATATCATACTCCCATGTGTTCATCAACAGCTTCAATTCATCTGCCTTACTCGCAAGACACCTTGCATTAAAGTAAATGCCATCCAGCCTTGCCACACTCCCTTGTGCCGTTACATATTTGCTCTGCCTTCCAGGCTGACTTGTTTTTTCCTCTATATTTGGCTGTGCATCACCCCCTACTATAACTCCACTCCGTATCCCATCCCCATGCCAAGTTAGTTTAAACCGCCCCCAACAGTACTAGCAAACCTCCCTGCAAGGATATTGGTCCCTTTCCGGTTCAGGTGCAACCTGTCCGACTTGTACAGGTCCCACGTTCCCCAGAAGCAGACGCAGTGATCCAGGAAACTAAAGTCCTCCCTCCTGCACTAACTCTTTAGCCACACATTCATCTGTTTTATCCTCCTATTCCCATACTCACTAGCACGTGGCACTGGGAGTAATCCAGAGATTACAACCTTTGAGGTCCTGCTTTTTAATCTGCTACCTAACTCCCTAAATTCTTGTTGCAGGAGCTCATCCCTTTTTCTACCCATGTCGTTGGTACCAGTGTGAACCATGACCTCTGACTGTTCGCTCTCCCCCTTCAGAATGCCCTGCAGCCGTTCAGTGACATCCTTATCACTGGCACCTGGGAGGCAACATACCATCCTGGAGTCACATCTGCAGCCACAGAAACGTCTCTCTGTTCCCCTTACGATAGAATCCCCTATCACTATTGCTCTCCCACTTTTTTTCCTCCCCTCCTGTGCAGCTGAGCCACTCGTAGTGCCACGGACTTGGTTCTTGCTGCATTCCCCTGAGAAACCATCTCCCCCAGCAGTATCCAAAACGGAAAATCTGTTGGAGAGGGAGATGGACCCAGGGGACTCCTGCACTACCTTCCTAGTTCTTTTACTCTGTCTGGCAGTCACCCATTCCGTGTCTGCCTGTGTTCTCTTTATCTGCGGTGTGACCACCTTGTTAAATGTGCTATCCACGAAGGTCTCAGATTCACGGATGCTGCACAGTGACTCCAGCCACAGCTCCAGATCCGAAACGCGGATTTCGAGTAGCTGCAGCTGGAGACACTTCCTGCACATGTGTTCGCCCTGGACGCCTAAAGTGTCCCTGACTTCCCACATAGCACAGGAAGAGCACTCCATGCAGCTGAGCTGCCCTGCCATGTCCTACCCTTAATTTATTCCCTTTACTTCCTTTAAATTAAAGAATATTAAATTCACTAGGGACCTTACTTCCCTTTAAACACTACTTACTCTGAACTAGAGACATAGGGTAGATTTTCCCGAACCTGTCGGGAATAGTCCTTGATGGATGAAATATCAGTGTTTCACAGCTGTTTGAAGCTGTGAAACACTGACAGCCCGAGTTCTAACATGAGTCCTTCTGCACAGACTCAGTTAGAACTCTCACCGGCACTCAAAGCTGAAGGCTGTCACTTTTGACAGATCGCAGCCATTCAGCTTTCAGTTCCGGCTGAGTGATGCGCTCCCGGCGGCTATAGGAAGAAAGGCTGTTAAGGTAAGTACAGGTAAGTAAAAGTTCTTTACACACTTTAGACACACCAAACACACTTACCTTTACACTCATGCACCCATCACTCACCTGAACACCGACATCGCGACCCCTCCAACTCCTTCAACCCGACGGCCCGCCTGCTCTAACCTGGCGAGGTTTGGAGCCGTCGGGAAACCCACACGACACCCCTCAAAATAGGGATTAGGCTAAAAACTGCCTGTTAACGGGCAGTTAATTGGCACTAATCCCTTCCCGCCTGGTTTCGGCAGGTCCCAGTGCGGGGCGGGTACCCGCCACCCCTGAAACTTACGTGGGGCGGGGTTTTGGGCGGGATGGTGTCGGGACCCCCAAATTCGGGATTTCCCCCCCCCCCCCCCACACGCCTGAAACCCCGTCTGATGGCTCCACGAAAATCTAGCCCCTTACTTTCATTTCAAAGACTGGACTCTAGAAATACTCACCAGGTCCTATTTACCAATCAGCTCCTTCCCTGGTTATGATGTCACTTTAGTGGTTTCACAGTTGTTGTTGTTTGATTGCTCCCGTTCTCGGACTCTTTCCTTGGTGTAATTAAGAAACCAATTCCCAACTCGCAGCACTCTGTTTAAACTGCACTCGGGACTCCTCCCAGGGCCGCTGCTGCCGCCAGTGAGTCTAGGCCGCTCTCTCTCTCCCCACTCTTTAAATCCTCGGTCTCTGCGCTCAGTCTCCACCCAGGGCCGCTCTCGCTGCTGCTGCCGCAGGTGAGTCTCTAAGGAGAACAACCCCAGCTTCTCCAGTCTCTCCACATAGCTGAAGACTTTCATCCCTGGTACCATTCTAGTAAATCTCCTCTGCACCCTCTCCATGGCCTTGACATCCTTCCTAAAGTGTGGTGCCCAGAATTGGCCGCAATACTCCAGCTGAGGCCTAACCAGTGTATTATAAAGGTTTAGCATAACATCCTTATTTTTGTACTCTATGCCTCTATTTATAAAGCCCAGGATCCCACTTGCTTTATTAATAACCTTATCAGCTTCTGCTGCCACCTTCAAAGATTTATGTATGTAAACCCCCAGGCCTTTCTGTTTCTGCCCCCACCCCTTCAAAAATGTGCCATTTAGTTTATATTGTTCTCCAAATTCTTCCTTCCAAAATGCATCACTTTACACTTCTTTTGTCACTTCTTTGGATTTTAGTTAAACCTTTCTTTGGACCCACGAAATAAGAATTTTTCTACATAATACTGACAGAAGGTTTATGCTGTGCCCAAACGCCAGCGCAGACACGATGGGCCGAAAGGCCTCCTTCTGTGCCGTAAATCTCTATGATTCTGTGCCCAAGCTAAATTGATTATTTACAGGGAGCACATTAGATATACTGTACCTTGGTCATTAGAAGTGTAGAAAGCATTAATGTCTATTGCTGCTATATTGACAACCCTGTTCAGCTTTGTGCTAAGTTGATGCATTCCTTCCTTAAAGCTCCTTTATATGTTGTAGATATAATTCTGTACATCTACGGAATCTGACCGAATGCTATGGGCTATAACCTGGGAGTTTTGCCAACAATAAAATCATACAATTGATTGAAAAAAATACCTGTAGCTGCAGAGAAACAACCTGTTCTAATGCCATATAATAGCCACATTCATAACGATAAGAAAAAATTAAATTCTGTACTGATTCCTTTCACGGAGATGACTTAATCAAATAATATTTCCTGTCTACACCAGTGTGTTCTAATTACTCGTGTACTAATGTAACAAAGGTACACTGAATATCCCTAGCATTATTCTTTGCAAATGTACCCCTTTCACCCTATTAATAACTTCAATCGGTTTTCAATGTCCTGATTGCTTTTGATTGGAAATCACTTTCCACTTTCAGTTGCCACTTTCACTGAAAGAATACATATTGGAAGGAAGCTTGAGAATATTCCAACCAAAATTGTGTAAATTTATTTATTTTCATTTTTATCAAGCACTGCAAATTTAGGCCACGAATGTCTTATAATATTTTTTAATGCAAATGCTAATTAAATTTGCCTGTGGGATTATGTGCCCTGATTAAAGCAGGGGATTTTAATTGGATGAGCATTTTGCGTTATTGGAAATGATACTTCTCATTGAATAAGATGTTCACATTTCTCTTGTGGAGACAGCAAACATTGAAAGCCAACCCATTAAGCCAAGGCATGGAATTAAGCCCTCTGGTTCACTTCGGAGCTCCACAAATAACCTTTAACCTTTAACCTCTGAGCTTCTTGGCGAATGAACATCAGATGCTACGGTAAAGTTGGACTTGAAATGAGAACACACGACCCCTGCTCACCTCTGGCAGCATTGGGACTTCTATGACAAATTACTTTGCATTAGTTAAATGAGTACTTTAGTTTAAAGATTCAGCAAGCAAGCACTAAGCTGCATTTTCATTGCGCAGGTATATTAGAACTGTGATTGCAGAGTTTATACTGAGCTGCAATTTGAGCTTGTAGGTTGAAAGCTGCGGCAAAAATCTGCCACCTTAACAAGCAGCCAAAGTGCGATCCATTGGCAAAGAAAGGGATATAGATTAGCTCCAGTCAATACTTTTTATGTTGATGGTTTGACGAATTGAGGTTCTGCTGTCAAATATAGTGCAAATCTTTCTGACATCAAGCATCGCAAAACACTCTGGAGAGGTTTTCACTCGGTTTGAGCATGCTTCCCTAATAGCTTGTAGTATCCCATGCAGAAAAATAAATAAATGATACCTGCTGCAGCACAAAGGTTGCTCAGCAATGGTAAAAGAAGAATTAGGGATGGTTAAGGTGTGGTCAGAGAGGCAGGTTTCATGGGTTTCTGAAGCTGAGGAACATTGTAGCAAGGCAGAGGGGTTTATGGAGGGAGTTGCGGAGCATTGAATCTGTTACATAGTTATGTTGGGACTACATTGTACAAGTGTACTAACACTCAAATCAAGTGTAGCAGCACTACGATGCTGGGAAAGTAGTACGCAGGCGCTGCACAGGACTTGGAAACATCACCCCGCACCATGCGGCAGGCAGCCATTACAACACAAATAAAACAGTAGTTATAAATACAAACTACCGAGTCCAGAGTCGTCTTTACAAAGCACTACGAGCGCTAGAAGACATAACATGGTGGCAGCGGTATAAGTGAGTAAAACTTACGCAAATAAAAACGATATCAGATTGAAGAAAGAAATTTAAAAGTAAACTCTGCAGCGTTGTAACCGCGAATCGTACGGGCAGCTAAAATGGCGGCGTCCAATGCACTGACCGCGAATATGCTCCCCATCATGAACTGGGAAGCTGACGATATCGTGGCAGCTTTCCGGAAATTTAAGCAAAAATGCGAGCTTACATTTAAAAGTTTCCTGAAAGGCTCCTTCGACGAGGAAAAAGTCAGCTACATTCTACTGTGGGCGGGAGAAAAAGGCTTAGATCTCTATAACAGCTGGAGTTTATCCGAAGAGGATAAAATGAACCCTACGGAGATTTACGAAAAGTTCAGTAACCATCTCGAGCCTAAATCAAACCACCGCATACACAGGTATAAATTTCAAAGCTTAAGACAGGAACCTGGTGAAACAGCTGACAATTTCCTGACGAGATTAAAAAACGAAGCCAGCAAATGCAAATTTACGGAACTAGAAGAAAGGCTGGTAGACCAATTAATATGGGGATCAGCACATACAGAAGTGCAAAAAGAACTAATAGGAAAAGAAAAGCTCAGAATATCAGAAGCCATAGATACAGCGAGGGCTCACGAAGCCACAAAACAACAGACGAAAACGCTGAATACTCATACGGCTGACGTGCGGACAACTCCCGAACCGGATCACAGAGTAGATGCAGTGCGCGAAAAGCACAGCACACAAAAACAAGTATATGACAGCGGGAAGAATACATGTAGAAACTGCGGAAGACAACACGACTACACAGACAGAAGAAAATGCCCAGCGTATGGAATAAGCTGCAACATGTGTGGTAAAGCAAACCACTGGCAAAAGATGTGCAGAGCTAAAAGAGAGGGGCTACACACCAAAAGCAGAGGTGGGCAGCAGAACCAACAAAAGAAAAACAAAATCCATACCATGGGTGAGCAAGATGACGAAGACTGCGGGTACGACAAAGCTCTGAACATTGAAACCATAAAGGTTCTCTTACACGAAACGTCCAGAGTGGAAAGCACCCCAAAGAAAGAATGGCACACTATCATCCAGATTAAAAAGAGGATCGAAGGACAGCCCACAACCATCAAACTAAAAGTAAAGTTGGACACAGGAGCTCAGAGCAACATCCTTCCACTGAGGCTATACCAGAGGATTTTCCCCGAAAACTTGGGCGAAGATAGATACCCGAAAAGAGGATGTTTAAAAGCAAACAACGTCACGCTGACAGCGTATGGGGGGAGCGAGATCAGACAACTCGGAACAACCTATATAAAAGGAACACACAAAAACAGAAACATCAACTGCATGTTCTATGTGACCGACTCCGAGGGACCGGCGATCCTGGGATTAAACAGCTGCGAGAAGCTGGGGTTAATCTCAGTAAACCACGAACTAACAAAAACATCACTGAAAGTTGACGGCAACACCCCACTGGAGAATCGTCCACAAATCATGAACACGAAACATTTGATGGACATGTATCCAGAATGTTTTGATGACACTGTAGGATGCTTCGGGGAGTTCAAGTACCATATAACAATCGATCCAGAGGTAAAACCCGTCATCCACGCTCCAAGAAAAATACCCTTCGAGCTAAAAGAAAAATTATACACCGAACTAAAAGAAATGGAAGAGAAAGAAATAATCGCAAAGGTCACTGAACCCACAGACTGGGTTAACTCAATTGTGGTACGGGAAAAGCCGAGCGGGCGACTCAGAATCTGTCTGGACCCCAAAGACTTAAACCAGGCAATAAAGCGGGACCACTACCCCACACCAACATTAGAAGAAATCACATCAGCACTGGCAGGAGCCAAAGTCTTCTCCAAACTGGATGCCAGAAACGGCTACTGGAACGTAAAACTGGACGAAGAATCAACTAACCTGACGACTTTTAATACACCATTGGGGTGTTATAAATTCCTGCGGCTGCCATTCGGGTTGAAAGTCAGCCAGGACATCTTCCAACAAAAGACTGATGAAACATACAAAGGCTGTGAAGGAGCCATTGGAATCGCTGATGACATCCAAGTTTACGGATCAAATGAAAGAGACCACGACGTGCACTTGCACGAGGCCATGGAGCGCACCAGAATGGCTGGCATCAAGCTGAACGCCAAGAAGTGCATCGTTAAAAGTACGAAATGCAAATTTTTTGGCATGATCTACACACCGGAGGGTGTCAAGCCTAATCCCGAAAAGGTCGAGGCAATAGCAGAGATGAAACCTCCAAACGACAAGAAGGAGCTGAGAAGCTACCTCGGCTTGGTCCAGTATATGAGCTCTTTCATCCCGAACATGTCAGACTACACAGCGAACCTAAGAATTACTAAAAGAAGACACCGAATACCAATGGTCAGAATCCCATGAGAGGAACTTCAAACACCTAAAGGAATTATTATGTAAAGAAACCAGCCTGTCTTATTACGATAGAAAAAAACCTGTCACCCTACAGGTAGATGCCTCTACCAGGGGGCTAGGGGCAGCCCTCATGCAGGAAGGAAAACCAATAGCTTTCGCATCGAAGGCATTGACATCAGCAGAGACAAGATACGCAAACATCGAAAGAGAGCTATTGGCAGTACAGGTAGACTACCCTTTATCCGGACTTCCGAAAACCGAAACCCTCTAAAAACCGAAGGTTTTTTCGGTCAGCGTAAGTCGTGCGCACGACATGACCAGAGTGGCGCACGACTTACAGGCCTAGCCGGATAAGGGATAGTGTAGCATTTTTCCGCACTTCTGAAAACTGAAATCTTTATCCACACATCCGAAACCAGAAAACCTCTGAAAGCCGAAAGTGAAGCAAAGCATGACTTCTGAAAACCGAAATGCGCACGACCACGACCCCCGCCAACCCCCCCCCCCGGCCGAACCCGACCCCCACCGACCCCCCAGCCCCCCCGCCGTACCCCACCCCCGCCGAACCCCACCCAATTTCGGATAAGAGATAGTGTACCATCCTTTATCCGCACATCCGAAACCAGAAAACCTCTGAAAGCCGAAAGTGGCGCGATGCTTGACCCACGCAGGTGTTATGCTGCTCTGTGTGATATTTGCTGCTCTCTTAGATATTTGCTGCTCTCTTAGATATTTGCTGCTCTCTTAGATATTTGCAGCTCTCTTAGATATTTGCAGCTCTCTTAGATATTTGCTGCTCTCTTAGATATTTGCTGGCTTTTAACAATTTGTGAAAATGCTAAAAAGAGCTGCAGATACCCCAATGGGTAACAGTGAGAAGCAGAGAAGGAAGCATCGCTCATTATCGATATCGCAGAAAGTGGAGTTATTGCAGAAGCTTGATCGTGGTGTGTCTGTGCGACATCTTACTGAAGAATATGGTGTGGGAAGTACCACCGTATATGACTTAAAGAAACAGAAAGACAAGTTGTTGAAATTTTACACTGACAGTGATGACCATAAACTAATGAAAATTAGGAAAACATTGCATAGGGCAAAAAATGAAGATCTTGACCGTGTGCTGATTGAGTGGATTCGACAACGCAGAGGTGAACGTGTGCCACTGTTGGTTGGCTGCATAAATTTAAGAAGCGTCATGGTATAAGATATCGGAAAATCTGTGGTGAAAAAGCTTCTGCTGATCATGAAGCAGCTGAAAATTACATAGATGAGTTTGCAAAAATAATATCGGATGAAAATCTCGGTCCTGAACAAATTTACAATGCTGATGAAACAGCTCTGTTCTGGCGCTACGGTCCTAGAAAAACATTAGCAACGGCTGATGAGAGTGCACCAGCAGGTTTTAAGGATGCTAAGGACAGGTTGACTGTTCTTGGGTGTGCCAATGCTGCAGGCACACACAAGTTAAAGTTGGTAGTGATTGGAAAAAGCCAACATCCGAGATGTTTGAAAGGTGTATGCAATTTACCTGTGCATTATTATGCGAGCAGGAAAGCATGGGTAACCAAAGGAATATTTTCTCACTGGTTCAATAACCACTTCGTACCAGCGACACGAGCTCATTGCAGGCAAGTTGGACTGGAAGAAAACTGCAAAATTTTATTGTTCCTGGACAACTGCTCCGCACATCCCCCTCCTGAACTTCTTGTGAAAAGTTATGTTTTCGGCATTAACTTTCCCCCTAATGTGACATCTTTAATACAGCCTTGTGACCAAGGAATTTACGCTCCATGAAGAGCAAGTATAAAGACGTTTTTTTGAACTCTATGCTTGATGCAATCAACAGAGGCGAAGGAATCCAAAGCTTCCTGAAAGAATTCAATGTTAAGGATGCCATTTATGCAGTTGCTAATGCTTGGAACGATGTTGACAAACCAACATTAACAAATGCTTGGCACAGACTTTGGCCTTCAACGATGTTTCATGAAGATGGACCTGCAGATGACGAGTTTGAAGGATTTCCTGTCAGTCAGGAGAAGATGATGATATCAAACCTCCTCACTTACGCCAAAGGTTTATCATCCGAAAGTGTAAATACGTTAGAGGAAGCTGACATCGAAGAAGTGCTGAACATTGACAATGATGCACCTGTTGTGAATTCGTTGAGTGATGGGGAAATTGCTGAAATGGTGTTAAATAAAGACAAGCACGAGGACAGTAGTGATGATGATGATGACATTGTGAACACAGGTGAAAAAATCCCCATAGACGATATGGTGACAATGTGTGATCAGTTAATTGCTGGCCTTGAAAAACGTGCATTTATCAGTGAGCAAGAGATTATGCAAGTTTACTCAATTAAAGAGAGACTGCTTAGACAGAAACCAATGTTAATGAGACAGATGACACTGGAAGAAGTCTTTAAAAAGGCCGTCTGTCGTAGTCATGCTTCATCACTTGAGAATCCTGTTCCTGGCCCATCTTCAGATGTCCAACTCCAACCTGATGACAATGATGACAACACTGATGTACCCTCTTCTCCAAGATCCTCAAGCCAGATGTAATGCTGCTTCATCACTTGAGAATCCTGTTCCTGGCCCATCTTCAGATGTCCAACTCCAACCTGATGACAATGATGACAACACTGATGTACCATCTTCTCCAAGATCCTCAAGCCAGATGTAATGTACCTTTATTGCATGTTTATGTACAGGTATTTAGCTTAGTTTGTACCTGTACATGTTTGAAGTTTTACTGAATGTTTTCCTTACAAATAAACTGTACTACAGTATTTATCCCTGTAACTACAGTATTTATAGTCGTTATTTTCGGATAAGGGATAGTGTATCCTTTATCCGCACTCCCGAAAACCGAATTACCTCTGAAAACCGAAGTGTTTTCGCGCACCTTCCGAAAACCGAAATTTTCCTAAAACCGAAACACGGCTGGTCCCGAGGTTTTCGGATAAAGGATAGTCTACCTGTAGTATACGGATGCGAAAAGTTCCACACCTACTTATACGGAAGAAAATTCGAGGTAGAGAGTGACCATCGTCCACTCGAACAAATTTACAAGAAAAACCTAAGCAAGGCCCCAGCAAGACTGCAAAGGTTACTGTTAAGACTCCAAAGTTATGACTTCGAATTGAAATATCGGCCAGGGAAAGAAATGGCACTGGCAGATGCATTGTCGCGATTGTCACCACACGAAAACCACGAGATGAAGGGCCTGACAGTAAAAATACACCACCTCGTAAATGTTACTCCCACAAAGCTTAGCCAAATTCAAGAGGAGACTGGTAAAGAAGAGGAGTTGCTACAACTCATGCAACAGGTAATACAGGGGTGGCCGGAGAAGATCCAGTAGGGCCAAAACCAAATCCGACAGTACTGGACAATCAGAGACGACATCTCGGTGGAGGATGGTGTTCTCCTTGTTGGCTCAAGAATCATAATACCAAAAACGATGCAAATGGAACTTCTCCGCTTAATACACCAAGGCCATATGGGGATGGAGAAGTGTAAACTAAGAGCCAGATCAGCTGTGTACTGGATAGGCATGTACAAAAGCATAGAACAAATGGTCTCCACATGCTGCATATGCCAGAAATACCGAAACACACAGCAGAAGGAGGAGATGATTCAAATGGAAGTACCCCCGAGACCATGGCACACGGTAGGAACAGATCTGTTCCTGTGCAACCAGGAGTGGTACATCATAGTAGCAGACTACTGCTCAAAATTTCCTTTTGTCAGAAGGATAAACGACATGAGAGCCACAACAATCACAAAAATTGCGAAAAACTTATTCGCAGAACAGGGCATCGCAGAGAAGGTCATCTGCGACAATGGGACACAATTCACCTCCAGCGAATTCAGAGCACTGGCTGGAAAATACGGATTTAAAATAATTACCTCATCCCCACATTACCCAAGGGGACACGGATTTATTGAAAGACAGATCCAAATAGTCAAAAGAGCTCTCATTAAAAGCAAGGAGATGGGAGAAGACCAAGACCTCGCCCTTTTGGCAATCAGATCGACACCTTTGAGAGTAGACTCGAAATCACCAGCAGAACTACTAAATGGTAGAAAATACAAAACAACTCTACCAGCAAAGGTATATCCTCCCCAGGACCAAGAGGACGTTCGGCAGAAGCTGATGGAAACACAAGCTACGGGGAGCACACACTATAACAAGCATGCAAAACCACTACCGGAGCTGCTAAATGGGCAATCAGTGCATATACAAGATCCGTTGTTGAGAACATGGAGTCCAGCCAAGGTTATTGGAAAAGCTGATACTCCAAGATCTTACTTGGTAGAGACAGAACCTGGAAACCAATACAGGCGAAACAGGATCCATATCAGACCCTCACCTGAAGCTGTCAAACAGCGGACAACATTAACAGCAGTTAGGGTACCAGACACGGAAAACAGCATAACGCCAGAAACAAACACCTCAAATACAACAACTGCAAACATGCACTCTACAGAGCCAAACACGACAGCACCGGCAACAAGAAAAGAACACACCAAAACACCGCAGAAAGGAATAGTTACAGCCAAGTCCACAAGATGGAGGAGTAACATACAACCACCTGAGCGGTATCGCAAATAATTATAATGACAATTATAATTCGCACAGAACAGTAAAACAACATGGACAAATATCTGTATATAAATTGAGCAAAGAAAGCTCACGTTCTGTATTTCGTTAACGTTATTCAACTGGAAACGTAAAATAGAAAATTGATGTAATTAGTTTTGTTGGGAAAGAGGGATGTCACATAGTTATATTGGGACTACATTGTACAAGTGTACTAACACTCAAATCAAGTGTAGCAGCACTACGATGCTGGGAAAGTAGTGCGCAGGCGCTGCACAGGACTTGGAAATATCACCCCGCACCATGCGGCAGGCAGCCATTACAACACAAATAAAACAGTAGTTATAAATACAAACTACCGAGTCCAGAGTCGTCTTTACAAAGCACTACGAGCGCTAGAAGACATAACAGAATCATTACGCTAAAGGCTAGGTCATCAAAGTTGGAGCATACAGAGGGGTGGGCACACCAGAGCCCAGAGGGGAGGCCAGAGCTGGCGAGCAGGGATGGGCGCTGGCATGTCATGCTGAAGGAGTTGTAATGGTAATGTGGATTAAGGCCGAGGAGGAATATGTCTGCCATCCAGCAGATGGAGTTATGATACAGATCAGCTATGATCTTATTGAATGGCAGTACAGGCTCAAGGGGCTGAATGGCCTCCTCCTGTTCCTATGTTCCAGTCCTGGATTTTTGTTTACATGTGTTTCTGGGATGTGGGCATCGCTGGAAAGGCCAGCATTTATTGCCCATCCCTAATTGCTCTTGAGAAGGTGGTGGTGCAGTTTGTGTGGTGAAGGTACTCCCACAGTACTGTTAGGGAGGGAGTTCCAGGATTTTGACCCAGCGACGATGAAGGAATGGCGATATACTTCCAAGTCAGGATGGTGCGAGACTTGGTGTTCCCATGTGTCTGCTGCCCTTGTTCTTCTAGGTGGTAGAGGTCGCGGGTTTGGGAGGTGCTGTCGCAGGTTCGGAAAGTGCTGTCAGATGAGCTGCAATTTCCATCAGTTAACACTGGGAAGATCAAAACCATAATTTTCACCCCCCAGGTGCACATTCTGTACACTTGCCACCAATTCCATCTCTCCTCGTTCCCCTGCCCGCACCCCACCCCACCCCACCCCACCCCACCCCATCCCCCCAATCACTGTGTCAGGTTGAACTAGACTGTTCACAACCTCGGTGTCCTGTTTGACCCCGAGCTGAGCTTCTCACCCCATGTCCTCTCCATTACAAAGACTGCGTGCTTCTACCTCTCTAACATTGCCCGCTTCCTATCTTAGACTATCTGCTGCTGAAACCTTCATCCATGCCGTTGGCACCATCGGACCTTCAGTCTCCTGACCAGCCTCCCATCCTCCACCCTCTGTAAACTGCAGCTCATCCAAAATGCTGCTGCCTGTATCCTCTCCTGCACCAAGCCCTGCTTACTCAATACCCCTGTGCTCACTGATCTTCATTGGCTCCTGGTCTAAATCTCTTTATGGCCTCAACTATCTCTGAAACCTCCTCCAGGCCTACAACCCCCAAGAACTCTCTGTTCCTCCGAATCTGGCCCCTTGTGCATTTCCTGCTCCCTTCAACCCACCGCTGGCAGCCATGCCTTCAGCCATCTAGGCTCCACACTACGGAATTCCTTCCCTAATCCTCTCTGCCTCTCCTCTTTTATGATCCTCCTTAAGACCCACCTCTTTGACAGAGATTTTTGTCACCCTGCCTCATCGCTCCTTCTTTGGCTCGGTGTCCATTTTTGTCTGTTTACGTTTTCTACATCAAAGGCGCGATATAAATGCAAATTGTTATCGTTGTCTTTGTTGTTGTTGAATGGAGCTCAAGAGATCAGCAAGAAAACCAGTGGTGCAATTGAGCCTAGAAGCGACAGATGAAGGTTCAAGTGGTGATGGGCACACTCAGAGTAGAGAAGGGCGATGTTTTAGGGGTTGAATAGGCTGCCTTGGTGACAAATAAGATATGGGATTTGAAGCTGAGGTCTGGTTCAAGTGGGACTCCAAGGTTGCACACTGACAGGCTCAACCTGAGTGAGCAGTTGGGGAGTGAGCTACTTTAACATAATCCAGCAGAAAGGAAGGGACCTACCATTGACATAGGCTGAGTGATGTACGTCAAGGTGGGGACTATTTTAAGCATTTTTCCTGTGTTAACTCTTGACGCTTTGCAGATGGGTTTACTTGTCTATGTTGCACCATTCTGGATGCATTGATGAGCAGAGCTAACAGTCAGCTGCTCCTTCCCATCTGCACATGAGAAAATATATCTGGTCATATCTATGACATGATCACGTTAGTCCTGAGAGTTTTGTCGCTTGATTAGTTGAAATAATGGGCCGGAATTTGCGGTGGGTAATAATGGCAAACTAACAGCGTTCACTGTCATTACCCCTTTGATACTGACTGCAACTTCAGGATGTAGCGGATGCGCATCTAAACGTGGAAATCCTGAAGTGGTGGTCAGTCAGTCACATCTCCGACACTGGCTGCGCTGTGACCCCCGCCACCCCCATAATCGGCAATCAGTGTAATCAGTGAACTCAGTGACACTGACAAAAACTTGGGCTTTTCAGCGCTAATATCACTGTTAAACACCTCATTAAATGTTAAGCCTTGTTGAAATAGGTGTAACTGGATTTTTTAACAGCGTATTAACTGCTAAACAAATGCTGTGGCCCTGAAAAACTAATTTAAATTTTGTGGAGTGTCAAATTTCTCCATTATGATAAAAATTACAAATTTTAAGAAACTTTGAAAAATATATTTTTTTAAAGTTTGTACATGATATTTCAGGTTCCACCTTATCCCCCATATGAGAGCCCCAATCTTTGTTTTTCCCTCTAACATTTTTAAAAAAGTCAGGATAAAAGCAGCTTCTCACTTCCTGGCTCCCTGTCTGTGAGAATCCTGCAATGTGATTGGCTGCTTACACAGCCTGTTGACGTCACAGCAGCATTGCGTAAGGGATTCCCCACTACGCTGCGCCGAAATCAATCACGCGTCGAAAAGGCAAACTTCTGGCCACAGAGATCGTGAGAGGGCAGCTTTCTTCAGGGGCCAGTGGCAAATGCCTTTACTTCGCCGCTGACGGCATATTCTGGGCCAATGGCTTTAGAGGCTGGTGTGGCTTCTATACTCTGTAGCCAACTTTTTGACAATTAATGAGGAATTCGAATTAGACTCCCAAAGCAAACGCTCTACTCGGAGCTCCGACATGGCAAGAGAGCCCTAGGTGGGCAGAGGAAACGCTTCAAGGACACCCTCAAAGCCGCCTTGAAAAAGTGCAACATCCCCACTGACACCTGGGAATCCCTAGCTCAAGAACACACAAAGTGGAGGAGAAGCATCTGGGAAGGCGCTGAACACCTCGAGTCTCTTCGCCGGGAGCAAGCGGAAGCCGAGCGCAAACAGCGGAAGGAGCGCCGTCAACCCAAGCACCCCACCCACCCGCCCCTTCAACCACCATCTACCCCACCTGTGACAGAGACTGTAGGTCCGCATTGGACTCATCAGTCACCTGCGAACTCATTTTTAGTGTGGAAGCAAGTCATCCTCGGTCCGAGGGACTGCCTAAGAAGAAGAAGAGAAGAATGCCAGGAAAAATAAAGTGCATTAAGCTTTAATAATAGGTTATAGGGTTGATCTTCAGGCCAGCGCTCTCTGTTCATTCTGGAAATTCCCAATCCGGAAATCAGCCCCTTACGCTGATAACAAAAGATTTAAAGTTAAAGTAAAAAGGATAAGGAGAGAAGACAGATGTGAATATCGCCATCTCAAAGAAATATTGCCTTGTTTTTAAAAGCCGTACAAACATTTTATGATGAAGAGTCTGAAAGAAACAGAAGAAAAAGTGGTTAAAAAGACATGTCTTTTGCACTAATGTTTTATGGTGGATTTCATTATTCATATCTAAATAAAAGGGATGTTTTGTCAGAAATGGACAGCTGCAAAGATTGAAATTGTGTCATGAGATGCTAACCTATAACTCCTTAATGCATTTGTCTGAAATTCTTTTTTCTCTGCTTAGTTAGGGGAGTTTATTTTAAAAGTGTTAGTGCCTTTACTAAGGTAGCAGAGGGATGAATTTGAGTCAAATTATTAAGCTTTAGTAATTGAATATACCACCGTGTAATTTCAAAGCCCGTGTCTGCTTGAAGGTATCCAACATGGTGGCAGCTACAGAGTTTACCATTCCTTCCTCAATATATTTTTGACCAGTTCAAAGATGCGGTCCATCTTGCAAGTGTTAGAAAGAGTAAACTCTATTTGCAGGCATATTAGATTGTACTCCAGGGAAACTGGCAAGCAAGAGCGATCTGCTGATGGCTGGAGCCAAGTCTGCCCAGCTGATTTTCTAAAAATTAAAACAGAAAATGGTGGAAAACACTCAGCAGGTCTGGCAGCAACCGTGGAGAGAGAAACAGCATTAACGTTTCAGGTCGATGACCTTTCGTCAGAACTGATGTTCTAGTCTGGCCATGTGATTCCTGGCAGTGTGTGCATCAGACCTCTGGCATCTGAAACCTGGTCCCCTGGTGGGTAGGCAATTGGTGCCCAGTGCTAGTCTGATGCAGCATCCCGATTCATGGAGCACAAGTAGAAATGGTGATGAACAACGGGTTTGGATTTGACATTGCAAGCAAGCCATATTTTTGAGTCGTCAATGCTAAATTTGAACACAAATTCTGAAGGAAATTGAACTGTCACCAGTGATTTCTGTTGCAGTCTGTTTCCAGAACATTATTAGCAATGTTACAGAACAATGCAATTGAGCTTTCGTACTGTTTATTTCTTATCCCGAATATTAGCTGCAAAGTCTACAGTGGTTCGGTCACCCGCTGTAAATTCACCATTACAGCAGATTAGAAAACGAAATAGTTTATGAACCAACAACCTGAGCGCTAATTGTATATACGGAATTCTTTTTAACAGCAAATGTGGAAGATTTTTGTTATTTGACCTTAAACGACCAACTCTCAGTATTGTTGAATTATTTCCCCATGGTTTTGCACAGCAGCTGTTAAGCTATTATATCAATAGACTGTTGTATTATAGGGTCTTTGAACTGGACACCCCTGTTAGGACCTTGGTGGCTTTAAAGTGGGACCTCATTGGGCAAAATTCAGCAAATTGCAACGTACCTAAATTATGGAAGGGTTTGATAGGGTGAACATAGGGAAGATGTTTCCACTTATGGGGAGACCAAAACTAGGGGCCATAAATATATAAGATAATAAATCCAATAGGGCATCCAAGAGAAACTTCTTTACCCAGAGAGTGGTTAGAATGTGGAACTCGCTACCACAGGGAGTGGTTGAGGTAAATAGCATAGATGCATTTAAGGCGAAGCTAGATAAACACATGAGGGAGAAAGGAATAGAAAGAAATGATGATAGGCTGAGATGAAGAGGGCTGGGAGGAAGCTCGTGTGGAGCATAAAAACTGGCATAGAACTGTTTCTGTGCTGTATCTATGATAATTATTTCCTTGATATTTGTTACCATAAACCATTTAACTACAAAACACTGTGGCCTTGAATATCCACAGCCCACTGAACCCAACTTATGCTACAATCGCACTTGCTGAGAACGTCTGTTGGTGTCCCTGTTGAATTTTCCAGGGTTAGGGGAAGTTCTCCATTTTGCCTGAAAATGGTAGGTGTCCACCCTATAAACCCAGCTAGAAAATCCTAATGTAAGTACCGAGGCTGGCAGGATGTTGCCCGCTCCCCCGGAAGGAAATTTTAACTGTCATGGCCTCTTCTCGAAGAGGGCCGCTTTCAAAATTTAAAATTGGTGGTACATCTTCAGGTGTCTCAGCCAGATTCTTGGCCAGACCCCCAGGTGGTCCCCGCATCTGCCATTGGGTCAGCCGGCGTACCTGCACTGACCGTACGTCAAGTCTCTTTGAAGACTGAGGTCACAATGTAGGGAGCACCTGGCCTCTCTTTTGAGGATGACTTTATAAGGGATCGGTAGAGCCTCCAAACCCACAAGGCCATCCCAGCAAGTTCATTGCAAGGTCGGGAGCCGGCGTATTCGGGTCGCGACCTTGTTTCTGACTGTTCCGGGGCACGGCCATGGATTCTCGGGACCTGTGTCTGGATAGTACAATGCCATATAACAATAATTATGATTGTTGATAGAAATGAGGAAAAAGAAGCAAATACAAGAAACTTTGTGCTATCTGGCTCTGACGGGACCGAGCTGTTGCCGTTCCCTCAAAACTGCCGGACACTCCAGCGTTAATGTTGAAGCATACAGAGCTTTTCATCTCCGTATCTGACAACAAACACTGTTGCTTAGCAACAGCTTCTAAACAGTCGGCCTGTACCTTGGAAGCGTCTCTCTGAAGCTGTTGCTAAGCTACAGAGACTTTGCAGAGCCTGACTGTTGAAAAAAAAGCCACGAGAAGAAAAAAAAGCCACGAGAAGAAAAAAAAACCTAACAAAACGGCTCCTGATTTTTGCCGGTGGCTCAAGCTTGCTGGACATTTAGCCTCCGGATAACACAAAGTTTCCTGTAACCTGGCGATTCAACAAATTAATGATTAAAAATCTCAATGAGGGATTACAATACAATCAAGGGAACACTGACTGGTTGAAATCTTTGACAGCCTCCTTATATAAATATAAAACCTCAGATCTTCCACCCACATCCCATTACACAAAAAAATGAGGAAGATGCTTTACTGATGGTCTGTGATGTTGTTGCCTAGGTAATCAGTCCTTCCACCCCCCTCTTCAACCCAAAAATTCCACTGATACACTCACAATATTGTGTCATAAAACACAATTTAACTTATCCAGTTACTGTAATTGGTGGCCCTTTATGTTATGTTGTCTGTTACATGAGATAAAACAGCCAAACTTACTCTAAGGGTCCCCCCTGCCCTAGCCCTGAATTGGTATCTTTCTCTGGTTTCTCTCCTATCTCTAGAGACCCACCTCCTGCTCCCTCGATGTTACTCCCACTAAACTGCTGACCACCTAACTTCCCTTCCTGGCTCCCATGTTAGCTGATATTGTTACCGGTTCTCTCTCTTCAGGTACTGTCCCCCTCTCCTTCAAATCTGCCACCATCACCGCTCTCCTCAAAAAAGCAATCCTTGACCCCTCCGTCCTTGCAAACTATCGCCACATCGGCAACCTCCCTTTCCTCTCAAGTCCTTGAACATACTGTTGCCTTCCAAATCCGTGCCCATCTTTCTCGGAACTCCATGGTTGAATCCCTTCAATCAGGTTTCCACGCCTGCCCCAGTACCAAAACGGCTCTCATCAAAGTCACAAATGACATCCTACTTGCCTGGATGAGTGCAGCTCCAACAACACTCAAGAAGCTCGACACCATCCAGGACAAAGCAGCCCGTTTGATTGGCACTCCATCCACCACCTTAAACATTCACTCCCTCCACCACCGGCGTACCGTGGCTGCAGTGTGTACCATCTACAAGATGCACTGCAGCAACTCGCCAAGGCTTCTTCGACAGCAACCCCTAAACCCACGACCTCTTCCACCTAGAAGGACAAGGGCAGCAGGCGCATGGGAACACCACCACCTCCAAGCTCCCCTCCAAGTCATGCACCATCCTGACTTGGAAATATATCGCTGTTCTTTCATCGTCGCTGGGTCAAAATCCTGGAATTCCCTACCTAACAGCACTGTGGGAGTACCTTCACCATCCGGACTGCAGCAGTTCAAGAAGGCCGCTCAGCACCACCTTCTCAAGGGCAATTATAGGGATGGGCAATAAATGCTGGCCTTGCCAGCGACGTCCACATCCCATAAATGAACAAAAAAAAATCCCCCCCAATCAGATTTTCACCCCTGCCACAGTACTGAAATGGCTCTCATCAAAGTCACAAATGACATCCTATGTGACTGTGACAAAGGTAAACTATCCCTCCTCATCCTTCTCGATCTGCCTGCAGCCTTTGACATGGTTGACCACACAATCCTCCTCCAGCACCTCTCCACCGTCGTCCAGCCAGATGGGACTGCCCTCGCCTGGTTCCATTTGTATCTATCTAATCATAGCCAGAGAATCATCTGCAACGGCTTCTCTTCCCGCTCCCACACCATTACCTCTGGTGTCCCCCAAGGATCTATCATTGCCTCCCTCCTATTTCTCATCTGCATGCTGCCCCTCGGTGACATCATCTGAAAACACGGCATCAGTTTCCACATGTACACTGACAACACCCAGCTCTACCTCACCACCACCTCTCTCAACCCTTCCATTCTCTCTAAATTGTCAGACATCCAGTACTGGATGAGCAGAAATTTCCTCCAACTACATATTGGGAAGACCAAAGCCATTGTCTTCGGTCCCTGCCACAAACTCGTTCCCTAGACACCGACTCCATCCCTCCCCCTGGCATCTGTCTGAGCCTGAACCAGACTGTTTGCAACCTTGGTGTCACATTTGACCCCGAGATGAGCTTCTGATGACATATCCGCGCCATAACTAAGTTCACCTATTTCCGCCTCTGTATCATCGCCCGACTCCGTCCCAGCCTCAGCTCATCTGCTGCTGAAACCCTCATCCATTTGTTACCACTAGAATTAAATATTCTAACGCACTCCTGGCCGGCCTCCCACATTCTATCCTCTGTAAACTTGAGGTGATCCAAAACTTTGCTGTCCTTCTCCTAACTTGCACCAAGTCCTGTTCACCCACCACCCCTGTGCTTGCTGACCTACACTGGCTCCCAGTTAAGCATCGCCACAATTTTAAAATTGTCATCCTTGTTTTCATATCCATCCATCGCCTTGCTCCTCCCTATCTCTGTAATCTCCTCCAGCCCTACAACCCTCCGAAATATCTGCGTTCCTCCAATGGTACAATGGCAACATGTTCCCGTAAAGGTCAAGGGTGGGACCAACAAGCCCAGGGAACCTTGGATGTCAAGGGATATACGAGAATGGATTAGGAAAAAAAGGGGGGCTTTTGGCAGATACAAAGGACTAAAGACAGAGGAAGCCTTGGAGGAGTATAAAAAGTGCAGGGGGATACTTAAAAAAGAAATTAGGAGAACGAGGAGGGGCCATGAAATAACACTGGCGAGCAAAATAAAGGAAAATCCTAAGGTGTTTTATAAGTATATTAAGGGCAAGAGGATAACTAGGGAAAGAGTAGGGCCCATTAGGGACCAAAGTGGCAAACTGTGTGTAGAGCCAGAGGATGTAGGTGGGGTTTTAAATGAATTTTTTGCATCTGTGTTCACTATGGAGAAGGACGATGTGGACTTAGAAATCAGGCAGGGGGACTGTGATATACTTGAACATATTAGCATCGAGAGGGAGGAGGTACTAGTGGTTTTAGCAGGCTTAAAAGTGGATAAATCCCCAGGCCTGGACGAGATGTATCCCAGGCTACTATGTGAGGCAAAGGAGGAGATTGTAGGGGCTCTGACACAAATTTTCAGAACCTCTCTGGATGTGCCAGAGGACTGGAGAACAGCTAACGTAGTACCATTATTCAAGAAGGGTAGTAGGGATAAACCAGGGAATTACAGGCCAGTGAGCCTAACATCAGTGGTAGGGAAATTATTGGAAAAAATTCTGAGGGACAGAGTTGGTCTCCACTTGGAGAGGCAGGGATTAATTAGGGATAGTCAGCATGGCTTTGTCAAGGGAAGATCATGTCTGACCAATTTGATTGAATTTTTCGAGGGGGTGACTAGGTGTGTGGATGAGGGTAGTGCAGTGGATGTGGTTTACATGGATTTCAGTAAGGCTTTTGATAAAGTCCTGCATAGGAGACTGGTCAGGAAGGTAAGAGCCCATGGGATCCAGGGTGCCTTGGCACATTGGATCCAAAACTGGCTTAGTGGCAGAAGGCAGAGGGTGATGGTGGAAGGTTGTTTTTGTGACTGGAAGCCTGTGTCCAGTGGTGTACCACAGGGATCGGTGCTGGGTCCCTTGCTGTTTGTGGTCTACATTAATGATTTGGATGTGAATGTAAATGGCATGATCAGTAAGTTCGCAGATGACACGAAAATTGGTGGGGTGGTAAATAGCGAGGAGGGAAGCCTTAGGCTACAGGACGATATAGATGGGTTGGTCAGATGGGCGGAACAGTGGCAAATGGAATTTAACCCTGAAAAGTGTGAGGTGATGCATTTTGGACGGCCTAACAAGGCAAGGGAATACACAATGAATGGTAAGACCCTAGGAAAGACAAAGGATCAGAGGGACCTTGGTGTGCATGCACATAGATCCCTGAAGGCAGCAGAACAGGTGGATAAGGTGTTTAAAAAGGCATATGGGATACTTGCCTTCATTAGCCGAGGCATAGAATATAAGAGCAGGGAGGTTATGATGGAGCTGTATAAAACGCTGGTAAGGCCACAGCTGGAGTACTGTGTGCAGTTCTGGTCGCCACACTATAGGAAGGATGTGATTGCTTTGGAGAGGGTGCAGAGAAGATTTACCAGGATGTTACCTGGGCTGGAGCGCTTCAGCTATGAAGAAAGACTGGACAGGCTGGGGTTGTTTTCCTTGGAGCAGAGAAGGCTGAGGGGGGACCTGATTGAGGTATACAAAATTATGAAGGGCATAGATGGGGTGGATAGAAAGGAACTTTTCCCCTTAGTAGAGTGGTCAATAACAAGGGGGCATACATTCAAGGTAAGGGGCAGGAGGTTTAGAGGGGATTTGAGGAAAAACATTTTCACCCAGAGGGTGGTTGGAATCTGGAACTCACTGCCTGGAAGGGTGGTAGAGGCAGGAACCCTCACAACATTCAAGAAGCATTTGGATGAGCACTTGAAATGCCATAGCATACAAGGCTACGGAGCAAGTGCTGGAAAATGGGATTAGATTAGACAGGGCTTGATGGCCGACGCGGACGCGATGGGCCGAAGGGCCTCTTTCTGTGTTGTATAACTCTATGACTCTAATTCTGGCCTCTTGAACATCTCCAATTTTTAATCGCTCCACCAGTAGCGGCTGTGCCTTCAGTTGCTAAGGCCCTAAGCTCTGGAATTCCCTCCCTAAAGCTCTCTGCCTCTCTACCACTCTTTCCTCCTTTAAGACTCTGTAAAACCTACCTCTTTGACCAAGCTTTTGGTCATCTGCCCTAACATCATCTTACGTGGCTCAGTGTCAATTTTTGTTTGATAACGCTCCTATGAGGCACCTTGGGACGTTTTACTATGTTAAAGGCGCTATATAAATACAAGTTGTTGTTGTATATCCCCCAACTTACCATAGCAGCACCGAGGGAGATCTCCTAGAAAAACTTAAAGATTCCACCATGTGTCCATTGTTGTGAGAAAGTGTACATCACACTTCACAGTGTCAGGTACACTTACCCAATTGATTGGAATATTTACCATTGAGTTCGCCTTGCTGAATAATTTAAATGACAAACCAGCAGTCTGCAAAAACCCAATCAAATCACAAAAACAAACCAATCAAATTGCTCCAACATTTTGGTCAAACTGATTTTTGCCACCATTTTCCTTCCTCCCTTCCCTAGATTGAGTGTATAACATGCAAAAAAATCACTAACATAAAAAATGTCTGTTATTTAACTCCAAGGGTTAAATTACAAGGAGAGATTGAATAAACTAGGGTTGTATTCCCTGGAATTTAGAAAGTTAAGGGGTGATTTGTTTGAAGTTTTCAAGCTATTAAGGGGAACTGATGGGGTGGATACAGAGGGCGTGAAATTCCATTACGCCCCATTTGGGGACGGTAACCGAATTAGCGCCGAAGATTTACCGCCCCAGCGAGTAAGCGGAACGCTATCTCGAGCACTCCACTTGGTGTCGGGGGCGCAAAGCGCGGTAACACCAGAGCGCTACACGGCCGCCCCACGTAGCGCTAATGCATTTCCCCATCCCTCCCCTTCTGTTAAAAGGGAGGAACGCTGCGAGCTCTGCAGGGCCTCCGATGGACCCATACTAACCCACCAGGGCGGCGTGGTGCTGTGGCCTCAGCCCAGCACCGAGATGCGATGGCGGCCACGGACCATGCCAAGGGCCACCACGAAGGCCCGACCCGGAGGTCAGCCAAAAGATGAAGATGGCGGCGCGTGTCGCAGCCACACCTCATCTTTAAATACCGCCCCGCCAGCAGAGTGCAGCCCGCTTCGCGACCCGTGAGACTGGTGCTGACATCGTCCGTGGCAGCCTCGCAGGGCGCAGCCGAATTTCTGCCGCAGGGCGGTAAGGGGCCACAGCGGGGCACTAAGGGGTCGCGTTGCATGATGATGACGTCACCACCGGAAGCGCAGCGGCCCGGGACGCTACAGGCAGGGGCACGCCGCTATCAGGTGGCGCCTCAGCAACGCCCCGCCGAATTTCCCACCCCCCTGGGCGTTAAGCCCATTGCGGCCCATTAACGATCCCCGGAGACTCTAGCGGCAGGCGCAAAGGAGCTGAATTTTGCGGCCTCTAGAGAAACTATTTGTGCTGGTTGGGGAGTCCAAGACCAGGGGCCTAAATTTTAGAGCCAGGCCTTTCAGGGATGAAGCTAGGAAACACTTCTACACAGAAAGGGTGGAAGTTTGGAACTCTCTTCTGCAAATAGCAATTGATGCTCGGTCAATTGTTAATTTTAAGTCTGAGATTGATCGATTTCTGTGAACCAACACAAATCTATTAAGGGATATGGGGCAAAGGTTAGTGACCTTCTGTGAAAAGAAAAATGGAGTTAGGTCACAGGTCAGCCATGATCACATTGAATGGCGGAACAAGCTCGAGGGGCTAAATGGCCTACTCCTGTGCTATGTTATTCTGAAAGAAAAAGTAATTAAACTTATCTGTAATATTAGTCATTTTAATGTATGAAATACCTCCTGGAAAGGCCATCTGCACAGACCTGCGGGTTCTGCTTCTATATATAATAATATAAGAACATAAGCAGGCGTAGGCCATTCAGCCCTTTGAGCCTGCTCCGCCATTCTATAAGATCATGGCTGATCTTCTGCCTCAACCAGAGTTGGACCATTTCACCTGAGTCTTGGATGTTGGGCCTTCGAGCTCCTGTTGACAGATTTTGTGAGAGAGTGAAATGCATCCTGGGAGTTAATTTTAACCCTGTTCCTGTCAAACTACAATACCCAGAGTGCTGTGCAACAGCCCACATCGCATTATAACCAGGTAGAAAATTTAGGAGAAGAGGAAAATGACAGACAGGACAAGATTAGCTGGTCCATCAAGCCTGCCCTGTCACCTAACACTTTGACCTCCATCGCCTCCCACCCATGTATTCCCCTGGGAGAAGCAAAAAAACCACCTTAGGTCAAATTAAAGGAAAAAATCTTGGAAATTCTTCTCTGACCCATGCCTGAAAGCGATCAAACAAGTTTCAGGAATTGGCAGCGAGCGGGAGGCAAATCAGCCAGTAACACACCTACCATTTTTATGCTGTGACGTCAGTTAGGCACTCACCAGCTCTCTCTTAAAACGTTTAGTGAATTCGCACACAATGCGCAAGCTGGCAAGTTGTTCCTAAGGTTAATGACGTTCTGTGAAAAGAAAAACCTCCTGACATTCAACCTACTTCTCTGCTTACGTACCTTGTACACATGTCCCCTGGCCCTCCTATCTGCCGCAGTCTATCCGCATCGACAATGGAGATGTTAATCCATTTAAAAGAGTGCTTTTGTCCCAGTTTTCTCTCTCTCTCTGGTGAAGATACTGGGGTGAAACTCCCAGGTCTTTGGTAGGGGGCGCAATACGGGTGTTAGCTGATCAGCTGCATGGTATGCAGCCTGCCCAATTCCTTCAAACTTGGCAGGGTACAAAATGGACGCTAGCGGATCGGATGCCCGGTGGCTGATCCACGAGTGCCCGTTTTTGCGCCCCCGCCAGAGTTAATTTCCTCCCCCCTCACTCGCTCACCTGGGTGCGCAGCTCGATGGGTTCTGGCAGCCCCCCCACAGTAGCTTGCTCAAATGGCTCTGCTTTGAGTCCGCAGCCAAACGCTGACCGTTGGCAAGCTCACCCGATCGTGGGCGGATCGCAGGGCAGCTTCAACTCATCCTTGCCAGCGTCCACGAGTTTGATTTGTGAGCTGTGGGGGGGGGGGGGGTGGGGGTTCTTAAATCACTGCATTGTTACCACTTCTGAATGAAGTGGTGCCGCTGCCTTTTGAGAATTTACTGGCAGCCTCGGTCCTGAGAACAGTCTGTTCCCCCCTCCCCCCCCCAAAAAAACCTCGAGTGCTGAAACGCCAAGGTTCATCTGTCCTGCATCTGCTACATCTGTCGCATCGTAAAAGAGATATAATGCCATTGTTGCCGTGCCAATCATCAGTCATTGAGGCAGAAATTCCGATCCCTACGGGTGGGTATGCGCTGCGTACTCACCCGTAGGGACATCGGAAATGCCGGTTTCAGGCATGCACTGTGCATGCGCTGGAAACCGGCATTTCCAATCCTCCGGCTGCCCTGGAGCAAGGCCTCTGCGGGCGGATAGTTCTGCCTTTTGGAGACCCTCTGCCCCGCAGAAAACACTTACAATTCTTGCGCCTGTAAAAGCAGGCTAAGAGTTAAAGAAAGAAAAACATTTTTTCCACTGATTAATCATTTTAAAATACGTTAAAGAAAGGTAAGTTTATTTTTAGCCCTGTTAAAAATTTAAATTTTTTTCAAAAATTTAAATTTTTGTTTAAAATAGTTAATTTATGTAATTTATCATCGTTTTAAAAATGTGATTTAAAAAAAAATGTATTTGAAGTTTTACTTATGTTTTGGGGCTGATCTCTATTCATAGATTTGACAGGTCTTCCTGTCAAATGTATGAATGGAGATTCCCTGCTCTGATTGGCTCCCCATGGCCCACGTGATCCCAGGGACGCTGCGAACTACCTGCGCCCCTGGGATACGCAAGTACTGCGCGCCGGCAGTTTGAAGAGGCCTAGCAACGGAACTCTGTGCCTCCCAGGAGCCCTCCGGTCCAGGCGGAGATTTTTCCAGATCGCAGCCCTCCGCCCGCGGGAGGGCTGCCAACGGATTTTCTGGGCCATTGTGCCCACTGGTTTGTATAAATGCAGTAACGTTTCTTTTTAAGGCGCTTTTACTGCTTGAGGACTAGCCGACGTCCTGCAGCATCAACAGTGACCCTTCTTGCCTCAACTGATGCAGCAACAAATGTGCTATTGACTGCTTTATTGACCGGTTTTCATGTTTGGGAGACTAATTATTTAAGTGGCAAGTTGAGGTGACAGACGATCGTTTAATTGCTGTTTGGTTAACAACATCAGGAAACCTCTGAAAATAAGTCCATAATTTAATTGTGGAAAATGTTGACAAAAATTGGCAGCTCATATTTACATGGTTTTAAAAGTCATCGAAAGAGATTTGGTTTGCAGTACAATGCTTAGCATGTTGCCTTCACATATAAACTAGCAGTCAGGGAATCTCTGAGTCTGTTGATATTCTCTGATTGATTGGCAAGTTAAATTTCAATAAAATTGACAACCCCTTAACTACATATGCACACATTTGAGAATGACTCTTGTATGTTGACTGGACTGCATAATATAATTTATTTAAAAACAAGTTCTTAACAATAAGAAAGAAAGACTTGTATTTATATAGCACCTTTCACAACAACCAGACATCCCAAAGCGTTTTACTGCCAATGAAGTACTTTTAAAGTGTAGACACTTGTTGTAATGTAGGAAACGTGGCAGCCAATTTACGCACAGCAAGCTCCCACAAACAGCAATGTGAAATTGACCAGATAATCGGTTTTAGTGATGTTGGTTGAGGGATAAATATTGTTCAGGACACCAGGGATAACTCCCCTGCCATGGGATCTTTTACATCCACCCCAGAGAGAGCCTCAGTTTAACATCTCATCCGAAAGACGGCTCCTCCGACAGTGCAGCACTCCCTCAGCACTGCGCTGGAGTGTCAGCCTAGATTTTTGTGTTTATGTCTCTGGGATGAAACCTGAACCCACAACCTTCTGACTCTGAGGTGAGAGTGCTACCAACTGAGCCACAGCTGACACAATGCGATGCATGGGGGGGAAAAAGTAGCCATCTGCCCTTCAATCTTTTAAAATTCTCTTGCACTGAATTTTGTTATGATCAAGGTGAAGGATGCCAGTGCTGGGGAGTAGAACACT
Source organism: Somniosus microcephalus (assembly GCF_052327205.1). Classification (NCBI taxonomy): domain Eukaryota; kingdom Metazoa; phylum Chordata; class Chondrichthyes; order Squaliformes; family Somniosidae; genus Somniosus; species Somniosus microcephalus. The sequence goes on along the minus strand of NC_141001.1, from coordinate 98,463,462 downwards.
TCAGTCTCCAAGGCCAGAATTTTGTTCGGCGAGGTGGGTTGGGGACGTGGGGGTGAGCAGGGGGGTCCAAGGCTGGCGGGAAACCCGGGAGGCCTGGGAAGGGGATCGGAGGCCTCGGGGGGGTTGGGCATGGTTGGGACCCTGGATCCAGGAGGTAGGTATAAAGCCACTTATCTCCTGGATGCAGCAGTCCCCGCCTCTGTTTAACTGCCAGGTTTCACGAATTGTGTGAAATCTGTCCCCAGGCAGTTGAAAACAAAATGGAGGGGAAAAAAAAGGTTTCCAGCCTCATTACAATATTTAAATTGTGGTAACGGCCCCTGGGAGTGGGTTGGCTGCCGGCGCCCTCCCCCCCATCCCACCTCCGGGGAAACCGGAAGTGGGCAGGTTGGAGGCGGGACCAGGTCGGGATTCAGATTTTTAATAATTTAACTGCCCTCACGCTCCAAACCCACCCATTTTTTGATGGGAAAATTCCGGCCCAAGTGTCAGCATCAAGGTTACATACTGTATAGTTCAACGCCATTGGACGGAATCTGCTGGAACGGGGCACCTCACGGCGAGCCCCCTGAGTTGGATTTTTTCCCTCACCCTTCAGCTCGAAAATATTTAGTGCTGCAAACAGCTGGAGGAGCGATCTGATAACGGAGTCAACGGGGCCTTAGTAAACGTTGGGACCAACAGTCTATCTCCTTAACCAATGAGATTTAAGGATAGAGAACGAAACAGAGAAACGATAGAAGAGGGAATAGGGTGAATTAGAGTCCAATTAAGTACAGAAATAGAGAGGGGGGAGGAAATATTCGATGAAGAGAGAGAAAAAAAATGAGACAGAAAGGAAAAGTAAGAAAAACAATTTTAAAAATTTACATTTAAAAAATTTCGAAGAACAATTTACTAGCTGCAGGAATGAGTCTCCACAGTTTCAATTAATCCTGTTCTAGGTCGGAGAGGTTGAGTGGCATTGCAGGAACATAAATCTCGTCATTAAAAGTGTCCTTTAACTCCGTACCAGCCCTAATTTCCAGTGGTGAGTTTAATTCGTTTTAACACCTCAAACCCAGCACTTTCGTGAAACGCACAGGGAGGTTAACGGCGAGCTCCAATTTGCGCGTGGCTAATGTTGGAGCGGCGCAAATTGTCCAGCAATTTGTGGCGTTTCACAACTCATGGCATATCTCTTCCTTGCCTCAGATTGCTGGGTTCTTTACACACTAATAACAGCGCGCGCACATTAAACTCGCTGGTATGTTCCCAGCAAATTCTGGGCCCTTATATTCTGCCTCAACAAACGTTCAACCTCAAAATAGCAAACATCCTGCAGCAGTGTGAAATTGGCTACACCAGCATTCTTCAGGCCTGCTTTGAGTGAGAATGACTATTCTGTGCCAGTATTGTTCTGTGAGCTCGCACCCAATAAGAACTGGCTGGAGACAGACAGCTGGCCAGACAGAGTGGACGTCTTGCTCTTTACTCGAAACTGGATTCAAAGCCGAACCCTGGGCAGTAACCTGGCAGAGTGGATCGGCCGTCCGTTGCGTAGCCCGCCTGGTATTTGTTCCATCAAAATTATTACCACGATGTGAAAATACTTTTGTGGTCACCAAAATGTAAATGATCCTGAAGTGATGGTAAAAGAAACTGCAGACGTTTCAGTGTAATTCCCTGTGAGTATGAGTCAAGAGAACATAAGTTATTTGAATTTCAACAGCAATTTCACTATCACAGAGAAAGACCTCAAGAGTAAATATTGTACGAAGTGGAAATATACTGATGTAGTGGGGGAGGGTGCCAGTTTCTTTGCAGATGCAGTACACGTGGTTGTAATGTAAAGGAGGTTGAGCTTTTGATGAGATTTGTAGTTTCTTTACCTAACCAATAAAGGTTTGATACTGACTGGGAGGGTGGGGAGGGGGAAGTTCTATGCTATATCACTGCGACCATTCATGTTGATGAGCAGACAAACACAAAATGCGTGGAAATCCCGGAGCTGGACTTTCCTCATTGCACTTTTTGCTCAGTATGACAGGACACCTATTAATGGGCGAGTGGAAATATTTTGACAATTCAGATATGGTATTCCTATTTTTCTAGCTGCAGGAGAATGGCATTATCGTTTTTCCTGCTGGTTTTCATGGCAGCCATTTCGTATCCCATTGCAGTGTCAGAAATTAGCACATTGATGGCAACGTGTAATTTCCCAGTGACAGATGAGTAATGTCAGGCATTTGGACGAGACAGCTAAACGCGAGGTCCCTTGCCACCACTTTAAGCTGAACAGCCAATGATTATGGCTGGGGAATGCTGGGATACCATTGCTCCATTAATTCACTGGAATGAAAAAAGCAGCAGGCTGTTACCGCTTACCTAAATAACATTCATATATAATGTGACTAATTTACACCATCAGCATGACAAGAATGGCGATGTGCCGGTGAAGCAGACAGATAAGAACAGAAGCTATAAAAGAAGTTATTAATCTAAAGTGCGGAAATTCACAATGCAGAACAAATCAAGCTTTTAATGATCTGGTAATAAACTTTGTATGAAGGTATCAATTAAATTAGAGTCCAGTAATTAGCTAATTACAATGTTTAGTTTATGACGTGGCCACAGTGGTGTTTTAACATCATACTTCTGTGATCGAAGGATTTAGGTATGCGGGTATGCGATCAGCCAGGGCATCCAGTCTTAGTTGTCTGTTTAAGAGAGAACATCTATTGCTCGGTGTACTGTGTGAGAGATAATGGCCCATAATTTCCGATAGGAGGCTTCCTGCGTGCGGAGGCCTCCTATCGGGAAAAAAATCTACGCCCTTACCTGAGGGCTCCCGAGGTCCGGACACTTCCGATCCTGGGCCTCTCCACGCTCGAAATGCGCAGAGGCCCACGTATCCCAGGGGCACAGGCGGTTCGCAAGCGTCCCTGGGGTCACGGGGGCCAGGTGAGTCAATGAAAGAAGGGAATCTCCCTTCATACTTTTGACAGACAGACCTGTCAAATATATGAACGGGGATCACTGAAAAAAGGCACTAAAACATTAAATACATTTTTAAAAAACCATCACGTTTTTAAAATGAGTTAAAATTACAATAAATTTAATATTTTAAACAAAAATTTAACTTTTTGAAAAAAATAATTAAAGTTTTTTACGAGGCTAAAAATAAACTTATCTTTTTAAAAGTATTTTAAAATTATAAATGAGTGAAAAAAAAATGTGGCATTCTATATTGATCATCAATAATGTTGTTGCGCTTTATGAAATGAGTGCTGAAAGATGCTAAACTTCAGCTTTTCTTGACTTCATACTATTCTTTGCATGACAACCATATACTGATACTGAGGGTTCAAATCTGTGAAAGGTCGTGAGCAATCATGACCTCCAGTTTACAATGTTCCAATTGTAAGCTGCAATACCTTTTACTTTTATTACTTTCTTCCATATTCTTGCTGTATTGTGGTTCCACCTGGCAGCATTGCATTTTGGAAAAAGGGTAAATCAAAACTGCAGTCACTTTTCAGTGCCACATGCTCCACTCAGATACAGGAATGTACTTCATTACTCTTTTTTTATTGCTTACAGTGCACACCATTAAGTTTTTATGGCATCCTCAATCCCAGAGGTACAACTAAGCTGCATGTGCTCTCTACTGTTTATAAATCTTCGATCGCAAATTCATGGGGCTGGATTTTGTCAGTGGGGAGCTTTTGGAGGCGGGACTCCCACTTTTTGGGTTGTAGTCCCGCCTCCATCGACTTGTGGCCAACCCACACTATTTTCCCTTTTCCCTTGATTGACCTTGTTAAGCACGCCCAGCGGGCTCAGCAGGCCAATTAAGGGACACCTGGTTACTGGTGACATCAGCGATTGACATTTCATCTGTCAAGAGCTTTTGACAGATGAAAAATCAGCGTTTGACAGCTCTGTGAAGCTGTCAAACAGTGACAATCTGTCATCTAACTTGAGTCCTTCTACGCAGACTCAGTTAGAGAGCTCTCCAGACCAGAAAGCAGAGGCTGCAGCTTTTGACAGTTCAGCGGCCATTCTGCTTTCTGTGCCGGTGAGCTGAGGGACTCCCGAGAACTGAAGGGAGGAAGACTGCAGGAGAAAGTAAAGGTAAGTAAAACTTATTAAAACACTTTACACTTACCTCACACACTTACCTCTGCACACATGCACCCATCACTCACCTGCACAACGGACATCTCGACCCCTCCAACCCCTGCAAACCGACGGTCCGCCTCGCTAACTTGGCGTGGTTCGGAGCCATCGAACAGCCCACACTTCAGGGCTAAAAATAGGGATTAGGCAAAAAACTGCTGTTAACTACCTGTTAACAGGCAGTTAATTGGCACTAATCCCCTTCCCGCCTCGGGGAGGCAGCTCCCAGCACAGGTCGGGTCCCCGCCTCCTGGGACATTGGCACGGGGGCGGGATGGGTTCGTGCCCCCCATTCTGCAATTTTCCCACCACTTCCGCCTCCTCGGGGCTTGGAAAATCGAGCCCATAGTGTCTCTTGAGGTAAGTGCTGTAGTTTGCTCCTTAGAATTTAAAAAAAAGATTAAAGGGGTTAAATTCGGGAGCGCTCACTTTTGGGCTCCCTCCCTGCCTAGCCCAGCGTTATTCCCCCAGGCACGAATGGTGCGGTCCGAGAGCCCCGGATATTGGGCCTCAGACCGCACCATAATGAAGACGGGAGGAGGTAGCTACTCCAAGTTTGGGCTGCTGCTCAGGATCTATTAGCCGGGGAGGAGTGAACGGGGGTGGGGGGGTGGTCAAGGTTGGCATGGAGGTCGGGGGGGAAGGATTCGGGCCATGGAGTCAGTATCGGGGGCTGGGTAGGAGTGATCTGGGGAGTCGCATCAACATCGGGACCCGGGGGATTGTTGGTGTGTTGGGGCCAGAGCTTGGAGGTCACGGTCGGAGGAGCGGCATTGATCGGGATGGTGATGGCAAATACACCTTTTTTTCAGCTTATGCGATGTTTAGGGTTGGTCCATGCTGCAAGCAGTGTTGTGGAGGGGACCAGAAACAAGCATTAGACCTCTTATTTGCATGTGCAGATAGCCTGACGCTTGCTTCAGGCATGGGTAAAGGCCTCTTGTTTGTCCTTACCCAATATGGCGGGTGGCATACTTCCAGTGGGAAGTATGCGCAACTTCCTGCCTGCCATTTTAGGGCCTTAGGAGGCTGCGTAGCGCCTAAAAAACGGGCACTATGCGGCCCAATTTTACCCCTAAATGGCTTCCGGGAGTCAGCGGACATGTATATTGGAACTGTTAATTAGACTGATCAAATTGATAGCAGGGAGTGTTCCCACAGGCAAGAATTTGAACCCAGGCTGCTCTGTTGTATTTGCAAAAAGTAGAAGAGTTAAGGGAGGAACGAACACAGGGGACCTTGTGGCTATATTAGACTGAACAAGTGGCTCACCAGTATTATTGCAGAGGTGCCTTGATTAACTTTACAGTTGTGTGTCAACTTATATCTTGTAGGGAACCCCTTCAAGAAAATAGCAGGTTCCAGCATGTGAGTTAAAACTCACAAACAGTCTACACACATTTAATGCTTCGATAAAAATATCTAGCCCTAATTTCCAAGCCCTCTGATTTACAGTGAGGGAATAAGTCAAAATCAATTTTTATTACCAAGGATTCTGGAAGTATTACCGATGTTTTGGAGATTGCATTCTGCAATAGTGTCCTTTAAAAACCCATTAGTTTGTGCTTACTAAGTCAAATTCTATTTTTACTGCATGTAATTCTGGGATCTTTACTGGTGATTTAAAGATTTGCGATTCTGTCCATTTTTCTGTGAATCAGTGGCAAATGTCCGTATATAAAAATGCAAATGCGTTAAAGCACTTGCTCCCCACTGCAGTACAATCAAGTTTACCATTAGCACGGCTTTCTTTCCGCACACATTGTCGGTGGCTGGAAAGAGATTTCTCCTCGTTTTACACTCGCTCACCTGACTGGCTCGCTGCTCCTCCTCTTCGTTCCAAATGACGAGCCGACACCTGTTCTTTCATTCCCTGAACTTCGGAGCACGACACATCAGCGCGGCCCGCTCTATTGCTTGTTTCCGCTGTCTGGCGCACTCCCCTTTCACCTGCTGCCTTCTCGCATGCAGCCTGCTGTAACTGGTCCCCCGGTGATCAACGGCAAAGAGGATAATTAGGCAGGTGGGCTTGTTAGAATTTTCAGGGGAGCAGGTCTCCTGCTGGCAGCAGCTCACTGCACGTGCGCAATGCCAGCAGATTGCAACGCCCTCCCCCCCCCACCCCAAGCCCATCCTGGCTCTTGTGATTTCCCTCAGTGCCGAGCTCAGCAGGAGACAGCTTCGATGTGGCATACCCTAATTAGGCTGAACATCAGGCACGTATTCCACCAGAAATTTAGAATTCAGTTGTAGTTGGCTGCTGAGGATTATAAAATAAAGCACTTTTTTTATTTTTAAAAAACAGCTTCTTGTGCTAAAATGGGGGGGGTGGGGGGGGGAATAAAATGTCTTTGACTTCCAGTGGTTAGAAATCATATTTAGGATGTCCACCGCACTTACACCTACTCAACAAATTGTTTTTTTATTAAGCTTCCAACTTCTCAGCCAAGGTACCTAAGGCTGCATTTGGTGTTCTGGCTGCCTGTTCCCACTATCCTCCTGTGCTAATTTGAGCTTCCCGGATATCACAGCAGTGCTCAGTATCTCCAGCCAGAGATAAATGAAAGGATTTTTGACTGAGACAGCAGGGCAGATATTTATTACAGAGCTGGATTTATTCCCTCTGCCTGTGGGTGAGCGCTGTACATGTGGCTATCCGACCCACAGCGTAATGCAAAAATGCACTGCCTCCGTCTGAGTGCCTATCACTGGTTCATGGTTATTGAAGAGCCTTTGAATTGCCTACATTCGGTCCAGGGACCTCTTTCAAAGCAGTGTATGCCTTATTAGTGTAATGATGTCAGCAAAACAGAGATATGAAAAATGTCTGTCCACTGCATTAGAGTTACAATAATATGCCGTATTTTCCGATCGAAGGCTTCCTGCTTGCAGAGGCCCCCGATCTGGAAAAAATCTACGAGCTTACCTGAGGGCTCCCGAGGTGCATATACTTCCGCTTCCTGGTCTCTTCAAACTCGAAATGCGCAGGGCCCACATACACCAGGGGCGCATGCAGTTCGCAAGCATCCCTGGGATCACGTGGGCCATGGGGATCCAATAGGAGAAGGGAACCTCCCTTCATACGCTTGACAAATAGACCTGTCAAATCCACAACAAGGCCTTGGACAACGTGGACCACTTTCCATACCTCGGGAGCCTACTGTCAACAAGGGCAGATGTCGATGACAAAGTCCAACACCGCCTTCAGTGTGCCAGTGCAGCCTTCGGTCGCCTGAGGACAAGTGTGTTTGAAGACCAGGACCTCAAACCCGGCACTAAGCTCATGGTCTACAGAGCAGCAGTGATACCCGCCCTACTGTATGCCTCAGAGACATGGACCATGTACAGCAGGCACCTCAAAGCACTGGAGAGGTACCACCAACGCTGCTTCCGCAAGATCCTGCAAATTCATTGGCAGGATAGGCGCACCAACGCCAGTGTTCTCGCTCAGGCCAATATCCCCAGCATCGAAGCTTTGACCACGCTCGATCAGCTCCGATGGACGGGTCACATCGTCCACATGCCCGATACGAGACTCCCAAAACAAGCGCTCTACTGGGAGCTCCGGCACGGCAAGAGAGCCCCAGGTGGGCAGAGGAAACGCTTCAAGGACACCCTCAAAGCCTCCTTGAAAAAGTGCAACATCCCCACCGACACCTGGGAATCCCTGGCCCAAGACCGCACAAAGTGGAGGAGAAGCATCAGAGAAGGCGCCGAACACCTCGAGTCTCTTCGCCGGGAGCAAGCGGAAGCCAAGCGCAAGCAGCGCACGTCAACCCAAGCACCCCACCCACCTGCCCCTTCAACCACCGTCTGCCCCACCTGTGACAGAGTCTGTAGGTCCCACATTGGACTCATCAGTCACCTGAGAACTCATTGTTAATGTGGAAGAAAGTCATCCTTGGTTCCGAGGGACTGCCTAAGAAGAAGAAGAAGACGACCTGTCAAATATATGAATGGAGATCACCCCAAAAACACAGTAAAATATTAAATAAATTTTTTTTAAATCACAATTTTAAAATGAGTTGAAATTACAATAAATTAAATATTTTAAACAAAAATTTATTTTTTTGAAATTTTACAGGGCTAATAATAAACTTACCTTTTTTAAAAGTATTTTTAAAATTATAAATGAGTGAAAAGATTTTTTTTTTACTTTTTTCAAATCTTATGCTGGTGAAAGACAGCCTTATGCCTGCTTTTACCAGGCGTAAGATTTCTAAGGGTTTTCTGCGGGCGGCGGTTCTCCAGAAAGCAGAACTAGCCGCCCGCAGAGGCCCTTCTCCAGGGCAGGCGTCCGATCTGTCAGGAGCATTCTTGACAGATCGGAAATGTCGGTTTTCAGCGCATGCGCTTGGCATGCCTGAAAACGGCATTTCCCATGTCCCTACAGGTGTGTACAAAGCTCGTACACACCCGTAGGTGTCGGAAAATACAGCCCAATATATTTTTAGATGGTTGCACTACAGTAAAAGGCAGGTGGTTCTGTTCTGAACAATTACATCTTGTGTACGACCGCAACTCCGCAAGGCCTGAAGTTTCCTTTTTAAATTTACTGATACATGCTAAGGAAATGAAAGGCACCGTCAGGGACTGGCAGTCGACAGAGGAACATGCAGCTGCATAACTTGTGAGTGCTACAGATAAACCCCGTGTCGACAATTTATAAAACAAAGGTCAGCTTTCACATTTGAATTGAACTTTTTCTGGTTTCTCATTGATTTTAGCCAGATTTGTCAGTCTGGAGAGCAACACCTTGCTTACTGGGCCCTCCGTAAAGCCAGTTCATGAAAGGAAAACTCTTAACTGTCTTTAGTTGGAAACCTTGAAAGGATGCTGAATTTTTACCACTTGAATTTAAATAAAAACAGAGGATCTACTATGACAATACCCCACGTCAGCTGTGGCTCAGTTGGTAGCACCTCTCTCCTCGAAGTCAGAAGGTTGTGGGTTTAAGTTCCACTCCTGAGACTTGAACCCAAAATCTAGGCTAGCACTTCAGTGCAGAACTGAGGGAGTGCTGCACTGTCGGAGGTGCCGTCTTTTGGATGATCCCGCCTGCCCTCTCAGGTGGGCGTAAAAGATCCCAGGGCATTATTTCGAAGAACAGGCAAGTTCCCCCCACCCCCCCAGTATCCCTCAACCAGCACCACTAAAAAAACAGATTATCTGGCCATTATCACATTGCTGTTCATGGGACCTTACTGTGTGCAGATAGGCTGCTGCGTTTCCTGCATTACAACAGTGGCTCACTTGAAAAGAACTTAATTGGCTGCAAAAGCGCTTTGGGACGTCCTGAGGTTGTGGAAGGTGGTATATACTCTAAACGCAAGTCTTTCTTTCATGTACTGCACATTCACTTTCTAGAGTGTTGTAGCACACTTGCCAGACTTTTATCCTCTTAGTCCTTACTACTTCACTGTGTATGTGTGCAGAAGATGACTCGTTTTGTGCTGGTGTTAATTCAAATAAGGAAAGGTAGATCTGGACGGGGTGGCCTGATCACAGAACAGAGGAGCCCGGGGCGGCAGCGACCGACATTATCCTTGTGGTCGTGGGAGCAGCTCTCCTGCTCCTCCCAACCCCGTACAAATAATTTTAGAGTTTACCTACCAGGTTTTACTGAGCTGAGTGTCCACAGTGCATGCTCCGCCCAGTAGGCCCTCAGAACCACAGGTAATGGGTGCGCAAGGTCGACCACCTCAGTTTTAACTTTGCTGCCCTATTTCTGCCGGGAGGAGGGAGTTAAAAATCGCCCCTACCATTTCTTAAAGAGGTAAACCACATCTACCAGGTATTCGTATCTAAAACATCTTTTCCTGAATATTCATACTGAATGCTTCAAATACCATCCACTGCCATCTTTGCTTTGCTCCTTTCTCTGTAAATAGTGGCCCGGAATTTGCGGTAGTAATAACGGCGAGGCTGTTAGCTGGGTAAATTAGTGGGTAAAACTGACAGCAACTTCTGGCATTCGCGCATGCGCAATTAAACGCGGAAATCCAGAAATTGCTGGCAGAGATACTCTGCATCTCCACGTGGTGCGCTGTTGCAGTCTTCACTGATGGAATCAACACAGAAATCACTGATTTGGTATAAAATTAGCCTAATTACCCACTGTTCTCGCTGTAAAGACCAATGAAAAAGTTAAACCTTGTTCAATCAGGAGTAACTGAGTTTTTAATGGTGCACTAAGTCATAATTACTGCTGAACAACCGTACGTACGGAACTCCCATAAGTACGAATGGGGATCACTTAAAAAATACACAAACACATGAAATAATAAAAAAATACATATTTAAAATTAATTAAAATGCCATTTAATTAAATACTTGCAACCAAAATTTAATTTTTTGAAGAAACATTTGTATGATTTAACAGGGCTAAAAATAAACTTACCTTATTGGACAGGGTTTTTAATGTATAAATGAATGATTACCTTTTATTTTTCTATTTTTTAAAACACATATGCTGGTAAAAGCAGGTCTTACGCCTGCTTTTACCAGGTGTAAGAATTTCACGGGCATTCAGCGGGCGGAAGTTGGGCAAATAGCGCAACTCTCCACCCGCAGAGCCCCATCTCCCGGGGATGTGGAGGATCTGTCAATGACAGATCGCAAGTTCCGGGTTTTAGCGCATGCGCTTCGCATGCCCAAACGCGGAACTTGCGCAGCCCTCACAGGCATGCGCGCACCTCGTACGCACCCGTAGGGGTCGCAAAATACATCCCAATTTAATTTGGATGCATCGATGTTATCTGGGAAAAGAAGCATTGTTTTTTTTTAATGCTGAGTGTTTAGGTTTTCAACCTTAATGGGAACTCTGAATATGGGCATTTTTTTTTTACTGAACAGGTCACGACAGTTCGATCGAGTCACTGGGGTATTTACCTCAAGTGACCAGTTGCCGATTATGTGGTTGTCATTGACCATTTGGTTGTTTTCGTCATGTTTAAGTCATACAGATGCTTAAAAGCTGTTTTTCTTTCAAGCGTTCTGTGAGGAAGGCTGCAGGAATGGCGGAAGCTGTGTTGCCCCACAGATGTGTGCCTGTCCTCCTGGGTTCACAGGAAGTGGCTGCCAGACAGGTAAGGTTAACATTCATTCACTTACTTAGTTTAGACTAGCAAATCGCCGATGGATTTTGAAGTTAAGTAGACTGTGATTTAGGTCAGATACAGTTCATCCTCTCCTGAGAGGGCAAAAAGGTTTCTACTAACCCATGTTATACGGATACAGTTTATTTTACTATGAGCTGGTCATACTTCACCTGTTTCTAATTACTTTCATTGTTGTACTTGAAACGGGTTGGCCTGTCTGAATGTAACATCGGCAGGACAATGAACAGTCTCATTTTAAAATGACAACTTTCTGCTGCCGTTTATCAAAAGTTCCCCAACCCTTCACCAAACAAGGTATTGCTGTGATATTTTCTCTCCCCAGATCTCTTGGGAAATCTTTGACTCTTTTTGATAGCATCGCAGCTTCCAGCCTTCCCAATAGAAACTTCAATCAATCCTTTCTTTCTCCAGAATGATACCTAATTGTCCCTATTCATTTCAATGGCTTTCTCTTTAAACTTATGTTTATTACCCCTTGTGTAATAATCTGAACTCCCTCTGTCCTCATAATTTTTAGTTATGTCCTCTTGTTTTTCAAATCTGTGTCAGTGTGAATTTTATTTCACTGCATCAGCAGTAACAGTCCTCCATTATTTTGAAAATTTCTCCAGGTCTCCTCTTCTCCAGTCTCCACCTTTCCAACAAGAATAAACCTAATTTCCTCAGTCTTAACGCACAACTCAGATTCTTGAGACTGGGTGTCTTCCTGGATCTTTGCTACAACCTTTGAAGGGGCACAATTTCTTTTTGATGGCAAGGGGAACAAGATTTCACACGGTATTTCTGAAGTGGTTTAACCAGCGTCTTATACAGCAACAGTATCATCTACTTTGATTTTCTATCCCTCACGCCAAAATTAATTCAACAAAAACAATGATCTGAAATTTCCCCGGAGCTGCTCCCGCTCTGCCACCGTAACCTCGCCAGAAGTGCTGCGGAAACCCCGTTGGCACGTGTAGGTAGGGTTTCTAAGCTGGTGAAGTTATGGCAGTGAAGCGACAGCAGCTCTGAGGAAATTCCCAACCAATGACACCCAGGTGCGTACAGAGAGGTGTACGAAATGCTGGTCACTGAAAATCGTTAATAGTTAAGTTATCGTTGATAAATAATATCAACTGCCATACATATCTATGGGTTGAAGCAAGAAATGATAATGTACCTTCCAAAAAGAATCAAAGAATTCTGAAACAACTATTTATTGCCCTAAATATAATAATGGCCCGGAACTTTCAATCCTGATGATGCCAGTGTTCACTGTTGTTTTGCCTTCAAAACTGACCGCAACTTCAGGATTTAGCGCATTCGCAGGCTAATGCGGAAATCCTGAAGTTGCGGTCTGTCATTCACTGCTCCTACACAGGCTGCGCTGTGGACCCCACCGCACCCCGACCCCAGAGCCGGTAATCCGAGACATCACTGCTGTTGGAAACCCCATAAAAAGTTAGATCCGTTCAAATGAGGTGTAACTGGGTTTTTAATGGCGATCTGAGTAATAACTACTGATAAACAACTGTTCTGGCCCTGAAAAACTAATTTTATATTGGAGGAATGTCAAATTTCTCCATTAAGTTAAAAATGATTAGATTTTAAAATGAATTAAAAAAAATTTTTTTTTTTTAAATTTGTTCATGATATTTCAGCTTCCACCTTCACCCAATGTATATGTCCCAATCTTTATTTCGCTCTCTGTAAATTTTTTAAAAAGTGATTGATTATTAGTGCTTTCTATTTCCTGGTTTGCTGTCTCTGAGAATTCTGTAATGTGATTGGCTGCTTAGACAGCTGGTTGAGGTCACAGCAGATCACGCTATGGGATTCCCCACTATACTACAGGAAACTCTCGTTTAAACAGCACCTAAATATCCGGAATTCTCTATTAACCGGCAAAATTCATACTCCGAAAACAACACCTCAATAACCGGAAATGTTGTCGAGTCTGAGTCCGAGTCTCCCGCGATGGCTGAGTTTGTCAGTGGGGGTAGTTCTCCAAACTACCACTACTCAGCTTCTTGGTGCTGTCGGAAGTCATCAACTGGCAGTACTGTACTTAATCAAGCGTTTTCCACCATCCATTTAACACAACATTCTGTAGGTGAGTACCCAATTACTGTATACTGCACATTTCTTGATTTTTTAATTTTTGTTTGTTAAAAATAGCCTCGGTAGATAACCCTGTCCGTCATCCGGAATTTTTAATCAACCGGCACCATCCCAGTCCCGTCGGTGCCGGATACCAAAGAGTTTTCTGCATGTTGATTTCAACTGCACGTCGGAAAATACGAGATCTTTGTGGGAAGCTTACTTCAGGGCCAGCGGCGAATGCCTTTGCTTCACCATTGGCCGCAAATTACAGGCCAATAATTTTGCATCAATGGCTACAAATTCTAAGAATGTCCATTGAAAGCCTCCAACAATTGACTAGAAAGCTCACAATATCGCAAGATATTTTGACAACAACCCACAACTGTCAACTATGTTTTTTCATTGATACCTTTTTAGTTGCTAAATGTATTTCACATAAAAATTACCATATGAGGTATTTTGATTTCTTTGCTGCCTAAGGGCTCCATGTCACAGTCGGTGTCATTTATATTAGTTGCACAAAAAGTTAGATAGTTTTACGACTGAAAGTATAAAAAAGGATAATAGAATGAGTAAAGTCCCTAGGCCCTCTACTATTTCTAAGAATAATCAAACTATTATGGAGGGGATGTTATAGGCAAATAACTACTGAATGAACATCAGTGGCAATGAGGTCAGTTAAAGAAGAGTGTGCACTACCTCTAAGATATATAGTTTTACAAAATTAGCATTATATAATTTATTGGGGAATTTCACAAATATCAGAAATGCCAACCGCATGGCATGACCTTTAAATTAACTTAATTATTCTATGGTGAGGCAATTCATACATTTCTAATTAAAGGAACAAGCTTTTTTTGCTACATATAAAATACACTAAGACTTAGGGGGAAAATTTGGTTGCTTTGCGCCTCCCGTTAGCGCCCTGAGAGGACGCTAAGGGGGCGCAAAGCAACTAGCACCCGGGCGTGGTGCCACCAACACCTCCCGCAAAATTCAGCGGGAGGTTAACGGCGGCGGTAACCGTTAGCGCCCCACAGTGCTGCGCCGCCGGTGATGACGTCATCGCCGTGCGCAGCGTCCCGCTCGCACCCCGGCCACGGCCTTCGGTAATGCCCCCAGACTTACCGCCGGACGTAATGCCTCCGTTGCCGTCCCCGGCCTCCTCTGAAGCCTCCCCCCCCCCCCCCCCACCGCGGAGTGCCGGCTGCGCTCCATGAGCCCGGCACTTCTCTTGAGTGCTGGGCTCTTTTGCCGGCACTCTGATCCCTGGTGGCCCAGCTGGGCCCCGGGTCGCACTGCGCAATGCCCCTCCCCTTTAAGAAGGGGAGGAAGACCTGCAGTACTTTCAGCGCCCCAAGTGGGAGGCGGGGTGCTTCCAGTAGCGCCCCGCTTCCCTCTTTTGGTGCTACCGATGAATTTCGGCTGTGGGGACGCTATAAGTAGCGCCCCAGCGATGTTAGCGTCCCAAAGGGGGCGCGACTCAATTTTCCCCCCTCAGACACTTAAAAAAAAATTAATGTTTATGTAACTTGACTCTTTTCATTTTACCTTGATTCTTGAAACATTTGCCTTTATGCCATCCTCCTTCACCCAGAAGGTGCCAACTCATAACTGGCACATGGCTATGCCATGCTGGCAACCACCTCACTTATCCAATTGGCAGTTGTGAGCCTAAACATTGAATGTTGGCAGGTAATTCACCACCAGAGAATAAAACCTGAGCACGGTCCATTCAGACATGCTTTTCAGCAATGTTTCACTTGACAGTGCTCAGGACTGTGTGCTCAGACTGATTTTTATTTTGCGTTCCAATCCTGGATTGGTGTGTGGGTGTCACTCTGCGCTACTCCAATTCTGGCCTCTTGCTCATCCTGATTTCTGTCGCTGCACCATTAGCGGCCGTGCCTAGGTCCGAAGCTCTGAAATTCCCTCCTAAAGCACTCTGTCTCTCTACCTCTCTCTCCTCCTTTAAGACGCTCCTTAAAACCTACCACTTTGACCAAGGTTTTGGCCACCTGTTATAAAAGCTCCTGATGTGGCTCGGTATTAAATTGTGTCTGATAAAGCTCCTGTGGGACGTTTTACTACACGTCACCCCTGTGCTCGCTGACCGACATTGGCTCCCGGTCCAGCAACGCGTCAATTTTAAAATTCCCAACCTTGTTTTCAAATCCCTCCATGGCCTCGCCCCTCCCTATCACTGTAACCTTCTCCAGCCCTACAACTCTGCGAGATATCTGCACTCATCCAATTCTGGCCTCTTGCTCATCCCTGATTATAATCGCTCCACCATTGGTGGCCGTGCCTTCAGCTGCCTAGGCCCTAAGCTCTGGAATTCCCTCCCTAAGCCTCTCCATCTCTCTACCCCCCTCTCCTTTAAGATGCTCCTTAAAACCTACCTCTTTGACCAAGCTCCTGTCCTAATACAGTATCTCTTTACGTGGCTCGATGTCAAATTTTGTCTGATGATGCTCCTGTGAAGCGCCTTGGGACGTTTTACCATGTTAAAGGTGCTATATAAATGCACGTTGTTGTTGTATAGCCATGGTCTTGCTGGTGCCACCTTCTGACTCCCCATTCAGAATTTGGCCAGAGCTGAACACTGATTTGTTCATTGTTTAACTCTATTGAGGGAGGCCGCAATTTTAACTCATGACAAAAATGGAAATAAAACATTTAAGCAGTGAAGGGCGGTGTAAAAGGAGTTGGGTGAAAAAGCCGAGAAATGCTTCATTACATCACCAAAATCTACTTCCATTACCAGAAAATTCTTCAGTTAAAATATACTTTTTAAATTCTTGCATGTTCTGGAACAAAATTGCTGTTATGGCTCTGTTTGCGACCTCCGTTAAGATACAAGCCGTCAACACAGAGTCAACTCTGAATGGCTTTCTAATTGGGGTAATCTCTACTCACTGGCAGCAAGCCACATGTTTAATGTTATCAAAAATCAACAGGACTGTTGTCTTTTTGCAAAAACAATAAAAGTTTAAAAATGGCATTTGAACAGTTTCCAGACTGCACTGGTTACAGTTATAGTACAGCAGGCCTGACGTTCAAATACATGAAACTACCTCCTCCATAGCTCTCATATCACTTGCCATAATTCAGCGCATGGTCAGTTTGATGACTGCGCTCCCAAATTGTGCTCTAGTTTTTTGCATCAATGCAGAAGGAAAGCTACAGAATAAATGGGCCATTAAATGATAAATTAGATTTACCCTAGACCATGCTTTTTATGGCAACTCAAATGGAAATTTCTGGCCTGTTTGAAGTGAAGAAGAACTCGCATTTATATGGTGCTTAATCACATTTCTCCTGAAATACCCCAAAGTGCTTCACGTACAATGAATTGCTTTTTGAAGTGCAGTGACTTTTGGTACGCAGGCAAAAAAAAATGTTTTTTTTTCATTTGAAACGCGACAAGACAATTTAGCAACTAGCAATTTATTGCAAAG
The DNA here is from genome assembly GCF_052327205.1 of Somniosus microcephalus. NCBI lineage: Eukaryota > Metazoa > Chordata > Chondrichthyes > Squaliformes > Somniosidae > Somniosus > Somniosus microcephalus. Next base: position 98,446,637 of record NC_141001.1, on the reverse strand, counting down.
CTGCCTTCTCATATTTACAGTACAATATATTATCAGAGGAAGTGATCTGGCACAGTGTGATATCCCTGGATGAATCCGCGAAATTTGTACGCTTGCGATATGCGGTGTGATTTTCTGCCCTAAGTACTGCAGCTTTGTGGGAAAAGTCCCACAGGTAGTGAAAATGTTGGTATCGGAGCAATAACAAATGGTTTGCCCTACATATTATCAAAACGCAGGGCTGTGTTGTCACAAGGGGCTTATGGATTCTGTTCAAAAGGAAGCAACAAAATCCAATAGTGCTTTGAAGACCATTCCGGTGTCATGACCCTATTCTTTCCAGCAAATCCCTGTAGACGACCATATTTCTGTCATACACAGAGTTGCAAGACATTTTGGAATGCTTCCTGGTCTTGAGAAGAAGGTGCCCCTGTCTGTTTTGTTCGCTGAAAGCTTAGCAGTAATTCCCAGGCTACCATTTGAACATGACTTTTTGCTTTTGGTCTTATTTTTATTTTGGCCATTTGTGACCCTCAGCACCTCCTCCCCCCTCCCCCTCCCCCCCCCCCCCCCGCACTCCCCTGTGACTGTTTGAAATCGTTTGGATGCAGCAACTGCATCAGAATTCATGTTATTACAGTTCCATTGATACTGAACAATATTTCAGTGGTGTTGACAACATTCAAAGTTTCCACCATCTTTTGCGCTGGTTTAAAAAGCATTGCGCTGGAAGCTGGCCCCGCCCAAAACGAATTAATCACCATTGCGTGTTTCTGCTAATTGGGCCCATTTGCGGCCCTTCGGGGAGGCTCTTAGAGTTATACAGCACAGAAAGAGGCCCTTCAGCCCATCGTGTCCGCGCCGGCCATCAAGCCCTGTCTATTCTAATCCCATTTTCCAGCACTTGGTCCGTAGCCTTGTATGCTATGGCGTTTCAAGTGCTCATCTAAATGCTTCTTGAATGTTGTGAGGGTTCCTGCCTCTTCCACCCTTTCAGGCAGTGAGTTCCAGATTTCAACCACCGTCTGGGTGAAAAAGTTTTTCCTCAAATCCCCTCTAAACCTCCTGCCCCTTACCTTGAAACTATGCCCCCTGTTTATTGACCCCTCTACTAAGGGGAAAAGTTCCTTTGTATCTATGTCCCTCATAATTTTGTACACCTCAATCAAGTCCCCCCTCAGCCCTCTCTGCTCTGAGGAAAACAACCCCAGCCTGTCCAGTCTCTCTTCATAGCTGAAGCGCTCCAGCCCAGGTAACATCCTGGTGAATCTCTTCTGCATCTTCTCCAATGTAATCACATCCCTCCTATAGTGTGGTGACCAAAACTGCACACAGTATTCCAGCTGTGGCCTAACTAACGTTTTGTACAGCTCCATCATAACCTCCCTGTTCTTATATTCTATGCCTCGGCTAATGAAGGCAAGTATTCCATATGCCTTTTTAACCACCTTATCTACCTGTCCTGCTGCCTTCAGGGATCTATGTACATGCACACCAAGGTCCCTCTGATCCTCTGTCCTTCCTAGGATCCTACCATTCATTGTGTATTCCCTTGCCATGCTAGCCCACCCAAAATGCATCACCTCACACTTTTCTGGGTTAAATTCCATTTGCCACTGTTCTGCCCATCTGACCAACCCGTCTATATCATCCTGTAGCCTGAGGCTTCCCTCCTCACTATTTACCACTCCACCAATTTTCGTGTCATCTGCCAACTTACTGACCATACCTCCTACATTCATATCTAAATCATTAATGTACACTACAAACAGCAAGAGATCCAGCACCGATCCCTGCGGTACACCACTGGACACAGGCTTCCAGTCACAAAAACAACCTTCGACCATCACCCTCTGCCTCCTGCCACTAAGCCAATTTTGGATCCAATGAGCCAAATTGCCCTGGATCCCATGGGCTCTTACCTTCTTGACCAGTCTCCCATGTGGGACTTTGTCAAAATCCTTACTGAAGTCCATGTAGACTACATCAACTGCACTACCCTCATCCACACACCTCTTAAAATTAAGCTTTTTTTTAGGCACAAGTGCACTAATCGGCACCTTTTAAAAAATACTTAATTTACTAAGAAACTGACCAGTGTACACCAGTGAAACTAATAAATAGTTCTAAATAGTTTTAAAGTAATTTTCAGTTATTCTGAAATCGGGTTACTCACAGCTGGTGGACCCATTTTCAGCTGTATTAATAAAACTTCACCAGGTTACCGCGCTTAAAATCACCAAGGAATATTTTAAAACAATTCTTCTTCATTTCAAAGGGTGGAAGATGCCTGTGCGTGAATTCTTTTAACGTGGGGTGGCCGTTGCACACCAGCTACCACACGGGTTTGACAGAGCAAGGTCTTGGTCCAATGGCAAGGGGATCCAAGACGATTGGAGACCAGGCTCTGCTACATCGGCCTAGCACACACACACAAACATACTCCTACTGTCCTCCTCCCTCCTTCCCGCAGGTCCTCTCTGCCTGGGTTTCGTAGGTTGCATTGTGGTCCTCCCGACCTCGCTGTTGGCCTGTGCCGCATCTTCCCTGGGCCCCGATGCCACTGCTGGTCCACGCTGCGCCACTCCTTGGCCTTGACCTCGCTGCTGGGCTCGTCCTCGCTCCTGGATCCCGACTTCGGACATGAATGATGTTGTCTTTCACAGGACCAAATTAGCACTGATATTCTCGCGATCCCAGGCCCCCAGCTCCACTCGCGATCCACTAGTCACTAGATCACTTTAAAACAATTACGTTCTAAAACACTGCCTGATTGCGCTGGTTCATGGAAGATTTTATGTTTGTGATTATGCAAATGAGTTTGAGCGGAAACCTGAGCCCTCATTTCATTTTGGAAAACAAACACAACTTTGAGCGCAATCTGGGCCCGGATTGCCGATGGCACCCAAGGCGGAAACTGTATCTTTGAGTGGACTGGAAAGCCCTCGCTGCAGTATTAAGGTGAAGTTCTACCGAGAATTTGTTTTTGCCTGTTGCTACAGTACCTATACCAGATGCTGAGGCACATAGAAGTATAAAATTCAGTGGAGATAAGTAAAGCGCCTCTAGAATTAAAGTAAGCACACATGTGGCTTATAAAGCCAGGATTTTTTTTTTAGCTATCTACATTATTAGACATTAAAATACTTGACATTTGAAGTCAAAAGATTAAGAAACGCCTAATGTAAGAAATGTTAATGGAAGTGGGGACATAAAAACTGAGCCATTTACCCACCGATTAACTGAATCATAAAAGCCAGGAAAGTCCAGGAAAGCCAGAAAAGCCTGTCATTTTAATTCACCGCTCCATTCCCACTCGGACCTCACCGTCCTTGGCCTCTTGCATTGTTCTACGGAAGCTCAACGTAAACTCGAGGAACAGCACCTCATCTTCCGATTAGGCACTTTGCAGCCTTCCCGACTCAATATTGAGTTCAACAATTTCAGATCATAACCTCGGCCTCTATTACATTTTTACTTATATTTTTATCCACCCCTTTGTTTTGGGTTTTCCCTTCCCCCCGCCTTTCCTTTTTTTTCTCTCTCCCACATGGCAGCTGTCTCTTATCCTGCCAGTACACTTCACACCTAATCTGAGCCGTCTTTTGTCTTCACTGTCCTATTACTATCTCGTCTGGTTTTGAATACCTCTTAATGTCTCTTTTACATCTTTTGTTCTATCGCAGCCCTGCCTTCGATCTATTTTATTTCCTTTCCAGTTTTGAAAAAGGGTTTTGACCCGAAACGTCAACTCTAATTTCTCTCCACGGATGTTGCCTGGCCTGCTGAGTTTTTCCAGCATTTTCTGTTGTTATTTCGGATTTCCAGCATCTGCAGTATTTTGCTATAAGTCCAGATTTGACCCCTGTTCTGCGCTGAGTGACCTGATCCAGTAGAACTCCCCTGCTCTTGTTTGATTAGTGTCATGGGACCTTTTACATCCACCCGAGAGAGCAGACGGGGCCTGGGTTCGGTCGCGTGCAGGCCGCGGCGCCCATTTTGTGTCCAAAAAATGGGTGCAATGCATACCAATTTCTATCCCTCTTTATTTATCAGAAGGAATTCAGATCTAGAGTTCCTTGAACCATATACAGACAGTTTGTACAAATCACAATGACTGGTTTTATTGCCTTTATCAACTAAAATGATAATGTTGCTTCAGCAGTTGAACTAGTCAATACTTTCATCACAACCAGGCTACCAACAAGTGCTACAAAACCATCACTATTATGTTCTTCCTTCTGCCAATTGCTGCTGCTTGCCCATTGTCATTTCACCATTGATTTTTTTATTCTCATAGATATTCCTACCATGTCACCTATGCTGTGTTTTCCCAGCTGTGATCTGTTCTAAGGGTGCTAGCTTTACCCATATGACAAACAAGACCCACCCATAACAATCTTCTCGCTGTAACATACTCTGTTACTGTGCATAGTATTAATTTCTGTAATACTTCAAATCTGTACCCATTGTTCCTTAAGCTTGCCAATCAGGTCTCTGCCTCTACCTCAGTAGTGAAATATATCCTAACAAAAATCACCAATGTGATCATGGTGCACTTTCCCTCTTCATTCTCCTCAAACAATTTGCGCCCGGATTGCCGATGGTGCGAAAACTGCATATTTACTGGGGAAATTGAGTTTACTGGAAAGCCCTCACTGCAGTGTTAAGTTGAAGTGCTACCAAAAGTTATTTTTTGCCTGTTATTACAATACCTATGCCAGATGTTTTCATGGCATCCCGCTCCCCGGTGGTCCGGCAGGGCCCTGGTGTGCGCAGCGCTAGGCCCCTCCCCTTTAGTCAGTGGAGGGAGGCCTGCAGTATTGCGGCGCTACGTGCCGGCGCGTGTGGCGCTGCTGCACCTAGCGCCGCGGAATTCAGTAGTCGCGCCCCAAGCAGGAGGAGGAGCGCTTTCCAGTAGAGCCGCCACCTCCTGCTTGGGGCGCTACTACTGAATTTACGGCGGGTGGCGCTAAACTTATCGCCCCGGCGACGTTACGGCCCCAAAATGTGCACCACATAATTTTTCCCCCATAGAGTTCACACCTTCCTGACTATATACAACTCACTGCTGGACCACCGGGGAGCGAGGTGCCATGACAACATCTGGCATAGGTATTGTAATAACAGGCAAAAAATAACTTTTGGTAGCACTTCAACTTAACACTGCAGTGAGGGCTTTCCAGTAAACTCAATTTCCCCGGGGGGGGGGGGTGTAAACTAAAATGGCAGGGGGTTGGGAACCTGTGCAGGGAGACAGAGGAAAGGGAAGCAAGGATAGAAGCAAAAGACAGGAAGGAGAAAAGCAAAAGTGGCAGTCAAAGAAATCAAGGGTTTAAATCAAACATGGCCACAGTAAATAATAATTCTAAAAGGTCCAAGAGTGTGAAAAAAACAAGCCTGAAGGCTTTGTGTCTTAATGCGAGGAGCATTCCTAATAAGGTGATTGAATTAGCGGCGCAAATCGATGTAAACGGATATGATATAATTGGGATTACAGATACATGGCTCCAGGGTGAATAAGCCTGGGAACTCAACATCCAGGGGTATTCAATATTCAGGAAAGACAGGCAAAAAGGAAATGGAGGTGCGGTAGCATTGCTGGTTGAAGAGGAGATTAACACAATAGTAAGGAAGGATATTAGCTTTGATGATGTGGAATCTGTATGGGTAGAGCTAAGAAATGCCAAGGGGCAGAAAACGTTAGTGGGAGTTGTATACAGACCCCCAAACAGTAATGCTGAGGTTGGGGATGGCATTAAATGGGAAATTAGAGACGCGTGCAATAAGGGCACAGCAGTTATCATGGGGGACTTTAATCTACATATAGATTGGGCTAACCAAATTAGTAGCAATACTGTGGAGAAGGAATTCCTGGAGTGTATACGGGATGGTTTCCTGGACCAATATGTCAAGGAACCAACTAGAGATCAGGCCATCTTAGACTGGGTATTATGTAATGAGAGAGGATTAATTAGCAATTTTGTTGTGCGAGGCCCCTTGGGGCAGAGCAATCATAATATGATAGAATTCTTCATTAAGATGGAGAGTAAAGCATTTGACTCAAAGACTAGGGTCCTGAACTTAAATGAAGGAAACTACGATGGTGTGAGGTGTGAGTTGGGTAGGATGGATTGGGGAACGTTACTTAAAGGGTTGACAGTGGATAGGCAATGGCAAACATTTAAAGATCGCATGGATGAACTACAGGATTTGTTCATCCCTGTTTGGCCGAAAAATAAAACAAAAAAGGTGACTCAACCATGGCTAACAAGGGAAATTAGGGATAGCAAAAGATCCAAGGAGAGGACATATAAATTGGCCAGAAAAAGCAGCAAACCTGAGGATTGGGAGCAGATTAGAATTCAGCAAAGGAGGACAAAGGGATTAATTAAGTGGGGGAAAATAGAGTATGAGAGTAAGCTTGCAGAGAACATAAAAACTGACTGTAAAAGCTTCTATGGATATGTGAAGAGAAAAAGATTGGTGAAGTCAAGCGTAGGTCCCTTGCAGTCAGAATCGGGAATTTACAATGGGGAACAAAGAAATGGCAGACCAATTAAATACATACTTTGGTTCTGTCTTCACAAAGGAGGACACAAATAACCTCCCAGAGATGTCAGGGAACATAGGGTCTAATGAGAGGGAGGAACTGAATGAAATCAGTATTTGTAGGGAAATGGTGTTAGGGAAATTGATGGGATTGAAGGCCGATAATTCCCCAGGGCCTGATAATCGACATCCTAGGGTACTTAAGGAAGTGGCCCTAGAAATAGTACATGCATTGCTGGTCATCTTCCAAAATTCTTTAGACTCTGGAACAGTTCCCATGGATTGGAGGGTAGCTAATGTAACCCCACCATTCAAAAAAGGTGGTAGAGAGAAAATGGGGAATTATAGACCGGTAAGTCTGATATCGATAGTGGGGAAAATGTAATAGCAGAGCACTTGGAAAACAGTGACAGGATCGGACAAAGTCAACATGGATTTACAAAAGGTAAGTCATGCTTGACTAATCGACTGGAATTTTTTGTGGATGTAACTGGTAGAATAGATAAGGGAGAACCAGTGGATGTGGTGTATTTGGACTTTCAGAAGGCTTTCGATAAGGTCCCGCAGAAGAGATTAGCATGCAAAGTTAAAGCACATGGGATTGGGGGTAAGGTACTGACTTGGATAGAGAACTGGTTGGCAGGCAGGAAGAGAAGAGTTGGAATAAACGGGTCTTTTTCTGAGTGGCAGGCAGTGACTAGTGGGGTACCACAGGGATCGGTCCTAGGACCCCAGCTATTCACAATATATTTTAATGATCTAGACGAGGGAACTAGATGTAATATCTCCAAGTTTGCAGATGACACAATGCTGGGTGTGTGTGTGTGCTGTGAGGAGGATGCAGAGAAACTCCAGAATGTTTTGGACAGGTTGGATGATTGGGCAGATGCATGGCAGATGCAGTATAATGTGGATAAATGTGAGGTTATCCAGTTTGGTGGCAAAAACAGGAAGGCAAATTATTATCTGAGCAGCAATAGATTGGGAGAAGGGGAAGTGCAACGAGACCTGGGTGTCCTTGTGCACCAGTCGCTGAAGGTAAGCCTGCAGGTGCAGCAGGCGGTTAAGAAGGCAAATGGTATGTTGGCCTTCGGAGCGAGAGGATTCAAGTACAGGAGCAAGGATATCTTGCTGCAGTTGTACAGGGCCTTGGTGAGACCACACCTTGAGTATTGTGTGCAGTTTTGGTCGCCTTATCTGAGGAAGGATGATCTTGCCATGGAGGGAGTGCAGCAAAGATTCACCAGACTGATATCTGGGATGGCAGGAATGACATATGAGGAGAGTTTGGGCTTACATTCGCTGGAGTTTAGAAGAATGAGAGGGGATCTCATTGAAACTTATAAAATTCTAACAGGGCTAGACAGACTATATGCAGGAAGGATGTTCCCGATGGCGGGGGAGTCCAGAACCAGGGGTCACAGTCTAAAGATAAGGGGTAAGCCATTTAGGACAGAGATGAGGAGGAATTTCTTCACCCAGAGAGTGGGAACCTCTGGAATTCTCTACCACAGAAGGCAGTTGAGGCCAATTCATTAAATATATTCAAGAAGGAGTTAGATATATTTCTTAAGGCTAAAGGGATCAAGGGATATGGGGAGAAAGCAGGGACAGGGTACTGAATTTGGATGATCAGCCATGATCTCATTAAATGGTGGAGCAGGCTCGAGGGGCCGAATGGCCTACTCCTGCTCCTATCCTATCTTCTATGTAACTCAAACGGCCATTGACATTCCCAGTAAGTTTAATCCATTGATTGTAGGTGACACGCAAAACCTTCATAAAAGAGAAACTGTGATAATTCTCCCTCAAGTTAATTGAACAGAAACTCCAGAATATTATCTAACGTGATAATGTCTGTGCTTTACAAAGCCCTGGCTTTTACATTCCATGGATGACATTACCACAGTCGCAGCAAAATTGAATTCATAGAGCATGTTACAGTCTCTGCCTATTCTAGTCCATACAACTTAATTAGCATATCATTAATACCATTGTAATATGATTTACATATTGTACTTCAATTGGCATTTACTAAATTGCATTTTTAATGTATCCAGGACAACACAGTAGTATAAGAAATATCGCCGGAATTTTCTGTTGCCGTGCGTGTGGGTTTGGAGGCACGTCAGCTGTAAAAATAGCGCAAGTAGGCAGCGCATCAGGAACCCGCCGTCATCCCGCCTCCTCGTGCCTTTAACACGGGCGCTTTTGCCAGCGCGCCCTGGACCCAATCGGGAAGGGCGGGGACCTCATTAAACTCATTAAATGCCTGTTATCAGACAGGTTTTAAACTGGAGCTTCTGAATTTAGTGGCATGAGCACGGGAAGCACGCAGCTCGGGAACCTCGCCTGTGAAGGGGAGGCGCAAGTTCAGTGGCCATTGTGCGAGGGTATTAATTGACAGCTGGGAATACCAGATATATACACACACCTTGCACCTCAGTAGTAGCCTGAAGGAAAGCCGGTGATGACTCCATTTTGTGCACAGATTAATGTTTTTGAACTTTGCTGGCCATTTCTGCAACCTCGGAAGCCACTCTCACCACATTGCTACTCACTATCACAGCACTGAGGGACTGGCCCTCTGAGCTCCACTTTACTTGCCATCTACGACATCAGCATGGGTGCCACTTATACTGTCTCACCTTGGTCCTCAGAATCGGACCAAGATGAGCACCAACAGCAGCAGCAGCAGCAGCAACCACAACACTAGCCTTCTCCTCAATGACCTGATGGTCCATAGCAGAAAGAGGGGCACCACAGGGCTGCAGCGCGCCAGAGGCGATGTACCCAACACAGGGTATATAGGCAGAGGATGAGTTTCCTAGACATGACTGAGGAGCAGTGCTTCAGAAGGCTCAGGCTATCACGCCAGGTCGCGCAGACATTTGTAGCTCGCTGGAACAAGACCTGCTGCCCAGAGGTCCTGGTGGACATTCCTTACCAATGGCTGTCAAAGCCACCACCGCCCTCAACTTCTTCGCCTCAGGCTCCTTCCTGGGATCTGTAGCAGAACATTTGCGGCATCTCACAGTTGGCTGTCCACAGGTGCATCACCCAGGTGACTGATGGCATGTTTCACAAATCATCCAATTATACCAACTTTGCCATTGATGAGGCCAGTGTTACTGAGCGGGCGCTCGGCTTTGCGGCTCTGGCTGCCTTCCCACAGGTGCAGGGCATCATCGACTGCACACATGTGGCCATGAAGGCACCACATCATCACCCAGGAGTGTTTGTGAACCGCAACGGCTTCCACTTCCTCAATGTGCAGCTCGTCTGCAACCATAAAAAGATGATTATGCTTGTCTGCACCAGATTCCCTGGCAGCTGTCATGACTCTTTCGTGCTGCGCCAGTCTACCCTCCCACAGCTCTTCTCACCTCCAAACAGCCTTACCGGCTGGCTGCTTGGGGACATAAGAACATAAGAACATAAGAAATAGGAGCAGGAGTAGGCCAATCGGCCCCTCGAGCCTGCTCCGCCATTCAATATGATCATGGCTGATCTGATCCTAACCGCCAATCTACTATCACAGCACCATCTCCTGAATCTAACAGAATTAGACACACGAAATAGGAGCAGGATCAGGCTACACGGCCCCTGGGCCCGCTCCGCTACCCACAGGACCATGTCCGATCCAAACCTAGACTCATGTCCAAATTCCTGCCTGCTCCCCGTAACCCTTAATTCCCTTTACTTCTAGGAAACTGTCTATTTCTGTTTTAAATTTATGTAATGATGTAGCTTCTACAGCTTTTTGGGGCAGCATATTCCATGGACCTACCACCCTCCGAGTGAAGTAGTTCCTCCTCATCTCAGTTTTGAAAGAGCAGCCCCTTATTCTAAGACTATGCCCCCTAGTTCTAGTTTCACCCATCATCGGGAACATCCTCCCCGCATCCACCCGATCCAACCCCTTCACAATCTTATATGTTTCAATAAGATCGCCTCTCATTCTTCTGAACTCCAATGAGTAGAGTCCCAATCTACTCAACCTCTCCTCATATGTCCATCCCCTCATCCCCGGGATTAACCGAGTGAACCTTCTTTGTACTGACTCGAGAGCAAGTATGTCTTTTCTTAAGTATGGACACCAAAACTGTACGCAGTATTCCAGGTGCGGTCTCACCAGTACCTTGTACAACTGAAGCAATACCTCCCTATTTTTATATTCTATCCCCCTAGCAATGAAAGCCAACATTCCATTGGCCTTCTTAATCACTTGCTGCACCTGCATACTAACCTTTTGAGTTTCGTGCACCAGGACCCCCAGATCCCTTTGTACGTCAGTACTTTCCAGTTTCTTGCCATTAAGATAATAACTTGCTCTACGATTTTTCCTGCCAAAGTGCATAACCTCACACTTTCCAGTATTGTATTCCATCTGCCAAATCTCTGCCCACTTACTTAGCCTGCCTATGTCCCCTTGCAGGTTTTTTATGTCCTCCTCACTCACTACTTTCCATCCCATCTTAGTATCATCTGCAAACTTTGATATGTTACACTCGGTCCCCTCCTCCAAATCGTTAATATAGATTGTAAAGAGTTGGGGACCCAGCACCGACCCCTGCGGAACACCACTTGTTACTAATTGCCAGTCTGAGAATGAACCATTTATCCCAACTCTCTGCCTTCTGTTAGATAGCCAATCCTCTATCCATGCCAGAATATTACCCCCAATCCCGTGATTTTTTATCTTAAGCAATAATCTTTTGTGTGGCACCTTGTCAGATGCCTTTTGGAAGTCTAAATACACTACGTCCACTGGTTCCCCTTTATCCACCCTATATGTTACTTCCTCAAAGAACTCCAGCAAATTTGTCAAACATGACTTCCCCTTCATAAAACCATGCTGACTTTGTCCTATTAAATTATGATTATCCAAATGTCCTGTTACTGTCTCCTTAATAATGGACTCCAAAATGTTACCTACCACAGATGTTAGGCTAACCGGTCTATAGTTTCCAGCCTTCTGTCTACTGCCCTTTTTAAAGAAGGGTGTTACATTAGCAGTTTTCCAGTCTGCTGGGACCTTTGCTGAGTCCAGGGAGTTTTGGAAAATTATTACCAATGCATCCACAATCCCTACCGCCACTTCCCTCAAGACCCTAGGATGTCCAGGTCCAGGTGATTTATTCGCCTTGAGTCCCATTATTTTACCGAGTACCACTTCCTTAGTGATTTTGATCGTGTTTAGCTCCTCCCCCCCATAGCCCCCTCTTTGTCCAGTGTTGGGATATTCTTAGTGTCCTCTACTGTAAAGACTGATACAAAATATTCATTCAGTGTTTGTGCCATCTCCATATTTCCCACCATTAATTTCCCAGTCTCATCCTCTAAGGGACCAACATTTACTTTAGCCACCCTTTTTCTTTTTATATAACTATAAAAACTCTTACTATCTGTTTTTATATTTTTTGCTCATTTACTTTCATAATCTATCTTCCCTTTCTTAATCTTTTTGTTATTTTTTGCTGTCTTTTAAAGTTTTCCCAATCCTCTATCCTCCCACTAGATTTGGCTACCTTATATGCCCTTGTTTTTAGTCGAATACTATCCTTAATTTCTTTACCTAGCCACAGATGGCTGTCTTTTCTTTTACACCCTTTTCTTAGTGGAATATATATTTTTTGGAAGTTGTAAAATAACTCCTTAAATGTACACCACTGATCATGTATCGTCTTACCCTTTAATCTATTTTCCCAATCCACTCTACTCAATTCCGCTCTCATACCTTCATAGTCTCCTTTATTCAAGCTTAGCACGCTTGTTTGAGATCCAACCTTCTCACCCTCTAATTGAATATGGAATTCAACCATGTTATGGTCACTCATTCCAAGGGGATCCTTTACTAGGACATTTTTAATTAATCCTGTCTCGTTACACTGGACCAGATCTAAGGTTGCTTGCCCCCTGGTCGGTTCAGTTACATACTGCTCAAGAAACCCATCCCTAATACACTCATTGAACTCATCCTCAAGGCAGCCCTGACCAATTTGATTTGTCCAATTAATATGATAGTTAAAATCCCCCATAATTATAGATGTTCCCTTATTACAATCTTCAACTATTTCCTGATTGATACTCCGTCCAACAGAGTTGCAACTGTTCGGAGGCCTATAGACTACGCCCACTAGTGTTTTTTCCCCTTATTATTCCTTACCTCCGCCCAAACTGTTTCATTATCCTGATCTTTTGACGCAATATCATTTCTCTGTATTACAGTGATTCCTTCCTTTATTAACATAGCCACCCCACCTCCCCTTCCTTCCTGCCTGTCCTTCCTGATCGTTAAATAACCTGGTATGTTTAATTCCCAGGCATTGTCACCCTGCAGCCATGTTTCTGTAATGGCCACAAGATCATACCCATATGTAGTTATTTGTGCCATTAACTCGTCTATTTTGTTACGAATGCTACATGCATTCAGATAGAGAACTTTCAAATATGTTTTGTGACACTTAGTTCCTGCATTTGCCCTTTTTATTACTTTACCTTTTACTCCATACCTTCTGCCCCTTCCTGACACGCTCTGGTTTTTAATTTCCCCACTGCTACCTAAGTCTATGACCTTCTCTGTTGTCATTTTTATTATTTTTATTATTTGTGCTCTAGGAACCTCCCCCCCCACTAGTTAGTTTAAAGCTCTCTCTACAGCCCTAGTTATATGATCCGCCAGGACTCTAGTCCCAGCACTGGCCAAGTGAAGCCCGTCCCAACGGAACAGCTCCCTCCTGCCCCAGTACTGGTGCCAGTGTCCCAAGAAGCAAAACCTATTTCTCCCACACCAGTCTTTGAGCCACGCATTTAACTCTCTAATTTTATTTGTCCTAGCCAAATTTGCTCGTGGCTCAGGTAATAATCCGGAGATTATTACCCTTGAGGTTCTGTTTTTTAATTTGACCCCCAGCTGCTCATACTCCTTTAACAGAACCGGCTTCCTAGTCCTATCTACGTCGTTTGTACCAACATGGACCACGACAACTGGATCCACCCCCTCCCACTGCAAGTTTCTTTCCAGCCCAGAGGAGATGTCCTTAACCCTGGCACCGGGTAGGCAACACAGCCTTCGGGACTCTCGCTCTCGGCTGCAGAGAACTCTATCTATCCCCCTAATAATACTATCCACTACCACTACAACATTTCTATTTACTCCCCCCTCTTGAATGGCCCCCGTTCCACGGTGCTGTGGCCAGGTTGCTCATCCTCCCTGCAGTCCCTGCTCCCGTCCCCACAGGGAGTAAGAACCTTGAACCTGTTGGACAAGAGCAAGGGCTGCGGCTCCTCCAGCTCTACCTCCTGGATCCCCGTACCTGCCTCACTCGTAGTCACACCGTCCTGTCCCTGACCATGGGCTACATCTGAATTAATTAACTTCATAGGTGTGACCACCTCCTGATACACAGAGTCCAGGTACTTCTCCCCCTCCCTGATGTGTCGCAGTGTCTAAAGCTCAGACTCCAGCTCATCAACATGGAGCTGGAGTTCCTGTAGCAGCAGACACTTGTCACAGACGTAATCACCGTGAGCCTCAATGGGGTTCACCAGCTCCCACATCTCGCAACAGTAACACATCACCTGCTCCCTTCTATGTAATTAATTAAATTTTTTATTGTTAGTTATGGACACCCTCTGCTGATTTTAGATGCTAGTATCCCCTTTAATTAATTGGATTTAAATTAAATCAATCCCTCTAGTTACACCAATTAAATGGTTTACCAACAGTCACTCTGCACCAGAAAGGCCTTATTAACTACAACCCACAGAGTTAAAATTTGAAAAGAGCACCTAACACCCCACTAACCCTAACTCACACTTACCCAAACTCACAGCACTCTTTGATGACTCGCACTCAGTGCTTGCTCGCACTCGGACTGGTCTTTTTATACTGTTTGTTTGTTTGGACGAGGGCTACCCACTGAAGATGTGGCTGATGACACCCCTGAGGAAGCCAAGCAGCGCTATTATGAGAGCCACATTTCCACCAGATGTGCCATAGAACAAGCAATAGGCATGCTGAAGATGCGCTTCAGATGCCTTGACAGATATGGAGGAGCCCTTCAGTACGCATCAGCCAGAGTCTCCAGAATCATCATCGTCTGCTGCACGCTGCACAACATCGCGCATCAGCGAGGGTTGGAGCTGCAGGAGGAGCAAGGTGCAGAGCATGCAGCCTCTTCAGAGGAGGAGGAGGACGAGCAGGTGGAAGACGAGGAGGAGGAGGAGGGAGCTGAGATGCAGTTGCCACCAGCAGTGGCCTCATCATAGCCAAATTTACGTAACTTGCTCCAATGCAGCCAATGCCTGCCACATGCTGTACTAAGTTCCTCCCCGCCCCCACCAACAACGCCATAAAGCATCCCTACAATGACCAAGCCATTGCTGTCACCCAAAGGCCCAATGCTCGAGGTTAACTAAGGTCTCTCCATTCACTCCAGGTAACAAAGCCACTTCCAGGTTTGAGGCAAAAATGGACAATACCCGAAAGTGGTGCAAAGAATAACATTTATGTGTCATCAAAATAACTGAAACTTAGCACTAACATTTGTTGATACACCCATGTGCTCACCCCTGTGAATCTACTTTTGTGTCATTTTTCATTTGCGTGTGCTTCTACGAGATGCAACCCCTGTGGCTTCAGCAGAGGTAGTTGCATGCTGCTCACTTCCCTACTGCGACTGGTTGGACACTTTTGGCGGACGTCCTCTGGGTTTTGGAGCCTGTGATGGCCCCGCCAAAGTCTGCTCTTCCTGTGACTGTGCAGGGGTAGACTCGGCCACCGCGATCCGAGGAAGCATCTGGGGCTCTGACTGAGGGTGAGCAATGGAGGAGAAGTAGGAGCGCTTTGAGAAGAGCCCCCACTTCCATGTCCCCTCTCACCATCATCCCTCTCATGGGCCACCTGCACTTCCCTGCTAGCAATGAGCTGGCGAGCACCTTTTTGCACATCAGTGGGGCAATGAAGGCCCAAGTCAGCGTTTACATCCTTCCTTGAGAGGAGGTCTCTGAGTCTCTGCCATCTGTTCCCCATAGCAAGCATGTGCTCATATGAGCGGCGCATTTGCTGCTCCATGCAGGTGGCCATCCTTTCCATGGAAGAGCACATCGTCGCCATTGCCTGCGAGATGGTGGTGCTCATGTTGGAGATGGACTTCTCCATTCTCTGAACATTTGCAGACATCGCAGCTGCAGAAGATGCCAGCGCCTCATGCAGTTGTTGCTGCCCCTCCAGGATCACCCTCTTTCTCGATGGCCCCCGAGGCTCAGCATCAGCATGCAGCTGAGCAGAGCTTGGAGCGTCCCGCACCCTCCGGCGAGAAGTCTCCACTGCTATCCCTGTCAACACCATCTGCTCTTGCTCACTTTTGAATTGTGAGACAACAGGTGACAACTCTATAGCGCAAAGGACCATACGAGGTGTGCGTATCTGCGCTGGTGCTGGCTGCGCTTCGGTCTGCTGACGCTGCACCCTCAGAGGCTGGAGGTTCCTCTGAGGAGTCGTCTTCCTCTTCCGGCTGGACAGTGGGGGAAAGTTGCGGGGGTGGGTTGGGGGTCAGTTGATGGACCTGTGGGAGAGTAAAGAGTATAGAAGTGTTATAATAATGGGTAACGTTACCATGATGCACATGATGACATTTCACTGGCTGCTGACATGAGTCACCACATGGGTGCCATGTGGCTTTCTGAGATATGATTCTGTCACCAGGTTGCTGAGATATGATTCTGTCACCAGGTTGCTGGGATATGATTCTGTCAACAAGTTGCTGAGATATGATTCTGTCACCAGGTTGCTGAGATATGATTCTGTCACCAGGTTGCTGGGATGTGATTCTGTAACCAGGTTGCTGGGATGTGCCCCTCTCTCCATCTCCCACCGCCAGCGTCTCTCGGGCTCTCGAAGTTCCCAGAGCCGCCGCCTCTGCTGCCACCAGATGTGCAGTTACTGGAGGGCCACCTCCGGTCCTCCCTCTCTCTCCATTGTTGTGGGCTCTCTTCTCCTGCAAGGAGGGAAAGAAGAGAAGTTTGAGTGAAAGTGATGGAATGAGTGTAAGGAATGGATGGGTTACATCTGTAGAGGGTGACTATGAGGGAGTGGGGTGCCAATGCCAATGGCCTCCTTCTGTGGTGTTACTTGATATGATTGCATTAGGATGAGGGTGAGTGTGAGGAACTCAGATAGGGATGCGAGTATGTACATAGAGGGATGGGTGGACATGCAAGGTATGTTGGCATGAGGAATGATGTGTAGGAATAGGCTTGGGAAGGCAGAGTGATGGGAATGTGTTGACAGGCACTTCAGGATGAGGGTGATTGTGGCATTGCACTCACCTTTCCTGACCTCATGAGATAATTGAAGCGCTTCCTGCACTGGATCCAGGTCCTCCTGACCACATCCCTGCTGCTGACCTCCTCAGCTATATCCAGCCAGGCTCTCTTTGTTGCTCTCCTTTGCCTGTTAGCAGGGAAGAGGACCTCCCTGCGTGCTTTGACAGCCACCACAAGCGTACGCAAGGAAGAATCAGAGAACTGGGGTGCAGCCCTCTGCCTTTGGCTACCCTTGTTTCAAAAGTTTTATCTCTCCTGTGGCCTTTCTTTCACACCCTCCTCCTTCCTCTGGAAACCTTCAAGTGAGTTCAGTGCAAGGCTGCTTTGGATATGGGCGCTGGAAACGAGTCATCAATGATGTCATCAGTCCAGCATAATTTAATAGGTTCGGGAAACGGCACGCAACTCTTTCAATTGGGGCCATGAAGTGAAAGTCGCTCTGAGCAGCGTGTTGCTCAGAACACCGCGTTTCGGACCCGCTATGCCGCCCGCACGCACACAACCCGCCGCAAAGGTGAAAATGACGGCCTATGTCCCCCTGTCTAAAATGTGCATAATACACATTTCAGTCACTATCTTTGAAGGATTTGGACACCATAATTTGAGAGAAGAATTTGGTGCAAGTTTCCATTCCTCACGTTCTTCATAATGATGAAAGTTAATTCCTGGGAGGAGTTCAAATCCGGCCAAGATAACTTTAAACAAGTCTCAACTCAGTTCATGGTGGCCAAAGGTTCACATCACAATATTTCCTCGATTTCAGCACAAATCAGCATAAACCCATCCACCTCATGGAATAGCCATAGGGATGGCTGGTGTGGGCAATGTCACACTGGTGTAGGAATGACTCTACCGAGACTGCGCACAACATTAGGTGTCTGCTCCACGGTACATCTGGCCTGAGTGCTTGCTGCTGACACCAGTTGTCAAAAGTGGAAACAGTGTTCCATTCCCCAGCAGTAACATCCTTCACTAAAGGACTTCGAAAAAATTCATTTGTAATGAGAATTGTGAGTGACAGAACCTACAAGCCAGGCTAAGAATCCAAATAACATCCTATGTGACTGTGACCAAGGTAAACTCTCCCTCCTCGTCCTTCTCGCCCTGTCTGCAGCCTTTGACACAGTTGACCACTGTTGTTGTTAAGAATCCAAATACTCAGTCTTATTGAAGAAGAGATAAGATAACTGAGATTGGATCTGTATGGCATCTATGTAACCTGGTTTATTATTTTGATTATAACCATGAAAGTGTGCATGGCTGTAAGATTTATTTCTGTTTCTCCTCTTGAATTAGAATATACAACTGATTTAGGAGAACCCCTGCCCTAGCCCTTAACTCGCATCTTTCTCTAGTTTCCCTCCGATCTCATCTTGTCCATGAGACCCACCTCCTGCTTCCTCGACCCTATTCCCACCAAACTGCTGACCACCCAATTCCCTTCCTGGCCCCCATCGTAGCTGATATTGTTAATGGTTCCCTCTCCTCAGGTACTGTCCCCCTCCCCTTCAAACCTGCCGTCATCACCCTTCTCCTCAAAAAGCCCACCCTTGACACCTCCGTCCTTGTAATTGAACACCCCATCTCCAACCTCCCTTTCCTCTCCAACCTCCCTTTCCTCACAAAGCTCTTGAACATGCTGTCGCAACTCAAATCCATGCCCGTCATTCCCGCAACTCCGAGTTTGAACCACTGAAATCAGGTTTCCGTCCCTGCCACAGCACTGAAACGAGCCTTATTAAAGTCACAAAAATCATCCTATGTGACTGTGACCATGGTAAACTATCCCACCTCGTCCTTCTCAACCTGTTTGCAGCCTTTGACACAGTTGACCAAACCATCCTCCTCCAACGCCTCTTCTTCATTGTCCAGCTGTGTGGGACTGCCACCGCCTGGTTCCATTCTTATCTATCGAATCGTAACCAGAGAATCACCTGCAACGGCTTCTCTTCCCGCTCTCGCACCGTTACCTCTGTAGTCCACCAAGGATCCAACCTTGGCCCCCCTCCTATTTCTCATCGAAATGCTGCCCCTCGGCGACATCATCCGAAAAAACAATGTCAGGTCCCAACAAAGAGGCCAAATCTAATGCTCCTACCAGTGCCCCATGGAACAGACCAGGGATCAAACCACCTGGAACTTTTCTGTTCAGGATGGCAGTGAATTTATCCACGAGGCTATTGGGGAGCTCCAGATCCACATAAATAAATATATTGGCTGGGATTTTCTGCTTCAGTACTCTTGGCACACACTGGGGACGCATATTGGATATTCAACTTCCCGGCCTGTGATTTTCCAACCATTACTTTTAATGTTTGGAAGCATGGCACGCAGCAGAAGGTGTGCAATTTCCCAAAATGGACTCCTAACTTGCGCCAAAAGCACTCTAGCAGAAAATCCCAGCGATGATTCAGGCAACCTCCGAGCAATAAATATACGCTAATAAATGCTTTTACTTGTGTCCGCAGTGCGCAGTTGTGACACAGATGGTTTTATAAACAAATGGTGTAGTCTCAGTGCAACAATCCATTTATAATTTCTGTTTTCTTGTGGCTGACCAGATTGACTATTTCTGCATAATCAGTAACACAGCAAGATTCAGTCCTCTAAAACGGAATGTATCATGTCAGTGGAGGAGTTGAGCGAAAGTGAAAACTTCAGCTAATTTATAAATTTGATTAAATGCAGATTTTCTTGATGAAAATTCTTTCCAGTTAGTTTCTTGGCATCCATTACAGCAATGCAGATTCTAGCGCACCAGGTGTAAAACTTGTTTTACAGCACGCTGACCAATTTGTTGATGAGGTTCGTAATGTTCTCTATTCTCCCTGCTATGCTTAATGGAACATAAGAAACCCTTGGGCAAAATTAAGTCCTCCCCCTAGTCAACGTACCAAGTCAGTTCATTTGCCATATTTATTATGCCTTGGTACAAACTGCAGTAGTGCACAATAAACAGGCTGGCCCATTACTACTTGCAGTGGAAAGAAACTGCTCATTGCTTTTCTGTGATAATTACAAATTTTGTAAATAATCGGTAATGAAAGAAATGCATGTTGACTTAAAGACCGTAAAGATAATGTTTGCTTACTGTGACTTTGCTGTGTTGCTGATGATATAAGTATGCCACTTTTATGTATTGTACTATTTAATGGTTTATTTTGAGTTAGAAATTCATCATTGCTGCCCCCTAAAGATGAAATGTAAACTCATTTATTCTCACTTGTGAAACACTAAGTGGCCTTTATTCCTCTGTCTGTAAAGAGGAGGAATTGTTCATAGAATCATAGAAATTTACGGCACAGAAGGAGGCCATTTGGTCCATTGTGTCCGCGCCAGCTGAGAAAGAGCTATCCAGCCTAATCCCACTTTCCAGCTCTTGGTCCGTAGCCCTGTAGGTTATGGTACTTCAAGTGCATATCCAAGTACTTTTTAAATGTGGTGAGGGTTTCTGCCTCGACCACCCTTCCAGGCAGTGAGTTCCAGACCCCCACCACCGTCTGGGTGAAAGAAGTTCTCCTCAACTCCCCTCTAATTCTTCTACCAATTACTGGTAAAATAGATACGGGAGAACCAGTGGATGTGGTGTATCTGGACTTTCAGAAGGCCTTCGATAAGGTCCCGCATAAGAGATTAGCGTGTAAAGTTAAGGCACATGGGATTGGGGGCAAGGTATTGACTTGGATAGAGAACCGGTTGGCAGACAGAAAGCAAAGAGTTGGAATAAACGGGTCTTTTTCCGAGTGGCAGGCAGTGACTAGTGGGGTACCACAGGGATCGGTCCTTGGACCCCAGCTATTCACAATATATATTAATGATCTAAACAAGGGAACCAGATGTAATATCTCCAAATTTGCAGACGACACAAAGCTGGGTGGGCGTGTGTGCTGTGAGGAGGATGTCGAGAAACTCCAGGATGATTTGGACAGGTTGGGTGATTGGGCAGAAACATGGCAGATGCAATATAACGTGGATAAATGTGAGGTTATCCACTTTGGTGGCAAAAACAGGAAGGCAGATTATTATCTAAATGGCAATAGATTGGGAGAAGGGGAAGCGCAACGAGACCTGGGTGTCCTTGTGCACCAGTCGCTGAAGGTAAGCATGCAGGTGCAGCAGGCGGTTAAGAAGGCAAATGGTATGTTGGCCTTTGTAGCGAGGGGGTTTGAGTACAAGAACAAGGATGTCGTGCTGCAGTTGTACAGGGCCTTGGTGAGACCACATCTTGAGTATTGTGTGCAGTTTTGGTCGCCTTATCTGAAGAAGGATGTTCTTGCCATGGAAGGAGTTCAGCGAAGATTCACCAGGCTGATACCTGGGATGGCAGGAATGACGTATGAGGAGAGATTGGGTCAATTGGGCTTGTACTCGCTGGAGTTTAGAAGAATGAGAGGTGATCGCATTGAAACTTATAAAATTCTAACAGGACTGGACAGACTAGATGCAGGAAGGATGTTCCCGATGGTCGGGGAGTCCAGAACCAGGGGACACAGTCTAAGGATAAAGGGTAGGCCATTTAGGACAGAAATGAGGAGGAATTTCTTCACCCAGAGAGTGGTGAACCTGTGGAACTCTCTACCACAGAAGGCGGTGGAGGCCAGTTCATTAAATATATTCAAGAAGGAGTTGGATATATTTCTTAAGGCTAAAGGGATCAAGGGGTATGGGGAGAAAGCAGGGACCGGGTACTGAATTTGGATGATCAGCCATGACCGCATTGAATGGCGGAGCAGGCTCGAGAGGCCGAATGGCCTACTCCTGCTCCTAACTTCTATGTTTCTATGTTTAAATCTATACCCCCTAGTTATTGACCTCTCTGCTGAGGGAAATAGGTCCCTCCTATCCACTCTATCTAGGCCCCTCATAATTTTATACACCTCAATTAAATCTCCCCTCAGCCTCCTCTGTTCCAAAGAAAACAACCCCAGCCTATCCAATCTTTCCTCATAACTAAAATTCTCCAGTCCTGGTAACACCCTCGTAAATCTCCTCTGTACCCTCTCTAATGCAATCACATCTTTCCTGTAATGTGGTGACCAGAACTATACGCAGTACTCTAGCAGTGACCTAACTAGCGTTTTATACAGTTCAAGCATAACCTCTTTTAGGAAGCTGCCATTTGGTTTTTAATAACAGTTTAGTATAAGAATCTTTCTTTAACTTGACAGAAAAACAAAAATCTCCGCCCCCCACCCTCTCCGCCCGCTCAGAGTTCTGGGGGGCAATTTTAACCGACCCCCCCCCCTCTCAGTTGGGAAACTGGCGGGATTGGGTTCAATGCTCGTTTTACACCCGGCCTGATTTTACTCTCCACAGAGATTAATATTGGGCGGGGTTAAAAGTGGCATTCCACCCGATCCAATGGGTTTCCCGCCTGGAGAGTTAGCTTAAAATTGCTCCTCCCCAGTGTCTATACCAGTTCTGAACACTGGGGACAATATGGAAAAGATTTGGGAGTCAACGATTTTCACATCTTTTTTATCTGAGGCTCTGTCTTCTTTTATTGTAATTACTCACTCTGGATCATTTCTATCTACAAGCCTCTGCAACAGGGGTTCTCAACCGGGGGTCCGCGGACCCCTCGGTTTCAAGGGGTCTGTAAGTCGGGTTGTCCCATAAACATCAGTAGTCTCTCCTCTATATTGAGACGAGTGGAATAGTCTCAGCAATACAAAGACTGTGCATGTGCAGTCAATTCAGGTTCTTACTGTTGAGCACCATTTGTACGACAAGTCCCTTTTACAGCAGGATTTTTACGACAAGTCCCTTTTACATCAGGATGTCTTGCTGCAGTTGTACAGGGCCTTGGTGAGACCACACCTTGAGTATTGTGTGCAGTTTTGGTCGTCTTATCTGAGGAAGAATGTTCTTGCCATGGAGGGAGTGCAGCTAAGATTCACCAGACTGATACCTGGGATGGCAGGAATGACGTATGAGGAGAGATTGGGTCGAATGGGCTTATATTCACTGGAGTTTAGAAGAATGAGAGGGGATCTCATTGAAACTTATAAAATTCTAACAGGACTAGACAGACTGGATGCAGGAAGGATGTTCCCGATGGCGGGGGAGTCCAGAACCAGGGGTCACAGTCTAAAGATAAGGGGTAAGCCATTTAGGACAGAGATGAGGAGGAATTTCTTCACCCAGAGAGTGGTGAACCTGTGGAATTCTCTACCACAGAAGGCAGTTGAGGCCAATTCATTAAATATATTCAAGAAGGAGTTAGATATATTTCTTAAGGCTAAAGAGATCAAGGGATATGGGGAGAAGGCAGGGACAGGGTACTGAGTTTGGCTGATCAGCCATGATCTCATTGAATGGCGGAGCAGGCTCGAGGGGCCGAATGGCCTACTCCTGCTCCCATCTTCTATGTTTCTGTGGCCCAGCCCGGCTTCCAAGTTCATAAACCACTCACTGCTTTTAACTATTAAATAAATTAGTGGGAGTTATAATTTCTCTTCCGGGGATTAAAAACTGAATTGGGGGCGGGGAAATCCGCGAGTTAGTCCGGTGTTGCGCGGGCCGAGATAGCGCGAGCCTTCCTTTCTTTCCCCTCGTGCAAAGCCGCCTGTATCGGTTGGAAGCCGTTCGCGCGTTTGAAAAGAGACCTTTTTTCCCCTGTTTAAGCTGGTGTTTGAGACAGGGAAGGGGGCACCATCACCGGAGAGAGTGCAGCGTGCGACGTGGCCTTGGAGGGGGAAAGGCGGTGTAAAGAAAGAGACTTTCCAGTCTCTGGGCCTGGGGCAAGGCCGTAATAATCGGGATCCGGTTTGAATCTCTCCTTAAATGTCTTCAGTCTGAGTTAATGAAATAGCTGAAGGCGTTATCATGATTTTCCTCGTACCTCAGACTTGCAGCTTTATATTCATGGCCATGTGCTTCTCTGATGGATGGATAGGCCTAGTCTGGGCGCTCGCCTCCTTTAAGACACCGCTGGTGATTTCTGAAAGGGTTGGGGAGGAGGGGGGAGGAGGGAAGAGGGGGGCTGCCTTTGTCACGAATGGATTTATAACGATGAGGCCGGGTGGGTAAAGTCGCTCAGGGCCCTGTGTATTTCTCCATTTCTCTCACGTGCCAGCCACCTCCGCCATTACTGGTGCTGTTAACCCATGTTGCTGGCTTTCACCGTCGTGTTGGGGTTTGGTGTCGAAATAAGAGGGAAGTTCTGTTTCCGAAATGGAGGAATTGGACCTGGAATTTTAGTCCAGTCCGACCAAGTGTGCATAAAATGAGTCTGTAGTGAGCGCTGCTCGTGTGCAACGTGTTGTAAAATGTAAATGTTCCCTTGTTGCTCCTGGTTCATTTTCTGTTAAGCGAATGGTTTATGGTATGGAGCAGACCTTGGGCTTGTCGAAGGTACCTCCACGTCTTGACAGAGTTGTTGCTTCGGGATCAGCAACAAGTTTCACATTAAGGAAGTAAAACAAAAATAATAATAAATAGATACTGACATAAGAAAACTACTAGGCACTTGGTCTAAGTATTAAACAAGGCTTTAATCAACTGTTTTTCAACATAGTGATCTAGTTGTGTCCTTCACTAGTTCTGGTTAAAGAATGTCCTGAGCAAGCTGGGCCCACGCACGAGTATTTATACTTTCCCTGGACAGCACCACCAGCAGCCTGCCCAGTATCATTTCATAAGTCATTTCCACATGAATGACAAGATTCATGTCAGATATGTTTAATTGTATATCTAATTTTTATACAGAAAAGGTACTTGTGTTGTGTTACAGGGGGCCCTGTGGAATTTTTGGGGCGGGGGGGGCCTCAGAAGCAAAAAGGTTGAGAACCCCTGCTCTACAATAGCAGCCATTCCATCACGTAAAATGGGCCTTATTGCTCAATTGCAACAATGAGGATTCACTACTTCCATGCAAAAATAATATTTTCTAAACTTGGACATTTCGGTTCTGTTTGTGTTGTTCCTGTCAGAATAGATTAGCTTTATAGGCATACTATCACATCACATTCAGCAGTTAATCAAACAAATTAACAATGTTAGAATGCACAGTATATTTTCAGCATTGTCTAGACACAGTACACTTTGAATCATATGCCAGGGATAATTATACTTTGTTTGAGAAATGAGGAGTTTGTAGATGGAATATTAATAGCGTGGTGCCTTGGTAGAAGTCTGTGAGGGTATAACAGCTTTTCTGTGATTCTTCAGCCGAATCCACTAATTTAGTTTAAATAAAACGCCAATTTAGGAAATCAGATGTGCAGTTATTTATTTTGTAATCTGCTGCTACACCTTAACATAAGAACTGTAAGAACATAAGAAATAGGAGAAGGAGTAGGCCACTTGGCCCCTCGAAGCCACTTCCCCGCCCGCTCCCCATAACCCTTAGAAGAACATAACCTATGGGAATAATTATCACAACCGATCAAAGAGGGTGAGCAAACATTTTTGTCCTATGGAGGGTAAAGGCTTGTTGGTAGGAGATGCCAAACAGTTAACGTTACTGTCACAGTGCATGTTTTCATGGGTGGCAGTTTGACAGTGTTAAATATTCTGTGAGTAATATCCTGCCAGAAAAACTGAACAGCACTGAAAAGTGAGGGAAGGTTGTCCAGCTCAACTGCAGGTCAAATGTAAGAATCTCACTCTTTAAAATCCTGTGTGCCTGTACCCACAAGGGTGAGGTCTTCTTGCACCAAGAGCACAACTGGCAGAGTCTGGGCGAACAGCGGGGGCGAGACGTTCAAAAGCAATTGGCAATGTGGTAAGAAATGTTACCTTTCTGTTGTCTTTATCAGCTTTCTTTCAGGGAAACAATCTATTCCTCTCACGTTGGTCTGGAGCCGAGTTACTTCTTTGATTGCCATTCAGAAATGTTTCTTCTGCGCGGTTACACTACTAGAAATCACGAACATGGGAATAGGAGCAGGCCATTCTGCCCCTTGAGCCTGTTATAGAGTCATAGAGTCATAATGGCACAGAAGGAGGCCATTCGGCCCATCAAGTCCGACTCTGTAGAACAATCCAGTCAGTCCCATTCCCCCGCTCTATCCTCATAGCACATTTATTTCCCTCAAGTGCCTATCCTGTCTCCCCTTGAAAACATTGAGTGTCTCCGCTTCCACCACTTTCATCGGCAGCGAGTTCCAGGTCCTCACCACTCGCTGTGTAAAAAAGTTTTTCCTCACATCCCCCCGTATCTCTTGCCCAAAACCTTAAATCTGTGTCCCCTAGTCCTTGTACCATCAACTAGTGAGAACAGCCTTTCCCCGTCTAGCCTATCCAAACCTGTCATAATCTTGTACACCTCAACAAATCACCCCTCAACCTCCTTTGCTCTAATGAAAACAAATCCAGCTTCTCCAACCTGTCCTTGTAGCTCAGATCCCCCATCCCTGCAACCATTCTGGTAAATCCCCTCTGCACCCTCTCAAGTGCCTTCACATCCTTTCTAAAGTGTGGTGACCAGAACTGGGTGCAATACTCCAGTTGTGGCCTAACCAGTGCTTTATAAAGGTTCAGCATAACTTCGCTACTTTTGTACTCAATACCTCTATTTATGAAGCCCAAGACCCCATTTGCTTTGCTAACCACTCTC
Organism: Somniosus microcephalus; assembly: GCF_052327205.1. NCBI lineage: Eukaryota > Metazoa > Chordata > Chondrichthyes > Squaliformes > Somniosidae > Somniosus > Somniosus microcephalus. The sequence goes on along the minus strand of NC_141001.1, from coordinate 98,420,212 downwards.
TCAATATGTCCTGCCACCTTCAGGGTCCTATGCACATTAACTCCCATGCCCCTCTGTCCCTGCACACTCTTTAAAACTGTGCCATTAAGTGTATATTGCCTCTCCCGGTTCCTTCTCCCATTGTTCCATTACAGTATTTCCTGTCAGTCTTTGGTTCCATTTTACCCTGGCTAGATCCTTTCGCATCCCATTGAAGTTAGCCCTATTCCAGTTTAGAAGTTCCACTCTAGATTGTTCCTTGCCCCTCTCCATTGCTAATCTAAATCTTATGATACGATGATTACTCGTACCCAAGTGTTCTCCCAGAGACACTTGGTCGACCTGGCCCACCTCATTCCCCAGCACCAGACCCAGCAATGCCTCCTTCCTAGTTGGGCCAAGAACACATTGGTCAAGGAAATTCTCCTGAACACATTTCAGAAATTCCTCCCCCTCCTTTTCCTTTACCCTAGCATTATCCCAATCGATATTTGGTAATTAAAGTCCCACAGTATCACCACTCTATAGCTCTTGCATATGTCTGCGATTTCCCCGCAGATTTGCTCCTCTACCTCCCTCTCACTATTTGGAGGCCTATAGAATACCCTCAATAGCATGATCATACCTTTTTTGCTCCTTAACTCTAACCAAATGGATTCTGTCCTTGTCCCCTCAAGAACATCCTCCCTTCCCAACACTACAACGTCTTCCTTAATCAGCACTGCCACCCCACCTCCCATTTTTCCTTCTCTATCTTTTCTGAGCACCTTGTACCCCTGAATATTAAGTGCCCAGTCCTCATAGTTTTTAAGTCACGTTTCCGATATTGCCATACGGCTAATTGTGCTAGTAGTTCACCAACCTTATTCACCACACTTTGTGCGTTTACGTACATGCATTTTAAACCCATTTTTGAATTTTTCGTAGTCTTTCTTAGTCTGCTCCTATCTATTATGGTATTACCTCCGCCTCCAGCACTACCTTCCCCTCCAGTACCATCCAACACACTTACTCTTCCATGCACCCCATTCCTCCCCTCCACTCCTACATGCTGGTGCCCATCCCCCTGCCAATCTAATTTAAACCCTCCCCAACAGCACTAGCAAACCTCCCCGTGAGAATATTGGTCCCAGTTCCGTTGAGGTGTAATCTGTCCGGCTTATACAGGTCCTACCTTCCCCAGAAACAGTCCCAGTGCCTCAGGAACCTAAAGCCCTCCCTCCTGCACCATCTCTCCAGCCACGCATTCATCTGTTCTATCCTCCTATTCCTGTACTCACTAGCACGTGGCACCGGGAGTAATCCAGAGATTACTACCTTTGAGGTCCTGCTTTTTAATCTCTTTCCTAGCTCCCTGTAGACTGCCTGCAGGACCTCATCCCTCTTTCTGCCTATGTTGTTGGTACTGTACCGATATGGACAACGATCTCTGGCTGTTCACCTTCCCCCCTCAGAGTGTCCTGCGGCCGCTCAGCGACATCCTTGACCCTGGCACCAGGGAGGCAACATACCAGCCTGGAGTCACGTCTGCATCCACAGAAACGCCTATCTTTTCCCCTAATCAATGAATCCCTTATCACTATTGTTCTTCCACGCTTCTTCCTCCCCCCTGTGCAGCTGAGCCACCCATGCTGCCATGGCCTTGGCTCTGGCTGCTCTCCCCAGAGGAGCCATCACCCCCACCAGTTTCCAGAACTGTGAACCAGTTAACGAGCGAGATGCACTCTGGGGATTCCTGCCCTACCTGCCTGGTCCTCCTTTTCTGTCTGGTGGTCACCCATTCCCTCTCTGCCTGCACATTCTGAGGCTGCGGGGTGATCACCTCTAGAAACATGTTTCCAAGTATTTCTCAGCCTCGCGGATGCACTGTAGTGACTCCAGCTGTCGCTCAAGCTCCGAAACCCGGAGCTCGAGTTGCTGCAGTTGGTGACACTTCCTGCACACGTGGTCATCCAGGCTGCAAGAAGCGTCCAGGATATCCCACATGGCACAGGATGTGCAAATCACGGGACCGAGCTGCTCTGCCATGTCTCTATTTACCAGACTACGGAGGTAATTTAGCAGAAATAAACTTAACAAGAAACATTCAACAGCTACTGACCATCAGTACAGGAAACTTTGGTTTATCCGGAGGTTGTATGTCCGGAAACCTCGATCTACCGGCAGAAATCAGGAGCCGTTTTGTTAGGTTTTTTTTCTTCTCGTGGCTTTGTTTTCAACAGTCGGGCTCTGGAAAGTCTCTCTGAAGCTGTTGCTAAGCTACAGAGACGCTTCCAAGGTACGGGCCGACTGTTTACAAGCTGTTGCTAAGCAACAGTGTTTGTTGTCAGATACGGAGATGAAAACCTCCGTATGCTTCAACATTAACTTTGTATGTCCGGCAGTTTTGATAGATCGGCAACAGCTCGGTCCCGTCGGTGCCGGATATAACAACGTTTCCTGTACCTCCCTCTACTAGATAGGCTATGAACTACTTAGCAGAAATATCCCTCTCCCTAACATCTGTCTGAGGCTGAACCACACTGTTCGCAACCTTGGTGTCATATTTGACCCTGAAATGAGCTTCCGACCACATATCCGCAGCATAACAAAGACTGCCTGATATAAATCGTGCCATTCATGTAGAAATGACTTATGAAATATACTGGGCAGCCTGCTGGTGGCGCTGTCCAGGGAGAGTATAAATACTCGGGCATGGGCCTAGCTTGCTCAGGGACATTTTGTAAACAGGAACTAGTGAAGGTTAACTAGACTTCCATGTTGTGAAACAGTCGATTAAAGCCTTGTTTAATACTCTGACCAAGTGCCTAGTAGTTTTCTTACGTCACCACCTATTTCCACCTCCGTAACATCGCCCGTCTCCGCCCTTGCCTCAGCTCATCCGCTGCTGAAACCCTCATCCATGCCTTTGTTACCTTTAGACTTGACTATTCCAACACTTTCCTGGCTGGCCTCCCACATTCCACCCTACGTAAACTTGAGGTCATCCAAAACTTGGTTGCCCGTGTCCTAACTCAAACCAAGTCCCATTCACCCATCACCCCTGTGCTCGCTGACCTACCTAGGCTCCCGGTTAAGCAGCGTCTCAATTTCAAAATTCTTATTCTTGTTTTCAAATCCCTCCATGGCCTCGCCCCTTCCTATCTCTGTAACCTCCTTCAGCCCCACAACCCCCCGAGATATTTGCACTCCTCTAATTCTGCCCTCAAGAGGGCCCCTGATTATAATCACTCAACTTTGGTGGCCGTGTCTTCTGTTACCTAGGCCCTAAGCTCTGGAATTCCCTGCCTAAACCTCTCCATTTCTCTAGCTCTCTTTCCTCCTTTAAGACGCTCCTTAAAACCTACCTTTCTGACCAAGCTTTTGGTCATCTGCCCTAATTTATCCTTATGTGGATCAGTGTCAAATTTTATGTCTTAAAATACTCCTGTGCAGCACCTTGGGACATTTTACTACGTTAAAGGTGCTATATAAACACAAGTTGTTGTTGTTGTTGAAAACAGAACATAAAAAACTTGCCACAAATACTCACCTCTCAGCTCCCTTGTGCCAGCGACACCTTTGAATTCTGACATCACTCCTTCATTGTGTCGCTTGCCAACTGTCTCCCTTGCAGGTAGTTTGCTCGCTCAGACTCCCAGGTCTCTGCTCCGCGCTGCCTTTATCCCCGGTCTCCGACTCCATTCCTCCCGCAGGTAGTCCGGTCGCTCAGTCCGCTTGTTCCCCCATTCAATTAGATTGTGGCTGAACTTTATCTTAACTCCATCTACCTGCCCTGGTTCCGTAATCCTTAATACTCTTGCCTAACAAAAATCTATCAATCTCAGTTTTTAAATTTTCAATTGACCTAGTCGGAACAGCTCTTTGGGGAGAGTGATCCGGAATTTCCACAACCCTTTGTGTGAAGTGCTCCCTGTCATCACCCCTGAACAGTCTAGCTCTAATTTTAAGGTTAGGTCCCCTTGTTCTGGACTCCCTCACCAGAGGTAATAGTTTATCTCAACCGACCCTATCAAATCCTTTAATCATCTTAAACACCTCAAATAGATCACCCCTTAATTTTTTTTAATTCACTTATGGGATGTGGGCGTCACTGGCAAGGCCAGCATTTATTGCCCATCCCTAATTGCCCTTGAGAAGGTGGTGGTGAGCCGCCTTCTTGAACCGCTGCAGTCCGTGTGGTGAAGGTACTCCCACAGTGCTGTTAGGGAGGGAGTTCCGGGATTTTGACCCAGCGACGATGAAGGATCGGCGATATACTTCTAAGTCAGGATGGTGTGTGACTTGGAGGGGAACTTGGAGGTGGTGGTGTTCCCATGTGTCTGCTGCCCTTGTCCTTCTAGATGGAAGAGGTCACAGGTTTGGGAGGTGCTGCCAAAGAAGCCTTGGCGAGTTGCTGCACTGTATCTTGTAGATGGTACACACTGAAGCCACAGTACTTCGGTGGTAGAGGGAGTGAATGTTTAAGGTGGTAGATGGGGTGTCAATCAAGCGGGCTGCTATGTCCTGGATGGTGTCGAGCTTCTTGAGTGTTGTTGGAGCTGCACTCATCCAGGCAAGTGGAGAGTATTCCATCACACTCCTTACTTATGCCTTCTATACTCAAGGGGATACAAGCCTAGTCTATGCATCCTGTCCTCATAATTTAACTCTTTTAGCCCAGGGATCATTCTGATGAATCTGCACTGCACCCCTTTCAAGGCCAACATGTCATTCCTGAGGTGTGTTGCCCAGAATTGAACGCAGTATTCTAAATAGGAGCTTTATACAAGTAAGACTTTTCAAAACCAGCTGAATACTAATAACCTAAATCCCTGAAGTGAATTATTTTTTTCTTTTTCAAGTGTCACTTAAAACTTCTGTGTTATAATTAATTTACTTTAAATTACTTTTGGAGGTTGTAACAAAGAATAGCTGCATCTTTTAGTCTACGCTTCCTCTTTCACTTTACCAGACTGAACAGCTAATAGAAATACATCATGCAATGCTTTTATCTAGATTCCTTGCTGATTCAGACGTTCCTTAGATTGATTATACAATGATGCATATCCTTTATATCAGCTGCAGGTGTGCTTGGAAAACAGAATGTTGCAGTGGATGCCAAGGTCTAAACATTATTTGTGTTTGGGCAAGATAACAGAAAAAGAATAAAAGCGCACATTTTGCGGTCAGTGGCGAAGGAAGGTCGGTTGCCGTTCACTATGCTGACACCTGCCCACAGAGTTTTTGCGGGCTTTTGAGAAGAGACTTGCTGTCATCGGGTGTCTGATCCAGAGCAGGCCTCTACAGTGGCGTGTGTGAGCAGGCCAAGCAGCAACGAGGCTCTTCAACCAATCAGATTTAAGCATCCTCACTGAGACACACGGGGTCATTTTAATCCCCAGAAACGGGTGGGTTTGGGTCGGGTGAGAAGTTAAAATATAAAAAATTTCAAACCCGACTCCAAACCGCCTGGAACCCACCCACTTCTGGTTTGAATGGACGCAGGGGCGGGCGACCAATCCACTCTCAGGAGACCGGTCAGGCGGGAAAACCTTTTAAGGAGACTGCATACCTCCATTTTAACAACCTTTTTATTTTTAACTCTTTTTGGCCTGGTTTCCCTGGCCTCGGGAAACCCGGAAGGTAAAAGGAGGCAAGGGGGCTGAATCCATAAGGTAAGTGCATTTACAGCACTGCTTGTGGGGCAGGAGGAACAGGAGTGTTTCCTCCCAGCCCAACAAGCTACCCAGTAAACGTGCCCCCCGCAATCTGTCCGACCCTCCCAACTCCACGATCTCTGACCCCTGATCTCCTCCGATCCCCTTGCAATCAGCTCCCCCTGCGATCTGTCCGATCTCCACTTCCACGATCTCCGACCCCTGATCTGCCCCGATCTCCCCCCCACCGACCCCCCACAATCTGTCTGCTCCTCCCCCCACGATCAGACCGCCCCAAACCACCATTTCCAAACCCGACAGCAATCTCACCCTCCGACCACTATCTCCACCCCCCGACAGCGATCTCTCCCCCGCAACCACCATCTCCACCTCTCTGCAGTCTCTCCCACCCGACTAGAACTCCCGACAGCGATCTCTCCCTACCTGCTCCTCCGCTGCATCCTTCTGCTGCAGGCTTTCCCGCTCGACAAGCAGTCAGCCTGCCAATCAGGATAGCTGTCGGGCGGGAAACCTGGAGAATTAAATAACTGCAAGATGTTCGGGAAACCCATACTTCCGGGTTTCCCTTCCATAACTCCAACCCCCCCACTCCAAACATGCAGCCCAGTAAATATCGGGAACATAGAGACTTTTTTTTACCGTTCATGGGATTTGGGCATCACTGGCAAGGCCAGCATTTATTGCTCATCCCTAGTTGCCCTTGGGAAACCAGGAAGTACAAACCAGGAAAGATAAATTAGATTTAAATAAGGTGCAAAATGTTAGATCCGTGATTCTGAGAGTATGATGTTTTTCAATAACCACACAGATGCTGTAACTTAACAATCAACAGGTATTTACTGGAGTAGGGTAGTCTCAAGACTGGGGTACAGAGGCATGCTCAAGGCTTATATACAGGTGTGGTCACTGCCGGTACTACAGTATACAGGAGCTGTAAAAGTAGTTCTCTCTTAAAGGTACATACACTACAATTCCTCCCCTTTTAGATTAGTAGTACCCATAATATTCAAATAACAATTAACACTTTAACATGTACATTAAACAACAATAGTCCATTTATAGATTCAGTCTTTGGGGCGGCTTCCTGATCCTTTCGGGACAGCGCCTTTCCTGAGGTTCTTGTTCTTGGTGCGGAGGCGATTCTGGCCCCTTTTCATCGGTTAGTTAATCGGGTTCCACTGCTACTGGTTCGGAGGTAGATGCTACCGGTATGTCGGGTTCATCCCCAGGTACGCAAGACATGGGGTTGACTCATTCCTGTGACGCTAAGATCTGATCAACGTGGCGTCTCACAATGTTCTCCCCGACATCCACTGTGTACATTAATGGCCCCTGCTGTGTGCGTATCATTCCGGGTTGCCATTTCTCTGTTCGGTAGTCACGGGCCAAGACTGGTTGTCCTATATTGAAGCTCCTTGTCGGCTTCTCATTGATGTGCTGGAATTGTTTATCCTCAACATTTCTTCGCATATTTGGTCTAAGCAAGTCCAGACGAGATCGCAACCTTCGGTTAAAGAACATCATGGCCGGGGTCTGGTTGGTAACTGCATGTGTCGCGTTTCGGTAGGCTAATAAGAAATTGTCCACCTTATGCTGTAGTGGAATTTCATCGTTGCACATGGCCTTTATCGCCTTCTTAAAGGTTTGTACGAACCTCTCAGCCAATCCATTTGTGGCTGGATGATACGGGGCGGATGTGTAATGCCTTACCCCATTCCTTCTCATAAATTTTCGAAACTCTTCGGACACAAACTGTGGTCCATTATCAGAGCAAATCTGCTCTGGCAAGCCGTTTCTGCCAAATATGGTCCGTAGGACTGCAATCGTTTTCTCTGTAGTGGTTGAGGACATTTTTTATCACCTCAGGCCACTTCGAATGAGCATCCACTGCTATTAAGAACATTGAGTCCATGAATGGACCAGCGAAATCAATGTGCACCCGTTGCCATGGAGAGGAGGGCCACTCCCATGGGTGTAGAGGGGCATGTGGTGGTGCATTTTGGACCTTCTGGCATCCTGAGCAGCTCTTGGTTAGGTCTTCGATTTGTTGATCGATTCCCGGCCACCACACATAAGCCCTAGCAAGGCTTTTCATTTTCACTCCCCCCAGATGACCTTCATGTAGCTCATTTAGCACTCTCTCCCTTAACTTGGGTGGAATCACCACTCTGGATCCACACATCACTGTCCCCTGGCATACTGACAGCTGTTCTCTTCTGGATGAGAATGCTGGCAACAGTGAGTCGCCATGTGTTGGCCATCCCCTCACCGTCAAATCATATACACGAGACAGCGTCGGATCATTGCGGGTCTCCTCTATATCCGCGTTCGTTACTGGCAATCGTTCAATTATTGACGAATAAAATATCTCGACAGGGTCCACTGCTGGTGCTTCCTCCACAGTAGGCAGTGGCAGGCGCGATAGCCCATCAGCATTTCCATGCTGTTTCGTGCCTTTATATTCTATTTCATATTGATCGCCCCTCGAAACAGGGACCATCTTTGTAACTGTTGTGCCGTCATTACTGAAACGCCCTTCTTAGGATTAAAGATGGAGACAAGTGGTTGGTGGTCAGTCAGCAAGGCGAACTTCTGCCCATGCAGATAGTGGTTGAATTTTTTTACTCCCCATACTAGGCTGAGGGCCTCCCTGTCAATCTGGGCGTAGTTGCGCTCGGCTGAGGTTAGTGACCGAGACGCAAAGGCTACTGGCCTCTCCAACCCATCTGGGAATTTGTGCGACAGCACCGCTCCAATACCATAGGGTGATGCATCACATGCCAAACGAATTGGTAGTGCTGGGTTGAAATGGGCCAACACCTCTTTTGATGTGATCAATTCTTTACACTTCTGGAAAGCTCGTCTACATTCGTCATTCCACTTCCATGGTACCCCTGTTTGCAGTAGGGTGTTCAGTGGTTGTAATACCGTGGACAAATTTGTTAAGAACTTATGGTAGTAGCTTACCAGCCCGAGGAACGACCTCAGTTGTGACACATTTTCCGGTGCTGGAGCCTTGACTACTGCCTCAATCTTTTCAGGGGACTTATGTAACCCCTCTTCATCGATGACGTGGCCACAATACGAGATCTGCTTCTGGAAAAACTCGCACTTGTGGCGATTAGCTCGTAGCCCATATTCCTTTAATCTGGTGAGCACCTTCTCCAAGTTGGCGAGGTGATCACTGTCATTTTCGCCCGTGACCAGGATGTCGTCCAAATAACACTGGGTCCCTGGAATCCCTTGCAGGACTTGATCCATCGCCCTTTGCCAAATAGCCGGAGCCGATGCTACCCCGAACACCAGCCAGTTGTATTGATAAAGACCTTTATGAGTGTTAATCGTAAGGTATTGTTTCGAGGCTTCTTCTACCTCCATTTGCAAGTACGCCTGGGCTAGATCAATTTTGGTGAAGCGTTTACTTCCAGCTAGCGAGGCGAAAATATCCTCAATTCGTGGAAGCGGATATTGTACCGTGTAAAGGACTGGGTTCACTGTCACCTTAAAATCCCCACAGATGCGGACCTTCTTTGGTTCCCCAGGCGTATTACTCAACGACCTCTTCATTACAGGAACGATGGGTGTAGCCCACTCGCTCCAGTCTACTTTGGACAGTACTCCTGAACGTTCCAACCCTTCCAGCTCTGCTTCGACAGCTGGTCTGATCGCGTAAGGCACTGGTCTGGCCTTAAGAAACTTTGGGCTTGCATTTTCCTCTGTTTTAATCGTTGCTGTTATGCCTTTTACTGTTCCGAGTCCTTCCTGGAACACTTCTTTTGCGTCAGTTAGCATTTTTGACAGTCGTCCAGGTGTGACGTCGTCATCCTTTTTGGCCTCAACCTTCAGTGCCTGTATGGAATGCCAATCTAATTGTATCTTCCAGATTCATTCACGTCCTAGCAGTGGTGGTCCTCCATCTGGCAATACATATATATCCATTTTAGGTATTTCCTGGCCTTTATATATCACTTTCACCCTTATTTTTCTTTTGGGGTAGACCTTTTGCCCCGTGTACGTGTTCAAGACAATCTCTGTAGCTTTCAAGGGTATATGTGAAAATAGCCGCTTGTAGTCCCTTTGGTTTATGACTGTTAGGGCTGATCCTGTGTCCAATTCCATTTTCACTTGGACTCCGTCTATCTTGAGTGTAACCCAGATAGTCTGGTGATCCTCCATTTTGGTTACCTTATGTAGTTTCAGACAACCCAGCTCCTTGTTCCCGGAGTCTGTGTCACTTTTCTGTTCGTCTGAACTACAGTCCATCACCTGGTGTACCTTTTTGTACTTCTCCTGTGGAGATTTCTTGCTGTTGGTTTTCTTCCCAGACCTGCAGACTCTTGCTATGTGTCCTGCTTTTCCACACTGTCTGCACACTTGGTCCTTGAACCAACAATCCTTCTGGTCATGTGTTGTTCTGCCGCAGCAATAGCACTTCCCTGTTCCATAGGACATTTCATTGGTGCTAGTCCCGCTCCAAACTGGCAGTGTTTCGATAGCTTGCGCAGTTCCGTTAGGTACTCAGCATTGCTTTCGTCTTTGTGTTGGTTCCTTTTATGGAACTTAAATCGTTCTGCTCTCAGCAGCGGTGTGGGGTTTAA